>NC_138661.1:54398222-55047222 GCF_964273445.1 Streptopelia decaocto
CCATTCCCTTGACAAGGAATTGAAAATAACTTTAACATAATGGATTCTTGTGTTGAAGAGCTTCTGTTCTAATAGATAGCTGCTTCTGCTGAAACATGAAAGGTGGATTGGAGTCAATTTTTCCTCATGAATAGCTGATCTCTTAATCTTATTGCTAATTAATTCCTTTTGTAACTATTTATCTGATCTCTTTAGTGTATCAACATATTGAAAATTGTTCAGTTTTCCATTTCCACTGTTTTGTACAACTGAACCATATGCCCTTGGGGTCTGATCTATAGCCAACTGAAATTAATTAAATCTTTCCACTAAGTTCAGTGTGATTTTCAATAAATGCTTTAATGTTATTACTGCTTTAATTCTTCTTATAGTAAAATGGGTAGTTATATACAAGAGGATACTCAAGTTCCATAGACTAATCGAAGATGTTTTTTTCTAATTGTCTTGCAACTGAATAGGGAAAACAAGGTTTAATAAATCATTTAATCTACTTCCTAAGAGCTCATGTAGGCTGTGTAGCTATGTTAAGGAATTAATGATTTAATTAAACTACTTTTGCAGTAACAAGATGCAGTTGTCCAAGGGCGTTGTAGGCATTGTTTAAACAAATGCTTCAGACTAGTTGATTAAGCTTCAGGAGCTCAACATCCTAAGGACTTTAATTTCAACTCCCAGGTGCATTACCAACTATTAGAAAAGATGGGATCTACTCCAGCACGTACCACTGGGATCTCATCCTTAAAATGAGGATTTTTTTGCTATGGAACTCTTCTGCTCCACCCTAATTCACCTTGCTTGTTTCTCCTTTTTTCAGTACACATCTCTGTACTGAAGAAGATATTGCAAAACAAAACAGCTTCTCTAGCCCTGTTTTTCAGTCAGACAAGACCATGATGCAAAGGCTCTCTTCACTGCCTGTTCTTGTTCAGGCTGTCTACTCGGAGCCTTAGAGACATGAACAATTCCACCTTCCTAATTAACAAGGGATTTTAGTTTTGGCAGTGAAAATTTGATAAGAGCTATCGAAGTGTTCCACAAATAGCACCATGGAAATATCTTTCCTGAATAGAAAATAGTGGTAGTGTCTTAACTGTAACACAAATGAAACAGGAACAAACGCAACTGAAACACATCAACTCTGTAGCCTGTTGGCAATGTTTGTTCCATGTACTTGGGTTCCCTGAATGATGGTACATTTCCACAGTAGCCACAAGAACATTAAAACATGGTAACTTTGTAGTTGTCTTCCACATTGGGATTCATTCAACGTGCTGTTCTATAGCTTTGCATTGCTAAGATTTCAAGAAAGTATAATGTGGAGTTTCTTCTGGGTGACACACCGAGCACGTCTTTGGTATGAGACCTCCACTACTGTCACGGACTTTAGTAGTTGCATGCCTCTCTTTGAGGTGTTTATAGCACAACATAACTTTGAGACTGAAACTGGAGTAGTTCTTTGGAATGCTGTGGTCAGATTTTTCAGGGTCTTTCAGAAAGCATTCCTCAGAAAAAGTAATGT
Source organism: Streptopelia decaocto (assembly GCF_964273445.1). Taxonomy (NCBI): domain Eukaryota; kingdom Metazoa; phylum Chordata; class Aves; order Columbiformes; family Columbidae; genus Streptopelia; species Streptopelia decaocto. The sequence goes on from NC_138661.1 coordinate 54,399,742, forward strand.
AAGGAAATGGCAGATGTGCTAGTACGTAATCAGTTTTGAATTATTTCCTGGAAGAACTACATTGATGAGGCTTCTTCACAACTGATTTGCGTGGCGGTTCTGATTACAGGGGAAAGAGCTGTTCATGACTGAAGAAGAAAGACAGAGAGAAGCACGTCTCCGTGAGCAAGAACGCCAGGAATTAATGCATCAGAAGCGACTTGCGCTGGAGACTAACAAAATCATCAAAGAGCAGCAGGAGAAAGAGAGATTGTAAGGACTCTGCATAGGACAGTCTGAGAAATTTAGCCTGGATTTGGGAAGGGCAGGGAAGGCAGGAACAACTGTGTGAAGATTCCCAACTGAGACAAGCTTAATTTTGCTGTTGCAGTCTCTGTTCATAAATCCTTATGCTGTGATGCTCTTCATGTTTTGGATTTTCAACGTTAATATCATTAAAATACATCTTGAATAGAAGGGTCTCTTTGTTCCCTGACTATCAGACCCCTGTGGTTCAATGTGATATTAGTTATTTTCCTGATGCCATTCCCTTATCCTTTATTTTTAGCAGGACAGTTACAAATTTTATACTCTTACAGTAACATGCTCTGGAACTGTCTCAGAAGGAGATGTTGACTTACAGAGTTAAGTAGTTTATCCCCCGATTATCCAGATGGTCATGAATAGCCTCAGGGTTCCTACAAAAGTATATTGAACCCATTGTATCTTAAAGACAACTTCTAAAAAGGAGCATTTTTCCGCAGTGCATATGTATTTACTGTCTATATCTTTTAAAAACTGCATGCTGACATACTTTGTGCAAGTTCTTACTCACAAAATATTATTTTTATAATTGTGTCCTAATTCGTATAATTTTAGACGAAAACTGGAGATTTCCCAAAAAGCTGCAGAGGAAGAAGAGAGATATCGCAGAGAAATAGAGCAGTAAGTAAAAACCTGCCTGAAAGTGCTGCCTGAAAAAGAGTCCTTATATGCTGGCTGAAAACATTCTGCATGTTCTTTTCTAATAAAACTGTGTGTATTTCCATTTAGCTAAAGGTAGGGTCTGATTCATATGAATTAGTACACCACAGTTATGGAATAAGAAACTGATCTGAAAATTAACACTTAGAAAACATGAGGGTTATAGTGATAATAAATTCAATGTGAAATTCAACTTCTGTACTTATTTTTTAAATGTTATAAATTTATTGAGAAACTTAGGATCAAGAAAGTCTGTGTCTCAGAACTTGTTTACTTTGTCACCAAACCACTGCATTTAATTCTAATGTAAAAAAAAAAAAAAAAAGAATTAATACTGCAAGGAAATGGATCGGGGAAGAAACAGAAGAATGACTGAAGAGTCGGAAAACCTGCATATACTCAGGGGCATGATGACATATCCACTTTGCTTGTATTTCAGAAAAAGAAAGCGAAACACAGGTAGTTTGTTCATGAGTGTCCACAGTGTGGAATTTAATAGCCTTTTTGGTCTGTCAGGCAGTTCTGAAAACAAAAGCTACGCAGATTTAGACTAAAATAAGGATTATGTGATGCTGATTGTCTTGAGTAGAAATATCAGTCATCATAAATTTTAGGCAGGCTTTTGCTTTTCTAGCGAGAGAATTAAGTTAAAACTGGCACCAAAATCAGGAAGTTCTATAACCTATTTTATTCAGGAAATCTGATCTTTTTTATCCAAGTCTATTCTGCAATTCTAGGTACTTATTACATTCATTCAAAGCTTGTACCATAATGAAGTCAGTACTATAAATGTAACTTAAGAATTGTTTCATATTTGGAACTCTAAAATTAACCAGTATAACATGTTGTTTTTATCACAGTAATTTCCATTCTCAATGATGCTGGGAAATTGCACAATATCTGTTTTGATGCAGCCATTTAGAGTGAAGTTTGACCCTGAAGTAATCAGCTTTGCACCTTTGATGTCTTAAAACAGTTTTTAATTTGTATTCATTCACTTAAGTCCCTGTTTATATGCCTGTATTAGCTAAGATTGTCTGATAGAAAAAGTGTGGGGATTTCTGAATCTGTGAGGTGCAAAAAATAATATTATTTTGTAGCTGTCACGAGAGAAGAATCTTCTGTTATTCCTACTGTCAGCTCTACTACAGCACATGGATGAATTCTTACATGTTTTCCTTTTCCAATTCCTGGGGAATAGGTAACACCCTGTACCTTATTGTGGTCAACTGTAGAAATCCCCGCAATAGCCATGGATAGCTGATATAAAAACAGACCATCACAAGCGAAGAATGATTCCATTCTCCAAATCCAAATTTCCTGTCTGTTACAATGAATGTTTAGTATCTGCAGTATCCTTCTGAACTAAGTGCATCTTTGCTCAGCGAGGACTTTGATGAGGCTGCCTTGAGGGCTGCTCATTGTAAGGTCTAGCACGTTTTTATCCTTGTATAATTTCCAAGTGCTGCTCAGGCACTTGTTAAGCTTTTCCATAGCACAATCCAAACTGTTAAGGCAGTTGTCAGTCTCATTCATGTAGAGGAGGGAGAATGGTAGTATAGGAATTTAGATTTAATCTAAAGCTTACATTTAATAATTCAATAATAGATTTAATTGCAAGCAGGCAGTTTTGCTAAAATATAATGCTTTCCTATGAGTGTTTGAGGATGATTCCCTGCTTCATTTTTAAAATCCTTTCTGCAGGAATTCCTCGTATAAAGTCACTGTGCCCTTTAATAGTATCCTGCATTTAGGAAAAATTTGCAGATGGGCCTAAATGGCAGAGGTCCTTAACTTCATGTACTGCAAGTTACATGGTAACCCTTTTTTTTTTTTTTTTAATTAAAAGAAAACATAAAAACAAATGCAAACATTCTGTCCAATGTTCCCTGCTATGCCTCCAAATTTAAATACTGACCTTAGCTGCTGATTTAATAGTGCTTTGACCACATGTGGGTATTTTTTTAAATTTGGCTTAGCTTATTTGGAGATTCAAAATATAATCCAAGTATAAATAGCATCATATATACCTAAGACCCGGTAAATTTTGACACCATATATCAGTTTACGAGTTCAAGACAGGCTACAGGCAAGAATAGATCTCTGATTATTTAAAGGCACTGCATATGAAGCTAGAAGCTATTTCCTTCAAAATGTCCTTTTTTGATCATGGTGCCTTTCTAGGTAATTTCATTGTATGAACTCCTTTGCCCTGAAGTGTGCCAATTATGTTGTGTCTCTTTCCCTCTCTCTTCCCTAGAATGCTGAATTTAATGTGGTTTGTGTCTGAACAGTATTCAGTTCTTTATTGGAAGAGTCACTTTTTACTGTAGCTTCAGACTATACGTTTAGGAAGCAATCATCAAAATGGAGATAAGATATAAAAATAAGATGCATGCTTTTTAGGTGTAATTTACTATTGTAACATCTGATTTAGGCACATGGTAGATATTCTGTCAATTAGTATTTTAATCAAAACTATTTTTGTAAGAGGTACTTCCCAGTTCTAAAAATGAAAAATTATTAAGTGAGAGATGGTTTTTGGCTTTAGTGAAGGTGACAGTATTGCAGTAGTATCAGTCTGGGCTTAATATCTGTGCAAGTGTTTGTATAACTTGCCTCAGAAGTTTCAATATTAAATAAGAATATTTTACTAAGTTAAATTGTATTCTACAGATTATTTTAGTAGCTTTGTAAGGAATTTAGTTTGGGGGAAGGGGCAGATTTTTATGCTTTATATTAAAGAGAAGAACACCAGGTGTACAAAACAGTGATTGTAATGAATTTATATTGATGCTGTTGCTTTAGTATTCAGAATTCCTAGCTGCATTTTTTCCCCATAGGATAACAGCAGAGGAAGAGAAATTTAAAAAGGAGTGGGAAGAAGACTGGGCTCCCAAAGAACCTCCCAAATCTCTAAAAACTGTGACTGCAGAAGTGCACGCTGCCCCTCGTTCCAAACACAAAAGTAAGTAATTGATTTCAGTCTGCTTCCTAGGGAAAGCATTTGTTTCAGACGCATCAGGAGCTGTGTGGAATACATCACCAGCTGGTGCCCAAGCCAGCTATGACTTGGTCATTTTCAGAAGGCTGGAGGCATATGGTAGATGAATTTAATAGCTCTTATTTAACAGGTACCTAGCTTGCAGAATCTACATCGATTCAAACAGCCATGGTTTTTAACAATCAGCAGCAGCAGGAAAAGAAAAAGAAAGCTCACTAAGAAATTGTCTGAAGTATCAACCTCTTTAGCTTGTGGTTTTGGTGCATTGCTTTCTGTCTTGTTTCTGTTGGATTTTGCTTCACAGAGCAGTTCTTGCATCAGTAGACTTGTGCTGATTTCCACTATATGCCCAAATGGAAGTAGTGATGCATTTTTTACATGATATGTGATTGTGCTTTTATGTCCATGTGGATAAGCTGATATTCAAATGTTAAGTTGCATACACCCGGTGCTTTCCTGTCTGTGAAGAAAATATTACTTATGGTATAAGTATATGGTATAAGTAATATTTTAGGGTTTGTGGGCATTTTGTTACTGGGTTTTGTTACTTTTCAAAAGGAAGGCATGAAGAAGGGGAGATGAGTTTGTTTTTGTTCTTTCATTTCCAGTTAGCTTTGATTTTTCTGCATTAATAATATCAGCAAATAATTTCACATCATTTTTATATTTGGGAAGAGGTCTTGGGAGGTGGAGTGTCTGAAGGTAGAAAACTAGTGCTGGATTTGCAGTTTCATTTGGACTGAATAAATGCACTTCATACTATTCCTATCATTACCTTTTTTCTTCTCCCTTACTCTAAATCAGTGTGTTATGGAGGGTGGAGACTATGGTTTTGGGTATTTTTGTCTACTTGCTTCTAACTAAAAAAGATAGATATGGAATATCTGCTTTTGGCTTGGAGGAAATGAATTCAATGTTTAGTTTTCAGAAGAATTTAAAGATCTTTTTCCTCATCTCTTCAGCATGACCTCAGTCCTCTCTTTCTTTGGTAGTCTTCAGGGGCTACAGGAATGTATTGAAGCTCCCTTGCTTCTCTTCCATGAGGAAGAGTAAACAACTTAATATATCGAATGTGATCAAAAAATGCAGCAGAAGGCACTGTTGCAAAATGACAGTGAGACATGACAACAAAGAGAAAAATCAAAGATTCTTAAGAATCAGCAACTTTTATTTCAAGTGTTTTTCCTAGATCTTTTAACAAATCTGTTTCTTGCCAGCATGCCTTTCACATCTAATTTATCTCTTCCCAGGCTAAAGCATTTACCAGATCATTTTTTCCGCATATCACTTTCGTCAGTTCATGCTCTTTTGACAGTTGTCTTGGAAATGAAATTATAATGGCATAATAATTTTTAAAAAAGTAATCTTGCATGCGAAGAGCCTGGGTAGCAAAGCACGTAAGCATGTATTAATTAAAAGTATACAAACAGAACTTCTGAATCAGTTCCTGGTGACCTAAACATAAGCAAGCCAGGCACATTTCTAAGAATTTGCAAAATTCAGGCATTTGTTTGTGAGGTGCTGTGTGTAGTAGCAGATCTGTTCATATCTTAAATAGACCACCTGTCAGAGTGGAAAAAAAATCCTGCTTTTTCAAATGTGGTTTACTTGTAGGTTTTGAAACACCTTTTCCTTTTTATTTTTTCTATTTCCTGCCTACTATAATTTTCCTTACTGAATCTGTCTTTTTCCTCCCCTGTTCTACTTTTTCCTTCGTTTTTCCTCTTTTCCTCCATTGCAGCAAATCTCTCACAAACAGGCTGTCATCTGCACAGCCCAAAAGTTGATTTGATATCACTGGGCAGTCTGCTTCAGAATTAGTCAAGAGACTGAGGAAGTACTGTTTGAAAACTGCACCTTTGCCATGAGGAATTGCCCTGAAGTGTAAGTCTGACTTAGTTGCCCAAAGGAATTTAGGATGATTGGAATTTAATTTGCAGTTAAGAAGCTAAGCTGGGAGCTATAGTATGTGGAGAGTGCTAAAACGGTATTAGACAAATGAAGAAGTGGAAAGTGCTTGTGCAGCAGGTGTTGTATAACGTAAGGGAGACCTGGGTCTGTTCCTAACCTGATTATTTTTTGTGTGACTTTGGGGAAGTCACATAACTTTTCATGGATGAGAAACTGAGATGGGCAAGTGCTGCTTCTGCAACCATCTTTTATCCATTTAGTTTTCTGATTTTTCAGGACAGTGTTTTCTCTGTATAGCATTTACTTCAGTGACAGCACACTAGAAGGCTGATTTGAAGAAGTATCCCAGAACTGCTCATGGTTTAATTACAGGAAAAGCCACCTATCTCTGCAGGCTTCCCTTCATAGCAGAGCAGACTAATGGCAACGTGCAGATCCTAGCTGCTCTTCAGGGTTGGAGGAGGTTGGACATTGATTTTGATGTATGCAGGACCTGATTTTTTTTCAATTATGTGGAAAAATAGCCTGTTGCTAACTTCTTTTTATTTCATGGGAACTTCTAGTAACACATGGCTGATTTCTTTTTCATTTCACGGAAACCTCCAGTTAGACTATCATTTCTATCTCCTCACTCCTTTCCTCCTTTGTTTCTCTAGTAGATTTAAAGGGAGTTGCACATGACCAGCTTGAAACAGATGACATGGATGAAGTGATCATGAAGCAGGACAAACAGGTTTGCCGCTCAGCCTTAACTTCCTATCCTGACTCAGATTCTTCCTGTGTTCCACTTCTTCCTGACAGTCAGTCTTGACACTCAGCTGATCATTTGGTTCTGTTGGGGCAAAATTCGCGGTCCATCGTGAAAAGATTAAAGGTTGTGACACTGTTGCTGTCATTGCTTTCTAAAGATACCTTGATACAAGTACAAAATCTGTCAGTCCTACAGAAGGGTGGATTACATTGACAGCTGTGTTTGTTATCAGTGTTTCTAATGTAAAATTATGTTAATGGATTCTTTTGTATGTTTTTACTTAGCAATATTTATGCATTTGGCTTGTAATATTTTATCCTAGGAAACTGAGCTCTTCTTGTCTCCTCAAACACCACTGTGTTCTGTCACAAGCTTGAATGTGTTTGAATACCCGTTTCATTTTAAGAAGGCTTATTAAAACTAGTGTGAAGTAGGACTGTGACCAAAGAAATCTTAGGAATGCATATGGCTGTATGGTTCTGTATGAAGATTACTTGTTGCATTTGCTTTAACATAAAATGTCTATCAGTAAAAAAAGGGCGTCTTATGACTAGATGTACTAGCACAATTGATCAAGATGTTGTCTAAGAACTTACCATGTAATATCAAACCTTTGGTTTTGCGCCTTCAAATAAATTTTCATCAGTTACATGTATCAGTATGGATTGATCTTAATCTGACGCAGTCCTTGACTTTTCTTCAAACAACTTTCCCTTTACCTTTTATAGCTTTTGGATGGTTTTATCGGTATGAAGGAAAGTTTCCCACAATCCGGAAGGTACAGAGTTTGATATGAAATGTGTTTGCTGTGGTTTCAAATTTTAATTCCTCTTTTTTTCTTCTTCTCTGTTATTACAAGACATTCTTTGTAGTCAAGTGTGGCTTCTTTTTACCTGTGCAGAAATTAAGATGCATTTGGGATGCATCTGCCTAGGAGTTTGTCCTTTTGAATTCTTTGGACTTTTCAAGTTCTGCCAGCTGCAGTGGGAATTGCATGTCAGTACTTGGCAGAAGATATTCAGTACAGGTGGGCAGTACATGTCTTTGTGTTCTCCAGAAGTCCTCAGAATAATGTATGAAAAAAATAAAGTAGAGACAAAAATTCAGTGGGAACCATGTATGCAGTTCCCAGTAATGTCTGCAAATCTCCCAGTGAGAGGAGTGCTGAAGGCAAAAGGCTTTTAGGCATGTATATCACACAGAATGAGCAAAAAAAAAAGTGCAAATCTTTATGCTTGTTAGAATACTTTTATATCTGTAGAGTTGTTGCTAAAGTATTGCTATTTCAAATTTAATGTTAGTTTCAAATAATACTTTATTCCCGCTGTAGCTTTGTTATCTTTATTTCTTTCAGTGTTTATTAGCCATATAATAGGGCGGTTGTGGTTGTGTTCCATGTTTTGGTGCTTTGTTGTTTTTGTGTTGTGTTTTTTTTTTTTTTTTTGTGATGGCTGATAGTAATTCACAGGGGTAGAAGTGTCAGGAAGAGTTCATATATCTGAGAACTGAAGTTCATATATTCTGAGAACTGAAGGCTTCTGAGGAGGTCAGGATTGTATCTGACAGATGAAATATTTGTGTCACTGTTTAGGACTATCACTTTAACCTTCTGTGTGGACAGGAAATGCCCGTTTTCCTTAACAGAGAATAGGAAAAGATGGTACTCTCCATTTTTTACTGCTAGTGACAGTAAATCATCATGAATCTGTAACTTCTGTGAAAGCCAGTACAGTTAGGATTATGAAAACTCAGTCTCTGCACACAAATAGGTGAGCTTCTGTATTGCTGCTGATAGTTTACAGAGCATTCAAATGGCTTTTCCATATATTAATGAAGATCTTACCCAGTTTCAGTTGAACTCTACTACACAATGTGGACTAGAAACTTGAAAATATCTATTTTTAATCTTTTGTTTTTGGAAATATTTTTAATCTGGAAGTGATGAGGTTTTCATCCTACTTTAAAGTGCTAGTTGATTTTATTGTTTTGTTTTAAAACCAAAATTTCCCTCTGTACTAAAGATGTCTATAATAGGAAGTAAAACTAATCCATTGGGAAAATGGATGGAAAGGATGACTCATCCTGTTGTATCTGAATGCAGTGAATGCAGCTAAGATTTTCTGATATATCTGATATTAGTCATAGTCTGAAACACTTTGGTATGTGTACTTCTTATGGTACCTTTAAATTCAGTAATTTCTCAAATGTTGATACCTAGCAAGTTGGTCTGCCAGATGTTACATTTAGTAGTCAGTACTAAATGTATCTTCTGATTTATTAGAGGATAAGATACTATAAGCAGTTGTTACTGTATTACAAACTAATTAGCCCTGAATAAAATATGCCAACAGAATTATGTTTATGCTAAAACATCAGTGTGAAAAGCTAGACTTTTAAAATTTTCTTTTAATTTTTGTCTCCAATGATTATAGCATTTTTCCCCTCTCCCAACACCACCACCACTTAACTATGAAGCAATAGACGGCGTCCCACTGAACTCAGCGGTACCATGTTCTAATTAACTGCTCAACTGGGAGAATAGACTATTGTAGCTGCTAGGGAAAATATGTTTTCCAAGGCTTTATTATCAATATTACATGTAAAAGGAGGAAGGAAGACAATCCTACTTCAGGTGGAGCACATTCATGCTTTGAATTCTCAAAGCCACCATGAAAAGTCAGTAGCTGATGATAATGAGCAGAGCAAAATCAAACCCAAAGTGTCTCCTCTCTGGGCACTGGCAGTAGCTGACACTAAGTGGCCAGCTACTCCTCATTTTTACTTTTTCATAAATAAAAGGAGAACATGGGCTTTCCAATATGAACTAGGCTCTGTTGGTACAAACAGGAGAGGACAGCAGAAATGTGACATCACTAAAGCAGAAATAAGGAGCTGGGTGTATCCTGAAGGCAACAGTAAAGTCTCCAAAAAGACTGTGTGGTCCTCCCCTTTGGTTGCACTCGACATGTAAACTTTTGGAGCTGCTTTGTGCTGTATTAGATTTTATCCAGTGTTTGTAGGAGCTACTTGGTCTTTGTGATGCAGTGTTTTTTCCTAGGAGCAATTCCGTTTCTGCACTGATCTAAGCCTCTCCTTTGTCATTACTTATTTCTGTTGTATTAAAGCATGCAGTGCTGGTTTTAGGACATATGCATGAATGAAATGACCTATGCATAGAATATTCACATCAACCTATACATGAGCATCTGTCACCTGAAAGCAGTCTTGTATTTTTATACAAAATGCCAGAACAGAGAGACATGGCAAATCAAGACCTAACCAGAAGTGTTTGAGTATTTGAAGTTTTGTAGTGACATGTGTGCCCTAATGTTTTAACTCTGCAGAGGAGCAAAAACGTCAAACTGTCTGGTGTTGCCCAACTTATGTTAATGTGCAAAGGCCCTCCAAATAACATTGAATTTCCTGCACATTGCTGGGGAAATGGACTTCAGATTTTCTTTTAAAAGGCCACCCCCATACTTGCACAGGCTGTAATTAAATTTTCGGGGCAGACACTCATGTACTGAGCTTGAAGTTTGTGATGTTTTTACCTGCTGTAAAAATCTGTTTAAAAAAAAAAAAAATCATCAAAACTTCCCAGAAAGGGAAAGAGCGAAAGAAGTCAAAAAGTGACAGCCTGTGTGAACAAAGGAAGAATAAAAAGGAAATGGAGTTTGAGCAAAAACTTGCCAAAGAGAAAGAAGGAATGTTGGAGAAAGAAAAACAACTGAAAATAAATCGTCTTGTGCAAGAGGTATGTTGTGTTCTCCTATCAAGTGCAAAATTACTTTGAAAGAAAATGAGCTGAATCTTGAGTGTGCTAAGTGCTAAGGAGTTACCTTAGCAAGACACTTGTTTGATCATGTCAAAGATAATGAAGTTTAAAAAAATTGCTATTTCACTGCAAAACTCTGTTCCCACGTTTGCTTGTTTCTACAGTCAGTTTTTGCCCAAATGAGGATACCTCTGCAGTTAATGTGTGTCCATGTGTAGTGATGAATTTAATGAAAGGCAGCAAAATAGGAAAGCGTAATTAGTTTTAAAACAAATTTAAATGGCATTTCATACTTTTGAAACGTACTTATCTTGTAACTATACCTATAACCTTTTTTCATGCACTGATGTTATGGTTAAGGTATCTGAGACAGAAAGAGAGGACCTGGAAGAATCAGAAAAGGTGCAGCACTGGGTGGAAAGACTTTGTCAGACACGGTTAGAACAGATTTCCTCTGTGGAGAATGAGTCTCCTGAGGTAAAATTCTGGCTTTTCCATATATTGCATGATTTCTAAATAGCTCACTAGTTGTCTCATAAAAGCAACAGGATTTTTACCAGAGAAAAATCTGTCTTGATCTTTCCCTCTTGCCTTCATTCTCAGAGGGGAAAAAATGTCAGTAATTGATTAATTACAATCTATAGCATTTACTGTTCCTATGTTTTATGGATTTTTAAAATTATTTTAATGAACTGGTTTTATTTTGTCCTTTTAAAGTATATTATCACTACAAAATTAAGAATTTTATTAGCTGGTGAGCTGTTTGGGCTAGATGGGACACACTACCAATAATAAAACTGACAGCAGAATACCCAGCCATATTTTTCAGTATCTTATGCAAATAAGAACTTCTTTGATTATGAGCTCTTGGATGCTTCCTTATATTGGATAGAATAAAGCTGCAGGTTAATAAAATGGGCAAAAAGATAAGAAACTCCCAAGAGCAGGGTTTGTTTTGTGTTTTAAATAGTCCCTTTAAACAAAGGGAGTTGCAGATGGTGATGGTGCCTTAGATCCTGATGGTTCTAGATGTGGAGTGTGGCTTTCCCACCATCCTGCTGCTCTGGCTCTCTTCCAAGCACAGCTGCTTTCCAGAGGAACACTGCAATCTGCTCAACTCCCCCAGGACCCCCGAGAAATTGCAACCACAAAGGGGACCCTTGGGGAACACTCCCGCCTGAATTTCCTTCAGGTCAATCTGGAGCAGCTCTGAAAAAAGCAGCTGATCTTCTGTTCTTCCTGGCCTCGGGCTCAGATCCATGTGGCTCTTCAGTGCAGGTCTCTAGGACAGTGGAATGATTATGTGGAGGTTTCTCTCACTGCCTAAATATGCCTGTCTTCTCTTAGGTCTTTGTCCCCCTTACTCTATAAAGGGGGAACAGTACAGATTAAAATCACTGTATTTCCAGGCCTCTACCCTGTTTTTAAGACAAACACTGTGATGTATTTCCTCTGTCGTTTTTTTTTTTTTGTGTCATCTGCTCCTACCCCAACAGCCCAGACTCCAGTTTTCTTCTTTTTAACCTGGAATCCCAGGGAGTGCTTTTAAAAAGGCTTTCAGAGAAAAGGTTTCTGTATATTCTGTGTGTGAGAAGGCAAGATCTTCCTGTGCAAGTTAAGTGATGTTCTAGCATTTGCCATTAATTTGTTCGGAGCTGTTGCAGGCAGATGAACTGTTAAGGCAGATTTCTGTTCTGTTGCGCGTAGTTGGCAAGTGGACGTCCTTCTGCTTCTCCTTCTGCCACATCCATGCGGCGTTTTGCTGGTGGCCTGCAACTGCATACCACAGATCTTGATGATATCAACTTAGATGAAGTTGACAAGCCTAAACAACGTGTGGCGCCGCCTCCGCCACCACCACCCACTGTTACTCCAGCATCACCAGCTCATCTGCTTCCTGCTTCAAATGTTCCACTTCCAAGAAGTCCAGCCCTGGCAGTAACACCAGCTTCCCAGGTGATCTCGTCATCTGTTTGGATGCATGTGCCTCTACCATTCCCCTGCGCCCCTCCCCAGCTCCATTATCCACTTTATCCACTGGACCTACACATAAGCCATATGCGCTTCTAAAAGAAGGAATGAGATTAGCAGTCCACAGGTAGTTTAATTTTTTTTAAGTTGAGAGGGTTTTACTATCTCTTCCCTACATATGTTGTAACCCTACCACATGCAGGTATTTTGGGCAGAATGTATCAGCTAAAAAGACGATTTGGACTTCAATGTTTAAAGATATAAAAAACCAGAATGGCAGGCAGCAGATTTAACTCATGGTTAAATTTAAGAAAAATGTCTGTAGTGAAAACGACTTGTGAAAGTGTTTTAAATATGCCATCAAATTGCTTTATCAGGTGAGAAGAGTAGACCAAAAAAATTAGCTTAAAATCAGAAGTTCAAACTTTTAAAACCTCAACACAGTATAAATGACCGGTAAAATACTTTTAAATGAACAAGAGTTGGTAATTGGGGTTTACTTCTTTTGGACACACAGGAGTTAGGGATTTATTTGAGAAGATATTCTGACTTTCTCCTTATTACAATCCCAGTCCAAAAAAAGATCAAATATAAGAAATCTTGTTCCAGATCTCACTTTAGAAGATAAGTGGCAGCTGTTTTATCATAGTTCCCTTTGCTAAGCACTATAGTGGGATTCATGTTCTCATTTTTATGGGAAAAGATTCTTGTTTCAAACACTAGAAGAGAATCCCATATGGTCACTTCTTTCCTACACAGTTTTCTGCATGGATTGTGCTGCTGATATTTTGGTTGGGTTTTTTTGCATGCTTACTTGGAAATACCAGGCTTCACTTTGGCATGATTCTGGTTGGGGTGGAAAAGGATATTTAAATTAATCAGGGGAAACTGGCAGATTATTTCTATGTGAGTTATTGCCTTAATGTGAACTATGAATCTCTTCTTATAAACTTAAGTAGACCTCTGATAGTGGTTCATCTATATGGATTACATGTTCGAAGTGCCAAGAATGTACTATACCCACTCAAATGGAGGCATCTGGTATTCTTATGGATAACAGGTTTCCCATGTTATTTGCAAAATAAAAATGGTGTGAAATGACACAAGTGTATAAAATACTGGTGTTCAGAGGGAAAATACATTCTCCTAACACTAACAGAAAATATTCAGATAAAAAAAGTAATATTCCATACTGGATCTGACCACCAACCCATATATTCCAATATGTTTCTGGCAGTTTTTTACTCCTAGATATGTTAGAGAAAAGACAAATATATAAGGGAAGTACAACAACAACAAAAAAATAACTGAGCCTTCAAAAATAATAAGCCAGTTTTCACTGAATATAATAAGTGGATGTGAGGAAAGAACTAAAGCTCTTAGTAAAGTATTAATAATGAGCCAAAACTGCTTTGTTTTAAAGTATATAACCCAGTATTCCTGATGTGGTTACAGACATGGAAGAAAAATTACAATCTAGACAATTTATCCTTGCTGCTCTTTAAAAAGTCATTTTTTAACACCACAGATAAGCAGCAGTGCATTTATTTGACTTCAGTGATAAAAGATCTTGTGTTTGTGCCTGCTAATGTCGAAAATAAGACAATAAATTTACTTTTCTAATTTTACTCAAAATGGTAAATCTTCTCTGTATTGTAAAGTTTTTCCCCAAGATCATTCAATTTCAAATTCAGGTTGAACAAATAACTGACAAAAGGAATGAAATCCTGTCAGTTAAGTTCTTGACAACTAACTATTAAAATATCTGGTGTAAATCTATCTGTTTCTCAAAACCATTATTAGCTGTATACTTCATATGAACCTAGTCTCTTTCTGTTTAGGTTGTAAGAAACACCTCCCACGTTGGCAAAGTATCTTCTGTATCGAGCAATCCGCTGGTATGTCATGTACTGTTAATAATGACTGTCGTTTTCTAACTTCACATGTAATGTTAATGTCAAGGGGCTGCCGAGGGTTTGACTCTGCATGGCTGATTTAAAATTCAGCGCTTGCATTCATGTGCATGGATCTTTTGCTATGTTACAAGATACCTAATACTAGGTAGCAGAAGTGACTCCTAATGGTCCGAGGTCTTCATATTTCAACACTTCAGCAACATACTGTCCGTGTTTGCTTGTTTTGCACGTGTGTGTGTCATGGAGCATACACTTTGTTCTTCTGGCAAGACAGGCAGAAGGAGCTAGGATCAAACTATATATTAAACATAATGGGTGCTAAGAAGCAAGCTTTCGTCTCAGGGTAACTAACATTTGATGGGTAACTCTTTGTACTGATTTTTATTCAGGGTGGCTGAATGTCAGGTTCCCCTATTCTGAGGCACTCTAGAAAAGTCTTGTCTCTAAACTGGGCAACTCCAGGAGAAATCGTCCAGTTCCAGTGCAACTTAAACAAGTTGATAGCTGTGAACCTGGTGATTTTTCTAAGATGAGAAGGCAAAACAAAATGATCTATTTCACAGTGTGGAACAACATTAGTTGGGGGATATCCACAGGGACTTTAAAAGATCTGGTTCCAAAACTTTTTTCTTAAATTAGTTAATTAAAAAAAAAAGAAAAAAAGGCTTAACCAGTTTGCTGGAAGCAATTCAAATCACTTCAGAGGATACAACTTGTACTATATGAATGATATCTGGAATACATCACATTTCCTATGAGAAACATTGACAAGAGCGTGCTAGGAGTTGCTGGGGTTAAGTCAGAAACTAAACCCACAGGGCTCAGTTTTGAACTCTTGAGTCAAACTTTGCTTGACGTCAGTGGGAGTTTTGCCTGAGTAAGAAGTTAGAATTGGGTTAGTACGTGCTGGATGTCTGAGTCTCAGATGCCTCTGGGTATCTGTACTTTGTAGAGTCAAGGGTGGGTAATTAGTGTAACTAACCCTTGCTCTGAAGTCAGAATGAGTTGACTTGAAATTCGTTATGGAAGGTGATTGCTGCAGTCATGGTGAATTACATCTGAAAAGGTCTGTTTAGCCATAGATTAGTTAAAATCTCATTTCAGGTTCACTATGTTCTTACACTTAACTTTAGCTTTTTTTTTTTTTCCTTTCTGTAGCTTCTCATTCCATTCATTGCCCTTATGGGATAAATGCCAAAAGCAGGGATGAGATTTTTCCATAATCTTGCTGATGAAGTTCAGAGTTTAGGGGAAAAAGATGCTGTTTGGATCAAGAGAAATTACGTTTTGGTGTTTTAACTTTGTAAGTCTTAGTTAGAAAAAAAAGCATATGGAATTATTTTATTAGTGTCATTAAATTCATTACCATAAACTATTTGTATTGAGGCATCTTGGTGAAATGATGGATTTGCAGAAATCATGTTGTGAACTGTAATTTTCTTAAATTAACCCCATAGCAACTTGCTCCAAGTCCACCTACCCAACGACATCCAGGGGTACCAATAGTCTCTAAACCAGTAATGCTGCATCCTGACCCAAACTTTATGGTCAGGCCAACAATCAAATCAGAGGCCCTGGTAAGCCTTTTAATGTTCTCTTCCTGAGTGCTACAGTACTGTTGGATTTGTTGTTGACTTGTTCTCAAGGAATCAATGATTGTCTCATTTTCTGCTAACTGAAATTCATATAGATTTTCAAGTGATCACTGATGGTAAGTACAAAAGGATATTTTCCATGTGTTTTGTGATCTAAAAGTCACTCGTAGTGACACTTTTTTTACAATGGGGTTCATAATTTCAAAGCAGTGTAGAGCCTTAGACTCTGTAGGTCTCTTTTTTTAATTTATTCACATATTCATTTATTCATGCAAATGAAGTAGTAAAAATTAATTACACCGTATTTTTCCTTTGTAGATAGTAATGAAATACTTGTAATGGAAATATAAACTGCATCATTTCATTTCTGGGGCGGGCAGGGAAAGTGTGTTTTACGTTAGACTCCACTATACTGGTCATGCTGTGTTACTGCAAAGTTGAGTCACGATCAGATTATTTTCTAATTTTTTTTTCCTGCTTCTCCTTCACATGTAAATGAAGAAAAAAGCCCTTAGGCTCAATATATTAGGACCAACTATGTAGCATCTTTGGGAATTGTGGTATATGAGGGAAGGTGAGCCAAGGGTCTGACAGGTGATAACTCCCAAGTGCCAGACCTGAAAATTCATTTAAGATAGCTGGTGGACCAATTAATAATATTTACTCTTGAGGGTCGTCATGACTTATGCTGCTAGAATTAGAGTTGTGTGTCTGTTATATGCATGTGTGTGGACTTGCATGTACATATATGTTTATATGAGCAAGGCAGTGTATTGCAACATATATGCTTTCTAAATGATGGAGAATAAATCACATTTGCATTTAATTTATTTAATTACAAGCGTATACTTTATCTAACAATAAATGATAGGCACAATATTCTTAGCTGTCTTTCATTGGAGTGTGATGGGTTTTTTTTTTTCATTTTCTGCTTGAATAATTTATATATTCTTGTTCCTTTATATTTGGAGCTGCAGTTAAACAAATTTAAGTGATACTTAGTAAACCATTTTCCCACAGACAGTATTAGTCTTGAAACTTCTATATTACAAATGAATTTAAATTGTAAGTGAAAGCAGTTATCAGTTGCTCAAGAGAAGGCAGGTACATGGGCTAAAAATAAACACGTAGATACTTCCTTCAGTATCTCTGAGCAATATGAAATTCCTTAGAGGAGGAATGAACAGAGTAAAATAATAATCTGCAGTTAATATAAGCCAGGCCTTAGTACAAATTGAAAATGTTTCTTGTTTTTGTTTTGGTTTGTTTGTTTTTGTCACTGACTGCTTATAATTGGTTCAAGAAATTGGCAATAAGTTCCACCTCCACAGAGAAATTTCTTATGTTTTTTATGCATGCATGCACATTTTCCAAATCACAAGTCTGATAAAATGTCAGTCATTCTCATTCCCAAACTGCCTTAGTTGGAAGATTACAGTTTCAGTGGGAGCAGTATTCTGATAGGACTTTGAGAGAAACATCAGTGTATAAATTGGTTTTGTAGACGTCTTACCTCTGACTTCCATTTAGAACTTAATGCTGTAAAGAGTATTCATCCTGGCTGCAATGAAGTCACAGTAATATGTGGAGTAAGGCTTTTGTATGGATACCAAAGCAAAGAGGGAGGCTACTTCTATTAGATAAAAGATGAAAAGGTCAGTGTATGACAAAACAGACAAGGAGGTACCTGCCTGTCTCCAGAAATGTGTAAGAATAATAATTCAGTTTCATGCAGAAGGAATGTTTCTTGTTTGCAGAGTTGGGATTCCCTATTTGGGTCAGTTGTTCATATACACTGCTGGTTCAGCTTCTTTTAGTGAAGTATCAGCAAAGGCAAAGTATCTTTTGCTACCCTATTTCTTGTCTTGCTGAATTTCACAGACTTTGTCTAATATGACATAATGCACAAAATTCCTTCTGCCTTGTTTTTGACTGAATTTAGCTGTACTGAGTACCAAACTCTAGAAACTGATCTTGATTAATTTACTTGATTTAAACAGCTAATCAAGTGAGCCTGCACTCAAGCAATTCACTAGTAAAGATGATGAAAAGCATGAACATAAGCCTACAATAAACATGCAAGAATGGATAAAACATAAAGGTAGTTGGGCCAGATAGGAACAGTGAATGCCCTATGATGACTTAAGTCTTTATATATTAACTGAATTTGGGTCAGAATTCCCAGGTCTTTTAGTAGTTCATGAAACTGAACTTATTCTCACATAAGCAGGGAAATGATGTGTGAGGATTAAAGCTTGGGGGTGGACTTGACTGCCTATGGCTGCTCTGGGTCAAAACCAGTGTGAACTGTTTGTATCTGCTGTACTAGAGTCAATTGGAGTACACTTGTGGCAAAGCTAACTGAATTTTGGCTCAGGGAACAGGAGAGGATTGTTTTGATTTAGTGGTCAGGTTTTCAGAGGCGCAAAACCAACATGAACATTAGTCTCTGCTCTCCCAATTGTTACAAACATTCTGTTGTGTGAGTTAGAAAGCTTGGATGCACTTGCTGCTACTAAAGGTTTTTCCTCTCTCCCTGCTTTGTGATTGGATGCAGCATTTCTGAAAGGAAGAATGAATATTTAAGCTTTCCTCTGATTTGCACAATTTGAAGCCTGATTCTGCATGACTGCAGTCATAGAATCATCAAATAATTTTGCTTGGAAAAGACTTTTAAGATCATTGAGTCCAACCGTTAACCTAACACTGTCAAGTCTGCCTCTAAACCATGCCCCTAAGAACCTCATCTACTTGTCTTTTAACTCCTTCAGGGATGGTGACTCAACCATTTTCCTTGGCAGCCTGTTCCAGTGCCTAACAACCCTTTTGGTGGAGGTATTTTTCCTAATATCCAATCTAAACCTCCCCTGCACAACGTGAGGCCATTTCCTCTTGTCCTATCACTTGCTGCTTGAGGGAAGAGACCAACCCCCTCCATGCTACAACCTCCCTTCAGGTAGTTGTAGACAGTGATAAGGTCTCCCCTCAGCCTCCTTTTCTCCAGGCTGAACAGCCCCAGTTCCCTCAGCCGCTCCTCATCAGACTTGTGCTCCAGCCCCTTTATCAGGTCAAGAGACCCGAGACAGGTGCTTAGATGCTGTATGGTAAGATGTGCAATGACTGGAAAGTTCAGTTATTGTTTGCCGTAACTATACCAAACCCAGCCGTGTTGAAAGGGCTATTGAAAGAGAGGGTCTGAGGAGTTTTGTGGAAGATCTTGCCAGACTTGAACAGAAGTCCTTCAAGATGAAAACTCTCTCTCTGGATTAATTAATTAATTTAATTAATTACATTAAATCTTTCATTAACTCAGGAGCAGATACGCTTTTCCAAGTAAGATTATGACTGTAGGACACTGATTGAATCAGTAGTGAAACTGATATATAGTTATTTGTTTTAAAGCAAGTGGAGTTTGGAAATGTAAATACCATAGTTTAGTCTGTAGAAAGTTGTCGTATCAGGAAACATATTTGAGTCTTCTGAAATTTGATGGAGAGTTTTGAGTGGAGGCTGGAGAGGTGTGAGTGGTGTTTTTTTCCTATATATGGGGGAGTTTTAGCCCATTTCCTTTTTGAAAATTTTTGTAACATAGTAAGCGGTTCTGTATTTTAAGTGGTTCCAAACTACAGTGTACTACTTTGTTAATGCACTGGAAGCAAAAGAAAAACAGAATCAACATGGGATTAAAAATCATTGAAGCCCAACACAATGAAGTTCAGCAGTTGTTAATCAATATTGTGAAATTACTTGTAGATGTCCACATTGAAGCAAGATCACTCAGAAATAAGTCAATTGAATTTAGGAGGAATTTTACTTAAGTAAAACAAAATTGTACTAGTAATTGGTATTTAGGTAATTGATTCTTTCAGGATGGGCCCAAACACACGTCTCTTCTTTCAGCTTATCACCTTCATGAGGAATTTAATAATGGAATTCACCTTTCAGTATAGAATATTCCTCGCTAGGGGAGCAAATCTTAAAGGTAGAACATATATTTATCATGATTTTTAAAATATTTTGGAAATTACTTGTCTAGTGTTTTTTCTACGTTTCTTTTCAATTATTTTTCCAAAATTCTTAGAGAAGAGTCCAGCACTGTTCTGCAGAAATTAGGGATAAAAGGAGTCGTAGAAAATATTTTTAAGAAGTCTTGTGGTATGGAAATGTGCATTATTGATGTAGTTTCTCTGGAGTTCTTTCCTCTTTGACTTCAGTACTATTTCACTGTGTGTGTTCTCTCATTTTGATGTGGTATAGGGAACAAGCACAAAGAAGTGCACTTGTGATTCAGTCCCTAGAACACAAAAAAAGCAGTGAGATTATTTGTGAGTAGGTGATACTTATTTACAGCAAAAAAGCTAATATCTGGTTTGGCAATTTTCTTTCTTTTGCAGCCACAAGAAATGTTTAAAAGGATGGTGGTTTACAATTCATCATTTAGATCTAACAAAAAACAAGTAAAATAACATTTTCCATGTTTTGTGTGGTACTTCTTGTTTTGACTGATCATAGTTTTAAAACTTTGCTTTCTAATCCTGTTGCTCAGTTTCTAAAAGGGAGGATGCGAGGCAGCCCTAGTGCATGAGAATTGCTAATCTTTGTAAACTTTCAGTGTGTTCCTGTGGCTCCTGCTAGTCTAGACAGATGAAAAATGAGAGGATAATAAATCCTTCAGGTTGCACCATCTGTAACTGCTCATATGTTTAGTGCAATCTTTAAGATAGTTGAACAATAATAACTGATCTGATACTGGAAAATTATTTTTTTTAATATATTCCTAAGATTTCCTTGTTTCTTTTAGTCTCCAGTTGCAATTTCAATAATAATATATATATTTTCTTAGTTTAACAGATGGAGCTATTACACTAGCATAGTTATTGGTAGGAAATCTGAGGAACTGGTGGAGGAAAACACTTATATGGCCTTTCTGTATTATGTAGGATTTTTCTGTGGTATTACTACTTTTATTGCTTTTCTCTGTCATAGTGATTAAGTTTTCATCTCTTCCTCTTTGTTTGATGGGCGGTTCAATAGACAGTCACTTGAAGTGAACTTCATGCTTGACTTCCCTACTGTCATTAAATGTGCCAGTTTCTGTGGAAAACACCTTTACTAGTACAAGCTAAGTTAGATGCATTGTCATGTTATATGAAAATGTTGGTGCACAGTTTGGAGCTCACAGTGTGAGCTTTTGAATGGTAAGCCATTAAGATTAATAATTATTATTTTCTTCTTTTGATCAGTTTCAATCGAGTTCTAGAAGGGAAGACTTAATTTGACTGAGATAAATCGAACTTTGAGAGAATTCTGTTGCCACTGAGTGTTAGTATGTTCTGTTCTCAGCAAATGTGTTTTTAGGAAAATTTTGTAATCTGGTCACAGGTTTCTCTTTTCATTCTTCTTTTTTTTTTTATTTCAGTCAAGTCTCAGTTACTATTGACAAATGATACCAGAAACTTTAGTGAGCAGTACCATTGGCTTATGAGTTTGTGGGTTTGTTTGTTTGGCATTTTTTTAAGTATTAAGTTTGCCATTCATCTAGAAGTCCAGATAGATAATTGTTTCAGTGCAGTCAAACATTTTAATGTTCCAGGTTCTACACAATAGGGAACAAGCACAAAGAAGTGCACTTGTGATTCAGTCCCTAGAACACAAAAAAAGCAGTGAGATTATTTGTGAGTAGGTGATACTTATTTACAGCAAAAAGCTAATATCTGGTTTGGCAACGTCCAATGAACGTTAAGGCGTCAAGGAAGGATTAGAGTGGTCTTCACTCCTTTGCCTGAGATGTTCTGAGTAGGAGAAGAGTAGGCTTAGCACAGTGGTTTCCACTTGGTGTTGCTTGGTTTATCGGTCCTTGCTTGGGTATGGAGTGTGCTCCCTGCTCTCCAAATTTGTGATGCCTATTTCGGGGAAGATTTATTACAGTTCAGTGGATGTCTCCGTTGTGTCAGAGCTGTATTTGTACATTATTGGATCCAGATCATATAGTTTCCTTGTTTGCAGGGTTGTTTTCTTTTTTTGTGGTGGGATTTTTAGTTTTGTTTTTTGGTGCGTGTGTGTGTGTTGTGTTTTGTGATTTTCTTTTCTTTTTCTTTTTTTTTTTTCCTTTTTAAAAATTATTTTCCCAGGAGAACTTTCTTCAAGGGCAACATCTGTTTTTCATGAGGGCGACCTGGGACAAAGAGAGTTCAATGACTTCCTTTAGATTACATAATGAATTAGTGACTTGGCTGAGATGGGAGTTCTTTCCTCTATGTTACTTGCTCCAAGACCATAGATATCTACTTCACCCATGATTCCAAAGGTCAAAACAAATCCAGCTATTCAAACTGTTGTTTAGGTAGCTATCATTGTAAAATGTTTATCCTACAGTTTTAGTAAAACTATTCATAATATTAAAACACTTTGTAAATGAATTAATGTTTGCTTGCTTTTCCCCCAAGATGAAATCCTACCCTTGCTGAAGCCTGTGATCAAATTCCCATTTATTTAGTTCCTCGAAGTTAGCAGTTAACAAATGCAATGCAACCCATACTAGTTTAAATGCTAAATAAGGTGTCTCCTGTTCCCATTCTACATACTTTCCTATTAAACAAACAAAAACATGGCAGTAAGCAAAAGCTCTGCAGTTGTGGCCTGAAAATTTAGCTCTCTGGAGCCTGGCAAGAGAAGGTCATACTTCAACCCTGGAAAATGTTTCTTCTCAGAAGAAGACAGAATGAAACCATGATTTGCGTAAGTTGGTCTTCTGATCTTAGGGAAAAGGTGGAGAGAGAGGCAGCCTGCAGAAGGCCAGGGCTTACGCTGGATGATTCGATGTTCCTCTGTGTAATGACTGCCAGTCTACGCCAGAGTCATCAGCACCTGGTTGCCTGGTCTGTGTGCATGGGGCTGGACAAATGGGTAGCACTGTTGTACACTTGGGGGGCTGCTAATGCAGACCAGACTTTGTCAGAAGCAGTGGTGGCAGGGGTGAGATCTGACCCCAGAGGATCATTCATAGTCATACCAAAATTATACAGACAACTGAGAGAGATGATAAATGTGGGAACAGGAGGAGGCATTAGTGTCTTCTGCTGCAACTTTGTCATTTAACAATCAGCCCTTAAAGACACCAGAGCAACCTTTAGCTGTACATTAGATTTACAAGTGGAAAAAGGCTTAGCTGAGTCTGAGAGTGGAACAGACTTTGTCATCAGATGGATCCAGTAGAAAAGAGGGCAATAATGAAAATCCCAAGCCTGATCATGCACTAAACTGCTGGCCTGCATCAGATACTGGGTTGCCTGCTGTGTCAGAAAAGGGTTGTTTAGTTCTGTGTTGTTCCAATAGCCCCAGGTTATTAAAGCTTGAAGCCGCAACGGTGATACAGCATTTGGGTTCCTCAGTAAAGATTTCTGCTAAGCCCTGAAGTCCTTGCCTTAACAAGCAGGGTAAGTGCAGAGATTTTATAAATCTCCAGCATTGCCCTTACAGTCTCACCCAGTAACTCCTAACCCTCCTCCAGAAGCCGCCACCCAAACAGCATTGATTCCCAGTTGCTGACTCAGAAACTCTCATCTTTGCAGAAAAGGGAACTTTCACCCTGTCCCTGCAGTGTTGGTCCGACAGGGTAATGCAGTGGGTTTTGTAAGTTCTAAGAAGGTGTGGGTCCTTTCAAAACTTAGACCTTGCTCTACCTAACTGCAATATCATCTTCCCTATTTCAGACACTCCCTGCCAAAACTTTTAAGTCCTCCGCAGAACTAAATGAAAACAAAATCAGTATTGTCCTGCAGTTGCTTGTAGTATGGAACCAGCTCCCTGAAACTCCATGGAAAGGAAGAGAGAAACCGGGGGCTGGAAGGGAGTCCCACAACCCAGACACTGTGTTCCTGGCAGGCGAATTGGAGCCTGTCACTTCTGCTTGCGTTAGAGAAAGCCCAACATGGTCATAGTCCCAAGAAAGCTTCCTCAGAAGAGTGTGGCAGAACACGTCTGCCCATAATGCTTTCAAGATTTGTGGCTGTTCTGTCAGAGGAACCGCGGAGCTGACAGAGTGGTAAACTATTCGTCAGAATTGCTCCATAGTGTGACCAACTCAAACTGTTGTTCTGTCATGAGGTTTTGAAGTGTCTTCTGACTGTCAGGATGGACTGTTTACTGCCTTTCTGTACTTTTCTCCATTTACTGTTTTCTTTCATAGTTTACAGAATTATATGTTCTTTCACTAATAAATAAAATGGGGTTTGTGGGTTAAGTGTGTGCATGAGCCTGATGTTTTTACAGTTAAGTATTGTTTTATCCTCAGGGCTTCCAGAAATATTTGGAAGATTTTGATCCATATTCAATGGTAAGGAGATAATTCAAATACATCTCACCGTTTAATATGAATTACACTGGAAAAAACACATCCTTGATTTTAAGGGCTGGGAGGGGGTAAGATTCTTGCTTGTTGGTTTGCTGGGGCTTGTGTATTTGTCTTTTCCAGTAATGTTGAAAAGTAACTTTCTTACAGAAAAAGATGATCTGATCTTCCTCCAGCACTACTTTGGAGGAGGAGGAGATCCCTTTTTTCCCATAAACTACATCGATCAGACTAATTATTTTGTACTTCCAAGTTGGAAATGACTAATCATTGTATCTTTTAATAGTTTACCCCAGAGCAGATCGTGGGAAAAGATGTACGGCTATTACGAATTAAAAAGGTAAATACTGTATTATTTGGTTGATACTTAAAGGGTTTGTGTAAGCATTTAATGTACAGTCCCATTTATCACAGTATCACAGTATGTTTGAGATTGGAAGGGACCTCTAAAGATCATCTAGTCCAATCCCCCTGCTGGAGCAGGAACGCCTGGGTGAGGTCGCACAGGAACATGTCCAGGTGGGTTTTGAATGTCTCCAGAGAAGGAGACTCCACAACCTCCCTGGGCAGCCTGTTCCAGTGTCTGTCACCCTCACTGAGAAGAAGTTTCTTCTCAAATTTAAGTGGAACCTCTTGTGTTCCAGCTTGATCCGATTACCCCTTGTCCTATCATTGTTTGCCACCGAGAAGAGCCTGGCTCCATCCTCGTGGCACTCACCCTTTATATATTTATAAAAATTAATAAGGTCACCCCTCAGTCTCCTCTTCTCCAAACTAAGGAGACCCAGCTCCCTCAGCCTTTCTTCATAAGGAAGGTGCTCCACTCCCTTCATCATCTTCATTGCCCTACGCTGGACTCTCTCCAGCAGTTCCCTGTCCTTCTCGAACTGAGGGAAGAAGGAAAGATTAAGGTCCTGTTGATAGCAAAAATTAACAGCCCGTTTCTGAACTAAAATTCTTTCATAATAGGAAGGATCACTAGACCTTGCAGTTGAGGGAGGAATTGATTCTCCAATTGGAAAGATAGTCGTGTCTGCCATCTATGAGGGTGGTGCTGCAGACAAACATGGTGAGTAACAATGGGGAGTTTGAATGCTGCTGCAAAGTGGCTCCTTGCACTGGGTGAGCGTTGTTGGCTGACTTCGTAGCTCTGCCGATTACTGAGGAGCGCACTTAGATTGTCCAAGGCAGTCGAGTCTTGTCTTGGCGCTGAGGGCAGCTCGGAGAGAGGCTCATGTTCTGAAGGCTACTGCTTAAATTAATAATTATGTAAACTTTATAAATAGTGTTTAAGAAGAAATGCTCACTGCTATTGTATTTTTATCATAACAGAATTTTCAATAAAGTGGCCTGAAAATGTAGAGCTATCTCTTAATAAGGACCCCTTGTTTTTCAGGTTTTTTATATGTTTATTTATTTATTTATTTATTTTTTAATTACACCTGATTCTCTGGGGTATTCTGTTAATTAAGGAATGCTGAGTGTGGTCTCCATTGTTTCCTAATTTCCAAGCAATGGTATTTGTAGTACTTCCATGTGCAAAGCTATTACTAGACCATGGCTACACTACACTGCTTAGTTTTGTTCTTAGTGCTACTTTCAAGAGTAACTTGTTTTGTAAGACACCTGGCTTTGCTCACAAAATCCCACTAAAGGCCAGAGCCTTCTGGCTAACAGCTTAGCTCTCCAGGAGGCACAAGAACGTGCATACCAACAAATCCAAAGGTTGCTCCTGGTGGCCAGTATCTCTCATCCTTTCCTTGAGAACCCTGGTGATGACCAGGTAGACAGACAGGACAATATCTGCTTACATTGTTTTTGCTGACCTTGTCCTAACCTGCACGCTGTTCAAGTCACTCTTGCTGTGAAAACATCTCAGCCGCTTGATCTCTCAAGTATTCTGTTTCTCTTTGACTCTTGACCATTGTGAGCTCTCCCATTGCTAAAGCCATCCCCTTACCATCTGTGTTTTCCCCTTTGAATCCAGTCCCACTTAGCTGATTGTGCTTTAATCCAGATTAGCAAGTCAAAATCAGTTCTAAAGACTAAACGTTACACATGCTTTTGCAAACTAATCATAGTCCTGCCAACCCTTGACAAATAGCACTTACACCTTCAAGTATTTAAGTAATGCTGCCATTTTCATAGTAGTAACAGCCTACAGTCAACCACAATTTGTGAGCTGTAATAGATGGATTACCCAGAAAGGCAAACTCCTACTATGGAAGATCTTACTGATCTAGTTTCTTACTGGTCATGATCAATAAGAGATTAGTGTGTTTTTTCCATGCCAAAAAAGTCCTTTTGCCTGTAGCAAACTTTCTTGTCTGTGTCAATTTTTAGTGGAAGCCTTCACATGTGAAAAGTGAAGACACTTTCCATTATGCTCAATACTGCATAAATATGGGACAGAAAAGACTCACATGTATGTATACAATATTGGTCTTTTCTCCAGGAGGCATAGTGAAAGGGGACGAAATACTAGCTGTAAATGGCAAGATATTAATTGACAGCAAGCTGGCAGAAGCACAGGCAACTTTAGCAAAAGCTTGGAACATGGGTGGGGTAAGTAACCTGGAATACTTGCTCATTCTGCCTACGACACTTGTGAGATATATTTTTCTTTCATGACATTGTCACATCAACACAAATAAGGTTGCAAACATCACGAGTAATAGGTATGCCATGTGTCACCAAAGTGAGCTGAAATCTGCCGAAGATATTGGTATATGGCATCTCTGAAAACCACACTTGTAATTGACTTTGAAAGTTCACAGCATTTAGCCACATGTCAAGATTGGTATTTAAACACATTACATTCTGACTGTTTATAACACATTTATCTGTAGAATCTCTCTTTGATACTGAAAGTTATTTGCAAGCTGATTGGAATTTTATGATAATATCTTATCTTTGATTTCTTAATGTGCAAGTAATGCTGCACTTCAGCTACAGTGTTTTCTCAGCAAGAACTGTATTAATTGCTAAGATGACCAAATACAGGATGATTCTTAGAATAATTACTTATAAGTTTGTTGGAAGATCGGTAGATTCTTTAATTTCAGGATACAAATCAAACAGCTCAATCTTGAAATGATGTTCCTATGGAAGTCTTTAATAGATATCTTCCTGCTGCTCCCTGTGGTTTTCCAGCAACAGATTGCCTTCCTGATTCTCTGTCTGATACTCCATGATCTGCTAACCACATCTAAAAGCAGTATTTAGCAGCATATATTTGCCTGTGCCTTTCTTTTTCAGGATTGGATTGACTTGGTCATTGCAGCATCGCCTCCAAAAGAATATGATGATGAAATGTAAGTGCATAAGCTTGCTTTCTCAGGGGATTAAAAAGTGAGTAACAATAGTTTATATGTTTTGCTTTTTTTATCAGGCATTTTTCAAGTATTTCCTTACTATGGACTGCATAACCTTCTGCATCACATGGTTGCTAGTTTGATAGTTAGAAGTAGCTATAGGTATCATGCATTACAGCAGTGGTTCTCAGACTTTTCAAATTTTGATTCTCAGAATTGGTTGTGCATGACTACACACTCATACTTTTGGATTAAACTTTGAGGATTTGGGGGGGTTCTTTCTTTTTTAAATTATTATTATTTTATTTTTTTAGAAATTTATTACTTTAATCTGGATCATTTATTGTAGCCCCAGGGATCATAATCTGGGGAAACAAATGTCCATAAACATCCTTCCTCACAACCAGCTATTTAATGTTGGTTTTGGTTTGTTTTTTGGTTTGTTTTTAGTTATATTGCAGGTACTATCCTTGTCTAAGGCAAGCTAAGTGTAAAATTTTCAAAAGAGCTAATTGATTTGGGTGTCTTGGCAATTTGTGACATTTAGAAAGTCCTTTTTTAAAGATAATCAGCATAGGTGTGAAACAGAAGAATCCATGGCTTAAAGTGTGATTGAGGTATCAAGTTGATACAACTTGCTTTATTTTGTATAAACAGTTTCAAAAGTAAGACTGATATTTTCTAGGTTGACTGAAGGAAAAGATTTGAAGATATCTTTACTTTCATGTAAAATGGCAGAGGAAAGTTTTGTAGTCACTGTTAACACAGACACTTGTTCTATGTAGAATAGCAGAGTGTTAGTTGCTGTAAATCAATATAGTTTTATTGGCTAACAACAACTGAAAATTGCTGTAAAACTGTGTTGAAACTGACGAGCAAGGAATAACTGTCACTGTTATTTTTGTTTTCATATCCCATGTATTTAGCCCTACTATTTCCCCATCAGCAGTCAGTCCCAACACACACAGAAAGGTTTTTGAAGGCAGTGCACCCGTGTACAGACAAGGGTATCTCCTGCAGCTGTAGCCACTGCAGTGTTCCCTCATGGTGAATAGCCAGACGTGGGTTAACATGACTGTCCATTGTGAGGCTGCGTTATTTTGTCAGCATGTGCCTGTGCATTGCATGCCATGCTTGCTTTTGTTCCTGGCATGCTGAAGTGTTCTTTGGGCTTTTGCCATGCCTCTCCTGTTAAAATATTAGTATTTAGTTTCTACTTCATAATGTCCCCCAGAGGTCCTCTGTAGATTTGGGTTACCATCTGCCAGACTACAAAATAAATAGGCACTGCCTAAAGAAGTAGGATTAATCAATTTTTTTTTTCCTTATCTGTGGACCACTGCTGTGGCTTTGTGAATTCATAAATACATAAGCAACTACAAATTACTTCCCTGTAAGGCTTGTCCAAAGAACAAGTTTCCATTTGTATTATAAGACAGTGTGCCTGAGAACAAGTATGACTTTCATTTTCACTGAAGTTTGCCTGTGTTCATTTGTCGCTATGCAATGGGTTAATCCTGAAATTATCCTTGTGTCACAAACTTAGTTTACTGTGTATAGTTTATCTATACTCTAATTACTCTAAGTACACACACAGATTTGTAGAACTGAGGTAAAATTTCTAGTTGCATGTGGGTATTTGTGGTTTTCTCAGTTATTACAATACAAGTTACAATGAGTCAGCTGAGATTTAGTTATATAAAACTGTGCTTACCAGAAAGATTAAATATTGCACTACAGATAATAGCATATGTTTCATGATGTCTGTCTTTTTTTTGCTGCAGGACATTTTTTTAAAGAAGACTACACTGGAGAAATGAAGCCCTTCCCCTGCTGAAACCTGCTGCTCTGTAAATTAATAGGAAATAACTAACCACATGAAATGCATCTTTATTTTAAAGAAATGTGAACAAAAAGACCCGTAAATTGAACTAGAGACTTGAGATTCTTCAGGTAATTTGAGTAACATCAAATCATTCTGTAGACATACAGCAAGAAGTGTTTTGCAGGATCGCTGAGAAGGACTGCCAGTGAGCAGTTTGGTCTGTGAGAACTTGGTCTATTTTTTGCTGCTTTGGGGCCCCTAATTTTGAAAATTATCTTCCAGTTTTCCTGGAAATAGACACCAAAGAGACAAACGAAGATAGAACACAGATGTCTGTTCCCACATGCAACACTTGTGATTACACGTTCACAGGCCAGTTTGGGTGCAAAAAGATTTATATTTTTACTCCATACATAGTGATTTTCCATGGAGAAATGGGAATCTATATAGGTAACTTCTGTTCTCACTCATATTCTTTTAGCTCGCTTAATGCCCATTTCTGTTGCTCAGTTATGAGTTGTTGTGAATATAAAAACCCTGACAATGGAAGAACCTGTAATACCAGGAGTGCTAGCATTGTAAGGAATTATTTTAGTGATGCTTATATGGTATAAAGAATCTTTTCTACCAGCAAAATAAATAGCTAGCAAGTAGTCCAGATAAAAACATTATCTGTAGTCACAGTTATACTACCAAGTATTTGTCTTGGTGGCAAATATTGCTCCCTCGTATAGTCATGGGTGGAAAATTTGGGTGTGATTCACAGCCTACAGTTATGTACTTTGTTCTCAGTGAGGCTCTATACGTGACTAAACTCTGCAGGAAAGTCACCAAGTGTAACATTTTGTTTTTGGTGACTATGTGTCTTCTGTTTAAATAAATTCCTCAAGACCATCAAATCTATACTAACCTGACTTTAAGTGTGGTTACAGTTGTAGACTTAGTAATTTCTTTCTATTATGAAGAAATGTAATTGTTTCCCTTCCTTCTTTCCCTGTGTTTGCCAGTTTGTATTATCTTTTTCATATTGTGTTTAGATTTTTCTTACCTGGACTAATGAAAGCCAGTTTTTATGGTTCTTTGGCATATGAAATTCCCACTGAAGTCTTGCCTTTTCAAGGTTTGGAAACCCTCCCTCTGTAACGCAGAAAAATAACAATTACGTTCCTGAGAACTCTGTACTTATATGGAGATGATTAATTACACTGACTTTCTTCATTTGAAGTATTGTTCCAGTATGCCAATTAATGTGTCTGTTAGGATACACGTGAGAATGTTTAAAATTTTAACTCTTACAACTAATCCAGAAATAAAATTGCATTTGCCAAATGGAAGAAGTCGTTTCATCTTTGTCTCTGGGTTTGTACATCATAGTAGTAGTTACTCTGCTAAAGAACACAGATTTCCAAGTTGATCTTTAATAACAGACCCATTTGCAACAGAATGCCACCCTTTGGAATCCAAAAGAAAATTCACTCTGCACAGCAGGGAGTTACTTGGCGGAGCTGCAGTAATCCTTTACTGAGATTTTATGGGCAAATCTGGTCGTTTGATAATTGGCAAGCCACGGAGTGCAGCTGCTCCAGTTTATTTTGTTTGTGAGGCCTTTGGGTGCATCTACCCAGAGCTGTAGTCTTCCTAACTGACAGACTAATCCAAATGCATCAAGATGAGCACCAGAGGGAAAATCACCACAGAATGTACGTACTCCTGCTGCTCTGGTTCTTTGGTGCATACATACTGCAACCATCTGGACTGTATGACAATGCAGAGAGATGAGTAGTGCTATCGAATGTTCTCTTAAGGGATGCTCTGATGCCATGTACCAGCAGATAGAGAGCCACAGCAATACACCAGTAATGAACTTCAGCCTGCAATTAGTGCTCAGTTGTGCTACTTACTGTCTCAGTGCACAAAGAAACAATGAAGAAAACTTGAAGGTTAGATATTTGAAATATTTTTATTGATACCATTTTTTCAGAGACAAAAGGAGCACAGAAGACTGAGCTGGGAGATCTGTGGGAGTACTAACACTTGAGTTGCAGCCTTGCTTCTCAGTCACAAAATTTGCGTTCTTCCCCCCATCTACCATGTTAACTGGATTTTTTTGGATACAGCTTAACATGCATGAGAGGCAGTTGAGGAAACAGTTACTGCTCATTACTTCATGTATATAAGAAAGTGTTACTTTTGTAACCTGTGTTACTTTTGTTTAACCTGTGTTAGGATGGCAAAGTAAGCAATGTAAGGAGGTGGTGGTAGAAAATAAGAGGCTGACACTTCTGAAATAGTACCATTTTCATAAGCTATTAGTCAGGTAGTTTTTTACTTTATTTCCAGCTTTCGGTGCCCTGGGGCTGGATCACATCTTTCGTTTGCCAACTAGTTCAACAAGTTGGAGAAAGCTCCAAGAAAATAAAGAGCTTTCAAGCAACTTCACTTTCTGTTTCTTTGGGGTATGTGTGAGCAGAGTGTGCCAGATGTAAACCAATTAAACAGGCACCCATTTGAGTTGCTACTGCATTGTTTTCTGGTGGCTGTAATAGTCACTATGTGTGCCCATGCCTCACCTCTGTCCAATCAAGCCAGCTGTGAAAGATAACAGTAGGGTAAATAGGACTTTCTCTCTTCTTTTTTTTTCCAGCCAGTGCATAGTTTCCTTTGGGAATATGGAAACTCTGACCTGACACACAATGCAGAAAGAAGTCCAAGTACTTCACCGACTGTATCATGAATGCTTCAAACTGCTTTTAACATAAGATGGGGTTTTGTTTTTCATTCTCTGTAATCTCAGAGGGAATATGTCTACTTTCTCAGAGCTGTTTGTTTGGTTAAGACCACCACTATCTTTCTCTATGGGATAATAACCCAGAGGAAGAGTTTCTCAGAACTGTTAACAATCATTCTTATTCTCTCAGGAATTTCTTGGCCGCGTTAGTTGCAGCGTTGTCTTCTGCATACCCTCGCAGTTGCTGAACTGGAGCATGAATTACATTAGAGACTTGCGACTTTCACATCTGCTCTGTGAGCCTCTGCGTGCCTGTGTGCAGGCAAAAAAATGTGAAGCCTTATGGATCAGAACCATGGCATGCATTGCAGGGTAGGAAATACCCTTGTGTATTACTCATAAGCATATTACTATTTAGAAGTCTTTGATCTATTTATTACTGCCATTCTACCACTTTAAGAACCCATAATTTAGCCATTAGCGTGTGACAATGGCATCTTTTAAAACTTGCACATACTTTTCAAATAAGTTGATTTTTAAAATGCTCTATTCCTAAAGAAATGTATATACATAAAGGAGGGGTGTATATGTTTATGCACACCAATAAGATTTTATTAAATCAATTTAATTTCAGTAGCACACATGTACAAATAATCTCAGCACTTCACAAGTGCTGAACCACTGAATGTAAGTTTTTATAAACCTTCTTCTCTTAAAAACAGGACTGCAAACCATGGTTTCATGTCAAAGGATGTCTGTCTGGTTATAAGGAGCTTGGAATGCTGCAGCTGGTACATGTTTTCTGTATGCTTTAGCTGTACATTGACTTCGATAAAGCAGGATCAAACTTGGGGTAGCTGCTGTGAATTCTTAGCCACCTCTCACCAAGGAAATGTCCCCCTCGGATCCGTACTGACATGAGCAAACTCTGTCACCTTTACACCATCTAAGGAAGTGAAGCCAGCATCTTACCTGTAAGAAGTTGACCTTTAGGATTATAAATCAGATGGACTTAAAATCCCTTATTATGAATTTACAATAAACTAATAAGTGTTTGATCCTAGTGTTTTTCTGCCCATTTTATCTTTAACCATTGTTCTTGTTCTCAGGGATTTTCTGTGTGTTGTGGTGGGTTTTTTTTTGTTTTGTTGTGTTTTCTGACCTTCAGAAATTTTTGGAGCATTTTCCAAAATTTCCTTTTTGCAGGCTTCACTCTGAGGAGGTGCCACCTGGGCTGCTCACAAGTCATGCAAAGCATTTTCATGGAGATTGACTAGGATGCTTGCTTTACTTCTTCCTAAGGAAGGCAAGAAAGTTTTCTGTTGCTGGAATACTAGGGGCCTCTGCTGGAATACTTCTCCTCCATTACTAGATCTGCATTTGCTGCATTAGTGGAGGAAACATAATACAGCTCTTTGGTGAGGCTCAGGGTCTATCTATATTTACAACAAGGTGACTTGCGCTATTTTTGAAAGCATCTAAGATGAAAGAGGAAGTGGAGACAGATGTAGGAAAAGCAATCGGTAAGATTTCTGTTCTCTAGAAAGGAACTTTTTGAAATTTGAAGTATGTTCAGCTTTAAGAGGATCATGGATTACATGTAAGAAAAAAAGATGCTTTCTGGACTGTGATGTTGGATGTTTATGACAATGTCCAGTGAAGGTGCTAAACTGTTTGTGTAACAACCACTGAAAGGAAGTTTTAAGGAGTTAGTTTCAAACAAGTACATTGCAGACTGGCAGCTCTTGGGTCCCTAAGTCTGAATGGCTGATGTTCATCTCGGACTGTTTGTCTACATGGAAAAATGTGGAGCCTGATGTACAGCAGATAGCTGCTTCATCCAGTATCACAAAACCTGCTGCGTTATTAGCAATAGATATCACTCACCCATTTAAAAGGTAATTGTGTTTCATAGATAACTTCCCACTTCTAAGGGTAACCATCGACTAGAACAAGCAAGGCTGTGATACAGCAAAGTAGTTAAGTACATGCTTAAAGTTAAGCCTATGAGCCAATCCTATTGACACAGGCTGGGTTCAATAACACTGCTTAGGCTTAAGCACTTTGCTGGATTGGGGCCTGAAGTCAAAATCTGAAGGCAAAGCGTGCCTTGGCCCTGGAGATGCTTCTTATGGGAAGCTGTTAATACTGAGGTTCTAGTATTCATGTGAATTTCAGTTCCTCTTCATTTTCTCAAATAATCTTTAAATGTTATTCTTCCTGCCAGCCCCCTCTGCCTGTTTTTTTGGCTTGTCCTCCTCTTATCCTTTCTCACCATTTCTCTTCCAGACATCAGCAGAGCTCATTAGCCTTCAATAGCTATAACAGAGTTTGTTTGTATGGTACTTAGAGTTTGGGAGAGAGAGACTGAGATCCTCCCAACATAAACTGTAAAAGACAGAAGTTTTTTAGACAGCTTTTGTGAGGACAAGGACTTTTCTAAACAATAGGGAAGTGAGAGAGAAAGTGGTTAACAGTTATTTATGTAAACCGCCCACCCCTCCCCCCCACAAAGAAAAAAGTTTCTAATTACTTTTCTCTGAGTTATTGTCTTCCCTCTGCCTTTCCCCTAAGCAGTTCTGGACGCTTTAGCAAGAGGATGACTGAGACGCCATGTTCATAATGGCCGCAGCTTGAGGCTTTTGAGAACCACTTAACAGAGTGTAAATAAGACTGGATGGAAAACATCCAATTAGAAACACTGGGCGCAAAATTAAGCTTTGATTAAAATCTTCTTATAAGTATTTCCTTTACAGAGTGAAA
Source organism: Streptopelia decaocto (assembly GCF_964273445.1). Taxonomy (NCBI): domain Eukaryota; kingdom Metazoa; phylum Chordata; class Aves; order Columbiformes; family Columbidae; genus Streptopelia; species Streptopelia decaocto. Next base: position 54,434,608 of record NC_138661.1, read on the forward strand.
TAGCTTTTCAGGGTTATCCTTTGAGTAGATTATGATTTTTCAAGTAACAATGATTTGGGTTTTTTTGTTACCCTCCCTTCTCCTAGCGTAAAACCTGTAATTTTCAGAAGAGCGAGACCCAAGAATACTTTTTTGGTCAGCGGCAATTCCAACAGCAAGGAAGGACAGCAAGAAAGAGACAGAAGAAGAGATATGTGTTTCTGTTTTGATTATTCAGAAAGGATCATGATGAAGCAGATCTTTGAAGTATCAGCCTGGTAGGACAGAAGAAGTTGTAAATGGTTCCTTAGTGAAAATCAGGCAGCTCCATCATAGTGACATGCATAACAAGAATCAAAAACTAAAGAGTTCTCCAAGCTGGGTGAGAGAATTCCAGTCCAGAGCAATCATTTGTAATAGCCATTCCTACAGAGACTGTAGCTGGTTGAAAGAACAGTAGAAACTGAGATGACTTCATTGTGCTCCATAGTTCAGGTTGCTTTTTCTTCACTCAGGACAGCAGCTTCTCCATTACTCTCACACATCTGAGTGTGCAAATTTTCTATTTTCAAATAAATCAGCACTATTACAAATAAGTCAGTGCATAGGGCATGCTGTGGTCTAGAAATCATGGTATTTTTCAAGGCATCAAAGTCCAGATTGGGAGGACAACAGAAACAGTCTGTTTTCCAACCAACATAAAAAATTCTCAGCAGTGATTTCAGAGTTTTTTGGGGGGTTTCTTTTGTTGTTGGTTGGTTGGTTGGTTGGTTTGGGTTTTTTAAACGATGCCAATATTCACACTTCTATACCTCTAGCCAGACAGATTCAGAAACACTTTTTTTTTTTTCAGTTGTGTCATTGAAAGGCTTCATGAATTACACACCTTCTCAATTATAAAAGAACCAGTATTGCCTTTTCTAATAGTGTATTTAAACCCATATGTACGTGAACAGATACAATTAAAATACCATAGTAAATAGATGGAGAAAAGTGCCTAGATTTATAAATGACACAAAGGGACAGAATGCTTACTTTACACTAGGACAATGCAAGTGACTTTTATACAATGCATGTCACCATTTTCCTAGAAAGCAGATTACATCCAAGGATTAAATCCCAGCTAGACTTTATTATCAATGTAGTCTCTTAATCATGGGGCAATGACCAATCAGCTGCATTCCCAATAGTGGGAGACAGCAGAGTTTTTATCCAATTCTAGCACAATCCATTTTTTATTTTACAGTATCTTGAGCCTTTATTGATCAAAATACAAGTAAATGGGGAAATGGCTAGTGCTCTTTTATGATGTGGTGAAAGAATAGGCAGTCAAGCATTTGTTCAAGAAGCCCTGGCCAGTTTCAGGATTGGGAATATGTAGAAAGCATTTCTACTTTTTCTGCCCAGCTATACTGAGCATATGCTGAGGATGTATCTCTGGCATGTGTGAGAAAATCATCACCCATCAGTGCTTTCCAGCTGGATGTGGTGGTTCTTGTCTCCACTGCATTGCTGTTAGGCTGGGGATGAAAAACAGACAGGAGATGATTGTACATGCAAAACTTCCATGGCTGAGCCTCAGCACATGACATCCCCGTTCACATTTGGACTGCTAAAATGCAGACATGCAGAAAGCTTCCACTAGCTCGTATTGCCTTCTTATCACAGAACACAAAATATAGCCTGCGGAAAGCATTTTGAGACAGGTTACCTACAAACATGGGAAAAAGAGAGAATCAGGAACAATTCCATATGGGAAGGAAGATAGGTGTCTGGGAATTGTGCCCTGCATAGGTGGTTCTGATACATTCACTTGTGTTTGTGCCTGCATATGGCTGCCCAGGTGCCTGCTGAGAAGTACCTGAGACTGTATTGCAGCATCAGGTTCTTACCAAGGAGGCCCTGCAAACTACTTCCTACAAACTCTACAAACGAATTCCTGTAAAGTAAGGCATTTCTCTTTGCTATGTTTTATGAGCTGGTCACATAGGTTATTTATTCTAAAAAAATATAAAACCAAACACAATGTTAATTTGTGCTATTTGTCAGTTCTCATTATATCCTCAGTGTGATTTTCTAGCTCTATCAGTCACAATTGTGTGCAACTCTGAAGGTCTTTTACAGTTTTAGCAAACTGCAAATTGACCACTGTGCTCACAAGTCACAGCTGTTTTCTTAACTAATGTCATAGAGTGAAACGGGTGGAATGTACATTGTTGTAAAAAGAAAACATTTGACTATGAGAAAATGGATTATTTTTTTCCAGAAAATCTTCTACGACAAAAGAGTAGGGCTTCTCTTTTATGAAGAGATGTACAATACGAAGCATTTGCTTTAGCGTAGTATTACCAGCAGTTAGCAAAAAATTAGTACATCTGCTGAAGAGTTACTTTAGAAGGAAAAGGAATTATTCTCTTTATAACCAGTCAAACTCCCCCTACAACTTTTCCAACCTTTTTTTCTTAAACCAGAACATTTTATTTGGATTTTTTAAAGTTAGAACATGAATTTTCATATTTAGATACAAAAGATTTCTACCAATATCTCATACTTAACTGAGAGCAGTTCTTGTAGAGAGATCTACAGCTGCTTTACATCCTGCAGCGAAGTGGATACCTAGAGTTGTTTGCTGCCGTTTGTATAATAATAGTGCACTTAAGTGAACAGGTCTTAAACACAGTCCCACCTCTAAAGCTTCTTTTTTTTTTTTTTCCCCAATAAATTTCACAGAGAACAAAATCCTACATAGGAATAAGATTAGCTATACTATTTTATTTTAAATGCTGCTGGAAATTAATCTATTATTAGTCTATTATCTTCACTATTTTCAACTAATTCTCTGCCACATCAAGTTGAGGGGGATGCTGTAGCTGTACAAAGCTCTTGTTTCTATTATTCACTCTTAAAAATGGCAAATTGTTATTGTCATTAAAACTACCTTGAATATGCACTGCTCCCACCCACCTCTTATTTCAGCCACTTAAGGAATGCCTAGTTGTAAGAGTGGAGTTCCACATTTCAGGGTAGGATCATTCCCTGAGGCAGGTCCTCCGTGTTCTTCACAGGGTGAAGGACCTGTGGCATTACCTTGAACAGCTCAGCTTTTTTTGGCATTAACAAGAGACTGCACCTGCCTGACTCCTCAGCTATTTGTTGATCAGGGACCGTGGCCTCACCCCTCTCAGTGAAGCCGGTTTTCTGTGCACTATCTTGTACTAACACTGCTATGGTGTTAGGTGCTGGATAGTTGCTTTTGCTCCTATTTAGAATTTTCCCTTTTCTGTTTAGCTAAAAATACTAACTTAACATGACCCAAACTTACAAATAGTTTTAGCCCCCTTCATGTTGCATTTTTTGCCCGGTTTCAGTTGTTGCATTTTTGGTGGTTGTTTTTTGGTGGTTGTTTATTTGTTTGTTTTAAATAGTGCACACTGGTTTGATAGTTTGGTATTCAGTTTGCCTTATTTATCCTTGTTACAAATCTGTGGGCAGGAACTGTGGACAAAATATTAAATAAAATAAATTCTCCCGCTATAGAGGGCAAAGAGTAGTACCAAATTTAATTACTGCAAGGAGTTGTGAAGCTACCTTTTTTCTCCCTTTACAAAAGGTACTTGATTCTTCCTAAATACTGGCAGTATGAAGAATTCCTATGCAGGGCAGAGGGCTTCTGGCTGAAGGCTGAGGCTGTGAACCATTCACCATAAGTAAGGACATTGAGGATTTACTGCTGCCAGGTAACAGTGTCACAGGCTACACTTAATTCTATGCAAAGCTTCTGTGTCTGTGAATGTAGGTGCAGCACTTTGCCGTACACAAACAAAACTGTTCTACTCCAAGAGGTGACGAGCTTCAGGTTAAAATTGTCATGGAAAAATGCAAAACCATAAGAAAAAAAAATCCCACTGGCTAGGAGTTCAGTAACTAAACAGAAAGTAAATTAATTTTCTTTATATTTTATATGAGTATTGATTGTTGTAATTCCCCGGAGCCTCTGAAAATCCTTAATGTAGTCTGCATGTGGGCTGAACTCAAGAGGAAAGACTCCTCAAATAGGCTTTGACAATTAATTAGTTACATGATAAATCACAACAGGGAATAAACAGTCTCGGCTATGTAGGACCAAGCTTTTTCATGCACACTCATGATTTATTTTTTTTAAACAAATCCACAATTTTTTTTTTATTGTTTTGTTTTAAGAACTAGAGCAAATGCCACATTGCAATCAGAAACAGAAGAAAAATCTGTAGTGCAAGATCTCATTAAACTTCAACACCCATTTTCTTTTTATTAATTTTTTGTATAATTTTGACAAATAGTGGCACAAGCAAAGTACATTCCAAATCCAAGCCTGAACTGATACCTTTTAGTTTCCCTCTAATTGTTTTGTCGATTTTACCCACTGGATAATTTGAGGATAGCCTGGAACAATTCCCAGGTGGTGAATAAACAAATCAACTAACTACCACTCTCTAATGTGCCTGAACAGAAGCCCATTTTCTATTCTGAAAAGGAAAGATAGTAACTTCATTTTGTTTCTGATAATCTTTAACAATCAATTCAAATCTTAGTTTTCAGTCTAGTTCCTGGTTTTCAGAATTGTTCCTGGAAAGGCCAGTGACTTTTAGTGCTGTTATCTTTTCGAAATTAATGCTGGTTACGTGTTTATTTGGTGTGTGTGATTCTTGTAGTATAAACAGGCAGAACAATCTTTTCTATACAAGGCGAGGATCATAAAGGCACTTAACTTAATCAGTAACTAAAATAACATTTCCTGAAGAATACCACCCTGGAGCCAGCACGCGAGTTGTTTATTGGCGTGAGTTAGTCCACAGCACTCAACTTATTCTCCTGAGAAAACACAACACTTGTACTACAAGTACTACACAGGGAGTACTCAAAATATTAACCATTTAAATGCTGGAAAACAAGCTAAGGTGCAATGTGATCAGTCAGATCATGCAGAGATTGTAAGAGTACATCTATATACAAGGTTAGTCAGGAGCAAATAGAAAGTTGGTTTAGGCGTGATTTTTCAAAAATTACTGCTGCTTTGCTTGCTTCAGCATTTCTCAGCTCAACTTAAAAGATTTTGAAGCATTGAGCACCAACCAAGCTAACTGAAGCTGGGGTAATTCATTAATTTCCAAAATGTTTATAAGATGAATCAGAGCTGTAGGTGAAGTAAGTGGACAGGTAAGAGGAAAAGCAAACTTTTTCCTGAAAGGCTGCCTCTTCTTTCGGGATGAGAAGAGGATGCCCAGAGCACTGTCCGTGGAGAATGTTGTCCTCAGTGGTGGTTTTCTCAATCATAGGTAAAGGAGAATGGCATTCTATGGAGATTAAGTGGAGGAAAGAATCTGCTTACTCTTAAGTTCTTCCTTTATTTTTAATGAGGGCAAACAATTAAAAATTCTTAGGGTTTATTTAGAGAAAAACAGCTATTTCTGTGAACCTCTGCACTATTATGCTTATTGCACTATTTTTTAATAGTACCTTAGACAATTTTTACAAATAAATTTAATTTGCTTTGTCAAATTGTATCTTCTGTGAAATAATAGAATGGAGTTATTTGTTCCACAAGAATAAAATAACAGTTTTCTCTGGAGGTGATTTTACCCATTTTTCCTCTCAACTTTTCCCAATGTGTGCTTGAAAGGGATCATTAATTTCTTCCCATTCACATAAACTGCTTTTCCTTCCTACCTGTAAGAGTAGAATTTAATAGGAAGCAAAAGTCAAAGATTGGTGTATCTTGTTTAGCAAATTCTGAATCACAATAAGGATTTGCTCTATTTTTTTTTCTGATTAAGATTTCCTCCTGATACTTAGTCTCATTAATGACTTTAAAATACCCAGGAAAGTGAAATTTTCCTGCTTGACGCCTGAACTGATGTGCCTAACTAAATAACTTTGAATACAGGCTGTAACTGTTCAGAACTTTCAAACATTTATTTTTATTTTATATCTGCTTCTAGGTACAAACAAAAGCAATAACCTGCAGAGTGATCTATAGTAGCAAAACATAATTTTTAGGGATAGACCACTTCCACTACATAGCACTGTTGAGAAAGGTCAGTGCAAAACCTAGGGGCAGGAAGAGGAGCAGGAAACAAATGATGAAGGTAGGGAAAAAAAAGGAAACTTCCACTTAAATGTATATTCTTATCTGTTAAAAACAACTATTGGGTTTTAAATGAAGTGTCAATACTTTGCTGCAAATACCAAAACCCAGCTGCATCCTGTAGACGAACTCAAATTCCAAGGCGAGCGTAAGAAGTTATTTTTCCTTGAATTAAAAATTTTGCCATTGTCTGTCTGGAATTCATTTTCAAATAGTCAAGGTTCTTCCAAAATATTTCGAGTCACCTATTGAATGTGCTGGTGGCTGCCAGAGTCTAACTTGATTTCTCATTTCTAATAGATGTGCTGAAAAAAATGAAGTAGAAAAGTGACCTCTTGTGATACAGAAATAGTCCAAAAAGAATGAGGGAAGCAAGATCTAACAGGACTTTCGTGAAAAATTAGGTTGCATTTGCAACACACAGATAAATATAGCTGTTTACCTGTTGGTTTCATATTGTTCCTTTGTCTTTTCTGTACTTTGAGAAGTAATTCTGTTCTCATAAAGCTTCATGTGCTTCAAATGCAGCTTTGAGGGGAAAAAACTTCCTCTGTGACCTGCTCCAAGGCCCACTGGGCTAGCAAAAATAGTCTGGGTAGGTAGATTCAGTCCTTTGACACCACAGGCAGTCACATCTAAGCTTTTCAGGAAAGAATTAAACTTGTGTCTTGGAATTACTTTGTGAAATCACAGAATAGCTCTTTCACCATTTTTGAGTGGGAAAAAAAAAAAAAAAAGGTAATAACAAAATCAGTATTAGTCCAAATTCAGCATTCTTGATCTCATTGTTACAGCAGGGATAGAACTGTGGCATCGTTACTGGAAGTGTGAGCTATTTAAAGAGTTTGTGTGTGTGTGTTTATTGCTAGGAATGCTCATCTTATCAATTTCAGTTTACCAAATGTTTTGATTTCTGTCAGTGTGGGGTTTTTTCAGTATTTCATTAAGTAGTTAATTGTAATCCAAGACTCTACCCCATTTAATCCATCACCTTTCTGTTCAGGTTGCCAACACATTTCTGACTCAACTTTATCTCTGTGATGGCTACGTATCTGTTGTAGGACCCGAGCTAGAACTATTAATTTCAAATCACCACATGAATTATGTAATTGTGGCTGCATTTGAAAACCGTTGAAAAGATAAAGTTCAAATTCCAAACTATGGAGTCTCCTGGTGTTTTGTTGTTTGAGAAATATGGTTTTTGAAATATTGTGATTGCCACCTGGTAGTTAAGGAAGATAGTCTCAAGCTTCAGAGACCGTGCAGAGGCAGGGGATGTGAGCTCTGTTCCCGGATTCCCTTGGAGACTTCAGTAAACTTCAATTTCTGTGTTTAGTTCTCCAGCCACAGGGAAGATGATGATGAGTCCTTCCCCAAATTTTACCCCATGATTTCAAACTGTCAAGAGTTCTTTGCTGCTCTTTGTTCATCTGTAACACAGAGCCCTTGTGTTACTTGGGGCCTCAGGAAATACTATAATATAAATGCTTTTAAAATTATCTGCATGTAAACTGCACATACTGTTTATTAAATAACTTTGGATAACAGAGATGAGCTTAACCAGAAGCTCAGATTAATGCTGGGTTCTGTCCAAAACTTAAAATAATTATAATCTTTCCAGTGTGGGTTTAATTTTAACATTTGAAAATACATATATACAGTATTTGGCTTGGGGTTTGTCTTTTAATTTTTATTCTTAATTGCACTGTTCTAGCCCCAATAGACCCTATATAGGAAATAGGATGCTGCATGAAGAGAATTGCATTTTCTTTCCTCCTGTCTGACAGCTAGATCAATAACAGCAGCATGACAAAAGTAATTTTCAGGTCTACTAGTGGAGGTGTCCGTCCCAGAGACTGAATGCTCTCTGTTATCTTGAGCATCCATAGCTTTATCATTAAAGGAAAAACAAGGAAATTTTTCATTTGTGAGGCCGTTTCCTTTAGAGGCATTTAGCCAGCTTGTAAGTTTTGCATCTTGAAGAGTTAAGCCTAGATATGTGGGCATTATTTTTTTCAATTTCTGTTGTAGGATGTGGCAAGTTGTATTAAAACTCAGCTAAGCAATGGGTAAGACTGGGAATGAAAGGAGCTCTAAGGTAAAGGATTTGGTTATGAATCTTAATGTTGAGTATTTCATGACTACCTAACAGAGATATTTGAATCTCAGGCTTTAACTCAACCTGTGCTTGGGAGTGTAAGCCAGGTGCAGGCTTGTGATGCACATCATGTTTTCCTTTCCAGTGTTTTCCCCCAGCATGGAGGTACTTGATTAGAGATTTTGTTTGGCTTTGGCTCAGCTAAGCTTAACTTTTACTTGAGACAAAAAGGTCTGAAAAGTTTGATTTATGATTATTTTGGTATACATAAAGTTGCCTAGGGAGTGATGCAGAACCCACTGACATTAATGGTCTGATTCCCACAGACTGCAGCAGTCTTGGGGGGAGGGGAGGGAGGCGGGGAGGAAGACTTAAACTCATTTTAGGGGCAAAAATCAGTAAAGCACGAATGTAATGGCTGTTTAGGACATGATGCTGAAGCCTCCTTTGAGGACAGGATAGAGCTGTATAAAAGATTTAATCTAATAATATCCTCATCATAATAGAGGAAAAAAAGCACAAAGCTATCAAGGTTAAATATATACTTCCTGTAGGCTATAGTTCCTGTGGCATCGCTAATTTTGGCGGCTTTTATTTAATGTTCTGTCTTATTAACGATGCAAAAACCGCTGAATTACTGAGCCCCAGGAAACCTGGAACACTGTTTTATGTTGCTGTAAGGTAACTGCGGGCTGTCGCTGTGCTTCGCACTGGTCTCCAGTCATGTCGGGAAAGGGCCGCATGTTCCTCCAGTCCCGGACCCCATCTCCACCGGACTCTCCCTGACCCCCTCGGGCCTCTCGGGGGACCCCTCGGACGCCAACGCCGGGCAGCGGGCGCTTGGGGTTTCACGTTCCCCGGCTTTCGCTCCCCATCCCGCCCGGCCCGGGCGTCGGGGCGGGGCGGAGCGCGGGGCGGGGCCGCCCGCAGGGGCAGCGCAGGGGCAGCGCCGGGGCCGCTCCGCGGCCGCTCGCCGGCAGGTGCGGGCAGAGGCGCCCCCGCGGCCGCGCATCCCGCGCCGGCCCCGCCTGGATGTGCGCGGAGGAGGCGCCCGGCTGCGCGCAGGGTCCCGCCATGGCCCTGGCTTTCTGCGGCGATGAGGGCAACTCCACCGCCTACAACGTGGACCACGGCGTGCTCAACAACGGCTGCTTCGTGGACGCGCTCAACGTGGTGCCCCACGTCTTCCTGCTCTTCATCACCTTCCCCATCCTCTTCATCGGTGAGTGCCTGCTGGGCTCTCTTGCCCCGTCCGCCTCTGCCTTCCGTTCTGCCCGCTTTTCTCCTGCACGCCCCCCGCGCGTCGCCTTGCCGTGTTTCCCCCGCCTTGCTTTGTCTTGCCGTGGGTTTCCCTCCCCCGCTTTGCCGTGTCGCAGAATGTCGTGTCGCCCCCCCGCTTTCCTGGCCTGGCCGTGCACTATCTCCCCTGGCCTGGCCTTGCCTTGCAGCCGTGCGGGGAGGCGGGGGGTGCGCAGGCTGTTCGGCCGCGGTGCGAGCTCCGGGATGCTCCGGTGACCGCCCCTGCCCGGGCTGCCGCCCGCACCGCCCGCGCTCCGGGCGCCTGTCCGCTCCCGGCAGCGGTGCCCGTTTCTCGCTGTCGGGACTTTCTGAGGGGGAGCAGCCGGCGGGGCTCCCCGCAGGTGAAACCCCCTTGCACAGGGGATGGTTGGATGCTGGAGGAGACTGCGGGATTTGCCTGGTTTCGACTAGCAGCGCGGGAAGCAAAAATAAATGTGCTATTAAAAACCACAAAACCTGGCAAGTAAGTCTTAGGATCTCAAATACTTCCTGCAGTTACTGAGCAGTTACAGCAGCCGGGCAGCCCTCCTCATTACTGGTAACGAGTAGGAGGGCTGCCCGGCTGCTGTAACTTTTGTCATATCTGCAGCGGGTATTATTTGATAACGTAAAACTGGGGTTACCAGTAGGCGGCCCGGTGGTTCAATACATGTGGCTGTCACTGCTTTGAGTTCCATTCTCCGTACCCTGGTCTGTCCTCCAGATAGCCGTGGCAGGAGCTGTGGGATTTAACACTCACTTAGGCTGATCATAAAAGGTCCGGGGCTGAAATAACAGCACAAGTGTTAAAACGGGGTCAGCTGAAGAACTGCCATGGGTAATCTGTGCTTGCCTGGCTTTTCTCAGTATTGCTAATTTTCATCTAGGTCAAGAGAATGAGTCACTTTTAAAGAAAAAAAATGTGAGACAGAGTGTAAATTATTTAATTAAATGCACTGAAGAAAGAATTATGTATGTATTACAGTGTTGGAGTGTATTTGTAAAAATGTTCATTTAAACTGGTAATATATTTGAAAACGTTTAATGCATGTAATTACTTGACAGTAAGTTGGTAAAAGTATGGGAAGGCTGTGTTGTGTCTGCATTGTTGATATTATTCCACATGAATTGAAGCAATGAGAACACACTTCTGATACATGCAGGTTTAACAATTCAGTTGTGTTAACTTTAGTGTGCTAGTTTGCTACATACATAGTTTATATATATATATATATATATATATATATATATATATATATATATATGTAGGAGCTTTGTGGGTCACTCTTGTTGTTAAGAAAGCTCTCTATAATTTTATTTTCCTGTTTAGGATGGGGAAGTCAGAGTTCTAAAGTACATATACATCATAGCACATGGCTTCATTTTCCTGGCCACAATTTACGTTGGATACTGACTTTTATCCTCTTGTTTGTGCTGGTGTGTGAAATTGCAGAGGGCATAGTGTCCGATGGGTAAGTGGATGTCTACGTTCTCTTGATAACACTGAGCATTTTCAAGGTTTCAGGGTAGATATTTTCTCTTCATCTAAACTCTCATCTAGATCATATTCCTTGTCATTTTAAACATGTAATCTGTATTCTTGTTGATTAACCTACCGACCTCGTATCAGAAATTCCACAGACCTTGCCAAGTTATGTACGCATGCAAAGCTGACCTTAATCGTTTTTTAGTTCAGCTTAATGACACTATCTTTCCAAAGAGTAATCATAGATAGATCCTAACAATTCAAGCAGATGGTGACATTTTCGTTATATGTTTTATGTCCAAGGACCCAGTCACACAGTCTGTACTCGGGCAGGACTCCCCAGTGCACGGTAGCTCACACCATTCTCCCGCAAACTGACTTCTGTTCATCCTAATAAAAGGAGCAAATCTGCTGGCCTTATCTCACACCCCATAGAGTTTTTTTGCAATGGTTGTGCAGTACATCTGATCTGTCACCTTGAGCAGAGCAACTCACATTATATAAGCATGATCCATTGTTTGTTATTCCACTTAAGATGTCTTTATACAGTAATCAGTAGGGAAAAATTATTCCAAGTGAAACAAGTGCTAGAGGAGAGTTGTTTGTTATGAAAAAAAACTAATGTTGCGTAACAATGACTATGATCATCTTCCTCCAAAGAAAGGTCTGATTTTCATAACTGTTATGAATTTGCAACCCAAGATTTATAAAGTTGAAGCTCATCATTAAATAAAGCAAAACCTCTCCATTTAGCCATCTATATAGTAACTATCCACCAACCACTGTGAGAAGCACTGCAGTATTCTGCTGTAGAAGTTGATTTCATTGTTATTATTATAACATTTCTTAAACTTATATAAATAGGATGTTTCTCAGTGCCAGTTTTTTCAAAAATAATTTTTTCTCATACTTATTCAAGTTATCAGAGTGTGGGATGCTCAGAGCAAAATCTCCTGCTTTGAGTTCTCGGTTTTATTTTGCTCTTTAGCAATCCCTCTCATCATGTTTATTTGCTGTTTAACTTGACTCAGAATGCTGTCGTTAAGTAATAAGTGTCACCTGATGAGAATCGAAGCTCCTAGCTCTACTGGGGGAGTGCCAACCCACAGTCGTGCCTCCCGAGCACTCAGCAGGCTAGTGAGTGCTCCAGTGAATAAAGCAGATTTTGAGACTCAGCAGGTTTCTAAGACCAAGATGGATTGTGTTTGCAAGTCCTTTTGACAGCAATTGGGAGCCAAAGGCTTTGACTCTTCAACAGTAGATGCAGCCTGTTGGAGATATGGTTATATAGGGGAATTCCAGCAGCTTCTTTCTGTGAAATAAATAAATTTTTAAAAACCTCCCACTTCTGCAGTGTTACCTACTGAATCTTGGGCTGCCTGGAGAAATCTGTTCCTGTTGCTTGTTTTTACTTGCTAAGAATTCAGCCCTGATATGCAAAAAACCCTGGCATTTCTAGGAATTCAGAGACTGGAGAATCTTTTCTCATTTTGCTGTGTACACACACAACTCATTGTCAACAAGAGGAGTTAAGTGTTTATGACACGGGCTGTCAGCACGGGTCCAGCCAGCTCTGCAGAGTTCACCACCATGGCCGTGTGAGGGAGGGCTTTCCTCTCTGAGTGCAGATGCAGGGAGGTTGTCCTACTGAGCTCCTGCGGATCCGTTGGGCATTTGGGGTGTTCTGCTCTCAGACTTGTCATGTCCTGTGATGATCTGCAGCTCCCTGGCAGCATGGACCCTTTCTTCAAAGTACACAAAGGTAGCTTTTGCTGCAGCAAGAACAAATCCAGAAATGCTAATTTATTTTCCATGAGGCTTAGAGGACAAGGTGTGAATTTCCATGAGTGTTTGTGTCCTGAAGACTTCCTCTTGGTGCCTCTTCTGCTGGAGTTGGTTGAGAGACAGAGGAAATTGTACCTCTTGACAGCATAGGACACTTAATTATGTTTGTGAAAGAAAGAAAGAAAAGGGGCGGAGGAGAAGATGGCAAGTAGGAGGACAGAGGGTGGAAAGCATGATTCTGCCCACCTCTGCACAAACCAGCAACATTACCCAACAATTCCCATATTCCCAAAGGGCTGCAGTTGACTGGACCCCTCTGCTGCTACCCGAATCAAAGCATCAGGAGAGTTTTGCTTTATAGGACAAAACTTAAGGGTGTACGATTCTGTTGTAGGTTTTGTTTGTTGGCCTGCAGTCACAGGAAACCAAACTCACTAAAGTCATTTCCATGCTGTGGTGCTGTTCCCTCTCCCAAACTGGAAAAAGAAACAGAAACGCTTCCACAAAGTGTTTCTGTAGAAAATCTTAAACTGTGCTATCAGTTGGTCTTATCTACATATTTTGATGGACAGCTCCCAAACTAGTTTAGCTTAAATTAAATTTTCTCATTTTGAAGCTGGGTTGCTTACGCTAATTTAAACGACATTCCAGTTGATTTCAGTAGGAAATAGAAGTGCACACATTTCATTTTCAGCACAGGGGAGGAATTTGAAATCCAACTATGTGATTTAGGAGCATAAATCCAATTGAAAATTGGAGAGCTTTACATCTGTAACTCATTCTAGAAAATCCTAGATCAGGATTTGGTACAGAATACAATTAATAAATTAAAAGGGAAACATTAAAATACTTAAGAGGGTTTGGTTTTAATAGTTAATTATAATAATTTGATTTTAATGTTCGCTTTTTTCTTTTTAAGGGTTTCAGAATCGCGCCATTTACACCTGTACATGCCGGCTGGGATGGCATTCTTGGCGGCCATCACATCAGTTGTCTATTACCATAATATCGAAACATCCAATTTCCCGAAGTTGTTAATTGGTACGTCTCACAACGTAGATGACTTGGAAGTGTGACTGTGGTGCAATGTGTCTGTGCATTCTGTGACGGGTCCCTGCAGTCTTGGTGGCAGCTTCTATGGTTAAAGCTACACCTATATTCTGGTCTGCTAGTTGCCATTACCAGACTCAGTTCTTAGTTTTCCTGAAACAGGTCATTGTTTTCAATGCTTTTAACTTCCGTTAGTATTCTCTACAGTGTTCTTGGAGATCCAATGGGCCAGAGGCTTCCCTAGGAAAAAAATGGATTTGTGGGAGAGGTAGCACATCAAATTCTTAACTGTAAAAGCTATACAAATCCCCATGCTTGTCAGCATGTTGCATTTAAGTGTGATGTAAGACTGAAGCCATCTTCATCTGTGTTGTCTACTGAAATGTGCAGGGAGTCAAGGAAACAACTGACATCGCTGACATGCATTATGTTCCTGGATACATTACTTTGCCTACTTGTTTTTCCTTCCTGTTCCTAAAACTCCCTTTGTAAACTGCTTTCGTTTTGAATGGAAAATGATACATATAAGAACTACTTAGCATACTGTGTATTTTCTGCAAGGTTCTAAATGAACCGTAGCTAGCTGTAGAAAATCCATTACCGCTGACAGTTATGCAGTCTGTGATGTGGTCTCTGCTGTTTAAGTAGAAGGCAGACCGTGGATGTCTACATGTTTAGCTATCCTGTTAGCTGCTCATTCTTTGGTGGTCCTGGGTCATCAAATTGTGTCTGAGCTGTTTTTCTGTATTAACGGATCCTGCTAAGGTTTGTCTTGTGTCCCTTTAGCTCTGTGTATCGAACTTCTGTTCTAGTTTTTGTCAGGTGGTAAAAAGTCAGTAACAACCAGATTTGAGAAAGCTTTTAAATATTGAAGATTATTGTGAACTGCATGTTATAGTAAGTAAGGGTCCTCTTCTGCAGAAGGAGCCTGTAACTCCTGTAAAAACAAAACAGACAAACAAAAATCAATTAGTCTTCAAAAACTTCAGATTTCTATCTAGGCTTGACAATCTTTGCCTTATTTGGGGCTACTTTTCTTCTTGTACCCTCCTTTCTTGTCTTTTATAACTATGTGGGCTCATTTGTTTACTTTTTTAATAAGTCAACACAGCCTTCTCACAGGACTAGATGTTACATCTCAGGAAAGTATTGCTAGCCTGTTACAATCACCTAGAGAAAGCAAGCAGTGATTGTCTTGTGTGTGTGGTGCATTTTGGTTTGGGGTTTTTTGTTGTTGCTTTTTTTTAAGTGGGGGTTTTGTGTGTGTGTGGTGTTGGTTTTTTGTTTGGTTGGTTTGGGGCTTATTTGCTATTTCAGATGTGTAACACAATAATTAATAACTTAGTGTTGCTACCACGTTCCTATTGTTAAGTCATTGAGAAAGGCAGCACAAATTTACAGCTGGTAGTTGATTACCCGTTTTTGCATAATCCCTTCTCTGTAGAGATTTCTCTTTTATGGTAATTTTGTTTGGTATTTAGAGCGCTGACGCTGGCTAAGCTCTGGACAATACTTGAATAGTAAACAGTTATACCAGTGAATACCACCGCTTCAGTAAGTGTTGTTGATACTAAAGTTAATAATGCTGAATTTTCATTTTGAAAGAATTTCCAAGGAATAGTGTCCTTTAGAAAATATAATCCTAGTAGCTAATTCTTAAGCAAGAAGAAAATCATAATACCACAGTCTTTCTTACCTAGTTGGTCTGATTTGAATTTTAATCCAAAGTCTTCACAAGCTGATAGTCTTTGATTTTTATTTTACTTTTGACTTTGTTTTTCCTTTCATTGCCCTGTGTTTGTGAGAGAACCTAAGAAAGACATTTCTGGAAGTCTTCATTCTTGACTGCCCAAATTTATTGTTATCTAACTGTGAGGATTGTCATCTTTCAATATTAATTGCAACTACTCTGTATTGGCATCTGGGACTAGGCAATAATATCTTTATGCAAATTAGCCCAGTATGAGACAGTTAAATTACATCTATGCTCAGCTATCAACCACTTGAGCGCAGCGCGGCCATGAAGGAACTTTCTTTTAGAGCCTAATACAAAATGAGGTAAATGGGAACCATGAGGAAAAGCTTAAGTTGTGATGAACTTTTTGCTGAGTGTATGAGAAACAGGGGTTTTGTTAGGAGCTGAAAGAGGGCTCTTTGTTGGTAAAATGTTGTAGAGGAGATCTAATAGTATACACAGAGTAAAGTCAATGACCTTATGTGGCATCTGCTGCTTCTGAGCATCACTGAAGTTCCACCTACCTGCAGGGCATTATCTGCCTCAGCTGCAGGATCGATGCCTGGACTTGCAAAGAGTTGGTAGCCTCATGAAGTGAAGCCTAACACAGCCTTACCCAAAATTTGCCAAATCCAGTCAGGAAAATCTCATTGATGCAAGTGCGGAAGACCTTTAAAGGCCTATTCATTAATTCTGGACAGGATAAAACTTTCCAATCCTGTGAAACTTTGAGTTGTTTTCTTTTTTTAAGATCTTTTTCACTCAGTACCTTAAAGAAACCAAGTCCATTTGTAGCTCTTCATAAACAAGCAAGAGGCAGATACCGTAACAGACCTGGGGATTAGCACGTTCCCTTGGGGTATGCAAGACAAGGAAACAAAATTCCTGCACTAATCCTGCCACTCAGCTTTATGCCCAGGCTGTTGGCTATTTTGAAGTAGTCATATCTTATTTAACACACAAAAAAAAAGTTGATGAGGTTTGGAATATATATTCTTTGCAGCTAATGATTGTGTCCAGACTATTGGTACTTTTTGATCTTGACTGAATCTTTTTTTGTCTGTAAGGTTTTGAACTGTAATTTTATTTCAACAAACATAGCTTTTCCAGTGTAGGACTGTTCACAAGGGGACTTTTGTAATAATGCTGATTTTCATGCTCTTTGCACAATGGTGTGGAATGGATGCATAAGAGTTGTACAGTTTATCAGGACACATTTTACAATAGTTTTCATACTGAATTGGAAAATTTACTAGGTTTCTTGACGTTCAGAATTGAATGGTAGCATCTGATGGCACTATTTCTAAAGTTAGTTTGTTTTAGAGATAAATAAACCTTGGAAATTAAGCAGTAGGATAGAATTCTGAAATAACAATAGCACGTTGAGTTTTTAATCCAAAAGGGATAGTAGTATGGGATCACATATGAATTTTTTTATTTAAGAAAATTGTCTTTTTTTAAACAAGTTGTAATTAGTAGGACTGCATTACCATTCTTGAAAGTAATCTAGTTTTCTAATATAAATTTCTTGTACCTTGACATTGTCATTAATTGCCTTGGAATTAGTTTATTGTTTAAAATTGAACTGCCTGTTATCTTATAAATATAATGTTTATTGCTTAGTACACAAAATTTCTCTCCAAACAGACACAGATTAATTAATAAATCCTGTCCAGTTGAGTGCATGCTTTTTCAGATCTTGGGCTTAATCCAATAAAGGTGTAAACCAGTTTGAGTTCCACATTGCTCAATTTTCAGCAGTCTGGCCCCAGGTAAGAATCTATGCCGTGATGTTGTGTTGTGGGATGAGGCAGCATACATGGCCCAAGAAAAAAACGAGGTCCTTTAGGCTATAGATACCTAGAGTAGATCTGAAGTGAATGAGTAAATGAAAGCACGCCTCTGTGTCTGATCACCAGGCAATTCAGACCAGTGGAAGTTCTTGGTGATAATTTCTAGAAACTCTTGGTCAATATGCACTCGTCAGCCAGATAATAAAAACACAGTTTAAAAGAAAGAGCCATAACTATCTTTTCCAGGGAGCCTTGTTTTGAGGGACCTGTGAACATCTGCCAAGCTAGATTATGTACACTTGTATTCAAAAATGAAAAGCTAAATAAGTTCAAATGCTTCTAGGAGGTATGACAGTGAGAGGTCACTTCTCATCTGAGAATGTTGCATTTGGCACTTTCTAATACTTCTCAGATAAAATAGAAATGAAGGTTCTAGTAAAACACTACTGAAAACCAAAACAAAACAATCCCTTATAGACCCTTGTTTAAATCCTAAATGGGAGAGTGACTATGCTAGTTCTAATTTCTCATTCCAAGAACTCTACGTAGATACCAGTTGAGTTGGTTGGGTTTTTTAGGTGTCCTCTGCTGGCTGAGATTTTCAGTGTGTGATGTCTGTGTAAGTCTTCTTTGCTCTGAGAAGGATGCATTCTTAGCCTGTGGTAAGAAGAATGAGACAAAACACAAGGATAAAAGTGGTTAGGAGTAGAACAATGTAGAACGTGTTCGTGGATGAAGTGAGAGTTTAGTCAGACATATCACTAATAGGAAGGAGTAGTGCCTCAAAGGTCAGAAACAATCTGAAGCAGGATGAGGAGATTAGATTTGATGCAGTATAAATTGAGAAGATGGTAGGAAGCCTGACATAAGAAGGCTATAGTTTTGTAAGAGGGTTTCTCTAAGTCTCTCTCTCTCTTACATCCTCTGTGCAACTGCATCAACCACTAAAATACAGTGCTGAAATACCTGAGCTGTTAGTACTTTTTTTCTTACAAACCAGCCTATTAAAGATAGACTGTCTAGGCAAATGTCTGATGCCCAGTGCTCCTGTACTATCCTGTTTACTGTTCCCACTTAAATGAGAGTTTTGAAATGGATTTCCATAGAAGCAGGATTGGAGCCCCAAATCCCATATGGACTCTCTGTGCTGAATTTAGTTTTGCTTGAAATGGGTAGCCCCACAGAACCTCCTCACAGGGCTTACTGGGGTGCCTCAGGGTAGCTGGAACACCACAAATTCTTTGAAACTTGAGCAAGTTCCTGATGATTATGCATATTTGTGAGTTTGACTTACAGTTGCTAATGTCTTGGTTGAAGACTTTGCCTGGTATTGCAACAAGACCCTTGGAAAGCATATCCATGTTTTTATTGGCAGTTAGAGCACGTTCCAGCTGCTGCACCATGGCAGGCACAGCAGCAATGAAAGGTTTGCATAAAAGAACATAACCCTAGGAGGTATTTCCTTAAGAATGGGGAACAGGAGCTGGCTTATGGTGTGGTGAATGGCATGGAGTGTGTTTCCAAACTGCTAGAGCTTACTGCAGGGATTATTTATCTATAATCGATGGTAGCATGAGCACTTTCAGACAAGAAGTTCGGCAGAACTCTAAATTGAAGATGAATCCTACAAATGCCAGGACACCCTTCCTTGGTGTGCCTGTATATCTGCATTATAAACTACATATATGGAATTTGCATTGAACAATAGAGCAGAGCAGTTTGAATAAAATATTTTAATATTTGTTTCTGCATACATCCCAAAGATCTGCAGAGGGAATGAGATCTGTTTTCCTTCAAGCCAAATTCGTAGCAGTCTTGTAGAATTAACCAAATTTGAAGAGCATCTTTCAGAGCCCCCTTGACTTGTGGGGAAGCTCCCTCCCTCGAACTCATCATGTGGACATGTGTTTACAACCAATGGAGATTTCCTTCAGCAGATTTCACTTTGTGAAACTTTCCAAATATCGTTGAATCTAATAGGAAAGGAATTTGGAGCTAATGTTATTGTAATATTTTCATGTTTGTGGAATTGAATTAGGCTTCTGTTTTCATATGAGAAAAGCCACTCTCTGGTTTTATATATTCTTGTTGCACTCTTTGGAATGAATATTTAATACTGCTACTGTATTTTTTTGCTGTGTGGAGCTGATTAACTTTTTTTTTTCCCCCTACAGCATTGCTGTTCTACTGGACTTTAGCTTTCATAACTAAAACCATCAAATTTGTCAAGTTCTGTGATAATGGGGTTGGATTTTCTCAGCTTCGGTTTTGCCTCACAGGACTCCTGGTTGTTCTATATGGAATGCTACTAGCTGTAGAGATCAATGTCATCAGGGTGAGGGTAAGTTAGTATCATAGAAGTCTTCTCCTGTGGTGTGTGTGTTTGTTTGTTGTTTGGTTGGTTTGTGTTGTGTTTTTTGTCGTTGTTTTTATGTTATTTCTTTATTTTCTTTCATTACCGTGAAATGCAAAATGAGAAAAAGACACTTAGAAATATATTTTGAGAATCAAAGGTTAGGCCAGATGAATCCATAATTAAAAAAAAAATTGTATTCCATTGTAGTTAAAATAAGATTAATTTTATCTGTTCAAGTTTGGTTTAAAAATGTCTATTGAGATTCACAGTTTCAGTCATTAGAAACAAGTAATTCCGATAGAAGGAAAGACTTGGTGAAAGGAATTGTCTACTCTATCAGAGAATATAGTAGACACACAAATAGCATCTCTAATTTTCCAGGAGACAATCACAATAAGTGATTTACTGGGGCAGCTGAAGTTGCTATCGGGCCTCCTAGCTATACACACACACACACACACACACACACACACACACACACACACAGATGTGTTTTCCCTCTGTGGTGTCAGCAGTCATAATCCAAACTGGGAGTTGGCTTTGGAGACTGCTGGATAGATAAATGCTGAAGTTCTTCCCTTCACCTGTCCCTCACTTAACTGTGTACACAAATTAAACTTAGTCTCAGGAGGGAAAGAAATGTTTCCATGGAAATTTTCTCGCTTCTTCCCTCACATTAGTATATGAACTCTTTTCAGTAATGCATTCAGCAATGTGATTTGCATCTATTACATATTTGTTCTTTTGTGATTTTTCTTGGGGGATTTTTTGTGTCTATATGTTTATTTGGTAACTTAGGATATAAATATGTCTAAAAGCAGCCTTTTGAGTAAATTTTTTGAAAGAAAAAGTAATAAAAACCTCAGTGCTGGATGTTCATGATTTATCTCATAAATGAAAAACAGTGGATTGGTTTATGGGAAAAGTGATATCGGAGAGACATGCTCATAAACCTCCTCATAATGGAGCTGCATAATTAAATGAGACTTAATCACTGTGGAATTATAGGTCACAAGTAAAAATAAAAAATGGTCACTGCCTGTGTTCATCTTTCTCATGTTCTGTTTGTTTGGTTTTAATTATTAAAGGATGTCATTGATGCACAGAATGAATTAGCCTGCAGTATGGATTGTTTTTTACTGCCCATTGTGTCTGTGGCAGAGTTTGGAGAGCCAGGCTTGTTGCTGCAGCTGCTGAAAGGATTGGGCTGCATGGAGAGTTGGCCACTTCTGGGGGGAGCAAGAGGGGAAAAAAGTAAAAATAGGGCTGAGGCATCTGTGCCAGCAGAAACAGCAGACATTGGCCTCACCTTTTTTCTCTTGCCTTCCCCCATCTTCTTCCAGAGGACAGCAAATTGACTCGTTTGCCTTAAAATCCAAACTGTACCTTCTCCCTTCCTTCTGCTGTTCCTGTTGTTCATCTGGATGGCCTTTCCCAACCCCATTGTTATTTTTTCTAGGATCTGTGAATTATTTCTCCAGTTATGGTTGGAGCAAAGATAGCAGTGAAACAAATCCAGAAATCCTACTCAGATTAATATGATTTAGGTACAGTCATGAGTGTAGATTGAATTAAATGTGTGTTTGAGTACTTTTCAGAAAGGAAGGGTGTATTTTTTCAGAGGTTTGGCTTTTCATTCCCAAAAATGAGGAATGTCTGAAAAAATTTTATCTTGACAACAGGAAACCATCAGCAGTCTGCCCTCATTCTTTTAGCATGTAAGCCAAGGAAAACATTTGTTATTGCCATATGCACTGTCTGGTTCAGTGGCTTCCTAGACCCATTGAGGACAGCACAGGTAGCTCCATGTTCTGGGCTAACTAAACGTGAGGCAGGATGGTGTGGAAGATGAATCGCTGTGGCAGCCTCAGGGCTGTGCCCAAGCTCGTGTGTCCATGTTGCGCTGTTTGGAACTCAGAGTGAGAGGCTGAGGCTGTTCTATTTGACATGTAAAATGAGTATTTTTTTACCTACAAGTATGCAAATTTGTACCCCATAAACAAAGTAGTAGTGAATGTTTAGGATTATTATTGTTGTTATTATTATTAGACTGGATGCCACTGATTTTCCTCAGTACCTGAGGAAACTGGGTTGCTGAATTGGTTGAATTCGAATGCTTAAGTTCCTTGAGTATTCTTGAGAAACCAAGACTGATTCATTGATTATCTGTGATGTCCTCTATCTCTTATATATTCTGTATGGACTTTTATTTTTTGTGTGTTTAGTGTGATTCTTTTGGTATTTTTCCGAATTTCAGAGGTATGTTTTCTTCAAAACTCCTAAAGAAGTTAAACCTCCTGAGGATCTTCAGGACCTTGGTGTTCGATTCTTACAGCCATTTGTGAATCTGTTATCCAAAGGAACATACTGGTGGATGAATACATTCATCAAGACTGCCCATAAAAAACCTATAGACTTGAAAACCATCGGCAAGCTTCCCATTGCTATGAGAGCTCTGACCAATTACATTCGCCTTAATGAGGCCTTTGAAGCACAGAAGGTATGCAAATCATGGAATTATGTCCATCTGCTTACTCAGTGCTTGCATTTTTCATTACTTTTTATACTAATAACATGTTATAAAATTAGATAAACAGACATGATACAAATGAAGTATTCATTAGCATAGCTTTCCCTGTACTAAGAGATCACTTGCTCAGTTGTACCTTGTACAAGTAACCTAAACATGTATGTCAAACACATTACTCATTAAATGTGTGTAAAATCCATAGGGCCTCTATTTTGATGGGGAAAGTAATTATGGACTGTATTCACTGAACACCTCTATCGTTCTTCTGAATAAGACCCTGGAATCATTCATTTGCAGAGTCAATATCAATGAAGCGTCACAGGACTATTTTTTTCCATGTTATTTCAGTTACAGTTTGTCTGTAGGAGAATTCAGGTCTGAAACTACCTCAGCTCAAATTCTGTTTGAGCCCCTGGTGGGAGCTGAGTGTATTCAGGATTTTAAGAGAAGTCTTTTGCTTCCTGTCTAAAAAGAAAAACAAAAAAACAAAACCTGTCAGTTCCCTCCCTCTTTCTTTCTCCCACAGCAAGCCACAAACAACACACTTATTTGATCCCTGTTAAGAGCAGGAAAGAAATTATGGTTCTTTTTGTGGAGGAGAGTACAAATTAATGCTTTGTTTCGACTCTACAAAAACAAATGAAACCATCATTGTAGTTCCTGTACTTTTCTAGCTCAAAGATTGAAACTGGTTGTCAATGAGCTAAAGCAGGGCTGAAAGTACCAATAAGTTATCAGACCTGAGGTTAATGTATAACATAATCCTTATTTATTTATTTTTTATTCTGAACAGAACAGAAGGCCATCATCTCCACAAGGTTCCAGATCAATTTGGCGTGCTCTCTGCTGTGCTTTTGGGAGACCCTTACTTCTCAGTAGCACGTTCCGTATTCTGGCTGACTTGCTTGGATTTGCTGGTCCGCTCTGCATCTCTGGCATTGTTCACAATGTTGGAAAAGGAAATAACACCATCCGCCCACAGGTACTCTCAAAATGTTGTAAAAATAGAGGAGTCAAAAAAGTGATGCTGTGACTATGTATTATGTGACCTCAGTAAAGAAAATGACTTTGCAATGTATTTGTGAATTCTAGAAATGACAGTATGCATGTGCTACCTATTATCCAATTCTGTGCCCTGATGGGGAACAAAATAGGTTACCCACGCATCTAATCAGGCTTGCATTTTGGAAAATAACCTCATTCAAGGTAATGGTGAAACATATGCAGAACCCCGCTAGTATCATAAGGATTTTAGGTATAGCCTTGAGTAGAGATTGAATCAAGTATGTGACAGAGTGCTTTTCAGAAAGGAAAAAGTGTGTTCTTAATAGGCTTTGCTTTTCATATCTAAAAATGAGTGGTGTCTAAGAGGACCGAAGCAGGCTTTTGTCATCACAATGAAATGCCAATTAATTTAACTGTGACGAATTTCCACTAGTTCCTTTGGGGATGTTGGTTTTGAAAGATCAACTGAAAAAATATTTTTAAAGGATTCTATTAAATGAATGTTCCCCAAGAAGAAGCAGGCATACTTCTTGATTAACTATTAATTAAAAAACATCATCAACAACAACAAAAAACAAACAAACCCCAAACAAACAGCAACAGAAAACAAACCAACCTCAAGTAGCATCTTCTCATTATAAGGTGAGGTCAGTAAGGCTGGATTTCTGTGAGAAAGATTCGTTTATTTCTGCAGTTTACTGATTGTTTGATATAAGTCCATTTCCAAAGTTTGTTGACACTAATGGAAATATACCCATTCACTCAAGTACACTTTGGATTAGGTCCACTGTAAATATTGAAATACATCAGATGCATTTCAGAAAATTTAACAAAGGCTTCAGGCTAAAATTAATTGTTTATCCATTTTGCAATCCTTATCCTAATATTTGGAAACTTTAATATAGCATGTACATTCAATGGAAACCAGTTAAAGCAGGAAATGAGAAAGACTATAGGTCTACGTTGCAGCAAAGTACTGTGGAAGCTTTTGAGCTCTGCTTCTTGGTAATTTGTTTGGAACACTTTTTCAGCTGAAATTATACTGGATCACAATGTATGGATTATCCTATTTAATTTTTCTGGTTAAAGTGTCAGCTAATGCTATTGCAAATAAAGCTCAGGTCTGGTCCAGATAGGCCTTAAACAGAGCTTCATCCAACATCTTCGCTGTATCTGGTTAAGTGGCAGCCTCATCGTTATCGTTGTTTACACCATTTGGGGATCACCTAACACCAATATTCACTGTTGGTGATAGTCCATGAGTGACTCTTAAGGGCCTATTTTACCTTCGCTAAAAGGTGTCAAAGTGGCTTTTCCTTCTGTTTTGACCTGGTTTATATCCCTTTTTTTTCTGTTAAGAGGATAATTACCTTTACATTTGAAAATTGCTTTTACTGGATTAAATCAAATATCTTTCTGAAAAGGTATGAACACTTTTTATTCAAACCATCTGTAAACAGACTAGCTAGTTCAGGAGAATCCACACATAGAATCAGAGTGGCTTGGGTTGGAAGGGACCTTAAAGATCATCTAGTTCCAACCCCTGCCATCGGCAGGGACACCTTCCACTAGACCGGGTTGCTCAAAGCCCCATTCACCCTGGCCCTGAACACTTCCAGGGATGGGGCATCCACAGCTTCTCTGGGAGGCCTGTTCCAGTGTCTCATCACCTTCATAACGAAGAGTTTCTTCCTAATATCTAATCTAAATCTACCCTCTTTCAATTTAAATCCATTAGCCATTGTCCTATCACTACATGCCCTTGTAAAAAGTCCCTCTCCAGCTTTCTTGCAGGCCCCCTTTTTATACTGGAAGGCTGCTATAAGGTCTTCCTAGAGATTTCTCTTCTCCTGACAACAACCCCATCTCTCTCAGCCTTTCTTCATAGAGGTGCTCCAGCCTTCTGATCATCTTAATGGCTTTCCTCCAGCAGGTCCTTCTTATGTTGGGGGCCCCAGAGCTGGAAGCAGCACTCCAGGTGCAGTCTCACCAGAGTGGAGTAAAGAGGGAGAATCACCTCCTTTGACCCACTGGTCACGCTTCTTTTCATGCAGCCCAGGACACAATAGGCCTTCTGGGCTGTAAGTGCACATTGCTGGGTCATGTTGAGCCAACAGTCCCAAGTCCTTCTCCTCAGGGCTGCTCTTAATCCATTCTCTGTCCAGCCTGTATTTGCACTTGGGATTGCCCTGACCCATGTGCAGGACCTTGCACTTGGCCTTGTTGAAATTCATGAGGTTGCATGGGCCCACCTCCCGAGCCTGTCGAGGTCCATCTGGATGGCATCCCATCCCTCCATTGTGTCAACCACACCACACAGCTTGGTGTTGTTGGCAAACTTGCTGAGGGTGCGCTCAGTCTCACTGTCCATGTCACCAACAAAGGTGTCAAACAGGACCGGTCCCAGTACCAAGCCCTGAGCAACGCCACTTGTCACTGATCTTCACTTGGACATCAAGCCATTGACTGAACTCTTGGAGTGTAAATATCCAGCCAATTCCCTATCCACTGACTGGTCCTTCCATCAAATCCACGTCTCTCCAATTTGGAGGCAAAGATGTTGTGCAGAACAGTGTCAAGTGCTTTGTACAAGTCCAGGTAGATGACATCAGTTGCTCTTTCCTTGTCTACCAATGCTGTAACTCTGTCACAGAAGGCCACCATGTTTGTCAGGATCTTGTACTTCACTGTTTCATGGTCACTGTCACCAAGGCTGCCCTTGAACTTCACATTCCCTACCAGCCCCTCCTTGTTGGTGAGAACAAGGTCCAGCACAGCACCTCTCCTTACTGGCTCCTCTGCCATTTGGAGAAGGAAGGTATCATCAGTGAGTTCCAGGAATCTCCTGGATTCCTTCTGGCCTGTTGTGTTGTCCCTCCAACAGATATCAGGGCAGTTGAAGTCCCCCGTGAGGACAAGGGCTTGTGAACATGAGGCTGCTCCTATCTGTTAATGGAGGGCCTCATCCACTTGGTCTTCCTGGTCAGGTGGCCTGTAGCAGACCCCGACTATAATGTCACTTGTCCCTGTCCTTCCCTTTAATCTTGACCCATAAGCTTCTGGTTGGCACCTCATCTATCCCCAGGCAGACCTCCATGCATTCTAGCCAGTCACTGACATAGGTGGTGACGCCCTCTTCTCTTGTCCCCTGCCTGTCCTTCCTAAAGAGCCTGGATCCTTCCATTCCCACACTCCACTCGTAGGAGCCATCCCACCATGTCTCCTGCACATACCTAGCCAACTGGGTCTACTTTGGAAGAAACTATACCAGTCCTACTCCTGTCAGTGTTATAGCCTTACTTGTAATGAGTCAAAAAAGGAGAACTTTGCCTTATTAATTGTTTTCTCCTGAGAGCTTCCTAGGTATTAGAAATAAGCCTTCTAGAACACTGTCTCATGAAGGCAAAGATAAGTTGGAGAGAAACGTTGTTTGTGTCTGATGTGCCACTGAGTTTGAGAGCATTGGAAAGAGTTGCCACACAGTGGGACAGAATCAGACAAAGAAAGAAGCTTCAAGTACAGCAGAGACCATCTTTTACCTGTTCCCTTAAAGGGACATTTCTTCATTTTAGATAGTTTAGATTGAGGACATGTTGTAATGAGTCAACTGTATCTTTCAAACAGGAATTCTGTTTGTGAAACTGAAAGCAAAGAGATGATAAATCCTAAGATACAATATTTGCTCTGTTCTTCAGGTTCTTTGTGACAGATATAAACTACCATGGAGCTGAGATCACATGGGTGTTGCGGACAGTATTAGCTGCTTTAGTCAGTGCCACAGTTAGTCAGGGCACGACAGCATCTTAAATTCTGTCACTCTCTTCATGCTTATTTATAACACCAGTATCAATATTTATGGCCATCCCAGAACATTCTTATGACATGAATTTCGCTGAGTGTTAATCATTTCACACCAAAGAAGAGACTGACAGAATGATGACCTTTATATTTTGCTGGTAGCATCTTCCACATTGCAATGCTAGGATTAGCATTTCCAGTATTAGGAATATCTGCTGACACAACACATTCCAATGGTACACCAAACCTACAGACTTATTATTTAAAAATCTCTAGAAGTCTTAAGTCCCAGGGTAGCAAGAGACATTTGAGACTCTGTGAGTCTAGGGTCTTTTAAGTATTTAAGTAGTGGCTTTTTGCTCAGCCTTTTACTGGTTAGAGCCTACTGGCACTTTTAAAAAGTGATATTATTCTGAAGTCGTCATGAAGGTGGAACACTGAATGTCCCCAAAGCCATTTCTGAAAAAAAAACCCATCTAATCAGTTCCATCAGCTTCTCAAAAAAACTTTATTTGCCTTATATGCAAAAGGTTCAGTAGATGTTCAGTTATTTCCTTGTGTTTCCTGCAGGCTGACTAGTGTGCTTGGACAGCTGTTGGAGTTTAAACATGTAGATGCTTGGTGACTTTGTAAACCATAATGGGCTGATAATGCATTTGAGACTTGGCAGATATCTTGGTGCTTTCACCAAGTATGTGTGTCTGATGTTCCAGGAATTGGAATGATGTGTTTATGGCAAGTCGTGAGGGGCATTTTAGTGTTTGGTAACCAGAGGTGCTAAAATAAGGAGACTAATTTTTCTGAAAGGATGTTAGCTGGACCTTTCTGACAATGGGCCGTGCACATCTTTTAGCAAATGATCACATGGAGTTATTCAAAGTGTCCTGAAGTTTGGGAAGGATATCAGAAATCCTGTAAGTGTCATTCTGCATTTAAATAAACCTTACCAAGCTGGCACATTAAATGACTGTTTCCTTGAATTGATAAACTGTGAGGTTTCAGGGAAGGTTGAGAGCACTTTTGAAGTAATACACTGTAGTTATCTCTGCTTATTGATTATACAAATCTGGTATTTAAATTACCATTGCACCTGATTTCTAACTTTCTTTTATAGACTAAAATTCTTGGCGTTTTCTTTATTTCGTCTCAAGAGTTCCTGTCCAATGCTTATGTTTTGGCTGTACTCTTATTTTTTGCCCTTCTGTTGCAAAGGACGTTTCTCCAAGCATCATATTATGTTGCTATTGAAACAGGAATCAACTTGAGAGGCGCAATACAGGTAGTCAATGTATTATTAATTAACCTATTTTCATACAATCGTGTGTGTATTTGTAAATACCAATTATAATTATAGTCAGTAAATTCTGAAATGCTTCTCTCCTGAAATGTATTGAATGTAAATGTTGACATTAAAGATTGTGTTAACTTAGACCTGTATTCTCTTTATTCTGCATCTTATGTGATATTTTTATATAAATATTTATTTCTAATATCTTATGCTGTATTTCTTCTTACCTTTGAGCACACATTTGCTGACAGTAAAACTGAATGTACCTTTTGAAAAGAATTTAGGTTGTGAACTATACCTTTCCCATCTCAAAGGCACGTTTTTGTAACATTTCAAGTAAATAATATAGCTTTAAAATGTCTTGTAAATATACTTTGGAGGAAAGGATAGGTTGTATTCACAATGCATGGAGTAGTGTTTTATTCCGTGGGTCACGCCACAAAATCTACCAGGCATTGTGGAGTCTGTAATCACTGAACATAAGTAAGTTCGGCAAAATGGAGTCCATAATCATTGTATAACTGTTAACAGCAGATCAAAGTTCTGTGTCGTATACAAAGATCTGTGCCTGGAAATGAGAGAATTAGGTGTAAGATTACAGTGTGATATTGGCAGGTGCCCTGGCTGAAACCTGCCCTCTGACAGCTTGAAAGCCAGCCTTGTAAGTTACACTATTTATCCTCTGAACTGCCCAGATCCTGTGGGAGCCTGTCAGATAGATGGATGCTTTCAATAGCAGTGTAATTGTTTAATCCTCTTTTGATCTTACACTTGGAAGCGCTTGTCAGCTGCCAGCCAGACTTCTGGATTTGATCCATTTGTTTTCCCTTGTTAGATTGAAGTAGAAAATTCCTAAAGAAGTAAAAATTTGACCAAGAATATATATAAAAAATCACATCTTGTATCAAGCGGAAGATATGCGACTAACTAAAAAATACATGGACCACAGCAAATGTAAAAGGAGAACTGATGGAAAAATAGTGCTACATTAATTTTGTGGAAGAAGAGCTTTGTGTTCTCTGTGCTGGATATTACACAGAGGTGCAGACAACACCAGCAGTTGGACCATTCAAATTGGAAAATTTCTAGCCGTCACTCTAAGCAACAGGATTAGCGTTAATGGCAGTCTCTGGACCAGTATTTTTATACACTTTTTTCCCTATAATTTTTCAATTTTCTTTAAACCTTTTATCTCTTTTCCTCCCCTGTGCGAACCTGCACCTGTTCAACGTGACCTATATGACTTTATGTTTAATGATGGACAGTTGGCACTTGATCCAAAGGCACGTATTGCATCAGGGTGCCTCCTGTCAGTTGCCTCATGACTGCAAAGCATCACTGTGTAGCCTTGTACCAAACCAGCTGGTAAAATTACACTTTCATTATTCTGTAAGAAGTTATTTTTATACATGGTGCCTGATTCTGCACTGAGGTGGCTACTTAATTTAGTACAGAATTGGACCTGTTACATTACTTGTCTGTGAATTAAACTTTGTAATGGGGCTGAGCTCTCTACCCAAAATGTAGCAACATTTTCAGCCAGGAATATGGTCCTGAGGTTGGATGGGACCTGAATCAATTGTCAGAGAAAAATAACAATGATCATAACATATTGACTGTTGTATATTGAATATACTAATAAAGTATTTTATCAGCACTAGTTAAAGCAAAGACACTCCATGGAGAAGCTGGAGGTATAAATCATAGTTGTTAATGTGGGTTCTTGGGCCTGTTGGGCAGTAAAGGTTTCATTCTCTTGCTGATCCACAGTGATGCAAAAAGGGAGTACTTAGACAACTATTATGTACCCAATTGCACTGTGCTTTTTGTTGGTGAATAATAAGGCAGCAGCTTAGAAATTTTCATCATAACGCAAAAGGCCAAACTTGAAGCTCTTCATTCAAGTTACTGCAAACGTTGTTTTCTCTCAGCATGCTAGATTATGCCTGTGTTTTACATAGAACTAGAACTCTTGTTTCTCTGTGCTAACACCTTTTGGTCTTTCTTTCAGACAAAAATATACAATAAAATTATGCAGCTTTCAACCTCTAACATGTCCATGGGGGAGATGACTGCAGGCCAGATCTGTAACCTGGTTGCCATAGACACAAATCAGCTGATGTGGTTCTTTTTTCTCTGCCCTAACCTTTGGGCCATGCCAGTACAGGTAAGGAGATGAATGTGCTTTTGTTATTAATGTGCATCAGTCTGTAGTGATTGGTTGCTTATGTGTTTAATGAAAGCAGAGATATTAAAGAAGTTGATATTGGAATAAGATTCAAGCTGTTAATATATGTAAACATGGTGTGTAATGTATTTCACATCTGTGAAAGGAGTCCAGATATTTAGAATTATGTTAGGGTCTTGACTACTGCCAAACAGGCTTTGTATTTGTAACAAGAATTTATAGGGTGCAGCAGGTTGTGTTCTTCCAGTGCATTCATTAACTGGAATTGTACTGCAATAATTTGTCTTCTGAATCCCAGCAGAAGCAAGAGAATTGACAGTTTATTAAAAAATACGATTGCTTTAGAGATAATCCTTTGGACATGTGGGCTACTGCTGCCTCATGGATGACAAATTCCAGCATACAAAATTCCACGGATTCATTTGTAATATGAAATTATTTTGCTACTCTACTCTCTTTGTTGTCTTTGGTCTTCTGTCTCTAAATACCATTGTCATCCATTCAATCTCCTTTCCAACAGCATGACATGGAACAGATCACTGTTCTGAGCCATGCTCAACTGCCTGGTGACTCTTGTTTCAATGTCCTGAAGCCTCATAGCATGTGTAATGCCCAAACAAATACAACTGTGTCGTATCAGGTCTTTAAGACGAAGAAAGCAGGGTCCCGTCTCAGAGGGTATTTTTACCATTGGTGTGAATTACTGTAAGCCTGTTCCCTTACTGAAACAGGAGTTTGTACGCTATGTCCAACATTTAAAACATGGTATTTTTACCCCTTTTCTATAGATTGTGCATTGTGTCACGTGAGCTTGCAGAGCTATTGAAAACTAATCTGATCAAAACTAATCTTTTTTTCCAGTGAGGTAGCACTTCTCTGAGTCTGTGCAGTGGTCAGTCTCACTAGATGGCCATGTGAATTATTTAAGTTTATGCCAGTAAAAGGGAGACACAGAGTAGTGGGAGGTCGGAGGCTAGATCATTTTTCGAAGTTCATGCTTACGGAAACAGTGGGAAAAAATGCCAGTTAGTTTGGAAGAGCCAGTACTTAAACAAAACCATAGAAACTTTCTGTACTTCCATTTAGGAATTTCCTGAGAAAACTGTAAAGCACATAGTTTCATACCATATTAATACATTACCCTGCAAATCTTCCTGCGTTCTTCCAGTTACGTGGTGTATTTTTGTTAAGAGTGCTTCAGTGCAATTCTTCCTGTTTTCTTCCAACTATGCAGTGTATTTTTGTTAAGAGTGCTTCAGTGCTAAAAGTAAATACAAACAAAAGAGGTAGTAGAGTTTAAATTCACTCAGTGTTTCCTAAAATTGTCATTTAGTTCATGTCACAAGGTGGTCTGGTTCCAGCACTGCACGGAGGCTGATTTGGCTGGTGTGGAAGTCAGAAAGCTGCAAGTAATTTACTCAGCAGCTTTGCATTTTGCATTTCCTGCTCTTGCCCCAAAATGAAATAATTTTCCTGAGACTGTATATGGACTACAACTGGCAGGTGGTATTTCCAGTCAGTTCCTAACAGGGCTTTAGGACTGTTGCTTTCCTGTTTCTGTGTCCATCAACACCTGATACAAGTGATTTTCTTCTGTGAGATGTTGAGCAGATAAGAATACTACATTGAAAAGTTGGGGATGGGGAAGAAAGCCAGACATTCAGGTGATTATATAAATTATATTAATGCCTCTCAAAGAGTAAAGCACTAGATTGCTGGCCATCAGGAGATCTGGATTATTTTCTGACAGTGAAGATACATATTAAAATTGAGTGGGTTTTATTGTTGTTCCTGTGGAAAAACAAGAGGTTTTCGTCAAGCTGCTACAGATCAAATGAGCAAGTCCTTCTTTGTGATGGTCTTAAAGTCATCTAATTGTATGGTAAGCTATATGAACTTCCTAACCTGGGGAAAAAAACCCTGGTTTAACTGTTTTTCCTGGATTCGTTTCCTTCCTTACTGAGGAAAATACTGGGAAGGGGCAATGCAGATCCTTCTGCATTATCAATGATAGTGAGTTATTGAATGCATCTTGTGTCCTCTTGTGTAGTCTCAGTCTTTGGGGACTGTTTGTTCCCTGAAAAACCAATTAGTGTCCTCTTGAAATACTCTGGGAGTCTTCACACTTTTGCTATTAATATGTGTTTGAAACCTAATGCTACCATATGTCTTCTGCTATCTCTGTGGGACTGAGGAGTAGATTGCTTCTGAGACTGCAGCAGGACCTGGAGGAAGAAGCAATCTGTCTGAATCTCTGCTAAAACTCTCACCAACTCCAATGAGAGTTAGGTAAAGCCTCAAATCAGGATAGTGAGCACATTAGGGTGTAAACTGTCAGCAGTTTACTGACTGATGACTTCTTTTGACTGAGTATTTAGGCCTAGGGTTTGCATTTATTCTACATGTGTTGGTGGTATATAACTATACCTGTTAAAATATTAAGCTTTAAAGTGCTTGTAGTCATATTTATACAGGTCATAGTGTGGCTGCATTCACAGAGTATAAATGCATTTGTCTCTTTCTTGTGCAGGAGCATTGGGGTATAGACAAGTTTTCCTGATCTACTCTGGAGAGGATTATATGTCAGTTAAAATCAGTGATTGTATACTGATAAAATGGTATTGCTGCAAGAGCTATGAGGCAGTAAGAAGAGTCCACCTGTTTAATGATAACATTTAGGGTCCAATTATCCCCTACGCTTAGTCTCCATTGTAAGTCTGTTAGTAAAACAGGCTATGTGAGAGGTACTAATTTCAGGCATGCTTTTCATAAGACCACTCTGGCAGCTCAAGGCAGAGCTTTAGCGCAACTGAGAGTTAAGCCAATTTAATTGCCTGTTCTGTAACAACATTTTGCTCTAGTAAGTCGTGAACTCATAAAGATTTCCTGACAGTCTTCTGAAAATAAGATTATATTTGCATTAAAACTCACCCTGTGATGCTCCTTAGCAGATCAGGACAGTCAGTCCAAAGCATGCTCCTTTTTTATGGATCGTGCATGTGTTGCAAGGCTCAAATCAGTGAGTCCCAGTGCTCATAAAGGTTTATCCAAAACAAGTTTCCACAGCATTCATTCAATACCTTGTTTATGAGGCAGTGAAAACAATTAGTGGATGCTTGAGAGATAGCTAATAAAAAGTTGAACAAGCTTCATTATTATTTAAAACAGATTTTTAATTGCTTTGTAGCTCGTAACCTAACAATCATCATTTCAGTATCTGCAGTGGATTTTGTAATTATCCTCAACTTAGAAGATGTGGCCATTCATAACGTTAGGTATTCTATACAGTCCACGCAATTTAAGCCCCATCTTTGCTCTGACTGGAATCAATAGGAGCTTTATCATTGCCTTAAATTACTGTTTGAAGGCCATGGAAACCCATGAAGAGAGGCCTGGGGATGTCTGTCAACTTGAAAGATGCCCTCAGTAGGCTTGGCTCAAAACCTGGGAGCCAAATGAGGCGCTAGAAAGGCTTTATCCCCACCCCCCTTGTTTGATATTGTGATTATTAAAAAATCCTGTATTCTCGTATCTATGGTTCATTGGCAGCGGTAGCTTACAGTTTTGATGAAAGGACATTTGTCTCTTTCAAAACTTGCCACAAAGCATTTTTTGGCAGAAAGTATTTGCTGTTTTCAGTAAATGATCAAGATAAAATGACCAGAGCTATTGGTGAATTTTGTGCTCATGATATATTTATCTGGCAGGTAAGACCTTTGGGATTTTGGTGAAAGGAAAGCAAACTGTGTCATTACATAGGTTTTTAAAATATTATCGTTACCTTCTCAGAGATTTTAATGAGAGCCTTCCCATCTGCCAGATACTGTCCTCCGGCAGTTCAGATATTATGTACGTACTGTTTATTTTTGACTGTGTAGTGTGCAGTATGATAAATATAGAATTACTTGCAATAATTTGTACAGATTTCAGCACTTTTCAGATACAAGTATTCACATACTTAAATTGAGAATATATTATTTTATCCCATATACGATAAATATATTTTAAAAGTTTGCCCTTATTATCACAATATACAAAATATGAAAATAGTATCATTTTTAATCTATTGAAAACACAGAATTTTTATTGCAAAGACTGACCCTTTCAATAGGAGGGAGAGGGGGGCAGGGAAAAAAGCAGCTGTGAGCTGGGAACTCCCTCAGAATGCAATAGCTAGAATAGCTTTCTCCTCTTCTATGTGGGAATCTGAGGCCCTTTCTAGAACCAGCTGGTCTGATAGTGTCCTTGACGATCAACCAGTAGTAAGGGGTCAGTGTTCCACATGGACTTTGTAGTTTTGAACATCTCTTAACTGTGCACTGTACAATGCTTTCCTGTATTTTGTTGCCCAGTTTGTCTGCCCATGGAGAAGCAGTTAGGAATTAGTATCTTGATCTGTAAAGACCAAGACCATTTCATGTTTTGGAGGAGAGCTCTGCCGGGTGATCTGATTGAGGATTTCATATTTTCCTTGGCTTCATACAGTCATGGATTTCCTGACTTCAGATGGACGCAGATTGCCCACTTACTCGTCATGAAAAGATTTTTAATTTACAGTTTAACCTTTGCTTTTTCAGATTTCTGTTGTATATACAATAGGACTTGACGTTACCACGTTTCGAGAGTAAATACTGTGACTCATTTTAAGAGTCACATTTTAGTTCAGTTCATCTGCAGAGAGTCATCAAAGGATTGTTAAGAAAAAAGAAATCTATATTTTCTCTCTGTGTGCCTTAAATATGTGAAAATGTCAAGATGGTAATGTGGAAACTAGGGACTCAATTTCTCTTTGTGGAAACACGCAATTCCCATAAACGTGTGTGGGAATGGATGGGTTTATGACTGAGCTTCAAAGTGATGGAAGATTATGATTCTGTGAGAGTTATGAGAGTGTGCAAATATAGCAAGAGTGGTAGATAATGCTTTAAAGAAATTTCTTTTTTTTTTTAATTAAGGGAAATGATGTAGGAAATTAACTTTCTATCACTATGTCTTCTGATTAATCTATCAGCTTATACTGCTAAATAT
This sequence comes from Streptopelia decaocto, assembly GCF_964273445.1. NCBI lineage: Eukaryota > Metazoa > Chordata > Aves > Columbiformes > Columbidae > Streptopelia > Streptopelia decaocto. The sequence continues at coordinate 54,470,129 of NC_138661.1, forward strand.
ATTTGAGTGTCAGTGCTCCAGATTGTTCAGGAGTGAGTCATTAGAAAAGTGGTAATTACCATTGGTAGCTTGTATATCTTGTTTGCATTTATTGAGCTGCTTACAGTATCCCTTTCCACCCAGACTATGGCTCTGTAGATTCTTATTTATCCAAGGACAAATCTTTTTTCTTAAGCTGTTTCTCTAATCTTTTTAAAAGTCATCGCCAGGCTCATACTGTGCATCCTTAAAACAATGCTTTGCAAGTTTATGGTGGAGTTTATTTGAAGTGGATGTCCTTAGTGATATGATTTATAGCATTTATTTTTTATGGACTGGTCAGCAACAATGTCATGTTAAAAAGATCGGTTGTATTTTTAATAATATTTCATATTAGCTTCTATAGTAAGCAAAGCAGCATTCCTTCTTTGTGGAAGTCTCATGTGTTGCAGACTAGTGAGCTATGATCAAACTGGGAGATATAATTTCTTCCCTGGCGTGAAAATGCTTAAATGTCAAAGAAGAAAATAAAAATCCTAAGTCAAAGAAAATGCATGCTGTGTCATCTGGGTAGTAGGGAAAAATATTTAATAGTGACTGTAAAGGGAATATCTCAAGTTGTTACTTGGAAGTATTTTAAAATAACTATAAAATTCTATTTAAAGTTTTTTGATTAAGTGTATTTGTTTTTAATTAAAGTTATTTTAAATAGCCATGAGAGTAACATTATGGAAGATACGCATATCTGTACAGCCTTCTACTTTTCATAATGGGGAGTCCATGAAATGGAAATATGCAGAATGGACAAGTTGGGAGGAACACTAGGTGGATTTATTTGGTCTTCTGACAGAATGTCCTGACTGATCAAACCCCACTGTGCAAGCGATGCAGTACATACGACGTTTGGGGGTTGGGTTTGCTGCGGTGGCTGTTGGTTTTGAACATGCTGTCCAGTTATGCTGTGATGGGTCTTCGTGGTGCACACACAAAGTGAAGCCATTCCAAACCTTTCTCTCACTTTATTTTCTCCCAACAGATAATTGTAGGAGTTCTTCTGCTCTACTACCTTCTTGGAATCAGTGCCTTAATTGGAGCAGCAGTAATCATAGTCCTTGCACCTGTTCAGTACTTTGTAGCAACAAAACTCTCACAGGCCCAGAGAAGCACATTGGTAAGTGTCTTCAAACTTGTACATGGTATAAATATCACCTCTGGTAATTATGCATTGGTCTATGTTTGGAACTACAAAGCTAACAATAGACATTGACCAGGAACTGATTCTCTTTTTTTTTAATGTTCAAAAATGTCAAGTTCAACAATTTGAAAGCATGATAAGCATAAGCAGCGAAGATGCAGATTTTGGGGTTTACGTTCTTCCAACAAGTATGTGTTTCCCTAAGGAAGAAAAAAGCTTAAGTTCTTTCTAACTTGCAAATGTAAATGGTCATTAATCATAGATTGAAATGGCTTTATGCAGTCAGATATTGCACAAATAAATGAATCATGCAGGGCAAGCTGTCCAAGGGGAAAGGAAGTAGGAGTACTGCATCCAAACTCAGACCCCAAATACATCATAGATGTGGAAGTCCATCAGACTGGTTTATTTAAATAAACTCCAGGCAGTCCTGCAGCATGCTCCTTAGCCAGGGAGCTTGGAGGTCTGCTAAGTCATGAGCTGTTCCTTGATCCCTCACCTGGCTTGCCTATAATTTGAATCACCTGCACCACTGCTGAGACAGTTACCCTGGTTCATAGGAATTACCATGCCAGCTGCTCTGAACCTCATCCCCATGTTCAGTGATTGTTGCATTGCCAAGGGAGCCATACAAACCTGTAAAGGACACAGACAGCTTGCTGAAATCTCTTCCATGACAAATCACACATGGTAATGGGAGTTATTTGCGCACCCTCCTGTGTGAAAAGCAATGCTTTCACATCAACAGCATTCACTCTTCTAGGAACGTAGACAGCGTTCCTCCTCATACCATCCAAGCAGACAGTCAGTGTCACATAGATACTCCTGTAGATGGGACCAGCGTGTTTTGTGCTAGAAATGTCGCCACTGTGCAGCATAACACAGTACAAAGATCATTGAGCTAGCCTGAAAGCTGGAAGCAGCACAACTTCCACTTGTGCTTTACTGGGAATATAATATTACCAGTGTAATTCTGTGCCTGAGCCAGCTGGCTCTGCTCAGAGTCAAGGTTTCCTACAGGAGCACAGCTTCTTGCTCATGTGGCCTCGCTGCTTTGAAGCCTGGCATCGATGTTCTACATCACATTGGCTGGGCAGAGCGATGTGCCAAGTGGTAGCTTGTTGCTGTGTTCTGGTCTCCTCTGTACATCAACGTGCTGGGCAGCAGAAGTCATGAGAGTCTGCCTTGCAAGTGATCAGAAAGCTGACAGAGGAGTAATATTTTCAGTACAAGCTATATGATTTAGGAGTGCAAACCAACTGCCTCCTCCCTTGAGCTCTAGGGAAGCTCATATTTGTGAAAAACAGTAACAGCTGAATGGACAGAACTAGTAAAGTATACCTGGCTGATTACAAGGGGCTGCATAAAGTTTTTGCATGATCCTTATGTTTAAGGGAGAAGTACCTTAATTATACTAAGTAAATATGTATGTAAATGTTTCAGGAGTACTCCAATGAGAGGCTGAAGAAGACGAATGAGATGCTTCGAGGCATTAAGCTCCTTAAACTCTATGCTTGGGAACACATCTTTCATAGCAGTGTAGAGGAAACCAGACAAAAAGAAATGACTAGCCTCAAGTCTTTTGCCCTTTATACCTCCATATCCAGTAAGTCTTTTCTTTCATTCTGATCCATTGTTCAGCTGAAGTACTACTGCATTATTAGCTACTAATGAGCTTACCATTTCTCTGTTGAGATTGTTTCAGTTGCTTTAGGCTCTTATCCATTCTCCTCACTTTCCATTTAGTCAGACTTTCCATTTAATTCAGTAGAATTTTGCCTGTATGGGAAATATGCCTAAAAGAGAAAGTCAAGATTAATGCTTCATAACATTAGCTTTCCTGGAGAAAAGCTTTTAGGGACAAGTGTTTCACAGGCTACCTTCAGCCAGCAGTATTGCCCTATATAGCCTAATATTGAGGATGAAGCCTTTGTCGATGTTTCTTTTTCTTCTCCTCCTGCATTTTGCACAATATAATGTATCATAATATCTGACAGGAATTGTCTTTTAATTGAAGCTTCAACAGATGGTACTTAGACTTCCTTACTCGATTTGGATTTCTTATAAAAGCAAATGATTCTTAAAAGCATTTCTGTATCCTAAAAAGGTAAAATATGAGAATCCTGGCAATTTCATCATTCCATATCCAGATTCTTTTGTTTCCTGTTGTCTTTCAAGCTGCTTAAAGTAATTTATCATCCTTTTTAAAAGACCTAGGGTGAATTGAACTATGTATTTATGGAGATCATATGCAATACCTGTATAATTGCTACTGTAATACTTCAGAAACAAATAGTAAAGTCATACTGAAAAATGCTGTTCATAAAACCTGGAAGATATTAATGAAATGGGAACTTTTAGTGAGAAGTATTCAAATGCCACAAGCTACCTGTACAAATACCTTATAGATTAATAAGGAAGGTTATTCCTTATGAAAATAACTTCCAGGTTACTATTATTTGATTTCTTTCACCCAAGAGACATGCAGCTGACTTTCTTCCCGGCCAAGTGATCACACAGGTAATGCACCCTGAGGGAAAGATCCTGATCCCACTGAATTTAACTGACATTAATTTGAGGTTTTCATTGACTTGTGAGACCAGAATTTCTCTCGGGGGGTCCTGAGCTCTCTGTGCTTGGAGAGTAGTTTCCATTCTGATGTAAAACAGAATTTAGCTGGAGTAGATTGTCTGACCAGAAACTCCATCCTACGCCCAGATCAACACAGATGGGCTCCCTTTGTTTGCACTACTTCATGTGGCACTGAAATCTGTTTATAGTCAGAGCCACAGGTTCAGCTGTAGGACTGAAGGAGCTGTGGAGGCTTATTTGATTTTAAATCCTCCCTCACAGTATCATTTGTAACAGCTACAAAAAGGTGTATTCTTCCCAAGAGTACGGACTATTCTAGAAAGAAACAGTTCTAAATAAGTACTGGAGCTTCTTGAAACACTTAATGTCTGTGTTTGCATTCTTGTTTGTACTAAGCCTGATACTTGTGTGTATGTAAGACACACTGAATCAGTTTCTCAGCTGGGGTAAACCAGTACAGCTTTTTAATGTTCTTGCATATAATTTTGTCTTACAAATAGTTCCTATAGTTTCAGCCTAGGAGTTCCTTGCACTCTCTGTCTTTAGCAGAACTTACACTGATCTTTACAAACTTCCACTTTAGCACACTACATGGGGAACATAAATATAGGAGAACTTGCCAGTTTTCTTACCATAACTATCAATAGAATGATAGGCATAATTAGCACAAAGCATGTTTGCTAATATTATAGTGAAGGTGTGATTTCACAAGAGGATGGCAGACACTTCATAGAACAAAACCAAAGATTATTATTTATTTTTTTACCTTATAGTGTTAAATACAATTAGCATGAATGAAAGAATGTGGTTGGACCTGCTTCTGTTAATGAGGAATAGATTTGCTTTGGATTACAGAAAATATACCTACAAGTTTCAGGGTAGTATTTGCTAGACCACAAGAAAATTCCATTTCAAGACCGCATGGAAATTGGATCTCATCTGCCTCACCCCTGTGCCTGGATCCAGTTTATACGTATATGGAATTGTTCATGTGTACTAAAAGAGCTATTATAGACATTAACTCTCCCTATAATTTTAATGAAATGTACCCACCAGAATCAAAGTTGTTTTGTAAAGTTGGTAGTGGCACTTTTTGAGTTTTGACAGTGAATTCTTTAACTGTAGCAAAGAAGATTCCTATGTAACTTTTTTCCTACTCATTAGTAAGATTATCCTATGTTCAGTTTTATAGGATTTAATATACACTATACATTCAGGGAAGACAGAGACTAAAGAAATGGTTTTCCTATTTCTGTGAATTTTTGCCTGATCTGTCAGAAGCAAAATAACTCCAGGCTTTCTCACAGGAAAGTAACAGTAGTTACTATCCTAAAATATTCAGAAACAACTGAAAATGTTTCTTCTGGTTTTCAGTCTGCCTCTTTCCAGTAACAAAGTACTTTTGACCCAATCTAATTAAACCAAAAGTCTTAGCTGCAAACTAAATTTATTTTAGAAAACATTTTATTATTCTGGACATTTGCATAACTGAAAAAATAAAAATAAAATTACCAAATTCTAATGTCTCAATAAGCCCTTATTTGCTTGCTTGAAAGAAGTTGTTTGAAGTCCTTAGATGTACCGGTGCTTCCACAGAACAGCAAAATTCAGATTGACTTCTTGGGAGCCACCAAGTGACCCTAGCTACCTTAACTGCAGCGGGCTTTGCCAACCCTACAGTATATTTAATCTGTCCAGGTTTGCATTTGACAGGTGTGATCTCATCCTGTAGGCAGCAGAAAAGCAGGATCCATCTCTGAGAAGTTTATCAGCTTTGCTAGGTTCCCTCGTCAGATTCATTCATAAAAGCAAACTCGTGTACTACATCAATCTCAAAGGCAAATTGCAGATGCAGGGATTTAATAGAATTAAGTAGTCCATAGATGCAGGCAGTGAGCTTCACTTTTTCAAATTTTATGTGCTGTAACTACCTCAGGTTTATACAAAGTGGGAAAACCGGGCAGGAAGTAGAATTATTAAGAGAAATGAGAGTCTGAACTGAAACTGCTTTGTATTCCAACACAGAACAGCACATTTTCCTCAGAATTTTTTTTTTTTTTCCCCTGGACGTGAAGGAGTAAACCATGCATGTCAAGGCTTTAATGCATATTTGTCTTTCAAAGGCTAAGCTTTTATTTTGGTAATATATAAAGAAATATACCTGTATTTTCAAGCACTCTCCTATGTCAAGGAATTAGAGCTACATGAAATAACACAGCTATTTTATTCATGCTTGACTACAGAGTTTACAAGTATGTCACAGGATTCATTAAAGATCTAAATGTAGGGAAAAGGAATGTGTGATAGGATGTTAAGTTCTTCAGGGGTTTTATGGCCAGAAAAGGATGGCCAAGGGTCAACCAGAAGCATTGCTGGGTCAAATGGTGACACTCTACTTCAGGTGCAGTGACTGGGGAGTGCTTTTACTGCCTGAACATTTGCTGTACCTACTAGGAGAAAAAGATCAGGCACAGTTTAAACAAAAAGTAAGTGGCTGGCCACTTTCTTTTTGGTTACATGTGTACCGATAATTTAATTATATTTTTAGCTATAGATTCTATTATTTCCCTCTATTGTTTGCTTCATGAAACAAAACTGAGCAAATGTCAAAATGAAAAGTGATATCTTCAGGTTGCAAAAGAGGGGACAGACATGTGGGGTAAAACTGTAGCTCTGGTTCTGACTCAAGCTCCCAGATGGATAACTGGTTTTTTTATTGCATCCTTAACCCATTTTCCTGCCCCATCTAAAAGAGATCCCTATACAGAAATGGTATTTGCTTGCTTTTCTCCATCTATGTGTTTAATAACCCCTGAATGCTATAGCGTATGAGTTGCTACAGTGAGGGAATCCGGAGCACCGAGACAGACACTGCTCGAGGTCAGGGAGGAAACTGGTTCATTGTTCGCATTTTAATAACTCAGGGCACAGGTGAAATCAAAGCTGTACCACATTTAAATGCGCTCAGAACCTGTATCAAGCTCCCAAGAACATTCACAAAGGAGCCAAGCCTGCCAAAGCAGCAGTGATTATGAGTAAGTCCTCTGTAAGAATAAACCAAGTCAATGATACAGTGCAGGGTTGCAAATCTTTCTGTACACTTTGAAGTGCATCCTGAAACCCGAGGGGAGCGCAAAGCCCCGTACCTCAGAAGTGGTGCCCCAGGGGCAGTCACACCTTTCTGCAGGTGCTGGTGGCTCTCCCAGGAGGTCGTGCCACTGGGCTGCGGGCTGGGGCAGAGCTGGGAGTGCAGCCAGCGACAGGGCTGTCCCAGCACTCTGACCTGGGCAGCCTCTGCTGGGACACCTTTCCTCTCACTGACAGGTATTCCAGTTGCCTGTCAGACCTGTCACCAGCTTGGCCTTTCTGCCTGTCATGGGCTGGGGACCTGCAGCTTCCCTCGCCCGAACTGCCGGTGAGCTGGCTGCGGCTCAGGAACAGTAGATGAGTCACCAGTGCACTGCTGGGTTCTGTCTGTTCTGGGGACATGAAGGGAAGTAAACTGTAGGCATTTTAAAACGATGTACTGATGCCTGTATATAGTTGTGCATTTTATCCTATCTTAAGCATATAGAATACCATTGTAAACGAGTGCTACTAGTATTTTAACATTTAGCATGTCTGAATGGAAATTGTTTCTAAATGTTCCTACATGTTTTCCTTCACAGTCTTTATGAATGCAGCAATACCAATTGCAGCTGTACTTATAGTAAGTATGGACTTTTCTAAGTAGTGTTAATTACAACTGCATTTTTAAGTATAAGCGATGTGGAAATGAGGAAGGAGGAGTTCAGGATGCAAACCTGCTACACATTTGCAATTCTTCTGGGAAAGAATGGACAAAGGCCACTTGTCAGCTGTGGCCAGAAGCAGCCAGGAATACACCGTATGCTGCACTGTCCCAAACTGTTAGTAATCTATAAATTAAGATTCCAAAAATGAAATGCTTATGAAAAATGAAATTTTTGTGCATTTCCTTCTTTATGGCAAAACACTGATGATGATGATGTCTGTATCTTTGTAGACATTTGTAGTCCATGCTCATCTGACAAGAAAGGCTGACTTCTCCCCGTCCGTGGCATTTGCCTCCATCTCCTTGTTTCATATTCTTGTGTCTCCATTGTTCCTGCTCTCCAGTGTGGTTAGATCCACTGTCAAAGCATTAGTAAGGTGAGAACTGTAAAATTAATAACTTTGTTACCACCTCCCTGACTTTTAAGAATATGTCTAATGCTCATTTTTGAAATGTAAGTTTAGAAATACGTTGTGATTGTTTATCGGTTGTTGTAAATTGCTTCTCAGTTTTTTACCTTGCATGGTTCCCTTGGTTTTGTACCATGTGGGCCAAGTTCTTAGCTGACAGAATTGTCACAACCAATATTTTGTGGTCCACAGCTAGTACTTCATTGTGTAGAATGAGTTGAGCTATTAATATATTGGTACTGTATGCAACATATATGTGGTAACAAGAAAGGAAGTGAAAATGTACCGAAGATTGAATTTGGTAAATCACCCAAATGTTTCTCTCCGTCAAGGATGTAGAATTGAAAAAGGTAATCACAGGAGCACAAGTATTTCACTGTGTATCACTTGTCCTCCACGCCTCTGCCTGAGAGGTTGCCTGTTGGTGGAAAGTTAGACTTAAATAATAAAAAAAAAAAAAAACCCCAAATAAAAATCACTGTTTAATGTAGGAGTAAGTTAATGACTAAATATCTATTCCAAACTTGATTAAATTTTACTCTCTTACGAACATGTTAGTCTGAGTGTTTGAAAACTGAAATATCAGTGAGTAGAAATGATGTTTCACTGGGAGTTTTGAGTATCAACAGACTTGTGTAAAAACCTCTTAATTTTTTCATCTGTGGTGTAATTCTACCTGACTGATCGAGGAGGAAGAGAGAATTTGGGCTTCTTACTTTATTAGGATGTCCTTGTGGCCTCCAATATAGCTGTCCTAAGAGATTGTCTAAACTATGGCACAGATATTGGACACCAGCCCTTGCTTAATTGCCTTTGTGTCACTTTGGAGATGGAAAGGAGACTACAGCAGGAGGCTGAAATTGGCCTCGCTGTTTCAAGGTTCCCTGACAGTACAAAGTCACAGCTGTGTCCCCTCTCCTAACAAGTGTGAAATCTGAGCACATCAGCGGCTGGCATGAAATGTTTTGCAGCCGCTGTGGTAGTCCCTAGAGTCATGGCAAGATTGCAGCCAGCAAAGTATCTGGGGGCCTGCACTACCAATGGTAATGGACATCTATTTTGGCTTGTCTAAGGATTTATTTGTAAATGAATTGTGTGACTGTTAATGGTGCAGGAACAAGTCTAAAGTGGTTAGTATTCACCAAGTATTAATTGTTGGTAGCCAGGCAGTCGTTCATGAGTTATTCTGTAGTTCTCTTCTTGCCGTTTATAGTGCAGACAAGAATACTGCAGTTCAGCCTCCGTAACAAAGTTGATGGGATCCTTGTGTTCCTGGCTCTCTGCATCGCAGTGACCCAGGTGGTGTTCCAGAGTGCATTGCTCCTAGTGCTGCTGCTGCCACTCTACATGTGCCTTCTGAGCAGTGCATCCTTCTCTGAAATATTTTGGAAGCATGTGCCAGATATTTTCAGCTCATGCAAACACATGCTTGCTTAAATAGTTCGGTAAATGTGAAAAAGCAGACAGTTATTAGAAAATTGTTTGTGCTAATTGAGCACAACTAATGTTTACTTGCTATAACTCTGTCCTGCTGTTATGCCTTTCCTCTAACAAGCAGCTGAGCAGTAAGATTGGGTAAAGGTAAGTTAACTTGTTGAAATTGTACTTCAGATTTCTTTAGGCTGAGATATTCTAATTGGTTTTAGCAAGGACATGAGACAGCTTCTCCCATAGAGACAAAGAGGAGCTAAGTGAAGATGATCCAGCAGTGAAACCAGCACATACAGGATACTAAGAGGGTGTTACTGGCTTTGCATCTCAGGTACTTCAGAATCCCTGCTATGCTGATATTGGCTGTAGTCTCTGATGCTCCACAAATAAGGTTGTCAATATCTTTTATCATTACACATGTGCCCAGCTGCAAAGCATCCCCCTGGATTGTCATGGATGCTATCAGAACAACTGACTCATTCCAAAGCTTCTGTTCCACATTGGGCCCTTGCAAACTTTCTAAGTTACAGGGTCAGGGTGTTTGCTTCTGAGAGGGAGAACTGTTGAAATTCTTCAGGGAGATGAGAAACTCTGTTATAGCTTTGTAAAGTTTTTTTTTTTTTCAAAAGTGTTTGTGCTGTTGAAAATTAAAACTAAGCAGCCAATTGATGTATTTCTGAAATCTGAGGTCTTCAAGGACAAAGCTACAGTGTACCATTTTCCATCAGCAAAGGTCAAGTAGCAAGAGTGGTATTATGTATCTTACTGGGTTTAATATGAAACAGCTTTTTCAGTCAGCTGTGCAAATAACCATGTTTTAATCAATACGTCTATTCTGCAGCTTAAATATAAGGTCCCCCATGGAGATATTGGAATACCAATGAAATTGCAATGTCAGCAAGAACTCTGCAGAGAAAGTACTTTTTTTATTCTTTATGAGTGTAGAACGGTGTGCCATCCTGAAATACGAGTTGCTGCCTCTAACAAAAGATTTTCTCACAGCGAAACTGTGTTTTCTCAGTAATTGCCACAGGAAAAGCAATTCCGGCATTAAGCAGAGCACTGGGCAAAGGGCTTGCAGAGAGAAGTCTTGGCACTTGGAATACAGCCACCTTGATACACAACCAGAGAGCAAAAATCAAATTATTGAATGGCTTAATAGAGACATGGTCTTGTTTGGGTGTGCATGGTCCAAGCATATGTTTGCTGTCTTCTCTTCTTCCCCCTCTAGACCCCAGAGCAGACATAGGGCTGACTTTTCTATCTGCTCTTTAGACCTTCAGAGCAATTATTATTATGTCAGAGTAATTTTCCTATGAAGAATGTAGGTGCAGCTGCAAAGCAGCTCCATCTGGGTGGCATCTAAACCATAATTTGGTTCATTTAAAGACATTTAAAATGTTCTTTTAAATATCTGGTTCACTGAACATAAATGCAAGATCATTCCTAGCCCTGTTTTCCAGAGCTTTATGCAAATAGATATAAATATGTCTAGTGGTGGGACTTCTGATTTCTTCCTTTGATTTAACAGACCTTCCCATTAAGAAATTTTGGTCCAGCACTGAGCATAAATTGACTTAGTACTCCTCCTGTCCCATCCCAAATAGCTATCCTCCCACTTTTCAGTTGCTTAGATTGCAGTAGCTGCTCTAGCTAGATTCACCCCAGGTTGACATAACTGTAGAATCAGTTCTCTCCGAGGGAGACCCCAGGTGGTATCAATCTCCGCTTGCAGGACAAGCGCCAGCTGTTCAGGCAGTTGGTCTCAGGCTGTCCTGTGCTGCCTTGGGCAGGCACTGGTTTGGCACCAGTGGGTTATCTCATAAGGTTCTTGGAGGAACATAAGTCTCCTGATGCAGAAATGCTTGGCAGTGGAATGTAAATTAAATGCTGTGTTTTTTAATTTTTTTTTTTTTAAGATTTGTATACTAGCAGGTAGTCATGGATCACTATGCTACAGTGGCGTCATTTGCCTGTTTCTCCACGGTTTGCCTAAGGCTAAATATTGAAATAAATTTTTTTAGTGCTTCTCCATAAATTTATTTTTAGGAACCTAAGGCCATCTGGCACTTTATCATTTTGGAGACTGATAGTTAACTTATTTCCAGCTACTTGAGCCCCTTTGATGTTGAGTGCATAATTCAGTCCACTTCCTTTACAAATTTCATTTGCTGGCCCTATGAGTAGATTAGAGAGACATTTTATAAAGTCAGGTACAAAGACAAAATTGATGTAATGATCTGTTAAGTGTCAAAATAAAGGCACATTATCTCTTAGCTAATTAAATCTTAAACAGCTTGGAAAGATTTTATGCGTTCTATTTTGTTGCCAGTTGTCAGAATTCTTTTTATATCTCATCTGTTGAACACTTCTGTTAAGGTATATTGCTTTATTATGTTACCTCACTTTGTATTTCATCATAGCCAGCTGAATTTACCTCATGGTGTGCAGATTTCATCAGATTCCTAGTGTTCCTAAAAGCGTTCATTAGGATTGACTGTGCAACACTTCAGTGACACGAATGGTATTAACTCTGGTTCAGCATGTGGCTTCACAATGAGCTACTGTTGTAGCTGGTCTGCATCCCACCAAGTGCGAAAAAACATCTTTTGCGTAATCATAGAATCATAGAACGTCCTCAGTTGGAAGGAACCCACAAGGATCATCGAATCCAATCTCTCTGGTGGTATCAGAAAGCAAAAAACCTGAGAAGCGTCTGCACAAACCATTAAAATATCAGGGCTGTTAACAGACAACAAGGCAGGTTTTGTCACCTTCCTTGCACCTTCTCATCGCACATTTTCATACACTTGTAACAAAATGAAAACAAACAAACTATACAGCAGATAGTGGTTGAAATAATAAAAGGGATGCTCTACAATAAACATTGCAGTGAACGAAAGTTTTGTATTCCAGGTTGAGGTGTAATACCATTTTTTCCCTTTCAGTGTGCAGAAACTGAGTGAATTCCTGTCAAGTGAAGAAATTGGAGAAGAGCATGATAAATCTTCAGAGCTAATAAGTACAGATAATCACAGCAAATACCAGGCAGTGGTGAGTAATTATGTTTAATTGCAGGTGAAGTGGCTGGAGTAATTTGAACCCAGAATATTTTTTTTTACTTTTTCATTTCCTACTGATTATTTCTTGCAATTACAAAAACTCTTTTTAATACCCTGAACTGTATAGGCCATAACATGGTTGCTCGTGTTTAGGACATTTTGCCGGTACAGCCACCAATGACTGCATATTTGTGTCTTTCTGATTTTGCACAGCCGCTCAAGGTTGTCAACCGCAAGAGGCCTGCCAGGGACGACTGGAACAATTACAGCTCTCACATGAGAAGACCCATTAACATCACAGAACCAGATGATTTTTGTGTAAAGGTGATATGAAGGTCACTCTAATAACACTGTTACTGTAGCTCACTAATTGTCACTTTTGTGTTCTGATGGCAGCTTCAAATTCAAGAACCAGCACTTGATGTGAACTGTCAGATGCTCGTGCTCATGTTAGAGATTAACCTTCACATTTGTTTTCTGTCTTCCATTTTAATAATTGATTACTGATTTCTGTGTTGTGGTTAACTGTGTATATCCCTCTAGATTTCACTCAGCAATTTTCCATTTGAAGTGTTTAAGTCATTAGCCCTGTTCTCATGACAAAAATATCCAACTTAGAATGTAGAACAGCCCAGGTTGGAAGGGAACTCGAAAGATCATCTGGTCCAGCCTTTTATGTATGCCAGACTACTTCTTCCATTTCCAATGCCTGTACAGAAAAACTATGTGAACAAAACCAAAAAGAATTTGGTTTAAACATTTCTAAAATAATTTTGTCACTGGTCTTCCTCTTTTAGAATTCCTAGTAGCCTTTCAAGATGAAGTTAAATACTAATTCCCAAGGACCTAAGTTCTTTGAAGAAAAATTACCCACACTACTTTGAAGACTGATGCTCTTAATTTGGAAGAAGTAATAAAAATTGTGATGGTTGTTATAGTGATGACACTGTTTATTTAGCAAGGCTGCTATTACATTTGCATTTCCAACATGAAAGAATGAATAATTCAGTTTCGTGGGACTAAGTAGGACAACTGGTAGTGCTTTTATGGTGTTTCTTTTTTTTAGAGGTTGTCATCTGACGTGCTGCTTTGGTGCAGGATCCTTCTTGAATAGACTTCCAGGAAAATAAGAGCAATATTTGAGAGAGGGTATTGATGAGGGTGCTGGATCAAAAGACACCCTGGGGCAACAACAAAGGAGTCTGTCACACAGGAGGGGACAGAGCAGTAACCACTCTAAGGACAGTGTTTATAATGAGCAGAAACCCAGGACCAGCTGTAATCCATGGCTCCATCTGCTGACATTGTCACTGGTGGCACCTGGGTCAGGGAATTTCTGCAGTTTCTAAGTTCTGTCTGTCTGTCTGTTGCCCGTGGAGGGGCATTTTCTGAGAGAGGATCTTCTGGCTGCCTTCAGTAATCTGGAGAGAGGAACACTGCACTTTCTTTTGCTCCTTTTTCAGGTTGTTTCCCAAGATAACAATATCACTTTTTTTCTCCAAGGTAGGAGAAAATTGTCCCATTCCACTCAGATCAAAGAATGTGGTACCTTGTGTTGCTGAAAGGCTTTGAAGGCTTCAGTGGCTCTGTAAAAAAGAGAGAAGAGGGTCCTGTATAAATACAGGCCTTTTAAAATTGTTTCCTGTTTCCTGTTTTTCACAATATCCATGAAAATCTCCTCTGTTTAAAGGCCTGAACAGTCTTTGTTTCTTGTTTTTTTGTCTTTTTCAATGAAAAGATTTCTGTATCTAGCAAAGTGTAGGTTATCTGAGAATTCTATCAGAAATAAAAAGGAAAATACTGTAATAGGCAGCAACATCTAATTTCTGTGGAAAGTTCTGCAAATCTGCTTGTAATTTGGACCATGTAATTATTGTCTATGCTGCAGTGTGTCTAGAGTGACATTCAGTGCTCTGCAGAGAGCAAACCATGACTTTGCCTATAATTTAATGGTATCATAATAATTTCACTTATTTAATGTGCCCATCTTACACATAACGAAACTAAAGAAACCCTAGATAGCAACCTTTTCCTCAGGAATTTGTAATCATTTTTTATTTGTCATGCTTATTTGAGTTCAGAGATTTGTGCACATCAGAATACAGGCCTTTAGAAAATCAGTCACTTAAAGATCTGTCTCCTGCTTTGAGCAAAGGCTAATTCTGTTCCTGTGCTCAGTGTGATGAAGGCAGGCGTGATGTCTCTGATGTTGAAAAAAAGAAGTCAGCTCTAAAGCTGGTTTTCTGTTTATTTCTCTCCATCTTGGCATAGATCACAAATGGATTTTTCACTTGGACACCCGAAGGTCCTCCAGCATTGTCCAACATTGATATCCGAATCCCTCAAGGTACAAAATGACATCAAATGTACAGAACAGATACTTTTCTGTGATTATGTGGTTAATCAGAAGTTTATTTATGTCTTCTTCTCCCACAGGTCAGCTAACGATGATTGTAGGACAGGTTGGCTGCGGTAAGTCATCTCTCTTGCTAGCCATACTTGGTGAGATGCAGAAGATCTCTGGGAACATATTCTGGAGCAGGTAGTGCTATTTAAAAATTCAAGCTTGAGTTGAGTAGTAATACAGAAAAATGCCAAAATCTATCCTGGGAACCTTTTTGTGGTGTCAGAGATTTTGTTAGATATACATTCCAGACAAAAACCTTACGCTAACTGTAGGGGAGCACATCAGGAAGAACACCTCAGCCAGAGTCAAACAAGCTATCTGTTCCATTAATTGGAATATATAACCATACTTGTGCATTCTGCACTCCAGCAACATAACCTGAGTGAAATTGTAACTAATTTGCGATCAGAATTAATTAGCTGAAGTGTTGTGCTGCTGCGGAACAGCATTTGCACTTTCAGGCCTGAGCACCTGTCTTTGAATGAAACTATAAAGAGGTGCCAGCTCACCAGGAGTGATCCCTGGATCATCCTTTTAGATATGTGCTCCATCCCAGCACTGGTCTAGTGCCTGAGAAATTGAAGAGATTTTTACAAGTGGCAGTGACCTCATGGTACTCCCCCAGAGCATCCTGCCTGTTTTGACAGGAGGGAGATAGCTGTGTCCTTCCCACCTTTCCCCAGGGGACGCAGCAGTTGCACTGTGACAGCCAGATATGGTCTGTACTTGTGTTTAACTTTCGTACTGGCCATGAAGGGAGGAAGAAAAATGCTTCTGAACTCCAGCAGCTGTACTGTTAAGACTTGGTCTCTTCACCCTCAAACTAAGTGACAGAAGGTATCATATACTGTAACTCCTGTACATGGCTTGTGGTAAATTACTGCCATCTCTAGTATACTGTCTGATCAGTAAGCGTGAACAGTTTGGGCCTGTTTATTTTACGCTACTAGACTTCCTAGCCATACAGACTGTGCTGTCCCTTTTGGGATACAATTATTTGTAGGTAGAGGTTGACAAATTGCAGAAGAACCTAGAGAAGCAATTAATTTATTTCAAGTGATTTGGAATGAAGGAACAACAGTGCAACTGTGTGCCGAGACCACACACTCTGATGGACAGAGAGTCATTGTTACCCAGTGGGTTCTGCACTGATTTTGTTGAACAATTCTCGCAAATTCTTTGAGTATTTGTAGAGAGAGATTATTTATATCCAGCCTTCATGTGTAAGCCAGTCGTACTACTCAGAATTGCACATGCTTTAATAGTAATAGTACAAGGAAGGAAGGTTCCCTATTTTATAGGTGGGGAAAATGAAACACAGGAAGGTGACCCTTTCAGCTGGTGCGGGAGACAAGAACAGAAGCCAAAGTTCCAGACTGTGGTGGTCTATCCATTAAAACACATTTCCCTAAGCAGATGGTCAGACCGTGGTGAGGAACCACACACAGTCCATGCAGCCTTATTAGGTGAACTAATTTTATTTCAGCAACGCTGTAATTTTTTACAGATGACATAACATGATTAAGAAGTGTAATTTGAATGTCTGATGCTAAACTAAAGCAGATGACACAATGGTTCTGATCAGACTGTGTTTTTAAATAGCACATGTTTAGAAGTATGTACTTCACTACAGTGTAAAGGTCAGAACTGGTTTTCATGTCTTCTATATGTGCCAAAGTATCACAAGGTAAAATTCAGTTGTTATCACGTTTGCTTTGCTATCTGTCAGATATGTATAAAGGGGCTTGTGGCAGAAACAATCCTAGCACTGTAAGTGCTGGCTGCGCTGGGGCAGATTATGTTTTGTCTCATCTTTCAGAGCTGCTGCTGTGTCCTCTGGTCTATTCAGAATGATGGATGTGGTCAGTGTAGGCTGCACACCTGTGCTGTAAAGCTATCTGATCAAAGCTCCCTTAATTTGATAAGAAAGTACTAATGCCTGACCAGGTACATGCAACATTATCCCAAGTTCAAGGAGAGTAATCTTATCAAGTAATCAATAGAGCTCTTAGTCTTAGCTCAGGGGATTAAATGCATCACCAAAATCAGTAAGATCCTTGTTACAGTTCTTTGGGATGAGACAAAGGGTTGGCTTCAGTCATTCACATTATGGAATAGTCCTGAATTATTTCATTCCAAATTTCCTTCCCCTTCCCTTCCTCCAAGGTCACAGCTATGAAGATGGGAGGATACATCCTGCTGACATGTCACTCAGTGCTCAGGAAATCTGGATTCTATTCCTGGCCTTTCCCTTGGTCTAATGGATAACCTTGCACAAGTCATTTCCCTCCTCTGTGCCTCCATGCTCTATTGATAAAACAGGATTAACTTTATATCATCTTTATTTGTTTCCTATAAAAATTATTTGTTTCAAAACCTTAAAAATAAATGCAGTTTATTCCTGGGCTAGGAAGCAGCTTATCAGAAGTGAGCACTGGCTCATTTGTGATTTTATTTTGTTGTTTGTATTATGGTGTGTGTCTGGGAGATCCAGCTCAGATTACTGCCCCTTGTTGAAAGCAGGCTGAGAGCATCTCAGCATAAATATTTTATAATATGGTTAGAGATTAACAAAAATAGAGAAATCATTATTTGCATTCTGAACAGATGGTAAATAGTATTGATTTGACTGGTTATTGAGTAAATAATTATAGTATATGCCATGCTAATTTCTCCTGGGTGGTATCTCACTTGAAATAGTCCCGGTTCTGGTCCACAGAGCAGTTTATAGCGTAGGTCTTTTTGGAGTAAATTGACCTAAATGAGAAATAGTTTGCTCAGACAAAACTATGTCATTTGTTCTAAACAGGACATATATACTCCCATGTGAATGTAGAGTCCTTATAATTTGAAGAAAGTGCTAGATTTTTTAAGGCTGTTAACAGTAGGTTTTCTTCTATTTAATGTGGACTTGACTGTTTTCATCAAATGACAGTATTTTTAAAGT
Organism: Streptopelia decaocto; assembly: GCF_964273445.1. Taxonomy (NCBI): domain Eukaryota; kingdom Metazoa; phylum Chordata; class Aves; order Columbiformes; family Columbidae; genus Streptopelia; species Streptopelia decaocto. Next base: position 54,487,945 of record NC_138661.1, read on the forward strand.
TATTTCAATGCCTAAAAATTACATCAATTTTCACGAGCGTGTTTACTAGAGTTTTCAGAAACATCCAGATACTTTATTTTAAGTTGGAAACAGTGATTTGAAGGCTTGAAAATCTCAGTGGCATATATTTGCATCTTTAGACTTGCATATACCTAGAAAAATTTGATCCAGACTTCATTATCAAACACACATTATTTTGACATTTCAACACTGGTAGAAGATAAATGCATCCTTAATTTCCAAGAGTATGTAGGAAAAAGGGGAAAGGAGAGATAAAGCAAAGTCAGAGTGGAAAAAAGTGGGTTGAAACAGCTGAACTACAACTGCACATGGAGATTTAATTTTTCCAGGTACGGTACAGAAACACATATTGGGGAATTGATCTACCAATACTTGAATATGAAAATTGTGGCACCTGTGGCTGTGTAGCGAAAGAACATGGTTAACAAAGGTAGTCAGGATGTTGCTGTGCGCTGCTGCACCTCGTGCTCCCCTCGGAGAATCATTCGTGCCCTGTGAGTGTTGTGCTTTGCCCTGGTGTCTGAGTGGAAACCGCAGCAAAGCTGCACAGCTGCAGGAAGCACAGGAAATTGTGCTGGCCTCCAGGGGCCCCGCTGTTCTTTGCTTCTTCAGCTACATTGATGGAGTATCAATATATGATCTGCACAGTTTTCTGCTCATCTCACAGGCTGGTGTAGAAGAGCACCATGGAGAGGATGTTGCTGTCATGCACAAACACTACATGTCACATGTTACCAGGTGTTCCCTGGTAGAACGGATGCCTGGCTTTCTTTGGGGTGCTCCACAAAGCAGGAACTTATGGTTGTTGTTCAGGGTCCTTGTGCAGTGCATGGAAGGGCTGGAAAAGATATTTCCTATTTCAGCCCCTTGATAGTTTCTGTAAATAACCTGTTGCTAGTTAATGATATGCAACAGGTTAATGGGTTTTTAGAGAAGGTGCCACCGAGTTTACATGGTCACTAAAGAGCAGTGAAGTGTAACTGCAGAAAAGCTTTGTTCAGTGCACTGGCCTTTGGCATAAAGGTACTAGTGGCTGGCTGACTCTCCCAAATTCTGCAGTAAATTGAGTTTAGGTATGGCCATTGCTTACTATGCATTAACTTTTTGGAAGTGTCTCAAACCAACCTTTTAAACTCCAGGTATATTTTTCTTTCCTGGATATTTATAAGCAGTTGATGTGAGCATAAAGTTAATAAGACTGTTCTTTTTAAACCGTGGAAAACTTTGTTTTTCCTCGATTTTGGTGATACCACTCAACATAGAGCTTTTTCATTTTTTTCCAATGGAAATGAATTTAGCATCAGTAATAAGTATGGCCAGTCATGCTGTAAAACAGCTCTGTCTGCGAACACAGTGGTACACATTCAAAAACAGCGAAAACAAAACCTGTCTGTCCCTCAGACCTGCCCACGCTTTCTTACAGAGACACATCCCCCCAAGGATAGGGCTGGTACAGAGGGCAGCATGTTGCAAATCAACTGAAGGTGAGATTTAGGGTTCGAACTAACCTGTTATATGCTGCAGAGGTGCAGTTACTGCCATGGAAAGATACAGTATCACAATTTATCAGTTTGTTTTCACTGAAAATGCCCCTTTTTTAACAGAAATGTGTTCTTGTCACACTAGGAATTCTCAGTTCTGTTAGCTCCTCCAGGACAGAGTGAAGGTGATTTTATTTGTTGAGTCAAATTAAATGTTTATAAGGAAAAAAACCTGCCACCAAATTTTTTTTTTGACTGCTAAAATCAAGTCGGTTTGTGTAGAAGGAACAGATGCTGCACTGCAGCTCTGTGATAAATACTGTTTGCAGTCTGTGCACTAAGAGGAATTTAATAGTTTTTCTTTCTGGGGCAGATTGCCTGTGCTCACTTAAGTAAACAGTCTTTGCTTTCTGTTTGTGATGCAGCTGTACTTCTGACAGCGAGACGGGGGAAGATGTCAGGTATGGTATTGTATGCTATTACTGCTCTTCCTACTAAAGCGATTGCGATACAAAGGACCAAAGGTTTCTAAAATCCATGCTTAAGATTTCCATGGTCAGAATTCTGAAAATCAGTGACACTTTCACTGTATTAATTAGCTTAGGATACAATTTTTGAAACCACGTATGTGGCTCATGAAAATAAGAGCTGGATTTCCATTTTGAAAACTTTACTGCTTGGTGATTTTGAAAATTGTATCCGAACTTTCCTGTATGCTTTTGAAAATTTTTGTCTTAAAGTCTGTACCAGGTTGTTCCCTAAAGCTACGCTTTATAAAATAGTATTAAGTATTGCTTTAAAGGTTCCACCTACTAAAGCAAACTCTCCCCATTACCCTTCTCCTTTTTCTGCATCCCAAGTTTATGTTAAACACATAGCATTTATATTCATACCTAGCATTCTTTAGGCACACACAAACTGAGACATACAGTAGATTAGTCCATCTGTTGGCAAGAGATCCTTGCACGGAAATTATTTTTACCTGATTAATATAGCTCAGTTTGGATTTTGGGAATATCTACCAAATCAACTGAGCACAAAGCTTTCCAATGTGGTTGTTGTTTAGTGTGGCACACAAACCTCCAGAATGGTAAATGTTGTAAAAGTGACAATCCTATCCCTGCCAAGTCAGTGAGAACTTTGTTACTGAAGTCAGCAGAGGAAAAAATGTCATATGATGTCCCTTTTCTTGATATATGCTAAACTGTGTGTCTGGTACTGACCAGAATATTTTCTTGGTTCTGAGATGCACCAACTGTTCTACTGCCTTTTCTTTAGATTTATCAGCCTCTTCTCTCTCATTTACGTTATATTTCAGACTTGTTACCTGGTTGTTAGACTGAGTCCTGCAAAACTTCTGTATAGTATAAGAGGGAGTTTCATGTATCTAACAACTAAGCCTCATGGTGAAGGATACTCGGAGATCTGACAGTTCTTTCTGTATAAGAGAGACTGCAATTTCTGGGCCAAGTTAAAGTGAAGCCATTTGAACCCACTGAAATACATGTGAAATGAGCAGAATTAGACATTCATATGTCTGAAACTGTTATGTGGATGGACAGTGAACAGTGAGATAACATGTACAACAGTATGGCAAGCATATTAAAAAGTAGGAAAGAATGTTAGACTGTATGAAAAAATTACCTACATTATCATAAGTTCTGGGAAACCTAATTATGTTGAGTGCTTTAGGAATATATTTGGAGGTTTTGTTGTACTAGCATCCTGTAGAACATTTTTAATGTTCTCAGAATGGAGAGTATTTTGAGTCAAAGTCATGTGAGGTCTTGAGCATTTGCTCATAGGTGTTGAATACTTCCTACAAGGTCGTTTAGCTCTTCTCAAAACTGAAGCTTTAACTGTATCATTTTTAGGTCACTATAATGGAGTACAGAATTTTAGCATACTTAAGAGAGTTTTATTTCTGTTAGGCAGTCATTTTGTTGTATTTTTAATTATAGCATAGTGATATTACTTTAAGGTATTACTTGCATTGTCTAAAACAATTTTTCTTTTTCTAAAAAAACCCTTGTGTTTGTTTTCTGCAGCCCAGAGAAAGAATCTCCTGTTGACACGGAATTCAGGTACAACACTTTAAAAACTTATGGGAACCTCCAGAGGCCACTTCCAACCTCACTGATTTTGTGCCGCTATGAATATTCTTTAGGGGTGGCTGCACGTTAAGAGCTGCTTCTCCCTAGAAGGCAAATGGGTTGTTTCTGTATGTAGCTACTGCAAGATTCAGAAGTAAAAGTGACCCCTGTAGTTTCCTAACAGCAAAAAAAATATGCTCCTGAGTACTCACAACTGGCCATGTCAGAATGTCCTATTACCTACCTAACATCAGGCTGAAAATAATGGAAGCACACTTTTTTTGTTGTTCATGCAGTAGTATTATAGGACTGGACAGTGCACATTTCTCTCATGTCTGAAGAAGATTTGATTTTGAATTGTTGAATGACATTAAAAATTAAATAATTTTGCAAAATAATCAAGATAAAACTGTAGTCAGCAATCCAGAACACACAGGAAAGGCTTTGTCGTCATTATAATAATAACTCCACCGTATTGAATGCATTTTCTTTTAAAAAATCACCAACATTTCAGACTTGGTAGGCTTATTAAGGCACTAAGAGTCATATATATGAATGTCCCTTAACTAGTCTTATTTTCAGTGATCTGGAGTGCCTACTGAGCCTACTGGACTTAACAAAATGAAATGTGAAGGTAGAGTTAGATTAATAACTTCAAACAGACAGTCTCGACAATGTTGTTGCTGATTCTTCATTAATGAACAGGCTTGATCCTATGTTAGCCAAAGCACATACTCTCCAGGGAACTCAGGGAAGGTTTTCCCTGTTTATTCTAAGCTTGGATTTTGCTCTCTGCCCCTTTGTGGTAATGAAGAGGCTGTGGTCAGTCTCTCCTGTGTTAGCAGTGGAAATAAATTACCCTCCATTGATGAAAATACATGTTTGTTTATGCAGTCTGGGGGAGGAGGCAGTTACTTCCACCTGCGAACTAAATTCCTCGTAAGTCTTTGTCTGCTGAGCCATTTGTTTGCATTCAGGCTTTTAAGTGTGAAACCCTAGGTAGGTTCAAGGCTTTCGGAGGAAGTGTTGCACACTGTTTCAGAATACTCTTTTCCCTGGATTTTCAGCCACGTTTCTCTCAGTTTCAGTAAAAGTCTTGTTTGACTGCCTCTTTATTATAAGAAGCACTGTAGACATGCCATAGATTTCTCATATGATCAAGCACTTGCAAGATTTTTGCTGTGTCAAAATATGATCTACTTGTCACCCTAGTGTCAATTTGCAATTAAAATTAATTTAAGATGGATTTTCTAAATTCTAAATCTGTAATGAATTTTGGCAAGCTCATTGCTTGTTGCCAAGTTCCTTGCAGTGATTAATTCTCACTGATGGCCAAAAAGCGGAAGGTAAGCAAATATAAATGGTGTTCCTAGGCACTGTGCTCCTTCTCAGCAAGGAGTGCATCCTACCGGCAGTGCCTGTATCTTCACTGAACAAAAGAGCAGTTTTTACAAAGGTTGTAAAAACGTTTTCCTCAAAACTTTGCTACTATGTTTAAAAAAATAAATTAGAAGTAACTTTTCTATTACATTGAGGATTAAGAGCAGCAAAGGCACAGTTTCAAGCAATGAAAAGAAGGGAATACATGTTCATCTTGGAATGCTCAGAGCAATTTTTTCTGAATCATCAGGAAGAGGATTTCATACTAATTGAAAAGTGCTTCCCTCTTGACGCAGAACTGAACAGTCTTTGAATTAGATTTTGGGACTGTGGACTGGGCTCCTTAGGGGATGTTTTTCTGTCTTTTTTTCAAACTTTTTTTCTTGTTTCTGTTTCATTTTCCAATAAAGAGAATTCATAAAACATAATTAAATTCTAATGAGCCATCAGATATTTGAACTTGGAAGCTTGTTAGCAGGGTAGTGTCACTTTCAGGTCATCAAAGAAAATTGGATCCTATTATGACTCCTAAGCAAGCTTGGTGAAAGCCTGAAAAAAAAAAAAACTAAGCAGGGCAAGTGACCTTAACTCCTGACAAAAAAAAAAGGCAGAGTTCCTGGTGCATTTTGGCATCTCATGGTTTGAATTGCATTCAGGTCCAACTAGAAAGAGGCTGCTGCAATGGCTCTGTGCAGACAAAGGCTACGCTTGGGTGAGAGGTCCTGTCTTTTTATTGGATTAGCTGATAGAAATGGAAAGAAAACAGATATGCTTTTAGGCGCATGATCCTGCTTTTGGCCCTTTCCTGGAGAAAGAGTGATATCCCAATGAGTTTTCCAACAGTATCAATTGCTCTAATAAAAATTGTTGCCTTTCTCCCAGCTCTGCCTTGCTGAGGTCCTTAGTGCACAACAGCCACAAAAGTACCACTGCTTCACTAGCAGGCATATACTTTTATTTTTAAATAGTAAAAATAATAATCCCTATGACATAAAATATACATGGTGAGATCCTCTTGACCATACCTTTCTGATGATATGTTATGGGGGCAATTCCACAGGGGGAAATTTAGCAATTATTTCTGTCTGTGTTCTCTTTTCTTGTCTTTATAGACATAAAAAGATTTTGCCCGTGGCTACCCATTTACTTCATGACTCAAGTTCACATCTTAGAACAGGAAAAATAAATGTGGTTGCTGGGTTGAAAAATTACCTTTGTGCATATGTTGAGTTGTTACTTTTTTTCAAACACCTTAAAAATATATTTTTAGAATGTCCCTCCTGAAATGTGTTGCCTAACTAGTGATATGCTACAATTTTTATTGGTCTATCCAAAGAGTCTTTGATAATTTTCTTTCTGCTATCTGCACTCCTCAAGAGGCAGTTTGACTGAGATACCTTCTCCAAAACCCACCTCACAGCAGAAAAATAGGGAACAAACTGAAATTCAGTTAGGTGAACAATTACAATATTCTGTTGGAAATTTAACATCTTATGTATTTCCTTGATGGGAGAGCTCTTGATTGTCCTAAAGGACAAAAATGAAAGAGCATTTTTGAAGACTTATTACCAGTTTCTTCCTTTACAAGAAAATTATTTCCAAAAATGCTTACTGCATTGGTAAGCTGGGAATTCTGTTTGTTTGTTTGTTTGTTTTTTCCAGGAAAAGAGGATCAGTAGCATATGCATCACAGAAGCCTTGGTTGCTCAATGCCACAGTGGAAGAGAATATCACATTTGAAAGCCCTTTCAACAAACAGAGGTAACAGTTTTCAGTACTGTTACATGCTATACTCCCCTTTTTGCTAAATAATCAAGTTGCATAGAGTCATAGAATTGTTTTTGTTGGTAAAGAACTTCAAGATCATTGAGTTCAACCGTTAACCTAATACTGCCAAGACCACTTCTAAACCGTGTCCCTAAGAACCTCATCTACACATCTTTTAAACATCTCCAGGGATGGTGACTCCACCACTTCCCTGGGCAGCCTGTTTCAATGCCTGACAACCCTTTCTCAGAAGAAATTTTTCCTAATTCTGATTTTAACTTTTCCTGGTGCATCTTGAGACCATTTCCTCTTGTCTTCTCACTTGTTACCTGGGAGGAGAGACCAACACCCTCCATGCTACAACCTCCTTTTGAGTAGTTACAGAGAGTGGTAAGGTCTCCACTATGCGTCATTTCACGTATGTGGGTGCCCATCTCTGAACATGACAAAAGACCTTGAGTTCTGCACGGTCCCCCTTTGACCATGTTTTTCCTGAAGTTCAGTCTCACTTGAACTTAAGTATTGAAGTGTTTTCATTTCTCAGGACCGTGTTTGTACAGCATGGAGTCTTTTCTTCTTCTGCCTATTTGACTAGTTTAACTGTACTGGAAGGACATTAGCCATTTGGGAGTGGGAATGTTGTTTATTACAATTTCAGTGTTTGGCATATTGCAGTATATATGGGCTGCCTTTTTATTCAGTATAAATGCCCACCAAACATGTTTAAATATTCAAAAGTTAATTGCTGGTATTCCATTCCTCCTGCCCTTAAGAAGTGGTTGGCTATTTATTCACATCCTACACACATTTTTTTTTTTTCCTCTGTCACCCTTGGATATTGAAACAAGAAACAAAGGCCCTGGGCATGAAAAAAATTACATGCTAAGCAATAACAATATGCCATGGAAGAAGTTGTGCTTGTTTTAACTATTAACTAGTTTTAATTGGGAAGCTGACCTAAGATGCTTTCTCTTAGCTGAAATATTATTTGCCTGTGATTGAAACAGATCCCATTAGAACAATTAGTGGCTAACAAATATGTTTTCCACTGTGTGATTTTTCCAGCTGGTTAATTTTTGTTCCTCTGCAGGGTAGGAAATGTGCTTCTTTAGCAGTATCTGTGTGAGGTTTGTGTTACCTTTTTTGTTTCCGCAGGTACAAAGCAGTAATTGATGCTTGTTCCCTCCAGCCTGATATTGACATTCTCCCTCATGGAGACCAAACCCAGATCGGAGAGAGGGTCAGTAAACAGCTACAGGCTTCTATTTTTGTTTTAAGTACATGGAGGGGTTTTTTATTGTTTTGTTGTGTTCTTAAAATCTTACTGGTTATTTGGCAACAAAGGTAATCTTTTAGTTGAGTGTACGTTTGGGTCATTAGTCTGAAAGCACATTTCTCAGTAAACATGGGAACACTGTCATTTATGGTGAGATGCAATAATTTAAATGTGCTGCTATCAGATTGTTTGACTAATTCTGTGGCTGCTATCTCAGATATCCTGACTTCACAGTGCATTTTTTTTATTTCTTTAGGAGTAACATAAAAACAAATAATTTATAGATTTTGAGAGGCCCTTCATTTAAAAAAGAGCAGGTGTTTAATAAACAGCAAACTAAGCTTTATCACATCAGGGAAGATTAGGGAGTGAGAAGAAAAAAAAAAATCACAAATTTGTAAACAATTTACTCTGTTGTGTACTGGCACTGTCAGAAACAACCAAAACCACAATAAAACAAAAAAACAAATGAACCACGCCCCCAGATACATTTAAGCATACATTTCCATGCCTACTATCCACAATGGCTGCCATGTTAATTTTACATAGATTAGTTCCTAACCCAATTCATTGAATAGCTAAACATTTTTTTGACAGGAAGAGGGAAGTGGAGGGGAAGGGTCTGGAGCATCTTTCTTATGACGAGAGACTGAGGGAGCTGGGTCTGTTCAGCCTGGAGAAGAGAAGGCTGAGAGGGAATCTCATCAGTGCTTATGAATATCTCAATGGTGGGTGTCAAGAGGATGGGACCAGACTCTTTTCAGTGGTGCCCAATGACAGGATGAGGGGCAGTGGGCACAGACTGAAACACAGGAGGTTCCATCTAAACATGAGGAGAAACTTCTTTACTTTGAGGGTGCCAGTGTCCTGGAACAGGCTGCCCAGAGAGGTTGTGGTGTTTCCTTCTCTGAACGCATTCCTGTGCGATCTACTCCAGATGCCCCTGCTTTAGCAGGTGGGTTGGACTAGATGATCTCCAGAGGTTCCTTCCAACCCCAGCCATTCTGTGAGAATGTGGAGTAACATCATTTGGCAGTGGCAACGGTTTGAGTGCTTAAGGGGTTTGTGACATGGCAGGTGGATCACAGGAAAGACAAGTGTTAGTAACTTAGAGCAGGGTGGTAGTAGCACTAAGGGCTGAAACAAGTACAATAGCAAGCAGCTAGCATTCACCTTAGCATGGTCTGACCTCCCAGCTAGCAATCACTGACTACAGTACAGAATGGAGCTGTTGTACTATGACAGCATACAGTAATAAAAATAAATAAAAAAACAGGAGACAGACAGACTCATAAGGGTAACTTCTGAGTAGGAGTCTGGTTTAGAGTGCCTGCAGAATATCTACGCCACCTACACCATTATGTCACCACAAACCATTAAACATTTTCTGTCCCTCTGGTATGTATGGAGTACAGCTCCAGACAGAGTGCTCTGGGTTTTCTAACAACTTGTGTACTGTGTCCCAGCTGAACTGCAGGCCCACGCTTTTGAAAAATTTCCCTGCGTTTCTCTGTCCAGAAAGTCTTCTGTGGATAATCCAATCAAAATATTAATATTCAGTTGATGTTTTTATAACTGTCTGATTGTTTTCCTCCTGCATATCTCCAGGGTATTAATCTGTCTGGAGGGCAGCGCCAACGCATCAGCGTGGCAAGAGCACTTTACCAGCAGACAAATGTTGTGTTCCTGGTGAGTATGTGCCATTATGTTTGTGCTGCAAACAGGCACAATGAGATGCGAGCATTTAGAGTATTTCATGGGAAACACACACAGAACACTGTGCTTCACTGAGCTACGCCACGTGTGCAGTATTTTATATCCCTTGTTAGCTAGCCTGCAGGTAAGAAGCATAGTCTCAGCTGTATTCATAAAATTCCTAAGCTGTCTCAGGCCTAAAATTAATGTTGTCCTGTGTCTGGGGTGTTTCCTTTCTTCAACAAAGTAAGCTGTCTTCCTACCCTGAACTGCTTGTTGTATATCCTGTCCCTTCTTCTACAAAAGTGCCATGGAAAAAGGAGTGAGAGCGGGCTCTAAAAACTTAGTAGGTGGGAAAACAGATGTATCCTACACACTGACTAGTAGTGACCTTGCTGGCTTTCCAGTTTAGGACTTCCTTCTTAAGCTCAGTTTTCAAGGAGCTTTGAATACAGCTGTTGTGAATACAGCCAGACATGAGTCACAAGGGATTAGAAAAGCTGTGCATGTTAGAGGTCATCCCTAAAAGTCTGGGAGGTTATTTAGACCTTTCCCCGAATTAGGCTGATCAGTGCACACTTGCTTCATGTGCAGGGCATTTCCAGGCATTGACCAGAATGCAGGAGGGCAGAGAGCACCTGGGCCGAGTGCTGCAAATCAGCAAATCCAGTGTTGGGCTGTAACTTGGTTTTGTCACATTTGTCCTTTTGTGGAGGATGCTTGATAATCTCCTAATAGTAGCAGGTTCTCTTATAGTTTGATAATGTGAGAGTACCTACAAAGAAACGTTTTTCCAGTTATTAATCTTTCAAAAATAATCAGGAATCCTGTACGTTACTATCTGCAAATACTCAGTTATTTTAAGACTGATTTTGTAAACAAATGCTTATGAAACTTCTCTCTCATGAGTGTGCACCTTATATTCAGTAATATTTTGTATTCTGTAAACTTCTTCTGATCGTTACAGATATGAAAAAGGTCACGTGATAATTCATTACGTATTTTATTCTTAATTACATGTATTCAGCATGTTTTATTTGTCACATGTCAGACTAGTCCTGTAGCGTGAACTGATTTTTTCCAGTGTTTTGTAATCAGTGCATCATTATAATTATATATGATGAGTGTCGCCTTAGGGAAGAGCCTTGCCTGACTCCACAGTGCAGTGTCATGTTCTGTGAACTGGCATTTACAGTTTGCAGAAGCGCAGCATTGCATCCAAGGTGGCTGTGCACAAGCTCGGGGCTCAGAATGACGTTTAGCTCTGCGCCAGATCAGGGAAGTGCAGCAGTAAAGCTGACAACGTACGTCCTTGCTCAGTCAGCACAGTGCACACTCATTTTTGAGAATAAATTCTGCATCACAGTCTGAAGTTACTGTGTTTCAAAGGCACTTTTGAAATGATATGATGCTGTGATTTATTAGAATTTCAGTGGTCATATTTATCTTACTGTTGATCTCAGATGTTTTTGGTTTTGTAGATGCATGAAAGCAACAATACAGTCACAATATAAATTGTTGCAAAATTGAGGGGAATTTTCTAAATCACTCACTTCTTTGCTTATACCTCTCTGTAACTAACTCGTAGCAATGATGTCACTCAGAAAGCAGAATTGATTCAAATTCAACCCTACTTTATCAGCAAATGTCTGGAGAAAAGAAAACAAAATTTGATTTTTAAGAAATCCTGCTTTTAGTGTAATGTAATAGTATGAAACAATAATACTAGGTAAATCTTACACTAGTGCAAGAAGATACAATAGATCTGTAATTCCATATAGATAGGATTAGGTAAATAAGTTCCCCACAAGATGGTACAGGTTATCTTATGGCTAAATTAACTGCATATCATTCATTGATTCAGTAAGATAATCTACGTTGTAAATCGAGCATGTGAGCAGAGTCATCAAAATGATCAATATTTCTTCTTCTGTGTTTCTTTGTTAATAGAGTTTTGATTTATGGACAAAAAAAAAAAAAAAAAAAAGAATAACCAGAAGGCAGTTGTGTAGAAGGGAAATAAAAATGTGCTCTTTGTCACTGTCCCTGGAGCAGTTATGTAACATATGCCAGAGACATACATTGCTGCACTGTCTTGAGTCTGAGAGAAACAAGCTCCTGCAGTTCTGCAGGCTATGGAACACATCTGTTGAGAGAAGCCTTCCCAGAAAGCCTCCCCAAATCATAGCATTTACACAGCTGATATTACTGTATGTCTGAGTACTTGCTGCAAAGAAACAGGTCAAGGTTTGTTATGTATAATAATGTAAGAAAACCATTCCTCAGAACAATTTTGATCTTCTGATGGCCTCTCTTGATCATCTATATTGATCAAACTGGTTTTACAGGTATTAAAATCAGTCAGGTTTCTTAAATCCCGTACGTGCTGGCTGCAAAAGCTGACCCCTTTTCTGTGTGACAGGACGATCCATTTTCTGCCCTGGATATCCACCTAAGTGACCATCTCATGCAAGAAGGGATCCTGAAAATGCTACGGGAAGACAAGCGGACCATTGTGCTAGTGACTCACAAGCTGCAGTACTTGCCCCATGCTGACTGGGTATGAAAGATCTTCCCTTTTTTTTTCGGAGGAGGCAAAAATATGGTATGAATGTGTCTTGCTACAAACAGTGCTTTTGCTTCATCTTTCCACCAAGTAGTAGTTTAGTGAGAAGAGGCATAATAAAGATCTTTTGAAAATTATCCAGTGAGTTTAGGATTCCTATCTTAGAACACCTAAATAGGTTGGAATTTCATAGAGCTGATAATTAATACTCTCATGAAAGCAGGCTGCATTTAAAATACATTGAATATCCAAAATCATTAGTTATACTGGAAAATTTTGCTCCTTTTTAATCTCAAAACAGTGAAATCTTTGAGTAACATATTTGCCTCTGCTGGGATATTACTAGGAATGTGTCTGTGCTGTCACAAAACAAAGTGTGTTTCTGGATATCGAGATGCATGGAAATATAAGGAAAAAACTGTATTTCCTTGTGGTTAGTACTAGTACATAATATATCAAAAACATCTTTAACTTTTGTAAGTTGGCAAAGTTTTAAGAATGTGTAGTATTCAATTGTTTTGTTAGGTTTCTTTGTTCTGTCTTCTCGTTTACGAGGAAAAATGAAGGTATGCTTTCTATAACAGTTTACAATTGCAAATGCCAAAGAAGGTTTGAGTTTTGTATTTATTTATTTATTAGTTCATTGGTTCACACTGGCCTTGCACTTAGTTCTCCTGCAGTTATCCAGCTACATCATCACAGGTCTTGTTGCCCGTGAGGATTGATGACTGCAGTTATGCCTCCTAGCAGGACTTCTCTCTCATTTGCAGCTTGCACAGACTATAGCAGCAGTTACTGTCTCAAGAAACAGTCATATTTCAGCTGCTTTCTGTTCTTCATATCAGCTTGCTATAAAGTTTTGGATAGACATTAATCTTGTTCAGATGATGTTTTTGGTGGGTAGCATTTATGGTATCTGCTGTGACCTTGTCCCTCAGTTGTACACCTTTATGAATTACTACTGTTCTCAACACAGTTCTGGTTTTCTGGTTAGCGTCTCTCAGGATACAGGAATTTTCTGTCTTCTCCTCCCTTTGAGGTCCTTCTTAGCTTCCTCCTTTTCAATTGTTATGTATTTGCATTTGCTTAATTATGCACAGCTATGGCCTTGTATCAGTATAATCATTTTAATTTTCTTTATGAATGTCAGACTCATTTGTAGGTGTTCATGTTTTATAAGATACTCTGAGAATTATTTTGTTTTTATTATCTTCTAATTGTGTTTCAGTAATGTTTTATGAAATATACTGTACCAAAAAGCCTGTAGCACAGGAAGGATTTATATTAATGAATTTTATTAAGAAATTGTTCAGGTCTTTTTCCTAAGCACAGATCTCATTAAGCCTTAGCAAGTCTTTCCCAGTGGAGTGCAGCAGGAATGTTTATTTTGTTTTATTAAAGAATTTTAAATGAAAATGGAATTTTAAGTGTGTGTGATGGCCCTCCTAAATCTTTGTATCAAAACCCTCGGAATAATTCAAGGTCCAGCCCAATTGCAGGACCAATTGGTCCAGCCCAATAAATGGCATAGATTATTTCCCACCCCTCACCCATGGAAATTTCTGAGTTTCCAGGAAGAGAGAAAAATAAATACTGCATTAACTACTTTCTAATGATGTCACGTGAATTTATAATCTACACGCCTCATTTTCCAATTCTCCTTGTCAGATCTAAGTGAAGGCACTTACACTGTGTGTATAACGTATTTATACTGATATAAACCTGCACACCACACCCTGCAGACTTCATCTTGCATGTATAATCTTTTTCAAATGCATCCACTATTTATGCTTTTAAAAGCTTTAGGGATTCAAATTCCCTAGCTTTTCCTTATCAGGTCCATGATATCAAACAGACGGTGGAGCCAGCATGCTCATATCTAATTGCCTGAATGAGGGCAAAACACGCTGCGCACAGTGTGGTGCTAAAAGCTTTTTCTTTTAGGAGCTAAGAGAACTCTCAAATCTTATCTTGCTAATGACTGGTATTTAGGAAGAGTAATGCACTCTCCTGTCTGCTGACAGGGACCCCATTTTTCTTCTTTCTTACCTAAAAGCAGCCTTCCTTTCTGAATGCATGAAGGAAAGGAAGTTTCTGTTTTTGCAGCATCCTGAGAAAGGATTTGAGAGATAACTTCACTGTCTTCTAAAAAGACAAATTTGTTTGCAGAAATATTCTTTATTTAAGAAAAAATTCTGTCCAGGCACAGCAACACAGCTTTAAAATACAGAGAGATACGTGGCTATTTATCTCACCACTTGTGTTTCAAACTTTTTAGATAATTGCAATGAAAGATGGAAACATCCAGAGAGAAGGAACACTCAAGGACATTCAGAAATCAGAGACTGAGCTCTTTGAACACTGGAAGACATTAATGAATCGACAAGACCAAGAGCTGGAGAAGGTTTTTGATGGGCAGGGCAATCAATATTTGTAAAAAAATGTGACAGGTGGTTCTTTTTAGGTTGAAAGCATTAGTAAGGATTGACATGCTGTTTGTGATTTCTAACTTAATGTGAATGTAGTATTACTATTAGCATTACTATTGATTTATTAAGAGAAGTTTCTTTATCTGGACATCTCATACTTCCTTGATACTGTTGCCTCTGACACATTCTTGTTAGTGGAGCCCTATCAAAATATTCTTGTTGAAGGAATATTAAATTGGGACATTTTAGGGGAAAAGCATTGGTAATGTGCAATACTACTGCTTCTATAAATATGCCTAAATTTACTCGTTGCATTGGGTAGAAGTTTTTCAGATGTGCATATATCAAGCTCTCTAAATCATTAACACATTTTGTCTTTAATACTACTACACAGGAAGAATGAGATATTAATCTTAGTTCTTTTTAATTCAGGGGTATCTGTCCAAGTTAAGATTCCAGGAGGGTTGGGATTGACAGTCTGAAATTGATGTCAGATATTTAATTTATGTCCTTTAGTTTTACACAGAGGTAGCAAATCAATCACTTATGACTGCCTGCTGTAACATTCTTACTTTAATTTTTCTCTGACATTTTGATTGGAAAACAGGTTTTGTCACAGCTAGTGATTTTTGTATTACTTCTCTGGTTGAAAACACACAAACTGTCCCTTTTTAGGAGACTATTATTGAAAGAAAAACTGTTTTGGAAAGAACAAACCTCCGCAGGACTATGTATTCCCGTGAAGCTCTGCTGAAAGATGATGAAGAGGATGAAGGTAAAAGGGCACCCTTTGAGCTCAG
Source organism: Streptopelia decaocto (assembly GCF_964273445.1). Classification (NCBI taxonomy): domain Eukaryota; kingdom Metazoa; phylum Chordata; class Aves; order Columbiformes; family Columbidae; genus Streptopelia; species Streptopelia decaocto. Next base: position 54,503,453 of record NC_138661.1, read on the forward strand.
TACCACTACATTACTGTTTCACAGTTAAATTATTTTAGAATGAATTAACGTAAACTGGCAAGAGACTAATTACTTTTCATGTGGGTCATCGTTTCTGAGAGTGCTGTTTCTCTTGAGTTTACCTCTGGATTATCATGTTTTCAAGCATCCAGAAGTCATAGCTTCCTCAAAAATTTTTGTTACGCTTAAACATGATTTGATAATGAAAGAGGAATAATATTGAATAATTTATGTTAGGTGACCTTCAAATCTGTCAATATCTAACCGTGGTTTTACCTAGGAGAAAATTGCAATTAATTTTTACCAAGCCAATATTTTTTAAATTTCAAAAACATGGCTTTAAGACATTGATCGCCTAGTACTAAGGTTTTTTACATATTTTTAGCATGTGTTACTAATAGCTTTAACAGGTTAATATATGCATGCCTGAGCAGGTAACTTGACTTTAAGGCCACTCTTCATCCTGTAAAAGATGACCTGTTTTGTAGCTGCCACTTACCAGTCCCTGTGAAAGGTATGTACGAGTAAGTCAGCGTGGTTGTACTTTTTTTGTGCACATTGCAGAAGAAGTAACAGAAAGCGATGATGAAGACAACCTGTCTTCAGTGCTGCATCAGAGAGCAAAGATGCCCTGGAGAGCGTGTGGAAAGTACCTGAGTGCAGCAGGAATCCTGCTCCTGCCGCTGCTGGTTCTGTCCCAGCTGCTGAAGCACACGGTGATGGTGGCCATCGACTACTGCCTGGCACGCTGGACCTCAGATGCCATTGCTGGGAAGACAGAGCTAGAGCTGAGAAACTGCTCCCACTGTGAGGTACGCAACACCCGAGGCACCGTCCTCTTCTGGTTTAACCAGCGCCGATCTCCCACTGTCAAGCTCTGCTTCAAGATTTGTATGCAACGTGCTATGTTTTAAGTAATGGAGCCACTCCAGAGTATTTTGAAGATCCATGTATTTTTGGTACACAGTGCAATGAAACTATCAGTTCAGTTTTGTGTGCTGCTGTTCTCCTTTTGCTACATTTAGTGTGTTTCCATCCTCTAGCTGATATGCCGAAATCTTGGTCTCCAAAGTAATTTTGATATCATAGTTTTTTTCTTTTTTTTTTCCTGTACTGTTGCATTCTCACTGCAAGTAGGACTTTCAGCTTTGGAACATATGGGAAACACAGATTTATCTATCTATCTATCTATCTATCTATCTATCTATCTATCTATCTATCTATCTATTTATTTATTTATTTTCAATGACGAGCATGCTTTTGGGTAGATTTTTATGTGAATTTCACATGGAAGTGCTCACAGTGTTATCTAGCAGGGTATTCTGTATGTATAAAGTAATAGTGGAGGGATTTTGTTAGAACTGGATTGTTTTCTTCATCAGGATTTAGTGCCTATAAATAATCCACATTTATGTTTAGGAGGTACCTGTATGATTTCACTGTAGTCATGCTTTTATCTCTAAAATACGCTTTATTGATGCTGGGTTTTAATATTAAATTAGTATTTCAAAATAAAAACTATTATGTTATGTTCCTATTAAAAATACCAATACAACAAAGCCATAATAAATGCGTTGAAGATGTTTTTTTCCTTGCAGAGGAAATTATCAAATATATCTTTCAGGGTTTTTTTTTGGGTATTCTGTGATTTTTAATTTCTGATTAATCACTTATTTTCATACATCCGAAGGATAATAAACCGTGGTTTAAGATGGTTGAAAATAATTTGCAATTTAATTTAGGGAGGAAAAAGTATTTACTCTGTACATTTTTTCAGTCCTGTGTTTGTGTTTTTACAATAATTTTTCAACATAATTTACAGTGAATAATTTTGTTTCTCTTTGTTTCTTAGGATTTCAACCATTCTCCATATTCAAAAGTTTTCAGCATTCTCTGCTGTCTTGGGATTGTATTATGTCTTGTTACATCAATAGCAGTGGAGTGGACTGGCTTGAAAGTCACCAAGAAGCTACACTCTTCTTTACTAAATAAAATTATTTTGGCTCCAATGAGGTATTCCCCTGATTGTAATACAAATTGTGTTGTAGTCATTTTGTGTTTCTTACTTCAAGGCAGTTCTATAAGCGCAGGTTTTATTAAGAAGTGTCTGTGAATCACAATGTTTAATGCGTTATTGACAATCACCAGGTATCAAACTACTGAGCAATTTTTGAACATGGTACCCAGGCTGCTCAGGTTCTGAGACGCTGGTCAAATGCGTCACCTGCCTGACTGCAATTGTAGAGATTTACTTCCTTGCATGTTTCATTTCTCTTTGTTGTTTTTAATTAGGGAGAAAACAGAATTATTGATCATTATGTTGTACAGTTCGTTCATAGCGTGCATCATAATTGGAATGACTGGAAATACTTACTGTCAGACAGTGATTGGACAAGTTTGTAAAAGATAAGGAGCTTACACAAGTGTCATCACAGGCAGCAGTAGAGTACACTCGGGTGTAGAGATACCAGTAAAGGCCTTTCATGTCCTGCATAAGTTTTCTTTCTAATGCATGAAAGAAAGTTGTAGCTTGATTCAAACCTGTTGATTCAGCTGTTACTGAACAGGAGGAAAAATTTTTAACTTTGTATTTTTCATTAATTGAAAAGCCTAAGATTGCATATCTGAAAGGATTTTTTTGAAATGTAATCATGTGATCTGCATAGTTTAGGCAGTAGAGGGAGCTGAGGACATCCTTGCTGTTGATGGATTCCATTCAAGACTGCCATTTTATTGGAAAGCCATGGTTATGAGGAAAAATGAGACACTTTACTGTGCTTGTCAGTTTATTTGTTTGTGTCTGTGATATAGTACCTAGCTTAAGGAAGACAAAAAACAAACAAACCCCTCTGTTCTAGTATCAGTATTGTAATCTTTTCCATTCCTTGTCTTATTTTAGATTTTTTGAAACAACACCACTGGGAAGTATATTGAACAGATTTTCAGCTGACTGCAATACTATCGACCAGGTATTGAAGAAATATATTCAAGCTCCCAAATTATTCTATCTTTCCTGGTCTGAAAGTCTGAATTTTAACTTATTATAGTCTCGTTCACTCATAATCTCTAACTTTGGTTACTATATCAATTTGCATCATGGTTTTCTAGGTTCAGAATTAATTCCTCATCTTAAATGCACATTGAAAACCATTTATTTGATTATGGTGCTCTGTATAGAAAAGGGAAGCGAAATTAGATCAGCAGTGGTATCCCCAAGTTAAAAGGATCTACTTTTTTTTTAAAGTGGGTAAACACATTCACTTGACATATATGAGCAAATTAAATGGGAAAAAGGAAAATGTTGTTGCCCAAAATACAAATGACTGAAATTCAGATTATCAGCATTTACCCCAGTCTGCAGTGCCAGTTCATAGGATCAATGCAGACACTGAAATAATCTATTGCATCCTATCTGTAATCCTCTGTGTGAGGATTGTGGCCCACAAAGCAGACATGTGAAGCAGCCCCACAGAAATCCCTTCAAACTTTCCCAAAAGCAGACCTGTATGCTATAGTGCTTCAAATCCTCAATATTTTTTTCATTGTGTTAAGTGGGAGAAAGGAAAAAGTAACAACGCTGTTTTAAACTTGATATGTTATGGAAGAGTCTGTGTGCTTATTCTTCATCTCTACAGCACATTCCGGCTACCCTGGAGTGCCTGAGTCGTTCCACGTTGCTGTGTGTGTCTGCTCTTGCTGTCATCTCATACGTCACACCAATGTTTGTCATTGCCCTGGTTCCCCTCGCAATCATGTGTTACTTCATCCAGAAGTACTTCCGAGTTGCATCACGGTAAGAGCATGAGTGAGTATCGTTCTCACAATTGAAATATTTTCTTCAATGAATGACTGCATTGCAGAACTGCAGTGCAGTCTAAATTCAGTCCCGTCAAAGCCATGGCCCTGTCTGGAAGTGAACCAAATTCATTATAGTGAAAATGTGTCATTTTACAAGAGCTTTTGCAGCTCTTCAAGCAGAACTTCTGGGAGGCACGAGCAGGGTCTTTGTCCACTATCAAAGTTTCTTAAAAACAACTGGATCCTGTCCTCCCTAAGGCCTGTGAGCCGGGTAGGTGCAAGACAGTGTGGTGACAGAACAGGGAAACTGATGTCTGCCTATCCAGGTGGAAGTGGAAATCTGTAAAGCCAGGGAGAGGCTGGAGAATGCAGCATAACCATGGTGGTACTGTGGCCCATTAAAGATCCAGTATGCATGAGCATCCTCTTTTGTTCTGGGTGCCCTTTAGTTTTTAAGCAGTTGGAAAATTTTAGCCATATTTGTGATTTTTCTCTTTCTACAGCCATACAGCTTCCCCTCCCAGTGGTGCTCAAGAAGCGTTTGCAGCAGTGCTGCATTTATCCTTTCATGTATGCACAGTCGAGAGGGAGTCTGTAACCTATTTACTTCCTGCTGGAAGGAACTGAGACTAAATAGAATTTCACCCCACATGTGCTTCCACTGATTTGATGACTAAACATGAAACTGAGAAGCACAACCTAATGATGAGTGCAGACTCTCATTTATTCTGTTGAGTGTATGAGCTATACTGTTAGCTCCATGGCAAGTTGTGCTGTCATCTGGGGATAGGTAGGGGAGAGAGAGGAAGTTACATTTTGCCTTCTGCTTAACTTGAGCTCTTATTTGCAGTATCCCATTAATTTTACATTCAGCATAGATCCAGCATGGTGTTGAAATGAATAAACATCTGAGTATAAGAAAGAGGTATATAGCAGAAATGAGGGAAAAGACCCATTCAGAACTCAAGCACTGTTTGTATTCAAATGTTAAAAGAAAAATCCTTCTGGGGTCTTCAATCCCTGGTCAGAGACATGCAGCACTGCTTTGCAATCTATCTGAATCTTACATATATAATTATTGTGATGATATTCCCTTTCACTCCTTGGGCCTGTTTCAAGCGAATAACAGCACAACAAAACTGGCTTTTTATAAAATTATTTTCATAATTTTCTCCAGGGACCTGCAGCAGCTGGATGACAGCACTCAGCTACCATTGCTTTCTCATTTTTCAGAGACTGTTGAAGGTCTTACCACCATCCGAGCTTTCAGGTATATTTTTTTAAGAAAAATACATTACCGTACTTTTGAATCTCTATTTCTGATTCTGTTCTGCCATTGTGCAGTTATAAGTAACTGTTACTTGGATCAGCTGGAAAACCCAGATTTCCCAAAACACTGGTAAGGGGGAACTCCAAAACACTGATCAATTTTAAGTGTTTTGCATGTGAAGGAGTTACTGTAGAAAAACAAGCTAATGTGTGTCAGCTGCCCTGCAGTAACTCTCCATACACTTGCACGCAGCCTGGAAAAACTTGTGGGCAAATGTGATTTAAGAAGCTAAATTAGCTTGAAATTACTGCAGCATGCAGTGTGGCAGACTATGCACTTGGACAGTCTCCATGGAACAACTAATATGCACTAGCTTGTTATGCCAGAGTGATTTGTGTATGAATTGATGTCCTGGTAAGATAAACTGTGCAGGCTAGTGACTTCAGAGGCTGCGGTAGCTCCCTAAGTTATTTTTCAGGTTGCTAGCTAAAAAGGTGTTTGTTTATACTGATTTTGAAAATACACAAGCTGGAGACAAAGTATTTCATCACCTGTTTTGATTCATTTTCCTGTCCACATAAGCTCACAGGAGAGCATCCCAGGCATACCTGATACATGCCTGGATTGTGTGTCCGTGTTACAAAAACAGCAGCCACACCGATACTTGTAGAGGTACCAATAAAACTACTGCTGAGCCTACCAGCTGCTTGCCCTGCACTAGTGCTATTCTTGTCTTTTCCCAGTTGACTCAAATGCGGTCAACTGGCTTCCATACCACATCTAGATGTCTACATGTTTTGGCAGTTATTATTACTGTTACTGTTCTATCTTTGAAATGCTAGTACTTATTCCTCCAAACCTATAATGTTAATTTTATAATAGAAGCAATGCACAAAGTTCACTTTGCCTAAATTATTCTAAATAAGATATAAATAGCTCAATGAAATAACAACCAATTTAAGAGTTTGTTTCTTTCTGACTGAAGGTAGTTTCCCAAAGAGTGGTAGAACAGCACAGTATTTTATATTAATTACTGTTATTGGTTATTTATTTTAAGTGCCAACGGTGTTCTCTGATTTGTAGCTATGTTTACATTCAGTTTTAAATAAATTCAATTTCTCTTTTAACAGTTGCTTTTCTCATTTATCTATATATTCTACTTTGTCAAGAGGTTCTTTAGAGTATTATGGCTGTATATTTTCAGATATTGATACAATAAATAAAATTCAATGCCATCTAGCTGATATATTCAGTTATTTAGAGTATTACGTCTTGATTCTTCCTGCCACTTTGAAATGAATTCTTCTGTCAAAGAATTGTGTCTGGTGCCTCATTTTTCTTAAATCCTGCAGTAACTGAAGTGTGTCTGACCCAACAGCCATGTGTGTTCAGTAAACTCTGTATTCCATCTGCCCGCCAGCCTCCTGCATCAGCTGGTAACCTAGCTATATTTAGGACTGTGTAGCTTTCCAGCTGCCTAAAATATTAGCAGGAGTGGAGTTTAGACTTGCTAGCTTGAGCATCTCTAAAAATAACACTAATTTGGGAATCCAGTCAAAGTTAGGAGGTGCCAGTTGTTCGTGGAGTACCCTTACCCTTGGTAACTCTCAGTCCTGCACTTACTCAGAATACCTAAGGAAGAGATGTACAAAAAAGCCAAGGGGGAGATCAGAAAGACAGCTACTACTGCAGCTATAAATACACCTTCAGCAGATGCCCTGGCCCGATTTCTAGGTTGCTATTGTGTACTTCAGATAACGTTGGTGCTAAATAATCAGTAAAATGCAAATGTGAAGGCATCTGCAAAGACTGGTCTGTATTCTGAGAGGCTTGATAATCGAGGAACACTTTCTGAAGAGAAATTCTAATATTTCTGTAGTATTCCGCCAACGGTGTTAACTTTGTCTGCACCTCCATCCATGTGCATATGCATGACTGATTCATGACGCATACCTCACATCTTCTAAGGCGTATCTGCGTCACGTAATACCTCATGGTATAGAGATATGAAAGTTAAATGTGACTGAATTGATTCCAGAAGCAGCATGGCCAGGTCCGTGTGGTAGGGGACTGCGGAAGGGCAGGGCTCCCCAGCTCTGACTCTGCGTGACACTAATGCTCACTTGCAGAACAACCATTCCTGGCTATGCAAACACACCAGCACTCTCAGAGCCAGCCCGGGCTGTTCTTCATTGCACACAGCAGACATGCCTCTTCCATCGTGGCACATGGCTAAGTTGTGAACAGCTAAATTGCTTCCACAAAGTGGCACTTACTTCTTTTCCTCAAGAGCATAAATGATTTATGTGAAGTTGTAACTTTGTTATAGTGTACTCAGAAGAAGGATTAATATACTCTGCAGTGAAGAAATTTGAAAGCTTCTCTAAGCCATGTACTTCATACTTAAACAAAACATTGTCATATCTTTCATATCAGCATAAGGTGAGCTGAGTTTATAAATAAGTAGTGCTTGTTGCAAATGTAATAGCTAAAGATATAAATAGGGCAAAGCTTTATAGGGGGAGATTAGCAAGTTTGTTAAACTTACTAGTGTAATAAACGGGGGAAAAATGTCAGTCTTTGGGTGCCTAAAGTAGATCTTCAAGCATTCAAGCTTCTATTACCACCCTGGAAAAGGCTTTTGTGCCAGACTTCTCCTTTATCATTAGACATAATTATTGATACACTTTATTATTAACATCACATTAATTTACACCTATGCAAATAAATATGCCCAGCTAGAAGGGGTGACTGGCTGACTTGCATACTTGCCAAGACCCCGGCACAAATAGCTGTAGCATGGGATCGTCTTCCATATCTGCTGGCTTCAGGCAGAATTATTGAGGCAGCTATTCGGATGAGTGGGTGCGGATCCACTACAATAAACTGTAACCAGACCTATTTGCCATTAATCTTATTTTGTATTCCGTGGCCAATTCATCTGGGGGAGTGGGAAACACAGTTCCTTCCAGTTTGTTACTTTTTGTTGTACCATGTATTTGGACTTTTGTTTTCCTAAGTGCTTTTCATTTGTTTCGTGATAAGGACAAACATACTTATCTAACACTAAAGCTACCATGACTGGAGATACTTAGAGTGTATACATTTAAATGGTTACAATTTCTAGGCACTACAGTAATATCAATTTTAAAGCTTAAGCTTATATGATTACATGAGAAACTGCATTCTGCAGTACTAATACTACTTTTCACAAGTACATGGCATGTATTATTTCTCTTTCACATATATTTTTAATTTTTTTAGTTTCAGATTTGTCTCTTACAGTGTAATAAAATACATTTAGAAAAGAGACAGTGTGATCTAGAAGTCTCACATAGAGTTTCATCAATGCAATAATATCATGTTTACTCATGAAGATACTTTACAAATGCAGTTTGCACTTGTCTAACACAAGTCTACAGATGATGTCACTCCGAACTATTGATAGGCTGATTTAGATCCTGTGTCAAGCTGCCCATGAGCATATACCCCCAGAAATTATATTTAACTTTTCATTTTTTCAGCATACCAAGGCCTGATTCTTTTTGTTTTCCTTTTTAGGTATGAAGCCAAATTTCGACAAAAACTTCTTGAATACACAGATTCCAACAACATCGCTTCCCTTTTCCTTACAGCTGCCAATCGCTGGCTAGAAGTCCGCATGGCAAGTACATCATTTTTGTGTATACACAATGAATTTATTAGACTTCATTCCAAGCAATTTGATGAGGCATTCAACAGTTAGCCAGCCTCAGCTGCGTTTTGAAGTTATGCCTTTACACTTGATATGTATATCTCTCTATCTGTCATCAACATGTGCCCAACCTGTCCTGGAAACTGAATGGAGTACAGATTTGCCCCATAGCCTGCAGCTGTTTCTCCAAGACAAGAATAGTTTTTTATAGGTCACATTGGCTCCTCTGTGTGTGCAGAGGGCTCAGAGCTGGTGGAGCTGTGCCGCCAGCCAGGATGCCTTTATGGGACTGTGTTAGTCAGGGTCAGCAGGCCTTTGCTTGTGGGTCCCCAGGAACATTTCAGCCTCCTGGAAGCTCTCTTAATGAGCAGAAGGACTCAGACAGGTTTGTGCCTGTTTTGGGTCATCTGAAGAACACCAAACATATTCAAGTGCCCATTTCCTTAAAGTGCTCAGTAAATTGGCATGGCTTGAAAAATTATTTATTAAAAATAAATAGCAAATCAAAGAATTTTGTTTTGTGGGTAGTGATATTTGTATCAGGCTCTATTAGATACAGGTGTAGTACTGCTGTTGTGGTAACATGGGCTTCTTTTATATGTGCTTAGTGTATGTTAACTCGTATTTCATGTCACACTTTATACCTCCACTTTGGGCTTCATTTTAGCTGGCGCCTTTTGCTACATAAATTCAGACATTCAGTAAGACTTAAATAAAATGTTATTACCCTCTTATGTGTTCAGTCTTAGACCATCTGAAGTCCCTATATCACTAAACAATACAAACATAGATGAGTGACCATTTCCCTCCTACTGAGTTAATTTTCTAGTCTGATATGTAATTTTACTCAAAGGCTTGTCTGTGGGAAGTCAAATCACTAGTGATTTAAACTAAAGCAGCAAAAGCCCATCATGTGTGGACACAGTCCAACTAATAGATACATGCTGTGCAAGAACATCTTGTGTGAACAAATATGGATGGTAGCCACCCAGCAGAAACTGCACTGCCTCCCCACAGTCAGTCATCAGACACAGAGAGGATCCGCTCACAGAGGGCATCATATGAGCGTTTCTCTCCTAGCCCAGGTAGCATCAGCTCCACGGCTTCAGCCAACTCCATTACATGCTTAAGATATCTGTGTTGACTTCTCCAGGAGAAGATTAGGAGTGTTGGTACGACTCCTGCATACAACAGCATTTCCAAACAGCACAGCCACACTAAAGGCAATGAGAATGAGTTCCTAGGCAGGGTCTCTATGGAGTTATGTGGTGTTTCCTGCCTGTATTTCAAACTGTGCCACGGGTTTGCTATTTGGTATGCAAAGTTATGAGAACGTTGTAATCATTTGTAGTCTTATAGTGATGGAGCTTATTCATATTCCTTCAGGAGTACATTGGAGCATGTGTGGTACTCATAGCAGCTGTCACTTCTATTACCAGTTGCCTGTATAGTAAACTCTCTTCAGGACTTGTAGGCTTGGGACTAACCTATGCTCTTATGGTAAGAATCTCGGGACCCTGTTTGTCTCTCCCAAACATGTTTTTGTAATTCTTCAGGGCACAAAGATGAACAGGAAGATCGAAGGTGTCTGTCCATCTATAGTGGGTACTGTAACATCACTGAAACTGTGTATTAACTTCAGTTCACATTCAATGGTTGGCATATTTGAGTGTATGCTTTCTTCATTTTTTAGATAACATGTTTATTGAGGTGTTAGTTCAAATATGTCAACAAAATATGGCCAAGTTGCATCATATTTGTTTTATATTGTCTCCCATTGTGAAGAATGTTTTTTTAGTGCATCAGTTGTATTTGCCCTGGTACATTGCTCTTGACTATCAAACCTTAAGTTACCAAGATGATGTCTTTTCATCTCTTTACCATTCCCCTCCGTCTTTCCTGTTGGTGTAGATGAAATAGTACCAAAGTATCTGTGCGCTGCAGTGAGGAAATTTAACCTTTAGTCATTGCTGTCACCCTGTTGACATGCAGTGTACAGTTCATTCACAACTTCAGCTTATTAAGGCTGAAAAAGTGTCATTGTGGAGGAATATAAACTGCATGCTGGTCAAATGATGCAAACTATTAAAAGACTGGAATTTAGTAGTGTATTTGCTTTACATTAGGTGTCTAACTATCTGAATTGGATGGTTCGTAACCTGGCTGACATGGAGATCCAGCTGGGTGCAGTGAAAAGAATCAATGGCCTTCTCAAAACAGAAGCTGAAAATTACGAAGGGCTCCTTTGTAAGTGCAGTTTTGTGCAGCATGCAGAAAGAGCTTGCCGAAATTTTTATGATTTTGCAGTGTATTACCATGAAAAATGTAGTAAATCACTTAATGAGCTGATGAATTTATTATGAGAGGGCTTTTTTTTTCCCTGTGCTCTTGGTACAGCTTCCTCACAGATTCCCCAGAACTGGCCAGACAGAGGGGAGATCCAAATCCAGAACCTCAGTGTCCGATATGACAGCAACTTAAAGCCAGTGCTAAAGCATGTCAATGCCCACATCTCTCCAGGACAAAAGGTAAAGAACTGCAGTGGTTCTGAGAAGTTCTTTAGACTAGCGCATCACAGAAATCAGAGTTAATAAACCATACCACAGTATGTTATGATGACTGAATTACAGAAATTTTGCTCTAAAAGAATGTTGTGCACTGGAAAGGAGTCTGTGGGTTTCTTAGTTTGGCGTGTTTAGGCACATTAGAGTTACACACCACTTCTTAGTATCCCAGTGCCCTGCTGTCAGCACATGGTGCTGAAAGAAGTGACAGTGACCCCTTACTGTGTTAAACCCACTTTGATCATTCCCATGTGGTGCTCTCAGCTTTATTCCCATCTTGTTCTTCTGCTTCATTGCATCTCTTTTCTCTCTGTTATTTTTCTCCTTCTTAGTCCTTTTTTGTCTGTATCCTTCTTGCTAAACAAGGCCACCTCAGGATCCTAAGTTTTGCCTGCTGCACTGGCCAGTCCTCCTCCTGCTCCCATGTCACTCTCCTGCTTTTCCTGGACTGGCCTTGATTTGTCTGTAAATGCTGAGACTCCTCAAGACAAAGAGTGAACTTAGAGACTCTCTTATGGCCAGTTCAGTCTGACTGAACTGTCAGGAGGACATGAGAATCATGTGGATCGAAACTGCTCCTCCATCCACTCATCTTAACTGTCAAATACAGACATAATCTGTTTCTGCTCACCTAATGTTCATCTGCTTTCTGTGTCACAGATTGGGATCTGCGGCCGAACAGGCAGTGGAAAATCTTCCTTCTCTCTTGCATTTTTCAGAATGGTTGACACTTTCGAGGGTAAGATTACACCCTTTCATATTGGTCAAGCTTGGCTCCTCAAGGTGCTTCGATAGCCCTTTCCTTAACAGCCACAGCTTTGAAGTATGATTTTTTAATCTGCAGGACACACTCTCTGGCCTTGTTTAAGTACAGCGTCATCTCTCACCTAACTGCTATGCCATAGATAAGCTGGCTTAATAAAAATTCTACTTGACAGAAGCAAAAGTCCACGTCTAAGTGACATCTGACAGCCTTTTGTGCTGTTAAATAACAGTAGGAGCAAAGCATTGAAGGGGAAAGTGTTCAAGTGCAATGAAGGATCAACGCACAAGACACAGACAGGACCCATGGGGCACAGAAAAGTCAGCAACTGGGGACTGCAGTCTGGTCTGCTGCCCTGGAATTTCCTGCCATACTTCCTACTACGTGTGCTATCTCCATGTACCTCATGGAGTGTCTTCCTGTGCATCTCAAAAAACTTTAGCCTCAGTTTCTCAGCCACATCGCTCACAGGACCCCTATGCAGACCCAGACAGTTGTACTTGGAGATAAAATTTCAACAGTAATTTGGCTTTCTGAAACGCTTGTTCCCCCTGCTAACTAGTTCCAAGGTTGATGTAAGCTCCTACCTTGTTTGACAGATGTTTATACTGGTTAGCAGATAGGTAGTGTGTCTAATAATTCACAAAATATGACAAGTGTACTTCATTTTCTTCCCAGCTGAGGCTTAGACTCAAAACAATTGTGCTTGCGGCTTAACTAAAACATGTTTCAGTAGTGAATAAGGGGATATGAATTCAAGGCCTGTTCCTGCTGTACTGTATTGCAAGCTGAAAGGGAGCCATGTCTTTGCCAGCAGCTATGTGGCATGATAAACAGTGTAGCAGACTATCCATTTTCTTTTGAATAGGAAGGATTATCATTGATGGTATAGATATCGCTAAGCTCCCCTTACAGACGTTGAGATCCAGGCTGTCAATCATTCTCCAAGATCCCATTTTATTCAGCGGAACAATCCGGTAAGCATTAAGCACAAGCAATAAAAACCATATAATGACTTACTTGCTGTTATATATTATACCATATGATGACTTTTACAGAATTGCTGATAGCAAACTGTTCAATTCCAGTCTCCTCAGTTGGTGTAGGGAGGTCACTGCCTTCTGTCCTTGCTTTCTACCCACCCCTGCCAGACTGCACCTTCCCAGTGCCTGCTCCTGGTCAGCATGCTGCCCGCAGAAGGCATCCCATGCCTGTGACACAGACAAGGTCACTATTTGTTCCTCCAGGATCAAGTAATTAGTTTAGCTCACTGATCAACCCATAACCAGCCAGCACTTCTTGAAACTTTCTCCTACATCTGTTTTCGTCTCCCTGTCTTTAAAAATGAGATGGAAAAAATGCAGGCTAATAAATTAATGTAAAAAAATAGGAAGCAATAGACAATGTGAGAAGTACTGGGGGAGGTCTGGGGTATTTTATTCTGGAGCTTCTATCTATGTTGATCATCTAGTCTTTGAGATGTTCTTTCACCTGTGAGAATATCTGGGAGAATCCTCTTTCTCTGAGAGGATGATGCAATAGAAACAGTGGCAAAAAGCTCCACAGTTTCCAACAAATGTCCATCCCTATGTCTGTGGCATTTAACTTAGAAAGGAACTCCTCAGTGCGGAGTTACATCTCCTACAGTTACAGTTTCTAAATAAAAGTCATTAGATTTCACCGAAAATGACAGAGGCTTCTGTGGTTTCCTGACTCCAGCTTAATGTAAATCCCAAGATTATCTCCTGAACTTGCCTGAATAGAGCATGATTAATTCATGTCAGAAGATGAGGTGACTGTATACCTTTGTTTTATAAATTAACCTATTAAAAAAAAAAAAAATAGGCCATCATCAGTAATTCACAGTACATATAGTAGGAGTAAAAATAGAAAGTGTTATGCACCACTGAATATTTCTAATTATCATTCTGTATATTAATATGATATGATATTCACATTTGTTGCTATCATTTCTGGGTTCCAGCAAGCTAAAATAATATTCATCTGTTTAGAAATCCAAGATTTGTTCTGTTGTAGTGAAGACTTGTATTTCATAATTCAGTACAAAGCTTGGTTGTTCTGTTTAGCATTTCTATACCAATAAAGAACAAAGAGACATTGGATTTAAAAGGAGAGATGGTGGAATTTGGTCCTTTGTTAAAAATGGATGTTAGTTTAAACTGATTGTATTCACAGATGTTTTTCTTCAGAGCTTTTTCTAGTAAAACGTGGGAATTTCTTTATTTTATTCAGAACAAAATAAATTCTAAAACCACAAAGATACTTGCAGAACAGAAAGCTTTTCCCATTCTGCTCAACTGAAAGAGATAAACTTTGTTCTTAATCACATTGGTATACATGTTGACCAAGACTGCAAAATTCGATGGATTTATACCAATGATAGATCAGAATCAGACCTAGATCCTTAGTATATGATTATAATTATTTGCAAGTTTGTTTCTAAGCATGCTAAAAGAAGAAATACATTGCAGAAGTTTATATTGACTGATATTCTTGAATAACACCTAACTGTAGGTTTAACTTGGACCCTGAGAAGAAGTGCACTGACAGCATGCTGTGGGAAGCATTGGAAATAGCACAGCTCAAGCATGTGGTGAAAGCACTCCCTGGGGGCCTAGGTAATAAGACTTCCTTCTTGAGAAGATTGCTTCCAGTGTTCCCAATGTTCCTGTTTCACATTTACTATCTACTAAAAATGTAGTTGCTGAAGAAAAAGCTTTTTAAGGTTTATGGAAGGTGACAAAAAGTGCTTGCCTGCAGACAAAGGCTCTATATCCATCTAACTCCCTTATCAACTGCACTTGTGGGGCAGAATCCTGTTTCTGTTCAAATCAAGGGTCATTTTTTCTTTTCCAGTCTGTCTTCATTATGAAGTATTGAGGTTTATGAGTCTTGTGAATTCAAATAAGGTGTCAACAAATCAGGTGTCATACAGAATATGTTATTTGGTATTTTCCAATGGTCATATCCATGGAGGAAGATTTCAGAAACTTAAAGGTGTGAATTATTTAATCATTTAAAAAACAAACGAACACCCACAAACAAACAAACCTTTAAAATATTAGGTTATACAGCCTTAGGGTAAAGAAATGATGGATGGCACTTTGACCAGGGTATGCAGTGTCCAAGACTACATGTGTTCCAGAGAAAGTCACTCTTAAGCATCCTCAGCTACTTTGATGTCTAATAGCTGTAAAGAATATAATGAGGCAGAAGTACTGGCTGTTTTGAACAGTGGAAATAAACAGACAAAATTGGGTCATCAGCAGCTGTAGACTTAGGAAACGTTACTTTGAAAATCTTTATGCTGAAGGTGAGAGATTTTCCAAGCATATGCTCTACTCTGATCTGACCCTCTCAGATACACAGTTGTGCATACCCTATAAATACTGGGTTTGCTCTGTCATTTCCAGATGCTATAGTCACAGAAGGGGGTGAAAACTTCAGCCAGGGCCAAAGACAGCTGTTCTGCCTAGCAAGGGCTTTTGTGCGGAAGACAAGCATCTTCATCATGGATGAAGCCACAGCATCTATTGACATGGCAACAGTGAGTTTGCAGTGTTTCTGATTTCTTGTTTTCCTGGGGGGGTGGGAGGCAACTGCTAATATGTGAAGGTGGAAAGCAATTTTATATACTCTGTAATATGTTTACACTGTTTTTAATGCACATGTGTTTACAAGTCCAGGTAGTTGTGAGTCATTGCTAACTAATCTAAAGAGCTTTTAAATTATTTTACTAGGGGTTTAATAGTTATTCCAGTATTGCTTGCATTAGGAAAATGAAGCATGTTATTTTCATTAGCAGTTTGATTTTCTAAAGTAAGCAAAGCTTGGAGGGTCAACTGGGATGGTCAATGAAGGGTAAATTGGCAAGCAGAGAAATTTCTCCAGCATGGTGGGCAAGACAAGTCAGAAAGTTACAAGGCTTGAAAGTAGCATCAAGGAAACAGACGAGAGACATAGCAAAGACTATTGCATTAATTGCCAGAAATTGCTAGACAAGAGGTTAAACCACACAATAATAGTACACTGCCTGGATTTTAGCCAAATAGAACAGTACATTCTTAGGATTTTTTCCTCTATTATGAGGAAAAATGAGGAATTATTATTTCAGTCTTGTTCATAATTATTTCAGTCTTCGTGATTATTCTTGAGTAAAGAATGTAATTGGAGGAGTTTATTATAATGGCTACAATTTTTAGTTCTGTAAAATGTTAATGTATTGGATGTCAGTACGGTTGGGAATTAGACTGTGTTGCAGCCCACTTAAAACACATTTTGAATCTTGACACATTGAGGATATAGTCCCTCCCTTGAGATATCTATCTAAAGAACAGGTAATAGCAAATGAAAGCATCTGTGCTAGTGACATTTCTAGGCAGAGTTTGGTACACAACACGTTTCCTAAATAGTGAAGGATGAGTACTCTTTGAGTGAGAACTATGTGTGTTAAGACCATTTTAAATATAATCTCTGCTGTTAAATATGCCAGGTACAGCACACTCCCTTGCTTATCCCTGCCACCCCTCGGTGTTAGATGTCTCCAGTGTGCTGGGACATTCCTGGGCTTCCAGCAGAAGAACACACCACAGGGGCACCAGCATGCGGGCAGCCTGGCAGGACCCTGAACTGACCTTGGATTTCCTCATTGTAAATCTGTGGTCAGGATGGCGGGGGATCGGGGCCAGGGCACAGCTCTGGCATGCGCTGAAGCCCAGAGGCAGTGAGTGTGGCAGGAGCAAGCAGGGCTGCCTGACTGGAAACCAGGCTCCAACTTGGTTCTGACATGTAGTTCTTCATTTCTGCAATGAAGGATCAATAAAAGCATGGACTAATCTGTGGTTTCTTAAGCCTTCTTAGTGTCTGTGTGTCTATTTTGTAACCTCTGCTGTTTGAAAAGCAAAAAATGTTTTTCTTTACATAGGAGAACATACTCCAGAAGGTAGTCATGACTGCGTTTGCTGACCGTACTGTGGTTACAATAGCAGTAAGTACAGTCTCTGCTGCCGTTCTAATGCAAACATGAATCAGAAATGACACATTAGTCAATTCTTGTCAGTCTTAGTAAATGTGTTAATTTGGTAATTAATTATTTTTAAGTGGTTTTTAAGTGTAAGCTTTCTTTTTCATTTTAAACTACTTTCTTATTTAAATACAAAACAACAGCTTCTTAAATGTGTTGCATAATGCTATGTCTGATTGCCTGTAAAAGCATGTAATATAAGTATGTGGTCTATTTTCTGTTACCCACTTTAGGCTAATTTAAAATATAACATGACTTTGACTGCTGTAAAATCTAAGAATAAGTTTCATGAAGCTAAAATAATCATTTAACTAAGGGCAAGTAAAATTGTAATAGTTCTGCCACTGGATAAAGCAATTCTATTTCAGAATTTAAACAAATAATTAGAATCTTACTAACTTTTAAAAATAAACATTTCACCCCTGTTGACGGTGAATTTAAGTTTGCGTATTCTTAAAGTGATTATACAAAGATCTCAAGTATCTATTAAAAAAATTGTTTATGAAAGAGATTTGACCTGAATCAAAGCAGTTGGCTCAACAGATATGTCAGAAGCAATACATATCTTTCGGTCCTCTATGTTCTAAAAATACTCATATATCAGGGAGGTGAAACAAAGTCATTAGGCTTCTTAAAATTTAAAAATTAAATACAAGTCAAGAAGTCTATGCTCAGGAATCTTACAGCATCTGTTTGTTTTCACCTAGCAAACGTGTAATAGAAAACCTGATTCATTTTATGGTATCCATTCACTGTGTCATTATTAAAAAAAGCTAAGGAATCATAAGCATGAAATTTCCCAATTTCTCTGTGTGAAAATTCTGAATTGGACTGCATTTTGTATTTATGTGTCTTCTTTTGCTTTGTTTGGGGATAGGAAGAGAGAGCCTAGTCTTTCACTCTCTTAGTGAGTTTCAAACTGCACAATTCGAACACAGCATTTTGGAATAAACTCACTTTGTTTTTACTTTGAAAGGTAAATGTGGTTTACAGCAGGTGGGTTTGCATTCAAAATGCTCTGTAGTAGATATAGAGGGTTGGGGTAGTGATTTCAGGTTTGTTTTTTGTTTTGTTGTGTTTTTTGTTTGTTTTTTGGTGGTGGTGGTTTGGTGTGATGTGAGTTCTGTGGTTTTGTTTTGGGGTTTGTTGTTTGTTTTGTCTTGTGGTTTGTTTGTTTTCCAACAAAGCCATACATTTTTAATTTGTGCTTAGGAAGAATGAGAATAGGAAGAGTATAGTATTGGGTATATATTATCACCTATGTTACTTTACCAGGATAACAGCACTGATTGTGTTACACTGAAAGAGATCAGACAACAAGGGCAACAAGTACGACTGGAATGTGATATTTCAGTCCCCTCCCCCTGCCTGTGGACTGGATAAATGTCACAGGAGACTGCAGCAGAGATGGGATTTGTAGATGCCATCAGTGATTATTTTATGGAACATCTGGCTAGAAAGCCACAGAAGGAAATACAAGAGTTGTTTTGGTACTGAGAGTGCCCAAGACCTGATTAGGAACCTTATAGGTGAAGAGTGACTTTGTAACAGGGACCACAGTAGTCTTAAATATCCCTCCAAGAGTAATGCAGACCCCAAAAATGCAATACAGTTACACTCAACTTCAAAAAGTGGAATTCTGTAAAAATGAGGAGGCTTGCTAAAAAAAATTAAAAGGGGGGGAGGAACGGAGTGTGATGAGGAGGAATCACCTGAAAGAGGAAGCAAATAAACATTAATCTGACAGGGATCATGGAAATTATTGAAAGATTTTATGCAAAAATCCCAGAGCCAATGCATGCTATTTAGTAGGAAAGGACTGAGTAAGGATAGAAAGAAGCTGGTATGGCTAAACAAACAAAAAAGAAGACTATTGGAAACCAGAAGGCGTTCTTGTAAAAGCTGAACTCATAGCCAAATAAAGAAAACAGAAATGATCGTAAGTTCTGGCATGTTCCATGGGAAAATGCAATAAGGCAGGCCAAAAAAAAAAAAAAAAAAGAAAAACAAAGTATGAGAGGAGCTTCTGGAAGCCATCAAAACTAATAAGGAATCCACAAATCCCTAAAACATACCAGGACCAAGAAGTCTATCAATATGATTGATGATCAATACATGAAAGGAATCCTCAGGAAAGATGATGCCATTGCAAAAAGCTAAATGAACTATTCTCATTATTCACTGTGGAAAATACTGGGACAGTTTTTTCCAAATAAAATAATCAAGCGTTAGGGCTTAATAGGAAAAGGGTGGAAAACAAAAAATAAACCATACCACTGTATAGGTCCATAGTGGACACATACCTCGAATATTGTATGTAATTCCAGTCTCCGCATCCCTGTAATGACACATTACAACTGAAATGTGTTGAGAAACACAAGATTGACCAGAGGTGTGGAACTGCTCCTTAACCCTTAAGGCGCATCTGAGTAGGCTAGGCCTCTTCTGCCTGGAAAAGGACAACATAAGGACATGTGAGAGAGGTTTGTGAAATCCTGAGGCAAGGGACGAGACATCAGAAGCAGCTCTGAGCAGTGAGGCCCAGAGCATACAATAGAGGATATTTGTTCATGTAGCGGGAAGCAGGCCTGGAAGAATCTTTTCCAAAGGATGTGGATGCAAAACTTCTATGAAAGTTCAAGAGAAGACATGGACAAGGTCTTAGAAGAGAGATCTACTCAGCAAGCTCAGGAAACGCCCTGATCTAGACAGGACTGAGAGAGTACTCGCATGCAGTACCACACTTACAGTCCATGTTCCCACTCTACTCTTGCCAACGGGTGGTGGCACCACAGTGGGGTATGGACATTGTAGTCTGAACTCATATGAATCTTCATATTCAAGTACCTATGTGCAATTTAGGTACTTGCATATCCATGTGGCTCTTGGTCTGTGTATTTATCTGCAGTATTTGCACAGTAAATCAGGATGAAAACTAGGATAAGTAGCCTTAATAAAACTTGAACTTGTCAGGAAAATTAATTTCTGGAAGTCTGTCTTATCCTGGAATACATTTTATAGATGCACTGAACTGGCATTTTGTTTATTTGTTTTTCAGCACCGTGTGCACACAATCCTCAATGCAGATTTGGTTATTGTAATGAAGCGAGGGGTTATTTTGGAATATGACAAGCCTGAGGTTCTGCTAGAACAAGAAGACAGTGTCTTTGCTTCTTTTGTACAAGCAGATAAGTAGTAAAGAAAAAATGAAGCATTTTAAAGTACAATTGTATTATTTTCTAAAAATGTAAAATACCTGTAAATAAATATTATTTCATAATAAACAGAGGATTTTCTTTTTTTTAATAAAATGAGCCATTTTTCTCCATTTGAAGCATTAATGAATTATCCATGTACTTTCCTTTTTTGTATACTACTGCTCTTTATTTGCTACCAAAGAATCATGAAATATAGTTGGGGGAAAAAAACAACAACAAAACAACCCACAACAACAACAACAAGCTACATGGGTGAAATATGACAGGATATACATCAAACAAAAATAAAAATAGCCAGCATGGAGTTTTTATGTAACTCTTAAACATCTCCTGTCATTTTATTAACATGTTATTTTTATGTGTCATAGTACTGTAGATAATGCTCATGACTGACTAAATGCTAAAGTAAAAATTATATACCAAAGGTATTTCTCAAAAGCTTGTATCTCTTTTAATCATATGACTCTGTAAAGCTTTAATATCTAAATATAAAATCTATAAAACTTTTTAAATTTTGTGGTTTATTGATAGTGCCCGTGTGTCTTGGTCTCTACTTTAATACCTTTTAGAAATATATCACAAGCTGATTCCTTTAGTCTTTCTTAGGCTGCCTCACCTCTACCCCATTGAATCATGTTGTACTGATTCCAGGTGGGATTGAGCCAGAGTCCCTCCCAAGCTCTGAAGAAGCTAAGAGGAGGCAGGCTGTGATCAACTATCAGTGTTTACTGCACACTGTTTCCAGACCAGTACAGATGTACCAATTCATCTGGAAATTATCCCTCCTAATCTGGTCAATAAACAGCATTAAACCTTTCACTGTAGCTCAGAGCCATGAGAGCTTGACTCATCGTCTCCTAGTTTAATATATTTCACCCACTGTCACAGTTTTTCTAGATTCACTGTGCTTTTTACCAATAAATTATGTATACTTATTAAGATAACTTGCAACTACTGAAATGATCCTAATTTGGCTAGACTACTACTCATCCCTGCCCTATCAATTGTTCCAGGATTTATTAATTGCTAAGGGGTTTGAATGTCAATGACCCAACGGAAGGCTACAACGAGATTTTCACTATTATTCTTTGTGTAGCAACTTGGGCTTTACATATATTTTTGTCCTCTTCCCCTTTTTGAAGAATTCCTAGCAGTTGGGAAAACTCCTTTCTCTTTTTTTTTAATCTCTTGAGACTAATCAATTGATTTGGAATCTGTTATTTTTTTCTCCAAAGGCTTTGCTTTCTAGAAAAAGACATCTCAGTGTTCTCATGGGATACATGATGTTTTTAATGCATTACTTCTCTTCTAGTACTGCAGCAGAGAGCAAGGAAAACTGTTGCTGTTTAAGTAGTGTTACCAGCTCCACAGCAGAGTGTTTGCAGCATCTGCCTGCTATTATTTGTGCAATACAAATTTGGGCAATTTGGGCATTAAACTGGGGCCAGAGAATATATATCCAACAGGAGAGAGTAGGATGAACAACGGTAGAAGTGAGGAGGTAGAATACAGTTATGCAGATGAAATGCATGAGCTCTGTCATTGCCTGCTACAGCAGAGAAAATGGGCAGCCAGGAGGTGTCTGCTCCTCTGGGGAATTGTTTTGCTGGGCAGCATCAAAGAAAAAAATAGCTACAGAACTATTGATGTGTTTTCACTCTGGGATACCAGGCGTCCATTAGGGCTAAGAAGGAATAAATGGGAGACAGATGACTATCCTTCCAGTGTAGCAGAAGGGCACAGTGAGTGCAGAGCAGGTTTCTACTACAGCTACTGTGCATGCCAACTCCCAGCTACCCAGCACTGGTCTAAAGCAGGATCTCATCCTGTACAGGCTGAGGAGAACACCACTGTGCAGGATATCTCAAACTCATGCTGCAGAGAGAGATCCTCAGAAGCTTTGCAACCACCTGTGAAAGACCCTGGATCTTAATGGCAAGAGGAGAGAGAGAGAGAGGTTTCTTATGCTTTTAAAAAAGTGCCTGGGATTTGACACTGCAATTTGGACTAGCTCCTATTCCACAGACTTCTGACAACCTTACCTGGAAGGGAATGCAAGGGACTAAAGGACAGGGCATGTTGCTAAGAAGACTATATTATATCTTGCAGTATTGAGAAATAAGAACACAAAGTACAAGTGTCATATGTTTCCATTGTAAATGGGGCTCATATTTCACAAAGCAGCCTTGCAGGAGAACAGGGCGAGCTGGTTCATATCCAGCAATTATGTATCTTTTAAATGGTAGCACACTGTTGGATAATTATGTGTGAACAAGGAAAGCTCTTAGCTACCACTTGGCCAGAATACACTTCACATTTCCTCAGCACATTTTATGTAGTCTTGTTTATATGGGACCAAGACCCAGGGAGTTTCTGCCCACTAACTCCAAAGGGTTAGAATCTCAACAGGGACCAGAAGCAGTACCCAAGAAAATTCTTCTATGATGGGAGGCTCACTGCCATTATTGGAGTCATTATACCTGTTGCCTCAAGATAGCTATTCCAGCAGTCTCTATTGAATCAGGCTCACAAATGTATTGTGCATGGCAATTGCATTACTAAGCAAAGTGCTGTACTAAAATGCGTGCAAGACAGCCCCAGAACAGCCATGTGAAGCTGCTGAGGGGAGCTACAATGTCTGGACTGTCATTTGTCCTCTGGGATGGGACTCAGCTCAGTCCCAAAGGTGTTAGTGGGATGGACTGCCCATGGAGATGAAACCAGGGCTTATTTTGTTTGCAATCTATGAATGTTCCCGTTACACAAAAACCTTTATAGCATTTATCTCTTTGTCTTAGTGTGGCCATTTCATCCTGTTCTACTTATTTCTAAGGGAGGCCAGGAAGCACACCGTACCTGCTACACTAGCCCCCATCCCAGCTCTGCTCATGCCTTCCCCTGTGGCTTTGAATAACCCACTCTGATCTCTTTTCTTCTATCTACCCTCTCACACAGCAAGGTGGTTTGTGAGGCTTACTTCATGTTGGGATAACACCATGTAGCTTGTGAGAGAAAGGTCTGCTTCTAAAGGCAGAGTAATACCATGGTGCCAACTAAATTAAAATTTAACAGTTACAGTAATACCTTCTTTCATAGCCATTAAAATTAGGATAAATTGGGGTAAGGGGGAGTTTTGAAATTTAAAATTTAATTTGTGGGTGGAAAAACTTACCCCTCATGATTCAATGCGATAGAGTGGGATTGTTCATTCCTGTAAGCCTAATTTGTTCAACAGCTCTTAACACAAATATGTTGGCTCACTCAGAAGATCTGTCACTTTTTTTCTTTTAAGTATCTGTTATTTGATCCACAAAGACAGGGTTGCTTGTTATTCTGCACTAGAAATTCTTCAGCAGAAGCCACTTGCCTTGCTGTCCCATCTCAGCCAACAAGTGCTCAGAGGTGAGTGAAGTG
Organism: Streptopelia decaocto; assembly: GCF_964273445.1. Lineage (NCBI taxonomy): Eukaryota > Metazoa > Chordata > Aves > Columbiformes > Columbidae > Streptopelia > Streptopelia decaocto. Next base: position 54,527,218 of record NC_138661.1, read on the forward strand.
GCAAATGACAGTCCCAATAAAGAACAGAAGTAGAAGCAAGGAAACACCCTTCTAGCTCTGTAGAGCTCAGGATTCCTAAAACTAACATGGTGAGCACATTCATGCAACATCCTTTGCTGTAGTAGGCTCCATGGGTCACTCCTAGCACCAGACTTGGAAGATATTTACCTTTAAAACACTCCTCCCTGATAAACTTATTTTCATTTTACATTCATGAAGTTACTACTCTGTAGAGGAAAAGGTACAGAATAAGCCACGATTAGAAAAGAGCAAGGAAAAGTGGCACAAAAGGCATGACTGCCTCTTGATTACCCATTTCCATCTCTACGAAAGAGCATGACATGTTACCAGTGAGTACTCCATGGTGTTACAGAGCCTTTTTTGCTCACTTCAAAATGCTGGAAGTAACTATGAGCTGACCTCAACTGGAGAACCACAACTTGACGAGTAAACCTCCAAATACCTTCTTTTTAAAAAAAAAAAAAAATGTTTAGAAAGAAAAATATAACAAATACTAAGCTCAGCAGCCTGGCAGCCTAGTGCCAGGGCACCTCATTGTCATTTTTATTTATCAAAGCAGCAAGAAAGACAACCCAGAATAAGAGGAAGTGTGGAGTATTGGGAAACTGACCCCTCCAAAAGGAATCCAAGGCCATGCAACTAATCATACATAAAAAGTAGAAATAAAGTAATAGTAATAATTTAATTACAAGACCTATAATAACTTCTTAGCGAGTTATTATAGGTCTTGTAAGTAGCTGCAGTAAGTAGCTGTAGGTGGTGAAAGTCAATTTCAACCCCAACTAGCTGGCTCCCAGCCACCAACTGGGCAACTGCCTTGCCAGTAGCTGCTTACACAGTGTGCCAAAGCACTTGGAGCCAAGTCCATGGACAAATGCAATTAGAAACATATTATCATAAATCCACCAACACTAAAGAAAAGTCTCTTATCCAGAATATCCTAGGATGCAGCTCTACAACTTTGGTGTGTAAACTGAAATAGAAACCAAATATTTAAATCAGACTAAGTAAACACATGAATAGATTGCTATTTAAACAGTGGATCCCTCACATTGGAGAGATTTTAAGTAACACATCTTGTCACAAAGATACATTGTTACATACATGCACATGTATGCATTTATACACACACGGACATCATCCTGTCATACACAGGTTCTGTTTTCCTGCCTCCTTTTGTTGCCTCTTCTGGCGATTTTGATGTGTCTGGAAGCTCATGTCACTGTGGGTTAACCATTTGTGGATGGATGACTCTTTTGCAACTTCTACCGCTATTTGAACATTAGACATTTTCCTGTGCAGCCAGCTGCCATTACCACTCATGTCATTTCATAAGCTACTTCTTTCAGAAAAATCCTTCCCTAGTGAAGGCTACATAACTAGGAAATTTTATAAGTGGAAATGAGCCCCTTAGTTCCATCTCTGTTTAACCATCACATCCTTGGACTTGGCCTCCTCAAGCAAATTGTCTGCCACTGCCTGCACAATTCACTACTTGAATGCTTTTCTCCTACTTACATAAAGATGTGTAGGCAAATTTCAGTATTGTTTTTTATTTGTTTTGCCTTAAAGATTTCCTATTAAAAGATCCCCAGCACTTTTTTTTTTTTTTTTCCTGTTTCACGGAATAATCGCCCGACCTGAAACCACACGATTCCACAAAGCAGCCGCTGCCCATGGCAGCCAAGTACCGGCAGCAAACCCACCCCTGAACAAATATTTACAGACATTAGCGCCGGGGAAAGGGGATCGCTCACACCTCCCCGGCATAAAGCCCGACCCCACGCACACCTCCTCGGGAAAACAAAAACACGAGCCAACCATCAAAAAAAAACCCAAAACACAAAAACAAACAAAAAACCCAAACAAAAACAACAACCAAAACCAAACAAAAACACACAAAAAAGGGTATAAAGGTAAAGAAACGCACCCAGCGCTCCCCGTGGAGCAATCCGGGACTCGCCCCCCTCTTCCCTTCCCACAAGGGTGACGCCGAGGAGCGGCACCCAACGGTTTTGAACCGCTGCCGTTTGAACCGCGGCGGCGTTACGCCTCGGGGCCGGTCGCGCTTCGGGGGCCGCAACAACGAGGCCGGGGACGGTCGCACTGGGCCCCACACGCTCGACCGTTCCCGGCCTCGGCGGCGCCGCCTGGTGGCCGCCGCGGGCCCCGCCGCCTCAGCGCCGCGGCCGCGCTGCCGGGCCGGGTGCGGCGGGGGCTGCGGCGGCGCCGTTCGCCCGCTCGGCCCCCGCGGCGCGGCCGTTCCCCCACCCCTCGCTCCCGCCCCCGGCGGAGCGCAGGCTGCACGGGGCGGTGCTGAGCGGCGGAGCGGCGGCGGGCAGCCATGCTGTCGAGGAAGGGGATCATCCCCGAGGAGTACGTGCTGACCCGGCTGGCCGAGGATGTGCCGGATCATGCCCGGTACCGCGCGCGGGAGCGGCGGGCGCGGTTTGTGGGCAAGAACGGTGCCTGCAACGTGGCCCATAAAAACATCCGGGAGCAGGGGCGCTTCCTCCAGGACGTCTTCACCACCCTGGTGGACCTCAAGTGGCCCCACACGCTGCTCATCTTCACCATGTCCTTCCTCTGCAGCTGGTTGCTCTTCGGCATGGTCTGGTGGCTCATCGCCTTCGCCCACGGAGACCTGGACCACAGCACCCGGCTGCAGCGTGACCCCGCAGAGGGGGCGGCAGGTGGCCCGTCTGGCTTTGTGCCCTGCGTGACCAGCATCCACTCCTTCACCTCCGCCTTCCTCTTCTCCATCGAGGTGCAGGTGACGATTGGCTTTGGGGGACGCATGGTGACGGAGGAGTGCCCAGCTGCGATCCTGGTGCTGATCGTGCAGAACATCGTGGGGCTGGTGATCAATGCCATCATGTTGGGCTGCATCTTCATGAAGACCTCACAGGCGCACCGACGGGCCGAGACCCTCATCTTCAGCAAGCACGCGGTCATTGCTCTACGGGAGGGCAAGCTCTGCTTCATGCTGCGGGTGGGTGACCTCCGGAAGAGCATGATCATCAGCGCCACCATCCGCATGCAGGTGGTGAAGAAGACCTCCAGCCTGGAGGGGGAGGTGGTGCCCCTCAACCAGATTGACATCCAGATGGAGAACCCTGTGGGGGGCAACAGCATCTTCCTTGTCTCCCCACTCATCATCTATCACGTGATAGACAAGAACAGCCCCCTCTACGACATCTCCCCCTTGAACCTTCATCACCATGAGGACCTGGAGATCATTGTCATCTTGGAAGGAGTGGTGGAGACCACTGGCATCACCACTCAAGCCAGAACCTCCTACCTGGCGGATGAAATCCTCTGGGGCCAAAGGTTTGTGCCCATCGTGGCAGAGGAAGATGGGCGATACTCTGTGGACTACTCTAAATTTGGCAACACGGTGAAAGTGCCCACCCCTTCGTGTACTGCTAGGCAGCTGGAGGAGGACAGGAGCATTATGGACACCATGCCATTGTCTCCTAAAGGCACAATGAGGAAAAGGTCCGTCAAGCTAAAGCCCAAGTTTACCATAAGCGATAAGCCTTCCTGATGCCTTTTCACTGGGAAACTCTGTTAGGGCTTTGTGTCTGAAAGATCTCATAAACTCAAAACACTGAGGTGGCCTCTTACTTTTTTCTTTTTCTTTAATTCAGGTTGCTAGCACAAGGTATGTTATCATGTTATTTATTGTGGGATAAATCTAAAGCTAATTCTATTTTTTTAAACGTGTGAGGGATTTCAAGAAGCACTGGGAGTAGGAAAATCATGGTCTGCAGCTTTAAATTTCAATTCAGACTGTCCTATTTAATTGCACGATCATTTTTCATTGATTCATCTGCAGGTAATGACATCTTTTCTCAAAAAATAAATGTAGATTTTTTCCTCAGAGATTGCAGTACTTTGAGTCTTGCAGTGTCCTCAAGTCAATAGGTTTTAACTGTTTTTTTTCTAACTTGAACAATCAATATAGCAAAAGAAAAGATTAATAATATAAAGTAGGCTGGATTTAAGTGATAACAAAAGGGTGAGGCAATGTTATCTGTGACACAAGATGAGGTCTGGAAGTGTCAGTGTTTTATACTTGGTGTCTCAAAGAAATTAACTGCTGGGTTTGCTTCATCCATATTGTATGAAGGCACGCCTACCTCATGCAATATGAAATGTATTTGAATATTTACTTTTGTTTATTTTAAAACCTTGTTTGCTTCCAAAATAAAACAGGAATACCTTTTTGGACTGTACATTTCTGATAGTAAGCAATGCTTTGCTTTGCCTTCAAAAAGAGTAGCAGATAGTATGCAACTGAAATTACTTATAAATAGGAAAAATTCTGTATTCTAGTTTTTAAATGAAGAGAAGCAACATCTCCCCACACTCAGCCACACAGCAATAGGATACCCAGTAAAAAAATTAATCTCTCCCTTAGGTCAGAGTGAATTCTGTTAGATAATCAGGGAATATAAATAGAATTAGATATTTTAGATGAAAGGCAATGCTGAATGCTGAAATTATATCTGCATGCAGTAGGTAAAACCTTTTGCTCCCTTTTTTTGTAAAACAAGCTAAGGTTTTTGTGCTGAGGGAATGGAGGGATGTGTAAGACAGCGTGGTCACTTCTGGGATGCTGTGTCACAAAACATACTCCTGCTGAGAAAATTATTCCATTTCCGTTTACATCCTGACCCCATACACAGCCGGTGCCTGCCTTAGTTTTTAGCTGAATTCTGGATCTGCCATTTACCGGCAAACCTGAAGGAGCCGTGTTCACCCCTTCAGTTACACAGTGACTGCGGGAGAAATTCCCCTCAGCACACTCCTGCAAATCTTCTGTCTGGGGATATTAATAACAGCAGCGATTTTATTTCTGTGGAGGGTTATTAGAAGATAGCAACAGTATTAACTACAGTGTGCTATTAACAGGGCAAACTGCCACTCAAGTGAAAAAAAGATAATGTTGTCCGAATAATACTGAACTAAGCATTACAAAGCTGATCCAATACCTGGTTACACAAACTGTGCAGAGAGGCACCAAGTTACTTTCAACATGATTACTCAAGGAGCTTCTAGTATTAAGTTCTTGTGTGTTATGTGGTTCACAACAGACACATAAAATGTTTTGTGTCAGCAGTAATATGGCAAATTTTTGCTGCCTTGTCAGTGTAACAATATGACAAACTTGTTCAAAAGTGCAACAAAACTTCCATATTGATGATAGAATGTTTTCAGGCATCTCTAAGATGAAATAATGTTTGGGTAAAATCAAAGGTTGTTTTAAAATGGCAAAATAGTAGTTATATTTTCAATATTTATGTATTTCAGTTTTATGAAGACCTGTATCAGCATTATCAGATTGCTAGTTAAGAGAGTAAATGCCTGTTGAGTTTCTAAATTCCCCAAACACCAATACTATTCTGTGAACAGCTCTGCAAATGTGGTGTGTGTTTCACAATGAAAAGGCAGACAAATTGCCTTTAACAAGTAGTCAGCAAAGAAAATTTGGAAAGGCATAATTTACATTTGTAATCACAAAAAAAAAATCCTATTTTTTTTAAATAGGAACTATTAAATGCCTTTAATGATTAAATTACTTCTGTAAGACTGAGTCTAATTGTCACATTATTTTCCAGTTTTCCCTTCTGCTGCCTCTGTTCCGCCTCCTGTTGCCCATCAGAGGGGCACTTACTACAAATAGCAGTAGAGCTTTTTGCATTTCCCAGACACCTTTGTTCCTTTGAAAGTGCATTGTTCTCTATCACTTGTCACAATACCACTGCTCAATTCTTACAAGAGTCATAGACGAAATATTAATAGAGTTAGCTTGCCAGTGACTTCAAATCTTTGGCTTCTTTCTATTTCTTATTTCTATGTGTAAGATACACCTTAAGGTTCTTGCATAAAACCTCTTCAGCTCTGGTAGTATTGTAAAGCTCTTTTCAATATTTGACCCAAATGTGGAGCAGTTTCAGCAGCACTACCATGGAACTATTTTCAGGAACTGATGCAAACCTCTTTTTCCCTCAGGGAAATCTGTGCTACAGTGAGGTAGAAAATTCTCTTTGTTCACTGTGAGGTGGGAGGGGAAAGACAGGAGGAAACAGCTTGCGTTTGCTGGGCTGCCTTCAGGACCATCTTTTATGTCACTCTCTACTTTTACAAGAATCCGCCTCATTTTCTGAAGTCTTGCAATAAATAGGCATCATAAGATTACGAGGAAGGCAGGATTTGCACTATTAAAATCACCATATTGAATTATTTCAATCAAAGTGTTGGTGATTTTGAATCTGGGGATTCTTGTAATTTCAATTCCTTCTGTTCTTTCACTATTTTAAATACTCGGAAGCATATCAGGGCAGAGCAAGGAACAATAAGTGTGCTTATTTTGTACTAGGGATATTACTTCTTTGCGAGAATCCTTTCATTTTGTCATTTACAAAGTATTTGGGAACACAGGTATCTGAAATTGTTCTTAAAGTTGTACTTCTGTAGGTGTCAGTGCTATTATTTGACACAGAAAAGTCTTCATTCTTAGCAATGAGCAAATGCTGCGTTTTCCATAGTTGAAGTGCAAAGTGAGTGGGCTTTTGATCTTTCTCTCTCAGCCTACGTCTGCTTCTTGGGAGGTGATATCGCAGCTGGGATCCTGCCGAGCAGCTGGGAGTGTGCACTGTGGCTCCCACCGCCACTACCTCTCCACGTGTCTTCTGCACAGCAACCAGTGTGAGGGAAGCTGGAGGTGACATGCTCAGGGCTTATCCTGAGGGGAGGACACGGACACAAGAAGTGGGAAGTGGTGGGTTTTGTCACGACCCATTGCTTTTTTTAGGGTGTGGTGGAACCGACTGTGTCTGTGGGAATTACCTTTCATGGGCTTCAGAGTACAGAGACCATGATCAGTCATACTTCACACTGTTTAGCACTTTAGAACTGGTGTTTGGAGGGACAGAAGGATCAAGGGCTTATTAATCAGAGACTGGAGAACACTTACAATATACAAAATAAGAATATAACAAGGTCTGAATTGGTCTCTTTATCCTCCAAAACACTTTATCCCCCCAAGTAACTGTAGTATTATAGCAGTGTGTTTCACTAAGACAGCGTCACTATAAAATAGATACAAAGAAGAAGTGAATTCAAGAGGCTGCATATTAAGTCAGAAAAGGGTCAGGGGCACAAACTAAACACATCTGAAATCTACAAGTGACACAGTGGATGTCACACAGACAATGTCAAGAAGTAATAAACTATTTTTTTTTAAGCCCTTCACACCAGGAAAGGTGAGATGATGCAGAGATAAGAGATCGAAGACCTAAAGGGCAGATCTGAGAGCCTGGTATAAAAGTCTTTAACAAGGCCAGGGCTTTCGTGCTAGAACAGATTAGCAACCAAGTCAATGTCAAAAGTCAGTGTGCCCTGTAAGGCGAGACTGCAAGCTGGGCATGACCAGCGTTGCTCAATCCCATGAGTAAATATTGCTGCATGTCGAGCAAGGTACAACAGAGCCCTGTTGGAAGCAGTGCTAGGAGGGATTTGTGGCAACTGATTCTTATTCTTGTGGTTATTTATTAATAGTCAATAATACAAATCTACTGAATAATTGATAGTTCTTTGAAAACTGCATTTGTTTCTTCACGTTTTCCTTTATCTTCTACTCTTTGTATATCAGTCATCCCTAAAAGTAATTATTGTAGGTCTGCTAGCACAGATTGTTTTGATTTGGGATAAAGCACAAGAAGGCTTTGGAAAATAAAATTTTATATATACATATACGTATGTATATGTCTATATAGACATATATATATATGTGTATGTATATATAAAAATATATATATGTATAAGAAACCCAAAAAATCTCTGTGAAATTGCCAAACTTGCAACTTTCACAGAGATTCCTTGTGCAAAGCTTGGAAATATCTATTCCTAGGAACTGGATATTAATAAACTACCATAGATTATTCCCTGTTTTGCAAGTCCCTGTGGAAGTGAAAGTGGTTTAGTTCTTTGGGTTTGAGTTGAGGGAGACGAGTGCATTTGAGGCTCCCTGGTTACACCTTTCTCTCTCACATGCTCCAAGTTGTACTGGTATTCACACTTAAAAATGGGCAGGGTCAATGCTCTTTGCAGTGCATGTGCCCGTGTTGCCCTGCATTCATCCAGGGCCAGCTGCCCCATTCCAAGGCAGACCTCTCCAACCCAACAGCCCTGACCCAAGGTTCCCAGAAGGCAGTAGAAAAATATCCCATCCATTTCAGTGGATTTTTGGATCAAAGGACGTAATCTGCCAACCTGCTGAAAGCATGTGCTGTAGCAGAAAGAGGAATTTAACCAGCGCTGCAGACATTACTCAAGCAAAGCTACTGTTTGAGGTAAGAAGATCCTTGTGTGAAGGAGGTCCTGAGTAAGCTAGATGAGAGCAGGTGGTGGGAACCCATGCTCAACGTGGCTGGTGACTGTCTAACTGCCTGTAACAAATGACTCAGTGTACTATTTTTGATTCAGCAGCAGGAGAAAGATACGTGATATAAACCTCCACACCCCCTCCGAGGAGAACTATTAAAAGAGCAGAAGACATTCTTGAGAGGCTGCAGATACTGCTGCCTCCACCCTTCTCTTAGCCCTGCTGGGTGCCTACAGAGGACAGTATGTTGCACGTTTTACTGGCTTACACCCCTATTTTAATATAATTGTCACAGGGAAATGATTTGGTTTAAAAGTAATTTTCAAAAATGAAAACCTGCAGCCCCTCTTCACCACTTGCACCTGTCAACATTTGTGCCTGACTTACTTAGTGAGTTTAAATGCTGATGGCAACTCTGTGAGAGGTTTTCTAACCAGCTCCCTAACTGCAGAGCCGAGCAACCTGCAATCATCAATCCCATCTGAACTGCAGGGGGCCCAGAGGCCTTGTGATGGTGGCCCCACAGAGGAATGTCTTCTCTTTCTCCCCCTCACAGGAGCTGGGGCTTGCACTGGCAGGAGGCATCGCATCTCCCACCCCATCCCTCTGTCCCTGCTGCTGTGAGGGTTGGGGGGCCCTGAGCTGGGAGCAGGGCTACCACATGCTATGGCAGAAGGTGGGGCCCACCCTTTTCATTCCCTGGCTATTCCTTGTTCATTTGCTATTTTAAGTGGCAAATACCTGCTCACTGGTTTGCGTTTTCTTTGCCCCAGAGAGGGTAGGCAGAGTGTATAAATGGCACTGTTGTTGTTATAGTCATAATAACATTCCTGACTGGAGCTGAGACACAGAGATTGGTGGTGAGCATCAATACCAGCAAAAGGAATCCTTGACTTCAGTGAGCTCATGTTAAATTCTGGGCCTTTAAATCCAAGAGAGCAGGGAGTTCATTAGCACCAGGATTTCCTTCTTAGGGTTGGGCAGCTGGTTCAAATAGTTTCTGATGGTGCCTTTGCTACAACAGAAGTGCTGTTCTCCATCTTATGTGAAAAGTCTCCTCCTGTTTCAGCATCTCCTGGGTGCTTTTTCCTGTGCCTTGTGAGTAAAAAACTTGTTTTATTTCCTTTTTCTCTAGCATGGGAGAATGTGGTCCTTGTGCATACTGTCTAATCTTATATGCTGAGGCATTTGAATGACTTGAATGTTTATGTCATGATCTGAGATCAGCTTGTCCTGTTTGGAAAGTACCTGAAAGGAGGTTGTAGAGAGATGGGTATCAGTCTCTTTTCCCAAGTAACAAGTGATGGGGTGAGAGTCAATGGCCTCAAGTTGCACCAGGGGAGGTTTAGATTTGATCTTAGGAAAAATTTCTTCACGGAAGGGGTTTTCAGGTATTGGAACAGGCTGCCCAGGGGTGTGGTTGAGTCACCATCCCTGGGGTTATCAAAAAGACACATAGATGTGGCACTTAGGAACAGTTTAGTGGTGGACTTGGCAATGTTAGGTTTATGGTTTGACTCAATGATCTTAAACATATTTTCCAACATAAATGATTCTATGGTTCTAATTCTTCCTGTCTCCTGTTAAGTGCATGCAAGTAATGGGGACAATATTTTCCACACCCTACCTTTACCCCAGGTGCATTTTTCCAGTGTTGTTAGCTCTACTTTAGTGTTAAAACTTGAGGAAAAAAAGTTAGCAAGGTAATGCTTCTTTCATGGGATAGGTGGAGAAGAACAGTGAGATCGGAGTGTTTGTCTTGTAAAACACGTGGATTTTGTTGGAGCAGAGTACCCAGAGAGAAGCTTCCTTATGTACAATGATGGTAAATTTTGATACTGAGGGTAAAGAAGCTGCCATATGCAGCAATCCCTAGTGATGCTTTAGAAGATGATTGTGGGTGTGCTGATCGCTTAATACACAATGATGGCTTGGTTTGAAAGAGCTAGTGGTTGGCTTCACCAACCATGAAGAAAACTCATGCTTGCTGAGAATGTATCTAGAATTATAGGCAGTAAACAGATATTTTTCTGAAGGCAGTATCTGTCTATAGAAATGTGCCTGTAGGAAGTAGCCATTATTTTCTCACAGATTTTCTTCTATCAAGTGCTGTCTGGACATCTGTAGCTGGAATCTTTACGCTTAGACTCTACCTGCTTTACTAAATTGTGGCATTTGATAGTGATATTTGATCATTCAGTTTGAAAGGTTGTTCTTCCATGTGTTTGTTGTTTGTTTTTTTTTAATTGTGGCCAAGTTGTTATTAGTTTTGTGGGTTTTGTTTGTTTGTTTCTTTTTTCCTCTCTACTTATTTTTTCATTACTGTATGTAGCCTGCAAAGTACATCACTTCTGTTTTGTTCTTGAAGAGCGTCTGGTTAAGGAAGAAATAAAATAAAGTTCTGCAGGATGCCATAGCACTGTGACCCACAGTAAGAATTCTTAAATTATGGTACTACCATTCAAGGTATTTCAGTGGTATCACAAGTGTTTCTAGTGTTATGTGCAGATCTTCACTGAAGAGAATCTCTTCCCTTTGAAAGAAGCTAAATCAAGTTTTAAAATGTAGGTTTCCTCAAAAGTTTCATCTTCAGTAGAAACACCAACTCTGATCCTACATTCCTAGCTCTGCTTTTCTGTCTTGCAAGTTACACAGGAGATGAAACCAGATCCATCCTCATAGTTCTTATTTTCTACTTATTGAGAATAGTCCCTTAAACCAGGTGACTAAAGTTTCCCTGTTTCTGTTCCTTCCTGACACTGAAGTGTCACATCCGTGTTACCCTTTGGATACCCAGTAATGCACTTTATCATCAAAGTGGTAATTGCTTCTTGGCAAGATGGACCAGAATCTTCGATTTTCTGTTTTCAGAGAGAAGAGGATAAAGGTTTTGGCACCAAAGCCACTCCGTTAATGTGTCATTTTGGCTGAGTGGTTTGTGTTCTACTATTAAAACTCCAATTTTCACATTTCACTGATGTCCTGTAACATTAAATAGCTACCTGAAGAGACTGGTATAAATATAAGACTCCCTCCTTGCTTATTCCCCATGTTTGGACTTGGACTTGAGCAGGCCAAATGGGAAAGTGCCATGTGTTCAAAAACCTTCTCTGTATCTCTGCCAACTTCTGTCTGGACTGCCAGAGATCCCTTACTGCCTCCTTTTGGTGACTTCCACATCAAAAAAAACTTATGGTTTAACAACTGCTAGTACTAAACTTGGGAACAACTTTGGTGGTGGTGGACAATACAGATCCTGCATATTTCTTCCCCTTGTGTGCACACGTTGCTGATCCCAAACCTGATGCCCTGTAGGAGATATGGGGGCATGCAGCTGCCGCACAAGCCATCCTGTCACTTATCGTACCTTCCTGTAACGTTGGCCTGGTGAGGTGAGGATCACGCTCAGGAATGATATTACCAGAATGGTCTTTCTAGTTTTGTTCTGGTTTAAAACTAGTACTTTAAAGGTTCTATGTGGCTCTGATTTGCAGTCAGAGACAATTTATTAGCAGCCCTGTTAGGTTCTAGGAAGAAAAAAAAACTATTTACAGTGCTAATAATCTTATAGTGACCTACCATAAAGGGAGTTAATGTAGCCATAGAAAAATCCACAATCTTGTATTAAAAAGTATTGCCAAATTTCCACGAAGAGTTTAGTAGTATATTCTCATTACTCAATATTCAGTCATGCCTGGTTTTCACATTGGTTCTCAGAGAAACTACTCCAAAGTGTGCTGAATTCAACAGATGTTTTCTTACTGACTTAAAAAATCTGGATGCAGTTCAGAGGATGCCTGACTAAAATGGTGTGCCGGCACTCATCTTTCATTCATTTTTCTGAAACAGTTTAAACCAAAAAAATTACTGATCAGCATTAGTTGAGAGGTTTTACTTGATCTTCAGTGAGTTATGAGGGGAAGTTTTCTTAGTTCACTTTTAAAGCTTACAGTGTAGCTGTAGCTCATTCAATGCATAACTGTGGGATGGAAAAAATGATACTTTCCATCTTTTTTTGACATATGCAAATACTTCCTTAAAAATATAACCTCCTTTAGGTAAGACTCCAATACCTCTAATACTTTTGTGGGGTGTCTTATTCTGGTATCCAGACACAGTAAAAGAAACTTGAGTATTTGCAAACTAGTATCCAAATTTAAACTAACTTCTAACAGATAACAAATAATAATAATACAGTTTACCTGTAAACTTGAGTTGAAAGGCTTGTTCTATACAGTGTTCAATTGCTGGATGAAAGACTCACAAGTTAATGTTTTAATTGTCAGATGCCTTTGGAGAGAACTGTAGTTTGCTGATAACAATAATATAATCCATTTTCTCCAATATTAGTTCTTATTACTTCATTGGTTTCAGGTAACTCTGTCCAGTCTTTGTGGCTCTGATACGTAAGTAGAACACTTGATGTTGTCAAGTACAAAATTTGATATGGAAAGGTCAAGACAGTCAGTCTTATTGACTGTGGTTTGAGTAGGAATTTGTCTTATCTCAGAGACAACAGGAGACTTTGCTAAAGTAGGAGTGAACATCTTCCATTAAAGAGCTGCTGCAGTAAAATAGTCCTGGAACTCTAAACCAGGAGTGATTTATTATAGAATAAATAACTAGCAGAAAAAAGAAGTATTTGCCTGCTGTTGTCTGAGTGCTCTGTACCTGGACTCAGTGAGATGCTGCACTTCCATGCAGACATCCATCCATCCATCCATACATAGTGTGTCATATTGCATATATTAAAAAAAGAAATGTTGCTCTTTGTTAAAGGATGTGTCTGTTTTATTTCTGGCAACAAGAATAAGACTGAAGTATGAGTTCTAGCAACATGATAGCAAATAAGCACTTGTCTTGAGTGGATTGTTTTCAGCCCATTCATTGTCATTTCCACCAACTAAAATATTCTTTTACTTTGCTACAAAATAAGGGAAGATCTATAACTTGAGGACTAACTAGTTAAGAAGTAACCTCAGAGAAGGGTTTGATGCTAACACACCTCAAGTATGAAGTGTAAATTGATATTGCCTTCTTGCCACTAGAACTTTACAGCAAGATAAATATGAAGTTACATTTTGTGGTTGAGAGGGGAAAGGGAAAGTGAAATTGCTCCTGTCAGATGTGATATCTCCTGGAAAGAAAACTGTGGTGGATTAGCTAGATTCAAGATAAGATATTTATTTATTTATTTATGATCAGCCACTTCACTTTTAGCAAATCTCATATTGGGGAATAGAACATTCTTTACTTGTTTGAAATAAAACAATTCAAGGAAAGCAAAAATCAAAGTGAAATTCAGCCTTTGTTTATACCAGTTTGTTGGAATTTTTGTTGAGATTCTCAGTAGCAAAAATAACAGGTCAAGTAAATATATCTATTGGAGCACTGTGTGGACTAATTTAATAGAAAGCTACAGCCAAGGTTTCCTGGGGCTGAATCATCCTTGTGCATCAACTGCTAAGTTACACCTTCCAGTCCAGAAAGACTCTGTACACCTAAACCAATATTGTTTTCCCTCTCAAGTTACATCAAATAGTGCTCTGTACTGCCCTCAAAGTGAAAGGACCCAGAGATGTATTATACATACCTGGAAGCCTTGGAAATATCTCTTTTGTGATGGGTTTCTCCAGGCTCTGTACATTACTTTGAAAGCAATTCTTTTTGGCAAACATGAAAGCTGTAGGTGCTATCTGAAGTACAGATTGTAGGTAGAAGCAGTTGCCTGAGTGGCCCAGTAGCTCTTATCTGACATTATCCTTGATTATGTCTTCCTCCAGTAACTGTTGGATTTGAGTCTCTTCAGGCAAGAAATCCCTTACTCTGCACACATACACACACACAGATGATATAATATTTGCTAATGCTATATAAGGAGATAGGGGTGTGAAAAAGTTGTCACAGGAACTTGATTATTTAGCTCCTTATAGTTTTAGCATGTATATATTTGATTATTTATACAGGAAGCAAGAAGGATACAGTCTTGGTGAGGAATATAATAAGTATGAGAAATAACGTTCTTTTGACAGCTTAAACACAATGAGCCTCTAGTCCTGTGGATATGAATATGTACTTATTTATAGTAATTCAATACTTATCCAGCTACAGGGCTTCTATAACAAATGTAACATGTAATTGTATGTTTTATTTTCCCTGGCTTATGAATTTCCGAGCTTCCCTTTGCTAGTCCTTTCTCTTAAAGTGTCAGTGTCATCCTATTAGAATGTTGCCTCAGGAAAATACTTCACAAACTCCAAGAGCTACTCTTTTTTTTGGTTTTGGTTGATTTTGGTTTTTACATGTGTGTTTGTTTTGTTTGCTTTTTTTTTTTGGTAAGAGTTTCTTGAAACCTTTAAGAAAGGGTCTGCCAAGTCTGCTCAATGGATGAGGCTCCTTGATTTCCAGCAGGGTCAGCAAGAATAGAGATGCTGTGGACACTTTGGAATTCTCAGGCTAGCTCTGTTTCTCAAGCTAAATCTAGACCTCAAGATAGGTTTAGACCTACATCTGGAACATTTTTCTTTCTTTTGCATGCATTGGCTTGAAGGTGCTGTGCTATGAAGGCGTCTCACATTGGGACAAGCAACCAGATCTGGGTGGGATTCTTTTTTTTTTTTTTTTAATACATTATTAAGATAGTTCACAGCAAAGCCTGTGAAGTCTTATCAGGAGCAGTACTCCTGTTGCTCCTTAGATTCAGCCCCCTCAAAACTCTCTTTCTGGCATGTCTGTGCATATAAAGCTGGATGTCCAGGACACAACTGTCCTGATGTCACTCCAGAGCAGACTCTGAGTCTGACCCGCAGCAGAGCTAACACAGGTTTAAAGGCAGAGTGTCCTCTCCAGATGTTTTCAAGTGGACCGATGAGGAAAGCATAAACACACTGCCCAAAGACAATAGGATTTCCTTGTAGTAATCTTTTAATGTGTCACATCAGCAGTGAACTGCACTGCATGGTCATGTAAATGGAGTTTAGATTCTTTGCAATTCAATTTTGTCTCCATCAGCAAGAAACCCTTTGTTTTTAACTTTGGCATCTGTGAAGGGTCCTTCTGAGAGCTACTCATCATCTTCATACCTAAAGAGTTCTTTTTCTTCAGGGAAGAAGAAATGGGTTCTGCAAGTTCATGTGAGCACCTCCACAGCAGTTGTCGTGTCCATTAAACATGGCATTGCATCCAGCACTGGTAGAACTAAAAAGCATACAACTAGATTTCTTCAAATTTTATCAAGATATGATACAGCACTGCAGGGTGCTCATTAGTGTTTCCCCGCTCCCACAGATACTTGGCACCGTGATCCCCAGAAAAACCCATACTGGAGGCCCATAACATAGGCAAAAAGAAAATGTTTGGTAAGAATGGATTTTGCAGTTGCACCCTATGCAGCTGTGAAATTCCTCTGAAGAAAAACCAAAGGGGTGTTTGAAGGGCATTTGCTTCTCCAGTTAGAGAGATCCGGTGACTATGACCAATGGTGTTGGAGAGGTAAAGCTGCCTTCTGAGAAGCGAATACACCTTCTCTGGGGAAGTGTTTTCCAGACATCTTTAGGAAGATCTAGGGAAATGCTTTGTATCCTCATAGTTTTGAGGGCCTGTGAAGGAAATGCACAGCTGTTGGGGAACTGAGTGTAGCAGTTAAGACAGCTGTTGGGGAAAATATATAGTATTACTAAGAGCAATTCTGTGTGAGCACATAGGAATAACTGTACATTCATGTGAGGGTGTCTGGGTTAGAAGAAATGGCTGTCACAGCTCTGGAGACAACACCCATCCTTATAGCAGCGAGATGAAAATTTGGGAGTCTTAAAGCGGACACTTTGAGAATTTATCTATTTTATCACCAACCGTAGCCCTACTAACTGTAAATCCAGATGGCTACTGTTTTCCAGAAATTAAACCATAACCTCACCGCCTGGCAACGGGTTACCTATGACAGCCAGTGGCATTGTCCACTCAGGAGGATGCCAGGTAAGAGCATCATAAATTTTCTTGGAAATCTCTGCCCTGATGTGCTTGCATGTATTTGGAGAAACACAAACAGCATGTGGAGCCATGGAAGCACCGGTCTCTTCCATGTGCATCCACAACTGAAAAGCTTTCAGATCCTCATGGTCCTGTAGCAGAATTACTTTCTCTTCTCTTGCAGCATTATGTTGTGTGTTACATTGCACGTTACTCCAGAAGAAAATTTGTATCTTTCTCTCTTGCAGATACTTCAGATAAAAAGTTTAGTATTAACGGTTTGGAGTGAAAGCTCACAATCTAGTGATTCAAACCAGCTTCTTCCGAATGTCTAATTTCTATGCTTCCTTTGAAGAATATTATTTGATGAACTGTGAGGGAAAAGGGAATACGTTTGCTTCTAGATGCCCATTAAATTAAAAAGAGCAAGTAAAAGAAATGAACACTGATGAACACTGGGATGGTACCTGGCTTACTTCTCCCTTGCCTCTGTCCAGGCAGGACACGCTGTGCCAGAAGGATTTTCTCTGATGTGGCGGGAGGCTGCCCTCATCACAGGGCAGCTCTGCCCGCTCCTTGCCAGCTGTGGACAGATGTTGTCCTCCCTCTCCAGCAGTGGGTCTGCTGGGAAGCCAGAGGTGGGAGCTGCCCCAGGAGTTTGCCTGGGCATTGGACGGACTGCAGGCAGCTCCTGGGGAGAACAGCTATGTGAGAAGCGAGCTCCATTCACACAGTGCAAGTGGCTGCCTAAAATAAGCTTGAGTTACTTTTATTTTTCCACCTCATAAACAGGAGTTTGTTCCTCACTCTACAAAGGTTTAGATACTAATGTGATAGTGTATAAAAATATTTTGTTGTTTTATTGCTTAAAACAGGCAATTAAATTGTCTTGATTGAAGAACTGCAACTATTTAAATAATGTTTAGTCCACCATTAGTTGCCAGAAATATGACTGTACAGTCAGATCCAGCCAGCCAGCCACAGTTTCTTCCATGTGAATTAATTTGTGAAAAGATTATTTAGATGCATAACTTTGTCACTGTTTCTTTTTAATAATGAAGCAACCATGCCATCAAGCGGTTGGGACTTACTGCTTTGAAGTTCTGATGAGACATGCACATCAGGTGTGAGCAGGATGATGTGTATTAGCTGCTTTCTGAGTCACACTGCATCTTTTCAGTTAGTCCTTCATGGCAGTATGTGAATGTATTGCATCTAATCCCAGCACTATTTTTTCCCTATTTCATAACTACTGTGTTGCAATTTGGGTTTTTTTGTGGGTTTGTTTGGGTTTTTTTAAATAACATTTAAAAAATGCTCTATGCATTCTTGGTGCGACACTGGCGCAACCCTGGCTTTGTCCTGGGGAGCCCAAGGGAAATCTGAAACCTTCAGGACATGTCTAGACTGAAAGATGAGCTATGACAAAGCGTGGATATGCTGGCAGAGATCTAATGGCTGTGATGCTGACTGGTCCCTGGCCCTTGGCAAGGCTGCAGGATCCAGCCCGAGCCCAGAGTGCAGGTCAGGGGGGCCACCAAACATCATCGATGGACCAGCAATCTCCAGCCTACCTGCAGCTGCCAAAGTGCCAAATGAAAATGTTGCTTTTAAGCAAATGGGAACAACCCTGCCCCCCAGCTGAGTTTTCAACACAGAAATAGAAATTTAGCCACTTGAAACCACTTGCATGGTTTATAGTGTTTAATGTACAGGAAAGCTATCAGGCCAACTGAAAGACAGGCAGCTGTTAATGCAAAGACTGAGCCAATGAAAATGCAACTTGGGGGCTGTAAATATTTAATAGATAAATTAATAAAGACTGTTCTGATGATACTGTAATTACCTGCAGATTGAACTAAATCTACCCATCGGGGAGATGACTGGGTGGTTATTTTTCTTCTCTGACTATTGCAAACACAGTAGAAAGTTAAAATACAGATACTTACTTTGACAATGAGTACAATATGTGATTTATTAAGTTCTCGATAATAATACTCAGTGAGCATTTTACAGCACCTAGTTTTCCTCTTTCTTAAGAAATGTGTAGAAAGAGGGTGTTTAGATGAAGAATTATAGAACTATTTTAGTTGAAAATGAGCTGTAGCTTTATGTGTAGTAAGCAGCGTAACATTAAACACAGACGATTAAACTAGAGATACAGGGCAACTCTGATCAAGAATTTAAAGCACATGCCTTGATGCCAACACTAGTCCTTTATCCCAGTTCCCATGTTTAACATCACAATTTTTGTCAATTTGTGTGGCTTTCATTGGTTGTTGTGCTTCCCTGGGAGAGTCAGACTGAAGGAACTAGCAACCCTAAGCTGGCTCTGACATATGCAATTGTTACCTTTAGAATTCCTGGCGGGGGGAAAAAGCTGATATAAACCAGCTTACCAGCCATTTCCAAAGAAGCCATTCCTTGAGCAGCATTAGGAATGACAGTGAGTTGGCATCTGTATAATCCAGTTTCTTCCACCTGTATTTTTGGCAGAAATAGTGCAGTATTGCCTTTTAAAATTTCACTGTCTAGCATGGAGGATCCTACTCCAGGAGGACTGGTTTCCAGCTATAAATGTAAATAGTATATTTTCTTGGTCAATATCTTGGGTTTCTAAATACCAAATGATTGTCAGATTGTTGTTATCCAGTTGTGCTGTACTGTACTCGGAGATCAAGCACGGAACCCAGGAGTCTGTACTCAGGAACAGCACTATTAGTGCTTATTTGCACTTTCAGGGTCTCTTCCAAAAGGAAACA
The DNA here is from genome assembly GCF_964273445.1 of Streptopelia decaocto. NCBI lineage: Eukaryota > Metazoa > Chordata > Aves > Columbiformes > Columbidae > Streptopelia > Streptopelia decaocto. Next base: position 54,546,361 of record NC_138661.1, read on the forward strand.
GCATAATGTAAGAAATGCATTCTTAGAAAACAACAACAAGAAAACAAATACCCCACAACCTTTTTGAAACATGGCAGCTGTTGTTTGGCTTTTGGGGGATCATTCAGTTTTCAACATCCTATTTTATTATGTCACCACTCTGCTTCTTAATTATCTTGTAGAAGTGCGGGTAATCCTTGTTTTAGGCTCCCTCTAGTGAAGAAACGGTATGAAACCGTGTGTGCTGGCCATGTGAAAAATCCTTGTGTTGTTATAGTAGATTTTGCATCACTTCTCCGTGGTACTAAATGCACTGGCAAGGTCCGCACAGCCTGTAGAACAGCTGCGGGCTCACGAATGTCACTCATTGCTACTGAAGTATCTAGTGCCTTTCTGTGACTGTGGAGATTTCCAAACACACGAGTTTGCACAGGACTCTAATCCATGGCTGAGGAACTCCTCCTCTCCTCCTGGGTGGGCTCCAAATTCTGCCCAGCAGAGGTGGGGGGCTGCCTGCACCTCCATCCTGCTTCCTCCACTGCCACTAGGGAGCTCAAACACTGGAGTCTTCTTTTCAATGTAATATTAACAGCAAAGAAGAGCTACTGGGAGAAGGTGTGGAATGAGATATTAGAGGGGAAACTCTGTGTATTGTCTGCACCATCACCTTCTACAACACAGGAATGGCTCTGTGGGCAGTTTCCTGGAAGATACAAGCTGTGAGCCATTATGTGTTAAGGAAATGCACATTTGAGTAAATACTAATTGTTTGCAACATACTCTGAACAGCAGTCACTGTGCAGTCATTCAGACTAAGAGCTTCCCAAATTGATGGAAAAGGTGCAAAGAATGGAGAGGTCAGCTTTGTAGTGCTGCTCTATCCTTGCATTTGACACTGAAAAATATACCAAGCTTAGAAACTTGAGCATCTCTGCAAAAAATTCCTTCCCCTCATTGATATTGTTCTTTACTACATGTGCAACTATGCAGGCTGTTATTTAGCATAATGTTGGATAGTATAATTATGAAAAGTGTTACTACTGGATACAAAGTGATTCTGGCAAGTGTGGCTTTAAAGGCATTAGAAAACATTGGGTAACTGTAGATGGTTTTGGTATTTGCTGTCTGTGGATGCATAAATAACAGGACTCAAGCTAGTTGTCTATTTCCCATTACATTAAACAACAAAAAAGTAAACTAAACTACACCGAGTGTTGCTATATTTTCAGATGGGACTTTCATTTCACTATCAACTACCTCTCAACTTCAGTAACAGATACCTGAGGATGCAAACAAGAAAATACTTCTAGGGCCAACCTTAAGGGTCAGCTCCTGGCATCTGCTATGTACTTTGATGTACTTTGGCATAAACTATAAAAGGACAACCCATAGCTCAGAGCTTCAGTTCTTTGCAACATGCCACCATTCATCACATTTTTCTTAATTGAGATACATTTACAAAATGGAAAAGTCTGATGTGGCTGGATATGGCATCAAGTCCTGTGGCTCTCCCCAAGAGACACATTGCCACGGCTATTCTGATATCCCCCAACGGCCAGGCCCTGGTTTTGAAGGCAAAATCTGTAAGCAAAGAGAAAACAACCTAGAGAGAATCTGTTATTAAACCTGGGCGTGCTTCACCTTTTCTGGGATTTCTGTTTTGAATTTGTAACAAGTCAGGGAATTGTGTGGTGTTGGCCTGAGTTTGTAATGCTTTTGCAGGAGCATTTTAATTAGTTGGTTTTGTATTTTTATGAATACAGAAAATTGAGCATGCGAATGCTTAATTAGCGAATAGCTCTTGCAGCTGGTACCAGGGAAGAATACAAGATACTTACATATTTTTATAAATTCCTTTTCATATCTTTTGAGTAAGCAAAAATGGAAGGCAAACAGGGCCTCTAAACAGGAAGTTGTGCATATAGACAAGATCTAAACCCACTTCTTTCCCACCCGCTTAAAACAAAACACTAGACGTCTGTCACTGCGCTGAGTTTCAGTTTAATCCAGTTAAAAACTAATCTATACAAAGTACAGAGCGGGGCTTTTTTTTTTTTTTTTCCCTACATGTATTGCACTGGAGGATATGGATTTGTACAACGTTGACCAAATCTTACTCCTTCATCCTCCTACCAAAATCCCAGCCAAGTACAAAACCAAATCTCTGCATCTTTGTCTTGGAACTGGTGTCTGTATGAAATTACATTCAGTTTTCTTGTAATCACCTCCTAAATGAAAAGCAGAGTACAGGTGAAAGCACAGGAGCCCATGATATTCCAGTCCCTTATTTATCTGTGATTATAGCTTTCTACTTCCTTACTTAGCTGTACACTTAGTATGTTTGGGGTTTTTTTTTCAACTTTAAAAAGCTCCTGAGAAATCAGTACCATGGTAGAAACATGCTTTTAGCAGCTAATACTTTTAGTTGCTTTTATGGAAGAGAGAACCCAATTAAAAGACATCAGCACTGAAAACAACAAAACACATTGAAAAGCAACAAATCTGTGAAACATTGCATGTGTGACTTCAGCACATTGCATAACCTCTAAGGCAGATGTTCCTCAAAGGTTCCTCACTCTTACTTAAACCACACTTCAGAACTGATCCGCAAAAATAGCTTAGTGGCTTTATTACACTCAGATGGAGACCTCTTTTAGCCTGGGCCTTTGAGAAGGATGAGATGGACAGTATTGTGTGAACATTGTCTGTCAACAGACCACACCTGACAGATCATCTTCTGGAAGAACATCCACCAAGTCCTTGCTGTCTTTGTGGACATGTGATACAGGTACCCATGCACATGAGACTTTTGAACTGGGCGGATGAGCATGAAGTTGTAACTTGGTCTTTCATCGCAAAAAACATTTAGGCAACAAACTTAAGATGTGCTCAGTAGGAGCTCAGGAACTTAAGCATTACTGAGGACTGAGGCTCTGACTTCCACATAATTTAGGGCAAATAACTGGCAGTTTGACTGAGCCTTGATTACTGTTAAAGATAAACCAAAACACCAATTCTAAGGCTTAAAAAACTGCCTGTTTCCTCTTCTAAAACATGAACAGAAAGTCTGTAGAATATTGCTGAACTGCAAGCCTACTAATTAAATTAACACTGACAAGAACAACATTTAGCTATCATATAGTAATTGAAGGTGTACGTCATTTTATACTGAATGCACCCCAGTGGCTGGTTGAAATGCAAAATGAGAAACTTTTGCTAATGCTAACTCACAGCAAGGGAAAACTCTGATTTCTCACAAGTGGCTTCCTCAGAGGCCCACTGACACTCACTACCCGGTGGCGTGCAGAAGCTGAGTTCAGCGCCCAGGCTACAACAGTTCTTCACAAAACTCTGGGTGTTTCCAGGTAAATGGGATAAGAGAGATACAATACCCATCTCTGACAGCAGGGATAGTCAGGATCTTACAATCAAAATGTAAGAGGCTGCCCTGAAACCAAAGCTTGAGCATTACATTACAAAGCATCCCATTAAATATGACATTTGTTAGGAGGCAGATATAGCCTGAAGGAATGATTTGTATGGTAGAAATGCCTTTACACCAAAGGTTTCAGTCCTTGATTCTGTACAAACATCTGTGGCTGTATCATTTGTCCTCTGCAAACTTTCATGTGGGATGGGGTGAACACACACGAAAAATTTCCCCCACCTTTTCCACAATGTTTGAATAATTCCCCCTTTGTTTCCCTCCTTGCTCTGTTACCCATTATCAGGCTGCAACCCCGAAGCCAGGGCTGTGCAGTGAGAAACTCTGTTAGTCTGGATGTAACTAGAACTATGTCTGGGACTCTTGGCAAACAGTCTCCTGCCAAAGACATACTCAAACTGATGTTAGAAGCATGGAAATGACAAACTGTGGGGACACCAATTTTGGCAACAAAATGTTAACCAGTTGTGCAGAGAACAAAACAAAAAAAAAAAAAGGTAAAAGTCCAGTTGTTTGAGTAGCATAAATGAGGGAAATGTGACATGACAACTAACAAGATGAAACAGATAGGGAAACCTAATCTGTTCTGGCAGGGAATTCTATGATATTGTGTGGACAAAAAAGAATGTGCTCGGTCCTGCTTAAAGGAGCCTTAAACATGGAAGGAACACACCTAGCTTCTATCACAGTTCTTCAGAGAAACTTACCAAATGTCAATACAAAACATGGGTTATTGCCTTCTGTCTTACTTGAGTTGACTAAGATTTTCAAATCTTATTCTGAAAGGAACATATTTTTATAACTGAGGGTTGCCTCTGTTTCTGTGCTCAAAACTCATATGATTTCTTTTAATGACACTCAGCAGTTAGCCAGAGAACAGGAAGGAAAGGCAAAGGATACTTGCCACGGTGTATGTGTATCAGTATCAGTTCAAAGCCAGCATTATACAGTCAGAACAATCCGTGTTTAAAAAAAGCCTCAAACAGGGTTTACAGATTAGGATACTTCCAGTCTGAAATGAATGACAAGCAAGGACAATCGCACAACTTTGCAACATTATAGTAAAACCCACAGGAAAATGAACTTATTCTTGTAAAATCTTGGCTTACAACATTAGGGACCTCCCCTGGTTGGTTACCAAAATAATACAATCAAGTAGCACTCCTGTTTTAAGACCCTTCACAAACTTAGACCAACTGCTGAAAAACTAAGAGTTCATAGTAAGACTCTTAACAAGTCAAAGATTCATGTCTGAGAAGAGCCTTCTGAAGCGCATGGTGCATCTTGAAAAATCTGGTATTATCATAGGAGGTAGGATAATCTGTACAGAAAAAGACAAAGTCTTGTTCTGTTTTGCACAATATTTCTATCAACATAAAAAGCTTACTTAATAACATGCAAAATTTTGAGATCAGCTGGCACCTGATGAAAGAAACAGGGACGAAAGTACTGTCCCAAGAGCCAGCTGAGTATTCAACTGCTACACATAATTAATCTCAACAAGGAGGACGGTTCAGATCAGTACACCAGAAATACAACATTTTTTGAAGGCTTACAGTGAAATTCTTAGGCTTCTGTAAACATGAAAAATATTCACTGTTCCACATAATTCTTCATTGTGTTTAGATTTTAGAAAGTGCAAATTTTCTGTGATTAAGGATAAGTGTGATTGGTTTTTTTAATTTGGTCTCAAAGAAGAATAGGTTTGGAAGTGCTGGAAATGGTAGGCCTTTATCTATGGTCTTTGTTTCTCCGTATTTTGCTTCTCAGCATGTCTGGAAAGAGTTTCTACATAAAACTAGACCTAACTTGACATTCAGGCCAGTTCCCTGCTTCCTCTCTGAGCAGATTCCAATTTGTGCCTAAGCAGAGAATGGCAGACATCTCCTCCCTTCTTTGTAAGAGAAGAGTTCAGCTCAGTCCCCTGCCCATAAAAACCTTTATAGTTTTCCTCAGTTCCCTCCTCCATTATAACCTCTGAATGATTCCCTTGCTGTGCTGCTCAATGATGCATTGGAGAGAAAATTAGTTTAATTTATTATTCAAATGTGGTTTCATACTTCACCTCTAACATTCCTAATGGTTTGACAATCTGAGGAAAAAGTGAAGAGTTCATGTTTCGCTCTGATTTCCTGCCCACCCACTGCCCACCCTTCCCTCCCCCCAATAATAAAGATGCTACAAAGTTGAGGCACAAGTGGTTAAGGGTGAACTTGATCAGTTCTAGCAGCTGGTTCTTGGACGTGTACTGGTGGTAAAGGCTGATCACCTCCCGCAGGGTGTTTTGGTGCATCCCCAACTTTGTGTTCACCGGCTGTAAAACAATAATAAAACCATTTGAATTTGCCACAAATGTGAAAAGCCTCTAAAGGCAAGTTTCTAGTGCAGGGACAATCAAAAACAAAGTTCTGGGGTTTGGTCTGTAAGCGGAATAAAGAATTTTATTTGTGACTCCTAATGAAATTGGATTGAGATTACCCAACAGACTGGTCTTCCACAGATTTATATAAACTTATAATATCCTCTTAGATTACTAGTTGTTACTGTTTTCTGTGAAATATTTTTACTTCCATAAAACATTGGTTCTTTGGAGATTTTTCTTTCTGGAATATATTAGGTTTATGAAACCTTTAATGTCAATATGAGAAGCTTGGAAAAAATACCCACAACAACCTGCTCCTGTATTTTACTCCTCACTGTGTCAACAATACAACACTCTCCCTTTGCCTACCTTTGAATAATACTCATTTTCATAGTTTGCTGTAGATTTCAGAACTTGCAGCTGCATTTTTGTGATTTTTTTTTTTTTTTTTTCCTTAAATCACTCTTAGTACCTCTAGTAGCCTACAGATTAGAAATAATGTCTACTTGGATCTCCTTAACCCAGTGAATGAGTAGTGACTGGTTCTGGGTAATATAATGAGTTCTTATGACATTTGATTAAATGACTTTGCAAAAAGTTTTACATAAAATAACATACGTGTTCAGAACAGAATCTGCTACAATATTGCCAGTATCAAAAGACATATCATTAATCCAATTCCCAGGGCATCTACTAATTCACATGAAGTTTTTACTGAAGGTGAGGGGGAGTGAAGCTCTCAGAACTAGGGATCATAAAATGAAATTGCGCACAGGCAGTTTTGAGGCAAATGAAAGACAAAATTAAATTGGTACTGAAATTTCGTTACTTCTCTTCACAGAACTGAGGCTTTGGGATAGAATTTCAGGATACTCAACAAAGTAAGCTGTAATCACTGAATAAAGCATTTATGGTTTGAAAGCCCACCGTTGGGCCTGCAGCAGTTAAGAGCTTCCAGTATTCAAAAGGCTGCCTGGACATAGTTTGAAGTCTTATGTTTGAGATGAATGTCAAGAAGTTCTAGAGCTCCACTGATAATGTTAGCACATGAACATGGAGGCCAGTAAAGCCATATTGATTTCAGCCTTTCTAGAGGAGTAGAAAAAGCTAATTTAGGATGCATGGGAGAATGGAGCCCCTTTAAAGCACAAAAGAAATGTGGACAATGTGTTATGCGTAGGAACTACTAATATATACCTGACCATTTTGTTGCCACTAATAAGCGAATGCAGCGACTTATTACAGCATTTTTCTGAGGGTGCTGAAGCAATTGGTCGCTCATACTGTCTAAAACTAACTTGCCATGTCATGTTGTGCGCAACTTCTGGTAAATTTGCCACAGGGGATACACTTGTTGAAAGCATTTACATGCTTTGATTTGTTCTGCAGTCTCAGACTGGTAATGCAGCCATAGGGCACCAGACAGTCCTGGTCATTTCTATGTCTCTCTTCTCTGGATGCTCAGAAATCCCAAATATCCTAGATTTCAATAGTTTTAGACTAATAAGTACAACACAATCTCCTTCTTCTCTGCCCATTTGATGCCTTGACTTGGAAAGTCTGTTTTTTTTTTTTACTATGGGCTTAGAAACACTGAGATATCAGGAGTACTTTAGAAGAGTTCCATACTTCCCTTTTCAAGACAGTTTAGTGAACCTCTCCCGAGATCATTAAAACCACATTCTATTAACAGTTCCAACAGAAAACACAGTTTTAATGACTGTTACATTGGAGATCTTATTCTGTGTATCTACACAGAAAGATACATACGGGGTTGGAATTTCAGTTCTCCAGCTGGTCCTGCAGGAGGATTTCCTTGCTGTATTTTCTTTTGTTCCATCTGTTTTACGACCTGGTGAAAAATAAAATACCACAGTTGAAAAACGTAAATCTGTCAAATTTCTCTAATGTGAATACACTTAAAAGAAATTTTGCAGCCATTATGTTAAGTCTGTGTTAATGGGCCTACTACTGAGTTAAGATACTTGCATTGTTTGCTATAACTCTGAATGCTAGATTATGTCTTGATGTGATATCATTAGTTTAGAATTCATCTGGGACTCAGAGGAGAACTCAGGGTAAGGAATGCTCCAGATCTGGGGATTGTCATGAGCTGTCACGTGTTTAAGGATATAGAAAAGGAAAAAACATAATTCTGTTCTCCTAAGTGTACCTGCTGAAGCTCTTGTTTCTGAGCCTGAAGCTGGTCCTGCTGCCTCTGTAGCTCTTCCTTCTGCTTCTCAAGGTCTTCTGCCTTCTTTCTAAGTTCATCTTCTTGCTGAGAAATATGACTTTCAAATTCCTTCAGCTCATCCTCAGTGAAGAGCTGCTGTTGATCTAGTGTCTGCAAGAAAATGCACACAAACGTGAATACTTAGGCAGAAATGCATATACAATGAAATTATTAACAGCTGAATTGTACAGTTCACTAAACAACCCTCAGAATTTTCATCAAAATATCCAGATGTGACACTGTCAAGCACTAGTACACTCACTGTAAGAAACAGCAAAATAGCAGTTTCTCAGCTATTTTCTCTGCAAAATTCTACTAAGGATTTAGAGGTAGGAGAAAAAATTCCTCTTGCTTCCGGCTGAGTTCCTATCTCCCCTTTAAAGTGATTCATAAACAAAATGTCCATTTTCGGTTTGAAAAGCATGTGGGGAAAGCTCTTCCAGAATCCACCGGGTGGCGTGAGACCTTTCTGTTTGTGTGTGGACAATACATCTGCATTACATTATCTGCTGCGGTTTGTATATTACATTTAGCTAAGGAGCTTAACCATATACATACCAAAACAGAACTGAAAAAAAGCAAAGGTCAGATTCATGCCACTTGGTTTGCTGGTTACAATGATGGTAACAGTACAGTATGTTGCACTTGGAATACATTCTCATTACCTCCCAGCTATCTGGCTCCAAAAATTCTTTTTTCTCTGTAGCTCGCAGGAACTCTTCCAAAGTCACAAGCCGGTCCTTGTTGATGTCGACCTATTTGAAGCAAAAACTTAAACTCAATCTAAAGGATGGGGTTTGGTTGATTTAATATTTAATTTCATTATGCAAATATCTTAAACATTTTAAAACTGTCCCATTTTCAAGGGAGTGTCTGCAACATCTTCTGAAAACTTCTCTCACAAGCTTATATAGCTTAACAAAAATGGAAATAAAACTAAATCCTCACATTTTACTTAAAAATTCATTGGCTTCATTGGCATTATTTGTGGTCACAGCCCCAACTATAATAGTGGCATGCATCACTTTTTTGAGAAAAATGTTTTGTAGCTTTCTGGTAATAATTTTGTAACTGTGAGTCAGAGTAATATCCACTGTTGGATGGGGAGGTTTTAAAATGTAAAAAAAAAAAAAAAAAAAAAACCACCCAACTGAATTGTGTCAGAATCCTTTAAGGGGAAGGGAGGAAATGCTTCCCTGTATGACTAATAGAAGACCAGGCTTGTTCCATTCCTCAAGCTTAGGGAATATAGTTGAATACAGAAAAGATACAAATGAAAAACACGGTGGTTCAAAACATCCTATTCCCTTCCCTGTCTCCTGAGCTGAACTAGTAAAGGTATTCACTGTCATAGGTGACACCTTGAGGTCTGAACCTCTTCTGAAGGGACAAAGATGAGCTACATGAAAGAGGGCATTGCTCTACTCTTTCTTCTCACACCTCAATCTTACCCATTTGCCAAGTGCAAAAACACATTTAGAGTCTTCCCTGTTTGACGCAAAATTCACGGGCAATCACAGTATCACAGTATGTTTGGGATTGGAAGGGACCTCAAAAGATCATCTAGTCCAATCCCCCTGCTGGAGCAGGAACGCCTAGATGAGGTCGCACAGGAACATGTCCAGGCGGGTTTTGAATGTCTCCAGAGAAGGAGACTCCACAACCTCCCTGGGCAGCCTGTTCCAGTGTCTGTCACCCTCACTGAGAAGAAGTTTTTTCTCAAATTTAAGTGGAACCTTTTGTGTTCCAGCTTGATCCCATTACCCCTTGTCCTATCATTGTTTGCCACCGAGAAGAGCCTGGCTCCATTCTCGTGGCACTCACCCTTTGTATATTTATAAACAATAAGGTCACCCCTCAGTCTCCTCTTCTCCAAACTAGAGACCCAGCTCCCTCAGCCTTTCTTCATAAGGGAGGGAGATGCTCCACTCCCTTAATCATCTTCGTTGCCCTACGCTGGACCCTCTCCAGCAGTTCCCTGTCCTTCTTGAACTGAGGGGCCCAGAACTGGACACAATACTCCAGATGAGGTCTCACCAGGGTGGAGTAGAGGGGAAGGAGGACCTCTCTCAATCTACTAACCACCCCCCTTCTAATGCACCCCAGGATGCCATTGGCCTTCCTGGCCACAAGGGCACAGTGCTGGTTCATAGTCATCCTGTTGTCCACCAGGACCCCCAGGTCCCTTTCCCCTACACTGCTCTCTAATATGTAATTTCCCAACCTATACTGGAACCTGGGGTTGTTCCTGCCCAGATGCAGGACTCTACACTTTCCCTTGTTAAATTTCATTAGGTTATTCCCCACCCAACTCTCCAGCCTGTCCAGGTCTCGCTGGATGGCAGCACAGCCTTCTGGCATGTCAGCCACTCCTCCCAGCTTAGTGTCATCAGCAAACTTGCTGATAGTACACTCAATTCCCTCGTCTAAATCGTTAATGAATATATTGAATAATACTGGCCCCAGTACTGACCCCTGAGGCACTCCACTAGATACTGGCCTCCAACTAGACTCCGCACCATTGACTACGACTCTCTGGCTTCTCTCCTTAAGCCAGTTTGCAACCCAAATTTCTATTGAATGTCAGTATCTGCAAAATATGGAGGTTACAGCACAATTCCTTCTCTGGAATTTCTTAAATAAAAACTAGTCAGCAGGCATTTACATCAGAACATGGAGACAGGGCTTGAGAACTGTAACTTGATGTGAATCCCAGCACAAACAGCATTCAGTGTTACAGGTCGTCCCTTTCTGCTGTACTTGGACAGCCTCATGTTAGGAGAACTGTATTTCTTGAACACAGAAGGAAATCAGCAGCTCTACTGAACATCAGTCCCACCTCGTTCATTACGTGTTCTCTCATTCTCAGCCTTTCTTCTTCCATTTCAACCATGTCATCCTCTTCATTTTTGGGATCATACACTTTTTCTAGCTGAAATTCAAAATCAGCAAATGTTAGTTTGGAAAAATGGCTACGTGTTCAAATGACAGAGCATATTTGGAATCATAGTGCAAGATGTTGCTAAAAACATGAGTTCAGTGTTTTTCCAACAGAATGAGAGTGTGTGTGTAATTCTCTTTCAGCATAGTATTTAAGCAACAAGTGAACCTTTCTTTGCTAAGAATTAAATTTTCAGCTAATTCATGTGGTTGTTTGTAATTCAGTGCTGTGAACACTACAGTAAAATAGACCTCGGCATCCACAGTCTGATCCTACATTTAATTCAAAACAGGCAGAGCTTCCACGTGGTTTCTGGAACAGGAGAGAGCAGCTTTTTTACCAGAGCATGCAGCTGACCTGTAGGCATTCAGGTTATCACAAGACAAATTGACTGCTTAATTTAATGGTCCACTTCTCTTCTTGCACATTGTATTTCTGATGAGTTCATGCTTATTTGCTTCTACTCAGCTTTCTTAGTCATTAGGCTTCACTTGCTTAGCCACAGGTAATTTTAAGGCCTCAACTATTTGTTTTCAAACTACGAAGCTGCAAAATGGTGGGACAAATCTGTCAAAAAAGGCTGCCATATATCTTCACTGTATTAGAGGGGATTATGGCAAAGTATTGTTAGAAATCTGTATTTGCAAATTTAATTTATTCAAAAATTTACAGTAGTTTAAATTTATAAGCTTCTACATATACTGTACAGCACATTTCCTCCCCGACTCATGAAATCTAGAAAAAATTCTAAGATTAGATATTGACAGCCACAGTACTGGATCTCTGAATGGGAAAATGAAGACCAAGGCCTTTCATTTACTTATTCATTCTGCAATTTCCTTCACTGTAGAATTTCAGTATATTGCTATCATTACTCCCCTGGGAGGCAAAGAAGTACTAATATTTGTGTTTTCACAGACAACAAACCAAGGCTCAAAGAACCTAAGAGCCTGTCTACTTTATCAGATGTACAAATTAGCTACACACAAAATATTGGAAATTTCTGTAGCAACTTCCACAACGTGCTGGCTTTGAGCCAGTTAGCACAGGCATGACCCTTTTTCTCTCCACAAGGCTTGGGAGTGGAGCATCTCCCTTATGAGGAAAGGCTGAGGGAGGTGGGGCTCTTTAGCTTGGAGAAGAGGAGACTGAGGGGTGACCTCATTAATGTTTATAAATATATAAAGGGTGAGTGTCACGAGGATGGAGTCAGGCTCTTCTCGGTGACAACCAATGATAGGACAAGGGGTAATGGATACAAACTGGAACACAAAAGGTTCCACTTAAATTTGAGAAGAAACTTCTTCTCAGTGAGGGTAACAGAGCACTGGAACAGGCTGCCCAGAGAGGTTGTGGAGTCTCCTACTCTGGAGGCATTCAAGACCCGCCTGGACGCCTTCCTGTGTAACCTCATCTGGGTGTTCCTGCCTCGACAGGGGGATTGGACTAGATGATCTTCCGAGGTCCCTTCCAATCTCTAACATTCTGTGATTCTGTGACTTGCTGATGAGCCCTGAATGAGCACAGCAACCCAGCTGCAGGACCTCTACCAGGCTGCATGTAGCCAGAGCAGGAGTGCAGCTCTCTGCATCACAAGTTATACAAGTATAGCTATCCTGCAGATTAATAAAATCTCAAACAAGCCTGTGGTAGAGAAATAAATGAGCAGTAGATCTCTGGTGTCTGAGTCCTATGCTTCAACTACTTTATTTTCCCTGCTAATATGTTTTTATACTTTCATAGAAACATTAAGGATACAGAAAACTTGGCATGAATATTCAAATTGGCAGTCCAAAATCCCCAAATATACTTGGAAAAAATACAGACATTCCTGTAACCATTTACTGAAACAAGTTAAGTATCTGAACTTTTTTTTTTTTACCTCTTTAGTAAATAGGGCTTCTAATTCTTGCTCATCCAGGAAACCATCATTATTGACATCTACAAAAAGTGTTGAAAATAAAAGCTGAGTATGTACACAAAGTAATACATGTAATAGTTCTCCATGAGTTAAGTAAGAATCAGCATACACATCTATGTAGATTAAAAACTCCATTTAACAAGATGCTGGTTACAAAGGTCAATTTTTCTGTTTAGGTTTTTATCAAGCATTGGCTGAACTGTATTGCCATTTTTGGCTGGTTAGTTGGACAAGTCTGGAGCAATCTCTCTATTTCTTAGATTAGCAAACTTAAATAGGTTACAACAGGATAGTACAGTGTGCATTTGCTAAAAAATGTTGCTGAAAACAAGTTGTCCCAATTTAACAACTACATTTGTAAATAGATTCAGGAGCAACAAAAATCTGTAGAAAAACTTTATCCAACAGTACAACTCTTCAAAAAAACTAAAGAATTGTGAAAATCTATATAAATATGCAGCACTTGAGGTCACTGTAAAATGACTTCTAATGACAAAAGCAAAGAGAATACTTGATAACTAACAAACCTTCTTTTATCCTACATTCTACTCTGAATATTGTTATACCACCTCTGAAATTGAAAGAGAATGTCTACTTCAAACGAGTGTTATTATGCAGTCTTTTTGTTTAATTGCTTCAAAGTTTTTTATATACTAAGCTGTAAGGCAAAAGGTTATTTCAGCTAATTCTCTTTTGGTAAGATTTGCACAAAAAAGCTACCAAAAATTTTCAGAAAATGATCTTTCAAGATCTCTCTAAAAAGAAGAAATAAGGTTTAATAGCTATAATGCAAATTTATATATTTTATAAACCAAGATAAAGGTTCAGACTCAAGCTAGAACACTTCAGTTAAATTACAACCTTTGGGAGTAGTCAAATCCTACATTCTGTTCAACCATTCATAGGCAAGAACTGCTTAAGAGTACTTCATTACTAAGCATTTAACAATGTCAGAATATAAGGCTACACATTTATATAATCACATTTAAAGCAAAATGCCTATTGAGATGTATCCTCATGTCTGCTGCTGTTTTATTGTTTCTAGCTGCACACTGCTCAGAAATACAGAGGCAGGATTTGGAGTAATTTTGGATTTTGTTTTATAAAGGGAATCTTGCAACTTCTGAAGAGGCTTTGCACTTCTCTGGCACTTACCTGCAGAGCTGATGAGAAAGCACATTTTCTCACACACACCTCTGAGGATTTATTCCTAGCACGCTGTATGTAAGTAAAGTTACAGATATGGATAGCCCTTTAAGTATCCATATTTGCCTGAGGAATCACTACTGGCTGCATGATTTTATAAGTAGTTAAACAAAACTCTATTTTTAACTTTTAAACCTCATTTAAAACTTTGCAGTAAACTTACAAGCAATAACATTTTTTTCCTCTACAGATTTATCCAAATTGCTTGAGGTATATGACTCCATCATAGCATAAGACAAACTTGCCCTTAGCAGAAGGTAACAGAAAGTCACTTCACTTGTTCATGAAATTAAACTAAACCTCTTACCGTGTAATTTGAAAAATGTTTTGGGGTCAAATTCATTAGGATCTAGTCCATCTGCTTCTTCCCAAACCTCTTTCAGTTGATCTTTGCTTCCCTATGGATTGGTTACAAAGAAAAACTATTGAAAAGATGACTAAGTATAACTATTACAGTTTCTCTGAAAGGGTTTGTTTTCTAATTAGTCACGTTGCAATGTCTAATACTTTCATAAGACAGAAAGGCCCAGGGAAAGAGGGAGTGTCAAGGAAATGCGCATTCTGTGGAAAGGAACACCTATAATAACCAGTCATGCCACACATACCCATCCAGAAACAACAGCTGAAGGGAGTTAAATTTTGCCTTTTCTAGAGCAAATGGTACTGTGATGCAGTTTCTTGCAGGCCAGGCATCCCATGAAGGCATCCCTACAGTTTTTAATACCATTCTAGCTTCTTATGAGTTTTAGCTTCTTAGTAAAAAATAATTCTGCCAGCAAATAGCATACTTGTACAGAAAAAACAAGGGTATACATAGTGGGTTTTGTAATGCTCTCAGGATTGTTCCCACACTCAGCTCCCATGTCAATCAGAAGATGCAAATGCTGAGATCAAACAAGAGACACCCTTCTCTTTATTAGCTTTTTCTCTCTGGAAAGTTTCCACCCAATCATGCAAGAACAGATTATGGCCTTACGGGATGGTGAACTTTAGGGTGATCTCCATGTTTTTTCTTCATCTCCTCAAATTTGGATTCTTCTCGCTGCCTCTTTTCTTCATCCAGTGTTTTTAAATACTCTCTCCTCTCATGTTCTTTCATCATCTCATATTTCTTAAACTCCTCATGGCGAGTCTTATCATAGTTTTCCAGGTCACTTGTGGCCTAAAAATATACATATATGTAAACATATGATTACGCCACATGATTATGCTCACACATATGACATTAAAAACACTGTATTGTTCAGATCTGTGGGCAAGGTTGGCCATATTGCCATTCTCCTTTCAACCATGAGATAGACTAGTCTGGGGTTTCCTTTTACGTGACAGTGATGCAGAAACGTCTCTCTTCACTTTGTTATTTTCACACAAATTGATTTCCAAGGGCTCAACTCCTAGACCTAGACAGTTTTTGCAACCACACAGTACTGTAAGAAGGCACCAAGGTGTCCTTTCCAATCACTTAATAGTAAGTTGACTCAAAGTTAAGCAAGTCCCATAGTAATGAAGTGCAGCTTCAAATAGCTCAGAATAAGAACGTTTGTAGCTTATCCTACAGTTTCATTTAAAAGTGCCTTCCTTAATAACGGGAGTTTGTTTGCAGTAGCTTAATACAGATTAAATTTAAAAATAAAAAAAAAAAACAAATATGGAGAGAAAGGGTGTAAGTGGAGAATTTCTGACAAAATTTTCCAAGGGTAAAAAAAATCCACAAAAATAAAAGAAAGCTTAAAATATGCCTTATCTTTCAATTTATTTCGAAAATATAAACTCTGTCAAATTCTCATGTGAGACATGCAGTGCTCTCTAAAGCATATCTGAGATTAAAGTCTTTTTTTTTCCCCTTGGGTAGCATATGTTTTTCAGCAGTTGAAAACAGCTGTGCTGTGCTTCATTTAACTGCATCTCCTTAATAAACATGCACTGAAAAAAAACCCCACACCTTTGATTGGTACTGAATCTCCTAAATACTTGAATGCCATGCCCAGCATTTGCAATTTCTAATATGGATATCTTAAATTTTACTCTGCTGTGGTTTATAGCTTGATATATATATATAATAGTAGATTCCAAAATTTCAAATGGCTAGTTTAGGAATGATTATTTGTGAGACACCTAAATAATTTAGAAATAGAAATCAGAAAATATACTTGGGAAAAATGTACTCCTATCAAGATTGTATTTAATTTAAAGGCTTCCAGAAAGGAGTATTTTATTCCCAAAGTTGTTTGTACTGGCACATGAATGGAAGTCCTGTTAAGATGTCACTCCAAAATTGATGGGCTCTTCAGCATAAAGCACGATGGCAAAAGTTTTCAAGTGTGCAATGGAGACAACTGACTTTTCTCTGAAAGCTGCACATCATTTATATTTAAAAAGTGGTATATGTAAAAGGATTTGCCTTTACCAGAGAAAAAAAGCATAATAATTAATACAAAAAAAAACCCTCATAGTAGCACTCACTGCTTTGATCAACATATCTAAGTCTTTAGGTTCAAACGTGTCAGGATTCTGATGGTTCAGGTGCTCAAACTGTTTAAGGAGAGCCTGATGGTCTAAGCCAGTGTCTGAAAGAACAAGGTACAAATGTAAAACATTAGAATAAGTTTGAAATCAAGCAAGATCCAGAAATTTAAAACTTTCATATGGGAGCTTTTGCCTTGTAAGTACCTGAGGCTCCCTGAGGACTGGATAATTTTTTCACTTTTGGAAGAAACTATAGCAACACTTCTAAAATTGCTTTTCCTGAAGAAGACTGATGAACTTGATAGCAATTTTCCACTATGATGTGTCAGTGTAGCATTGAACACAATAATTTAACATTCATGAATTAAGGCGTGTGTTTCAGCAAAGAAAACTACAATCAATTTGAGCTTCACAGAATAAGAAAAACATTTTATTCTCTTTTATATAAATGAGATAGTTGCAGTATCAAACCTAACAACCTGCACCTCTTCACTGAACTAGAAGTCTGACTCTTCTGTCACCCTGTGCATTTTGCAAATGACTTATGTCTGCCCAAAAATGTATATACAATATGGTGTAAAATTATATCAAATCAGATAAGTAGATATTCAAATTCCATTTGTTCAAAACGCAAGTACAAGACAGTGGAGAGTCAGGTCCTGTGTCTAAAAGCTGAAAACATTTCTCTCTTCCTTATGACAGGAATAATACCAATACACAATGCACTAACAACAAAACACATTTCTACAACAGGCTTTCCTAGCTGTTACCATGGTTTCTGACTGCTAATTCTAGATAATAATACTATCTAAGCAGCATACACTTTGATATGTTATGTATAACAATTTTGACAAGATTTTACTAGGTTGCTTAGCAAAGAAGATTTCATTTTTAAAAAAAAAAAAAAAAAGGAAAACACAATTTTGAACATGTCATTCTTTGGTAAACTGTCTTACACTCAATGCTGTGTTTGCATTAACACAAAATGGCAAATGCTGGCTGGTGCAGATTTCAAGCATCATTCCTCCCTGGTGAGATCATAATTTCTGATGAAATACGTGTGGCTAAGCCTGTTTTTGAAAGATGTTTAGAAGTCGCTTTAAGGGTTTATAAAAAGGCAAAAAACAACCCCCAAACCCATTTTCTTCCATATTTATGGGAAAAGACTAATTCTATCTAACAGTTATTTACTTGCCACATTACTGTATTACCGGAGACCAAATCCCTAACATTCTTCTGTCCTATACTGATCAGTCTAGTTGGATCTTGGTGAAAATGTTTAAAAACACATCTGGATTAGGACTGAATATATACAGAATATAATCTCCAGACTGTTTTTTTCAAACCTGATCCATTTGAGAGGAAAGAATGCAGGGCGGCTTTGTGCTTTTTATTTTTTTAGATCAGAGAGAAGACTAAGATGTTAAGTGGTGTTCCAGGGAAAAGATTAACACAAAAAATAAAAGGAGAGCAAACAGCTCTGCCTGCTCTTACTATAGAATGCTCTTTTGCACATATTCCAAGATGTTGCCTAAGTGTACATTATGCAGCTGTATTTTATAGATAATCTGGCCATAGTTGTTGTATGTGATGTGAAGTACTCACTGGCTGGGCTGATTATAAACCTTAAAAAATATTTTCTCACTCCTGAGGTTTTCACATCTTAGTAGTCATCTGAATATTTTGAACCAGAATAATCTGTTCTTGTTATTTCCCAAATGTAAGAGCTCACACTGATACTGTAACACATAAGATCTGTTGGGGTGGACTTATTTTTTCTAAAGCATGCTTTTTTAGTAGGATTTCTCCCCATAACTTGCAAAGGCTTCTAATAAGAAAATAATCTGCGTAGGCAAATTATGATTTTTGTATTAGAGCTTTTTGCAAGGAACAGCAATTCATAAACAAGATCATGCAGTCCATCATTAGCATCTTTGTTTATGAACAACTAATTCTCTCCAAAAAGAAACCACTAATAAGAAATTTACAGAATTAGTGCTAAATGTGAACTTTAAAAATGCTTCAGTAGTAAGAAATAAAAAGGGACAGCATTTCCCACACAAACATACAGCAACCAGAATAATTAGAAACCTGTATACTTTATTCATTAAAAGAAATGGCCTGAGTTTGTAGGATTTCATTAGCAATTAAAAAAATGCTATGGAGAGTTCTCGTGACTCCAAATGTTGTTCTTTACTCAGGAGCTTAAAATTGTGCCCAAAAATAAGAAAAATACTCTTCTAAACTGAAATCTTTGATGTTTGTTATAAATTTGTGCAGTAACTCTAACTGGTGGAAAGGAGGCTTAAAAAGAGAAAAGGGAAAACTTTTGTCGTAATTGACTGTAAAAAACAATTAGTTTTCTACTTTGTAAAGACATGAAAAGCTATGTCATGTTGTACTACTATATTACAAGATCTCAGTGACTAATCTATAAAACATAAATCTACAAAAATAAAAATAGGTCAAAAAGGGATTAAAAGTATCTGAAAAACCCACTGCCAGAATCAAGTTAAGTTTATTTATAAAATACAGACTTTTCTTCCCAGTTTCCTATAAAGATGGGTCTTTACTGGCCCCAGGCCAGCTCAGGAAGGACACTCACTTCCAGCTTACGGTCAATATTGCTGACAACAAAGAATGCATAACGGAGGGACTTTGGGCACCCCTCCAACACAATCCTGTCTGTTAACTCACCAAGTTAAATTTTATATTCTTACCTTGAACAGAATCCATTTTAGCTTTAATTAACATTCTTAATCTTGCTACTTCTTGTCTTTTTAGTTCATCCAGACGTGTTCTCACATGATGGCTCACTAAATCAAGCTCCCTGCTTAGTTTTCCACTCTGTCAAAAAACAAAAGTTATATATAAAAACCAGAAGAAAGTAGCCATTAGGATTCCCATAAGACACAAGCTGCAAGACAGCAGACTAGTGGCAGTCTTTGGCAATACTGTAGCCCACACTATAAGAATACCAACATCTTTTCAAGGAACAGATTCTTTTTTTTTTTTAAGCCTATGGTTATAAAAACATAGATGAATCCTAAAAGCTTTCTGAAAATATAATATCTAAGCATTTTGCTTCTCTAAAGAGAAAAAGCTTGGTCTTGAAGCGGCAATGGCTAAATATGTTTAAGAAGTGACAAATTTCTTGATTAAATGTTCTTGAAATAGTTAAAAAGAACTGTGAGATACACACAAAATGCTGTGTTCTTCATCCACTTGATGATGGCTGTAGGACTTGAGAAAAGGTACAAGCACAGCAACAGCCACCAATGTGTATTGCAAGAATATTTATCAGGATCTGGAAATAGATAGTAACCTTCAAGGGTTACACTAGATGTAGCACAGAAGAAAAAGAAGCCAAAAGCTGCCAACGGCAACATGAGATATTAAAGGAAATGCAAAGGCAGGATCTCCTCTTTAAGTCTGTCATCACTTTAGACTGTTTCCTACCTGTCCCTTGCTGAATTTCTAGCTCATAAAGGGGAATGCAGAACAGCCACCACCTAGAGCCAGGAACTAAAGTAGAAAAGACAAGAGTGTGGTGAGGTTTTGGCGAGAGTGCTATGTGGATTGGCACATAAGAAAGGACAGCAGGGAGAAAGCCAGAGGTCTAGTTTATTCCTATATACACTAACTTTACCTTTAGCACAACTCCTTGGTTTTCCTAGACTTTAAAATCTGACTGTCTTGTAATTCTCTTCCATGTCATCATATTAATTTGTGACATACTACCTTAATCTCAGAAGGCAGGTATACCTCTGTTCAAAACAGCATTCCAAACTACTCAACAGACAATAGTGTGTGAGAGCTATTCTTGCAGTTGTTTTGATGTACATTAAGGTTCACCTGCCTGTATGGAGTCTGTAACTAGCTTTTTAGTAGATAAGGCAGAAACCATGCATTCAAGTATACATTGCTATGGGATATTCTTTAACAAACAAAAGTTCTACTGTCCCTTGACTAAAGACAAAGTTTTAGTAAGAGTTAAATACCTAAGTAAATGAAAATGAAAGGAAATTTAAGCTCACAAAAATTGAGAGGAGTATGTAAAAAGAAAAGAAAGAATACAACATAAATGGCTCATGATTATGGATTTAATTAACCTTAACTTTTTTTTTTCTTTGTACCTACCTTTATTTCCTCTATGTCAGCAGTCTGGAGTTTCTCCCTAAAATGCTTATCTGTTTCCAAGACATCTATTACTTGCTTGAGATATTCATCATAATAAAGTCCTGTATCCTTCAAAAAATAGTGTAAAATTGAGAAAAGAATATACTGCCAACATTTCCTTTTGTTTAAATATAAGGATTAAACTGAAACTCAAATCTCAGCAACACAGACACTATACTCTCTTACTTCATTTTTTTCTGATTTGCATCATTGCCCTACAACAACTTATTCTTATGATTCATTTGTTTCAGCAACTGATGAGGAGAAAAGTGTTTAGGAATCCATGTCATACACAAGCATCTGTCATGTTAATATAGGGTTTTTTTTTTTAAAGTGCAATTTATTCATTTGTGTTCTATTTGAAACAGTCAAACAGAATCACTGAGTGGAATTTCCTAAGCCACCACTCAAATCGCTTGAAAAAAAGTCTCTGGAACAGCTCTTCCTCTCGGAAGCTGGGGAATTCCTTCTATGTGCCACCTCACCTTTAGCAGCTCATGGAAAAAAAATGAAAGAGAACACATTTAAATGGAACCTCACTATAGTAGATGGTAGAGTATATGAAAATACTGATTAATATCAGTTTCCTTCCTGCAAGCAGTTCCAGTAAAGAACATCTGAATTTCAGGAAGGCAGTTTGCTATAGCCAGATTACTAACAATTAGGAAAAATATTTAATTAGATAAATTTCATTACACTTACTGGATTTTCTACCTTCTCTCCTTCTACATGGCCTTCTCCTTTGACTTTTGTCTTATCTATATCTATAGGTACAGCTTCCAAGACCATTAGGAGACATGTCATCAGCAAAATACACCGCTGGGGCAGGACAGGTAGCCACCTCATCTGAAATGAGACCAAGTCACAAAAATTAACATAAATAATGTTATTGTACTGTACTGATTAGAATTTTTTGACATTCCTACATAGATACCTGTAATAACCCACTTCTCATATGTTCTACTGCTCTCAAGGAATACTAAAACTCACAGAATACAGCTTTAATTTGTAAAGGCCACTAGTACAGAACCAGATTTCCTCAGATTATTTTAAAGTTGTGTGGCAAACTGAAGTTGTACTGTAAATGGTGAGAGGTTTTTAACATGTTGCGGTATTATCAATGGCTCCACAGTACAGATGGGAACAGCCAGTGTTCATATACTTGTTTAGAATGGCCAAGTCTTGCATAATTAAGACTGATGTTCCTACTTTGATCATGTCTTTGCTGAAGTTATTGGCAAACTCCTAAAGATAAAAATGGACATTAAATCAGATCTTAGTGTAGTAATGCCAGTAGTTTTTGTGTTTCAGCAATGGAGTAGTTTGCCTAATTTGGAGTCAGGATCCCCTCCAAAATTTATTGACAGGAAAAATATTTTTCAATTCATGTTATATCTGTATTTCAAGTTGACAGAGACTCATAATAAAAGTGTTCACATCACCTGAAATTGTGGCTGAGGCTGGGGTTTTATTAAGCCAGTCTCCCCTATACTTTCTTTGGTGCCTCATATGGGGCTAACTCCCACATAATTTGATGAGCACTGAGCACTTTGGGAGTTATTGACCTCTGTCTTCATCCCCTCTATCAAATTTGGTTTAAAAAGCTCAGTTCATTCAGAAACTGATAAGATGGAATACTTAAACAGGAAATAAAGCTAAAAAAGTAACTACAGTAATCCAGCATCCAACAGCAAAGTCAGGCTCTTGAGACAATTCAGCCAATTCAGCTTATGACAGTTCACAGTCTCTGGATATTCTAGGAAAAAGCTTGAGCAAACTCCAATGTTAGGTTAGTAATGTAAACCACCTCCTGGAAAGTGAAAGTTAGCAGTCCAATACTGCCTTATTTTAGATATGTCAAAGAAAAAGACATAACATTTGAAAAATGGGAAGTCAAAGAAATCTAAAGTATACCTGCTACAAGGAGAATTTCTGTACAAGTGCTTTAACTAATCATGCAAGTCTGTCAAAAGTACCTACGTCCACCAGCAGCAAATCCTTAGTTTTTGGGGGGCGTGAGAGGAACAAGATGTAATTATGGTATCAGTACCGGTTTTCCTGAGTACATGCTCTGGTACTGGATAGCATTAGTTTTGCCTGAATTAAGCTGCCCCTTTACTAAGGCAACAAACGTAGATAACAGCAGCTACTTAATATTAAGCATTGTTGACACCCTTTATTCATGTAAGTATTACGTAGAAGAAAGCACTCTTTTTAAGAAAAAAACATGGGAAATGCACACAAGCTATGCAGAGATAGTCTTTCTTTTGTTGGGGATGAGGGAATAGCTGGAGATAAAAATGTATCCACCTACCTATTTTTTGGTTTATATGTCAAAGGCTCAAGAATGACAAGAATTCTCTGAAACTGTTTTTTCCGAAGGACATCTTCAGCAAAAAGAGCCTAAATGGATTCTGCTCATTTGTAGAAAATACCTGTTACCTTCATTTAAAATATGACTAACATCTGATCACTACCAGAACGGATAGCAGGAGCTATTGTTGCTGCCACATTAAGCGCATTAGATTCAATGTCAGTACTTCTGTCAGTCATTTGAAATAGAAGAACCTTAGAAGGCCTAAACTATGCTACAGATATTATCAGAGCATTATTTCTTAACAAGAAAGGTTTATAAATTATATATGTACGACTGAGAATATTTGCAAGGTGGTGGTTCGCTTCCAAAGCAGATTGAGATACAGTTGTGAGGAAGTCACTGTACTTTCCTTCTCAGATGAAAAAAACAGCAAAGAAAGTAAAATTAAGGCAAACACTTAATTCAGTATCTGTCAACTAAGTGTATTTAATAAATGAAAATGAGAGAACTGAACCTCAAAATCTACTTTGAAAGATTCTGGAAGAATAGCCTGGGCAATAAGTTCTCTAAACATAGAGCATCACAGTAGAAAACTTTACAGGTAAACTAAAAATCCACTTTGCTGAAATTCTAGCAGAGTAGGAATGGGGCACTCTTGTAAACTGATAAGTGAAAGGTCTTAAGTATGCAATGGATATAAACCAAAACTAATAAAAGCAAAAGACTTATTAAGTTTATACTAACTATACTCTCAGCATTTTTAGAACTGTTTATTTTTAGAAGGTTATGTATGTTTGAAATATTAATTTAAAGAAACAGTAGCTTCTGATAATGCTAAAAATTTGGACCCCTGGGAGATTAATATTTTCCCAACTTAAATATTTTCATATATACAAAATTATAGAAAAAAAAAGTAATTGAATTGTATTATAAACCACTCTAGTTATGTAAGGTGTGTAAACAGTGCTAGAGTTAGGTTACGTTATGGTTGGACTCAATGATCCTGAGGGTCTCTTCCAACTGAAATGATTCTATGATTCTATATGTGACTATTATTTAACCATGCTCATTTCCTGTGAGACCAACACGTCATGTAGTGAGATGAACCGTGGCAGAGAAGCCAGAAACTAGAGTAGTAGCTGTAGTTATGGCACTGACTCATTCTTTGCCTACAGCAAGTACGAAAGCCAAGACTTTCAACAGTAGTAATTGCTCTTTGATCCATTTTAAAGACATAAATAGTCTTTTTTTTAAGCTGCTGACCAACAATGTCTAGTAACATGAATAATTGTGGAGATGGAGATTAGCAGCTAGGGCTGAAGGGGGGTACACCTTTCAGTTTTCAGGACTTCTTTCCTTGCTACTCAGGAAACCTGATACATAAAATGTCTATGCTGAACTGAAACAACTGCAGTATAAGCAACCGTGTTGGTCTGCCAGACCTCATAAGAGAGAGCACTAATGTTCCGCAGACTTGGAATGGGCAACTGAAGCTATATAATCTTAAACCACCTCTGCAGCAGTCAGGAGAGCTTATCTATCAAAAGTCCTAATCAAACAAAGAGTCATTGGGTCTGCTGGCTTTCTTTTGTGCTCATGGGCAATTTGGGTTCCCTTGGAAATACCAACCTTTGTAATTAGATGCTGTCATACATAATGGAAAGGACTGGATGATATAACAATATGTTCTTCACATCTATTTGACATAACAAGCTGCTCTGAAAAGAAAGCTATCTACTGTCCATCAGGCAGTTTTGTTTCAGGTTGTGCATATGGTGTTTTTATTGTAGCCCTTTCGATAAAACAGGTCAAAAATCCACCCGTAGCAGAGAAGACCAAAATGAATAAGCAAAAAAATATCTCTATCACTGGAGCTAACTTTGTAGACTGCTATGCTTAACACAGGACTCTCAATAGTATTTTGAGGAACCCAACTGTTTACACAATCTGTGCTGAAACAAGCAAATTAGAAATACATTTATTAGAATAAAAAATAATTACGAAGTGAAGACAGAGTTAGTGTATTTAGGTATCTATTAGTCCAAGACAATACTAATCAAAATGCCCTCAATAAAAGAAGGTGACTAAGACATGCATCAGCCTTTAGAGTGTGACAGTCACAACTGAGTCACTGAGCACATTCTACTCTGACACATATTAGAAGATAGAAACCAGGTCCACTGCAAATTCTAAGATTAATCAGCTGCAAAAAAACCTCAGCATGAATCTCAAATTCAGCAACTAGAGGGAAGAGTGACAAGAGGCAGGATGAAAGGAAAACTAGGGTTCCAGGTTTTGTTCCACTAAACACTTTACTATTAAGTTTGTCCTGCTCTCAGCCTGTTACCAGCTGCCTTTAAGAGTTCTTGACTTTTGAGAAACACGTCCCTGAATGCCCATCTCTTCCCAGCCTTTGTAGGGTGAATCTATGTGTCTCACATAGAGATGTGGTTTCTTCTGTAAGGACTAGGAGCTACCAAGGCAATAGACAATCACAGCGCTACAGACAAGAAGCAGTGTCAACCTGGTCATTGTCATCCCCGGTACATAATGCACAGCATACATCCTCATGCTCTGCCATGGGTGCGTCACTTAAGCCTTTTATTTTACTTTTCTTACCACTGCTATATAGCTTAATAGAAATATAAATTGTCATGAATCTGCCCAGCTGACTGGTTACTTTCTTAGAGACAGACAGAAACACCTAATGTTACAATTGTCATCTGGAAATTAAGTTACTTTAGTCAGAGACATGTAGCCCACCTAGCTGAAAAGCTATCACAACTCTAATCTGCTTGTCTCAGAAATCAACCTCATCTTTCCCAGAGGGATAAACAAACATTTCTACTTGTAATACATAAAGAGAACTAATCATAAAAGTAGTGCTTTAGAACTGACCAATATTGTAGTTTTTAAACAAAGCCAATATCCTAAGCTTTCAGAGAAAATGAAAAATAAAAACTTCTCTAAGCATAAAGTATTCTAAAAAAACCCAGAGTGAGTGCCAAGAGAATGAGAGACTCAGCAGAAAATAGAGCCACCAATGTACTTGCATGAACAGAAAAATACAATCAGAAAAGTAGGCTGTCTGCCAGCAACCTCGATCTTGATCCCACTAAAGTTAATCACAAATTCCTATCACTTCAGTGGAACAGGATCAGACATTCAAATTATAAAGAGTTATGGGCTTTGAAAGATAAGTACCAAATGCAGCTTCTAAAGTTTGTTCTAGCAATATTAACGCAAGCAGCTAAACATGGTTTTAGCACACTTAGTTTACACAACTGCCAGGTGTTTATAATATAGAACTGAACATTTACTTTTCATTACCTTAACACCTATTGCCCAGAAATCAACATAATACTGGTACTGATATTTCCAGCACCTTCCTAGCAAGTAACACCCAATGTCAAATTTTCTAAAACTGAGACAGGCAAAACCATATCCTGATTATCAGTGCATATAGTGCATAGTGTCTGCACATGTAGAAGCTCAGTGGATGATTACAAAGCAAGAAAGCACAACATTGTAAATGCCATATTGCACATTTGCACTTGCCAAACTCATTAAAAAAAAAATCTACAGATCTTCATCTTTCTAAGAATATTACAGCATCAGTACTAGAATGGGAATATTACAAATGCATCTGACCTATATAAAGCACTCCTTCAGCAGTCTGAGTTAGCCATCTAGCATCTTGAATCTCTTTTCACCTCTCTGAAACAGTGATATACCTGTCCATATATTCACAGCTTAGAGAATGTTTAATTCCATGGGTTTTTCCATTTCTTTAAAAATTATTTGCAAATATATAAATTGATTAGCTCACAAAATCTTTTTAAAAATACATTAAATGTTGGAAATTAGGCAGAAACATATTAGTCTTCTGCCATATTTTCTGTTTGTAAACACCTGAATTATCGTACCTTAACCAACAGTGAAAGTCAATTAATCTATAGTTAATGCACCTTCTTCACAATGTTAGTCCATGACTTAAAGTAGAATTAGCATAACTAAAATGTGGCAAGAATTTTGAGAAGCAAGTGTGAAAATCTGTTGCAGCTCAAGATGCTAAGCTAAACTTCTGGTAGTGGTGAAGATCTCTTTTCACTAAGTCACCAGTCCTCCACATATAGTTTTCTCATCAAAGACATGGGCACGAAATGATGCAAATGGGGAAGTGGCTACAATCTGCACTAGTTTTCCCTTTACAAGTTATCTTTTGAAATACAGAAACACTTGCATACTTTTCTTCTCAAATGAGAACTCATTCTTTTAAAAGTTAATATGCAAGCATAATTTTTCCCTCTTTGTTCTTTCAGTAAATGTCCCACCCAACACAAGCAGCTACGGTTTCATTACGCTTTAAGCATTTTTTTATCTTCTGTCAAAGTTGCCCATTAACATCATGATACAGATGTTGCTTCTTTTTTTCTAGCCAATATCCAACAGGTTTCAACCTGGCCATGGTGTCCTAACCTTTTGTTAGAGTACATACCACTCAGTTCTCTGCACCAGGAGACTTTGTTTTTTCAAGTAGCATTTTAATACTGTACTTAAATATAGTTTTATATAAAACAGTATTAAGTACATAACAGCAGTAGAATCCTTTCTTCTCATACTGTTTATTTTGCTTACATTATTTTCTTTTGACTTGTATTTGTTACATTTTTCTTTATCTGCTTTGTTCTCCTTACAGTTCAATTTGGCTGATAGAACAGTTTCTTTTTTCAGCTTCTCAGAAAAGACAGCATGCCTCAACTGTGTGTGGTACAACATTTGCTGATAGAACCTTTTTTAAAAAAATACATTTCAGCTGTTTTATGAAATGAGTCACCCAAATGCTGGGGGATACTTTATAGTAACACAAACTATGAATGCTCAAGTGGGTAAGAAGCAAGTACTATTTACAACGCAACTGTCCATTCAGGAATAAAGACAGCATAGAAGCAAAACAAACGGCTGCTGCTACACGTGCTTAGCTCTGTCATAAGTAAAGTTTGAAAATAAAACTCTTTTTTTCTTCTTGTTGCAATGTTAATGGTCCAATATTTAAAAACCTGCACACACACACACAAAAAAAAAACCACACACATATTTGTAATACTACCTGCCTCTAAGGAGCTTCTCTGTCATTGTTTCAGAAAAACAAATACTAGTGTTTACAAAGCTACCTTACGAACTGAAGAATGCTGAAATATTAGTCGTTTTTTAAAACAAACTTGGATGATTTAATCAATTCTTTCCAATAAAGCTGGCTCAAAAGAAAATTAAGAAGCCAATACTCAAGCAAAAACTTGTATTGAATTCAATGCCTACTTGATAAAACTCACCAACTTTAAAAGCAAATTAAAAAACAAAAAAAGCCCACTACAAATATAACTTCCTGTATTATGAGTTCAGTTCCCATACAAAACAAAATACAACAGCACACCTGGAATCTCACAAATTAATTTTCATAAATGCAAACAGCACTTTCGTCAGTGCTGGTGTAAAAGGAACCTCGTTTCAAATATGCTACTACATGCAACCAAAGTATTTGCTCAAACCCTAATCTCAAATCAAAAAGTATTTCAATTATTCTACAAATATGCATTTTGCTCTAGTCGACAACACGTGATGATGGTGAAATAAACCCCAAATGTCCCAGGACTTCAAGGTACTTTTTTTCCCCCTTTGGACAGAAAATACAAAATAGTTCACAAGAATAAAGCTAGATCTAATGATATGGTTTAATGATTTTAAAATATTTAGGCACCTAATGATAGCTGCCTAATGACATTTATTTCCATAATTTGCCAATTCCCATTGATTTCTACTTGCTTAGGAATCCAAATACGCATAAATGTCCTACTCGTTTTATAAAGTATGATAAATGTAATAATGAGAAGGGTCTACATATTTCCTGAATTACTTGTGATGAAGAATATTTACAACTGAATATGATTTAAATGCTTTGAATAAGATGCAGATTCTTTCATTCTTCTGACTGTGAAATCATGTACAGCCTTTAAGAGTAAAAACTGTTGAAATTAACATGAATTTTGCCTCTGATTTCCTTCAATTTGTCTTAGGTGCCTGGCCATGTTTTCAGCCACACAGAAGCATATGCCTATCCAGAAGGCTTGTCTCTACTATGTATCTAATAGGAACTTCACAGATATCTCCTCTGCTTACCAAGCAATCAAATAGACAAGACTACAATAGCTCACCAGATAAACACTTTTGTTGCACAGGAGTTCAAATCAAGGCAACACTGATATGGGCTTTTACCTTAACAGTAAAGGATTTTATCTTTCTTTTGTAAAGTGCATTTGTTTAGTCAGTATATCACTAGAAGCATGGGTCAATATTTTCACACCTCTGACATTTAAGTCAATATAATAATATTTTAGTTTTTTTATTATCTCAGAGAACTACTGCTCTCTCCTTTCATGATTACAATTCCAGTTACATATATATCACTTGGGGACAGCTTCTGACAAAAACCCTTTAACTTGCCTTATATGAACCAACAGTTTATATTCAGTAGTACTACTGTTACTACACAACATGTTATGGAAACTTCTACTTAGTATTATTAAAAAGTAATTATTTTTGTTGGTTTTGATTAGTTTTTATTTGGTTGATGGGGTTTTCTGAATATAATTTCAGATACAAAAAAATGGTATTTCAAGCTGTATTACAGCATCAAGTTACAAACAAATTTACATCAGATGCCTGTATTAGATGCCCTTGCAGCCTATAGCTAATGGAAGTTTTAAGCAGACCCAATGGGCAATATTAATTTATCATTTTGTTTTCCTCTTTTTTAATGTTAATTATTTTGGTTAGAAGTGAATGAGATTCACATTGTTCTACTACGACGTAATGTATTTAAAGACAGACTTATGTTATCACTTTTAAAAATCTTGCCTATTCTAGAATAAAATACTGCCACCATCCAAAAAATTACAGTAGCAAAAAAGGGAAAACACTTAATCACAGTTAGGAGGTACTGTATGTAATCAGGGTAATAATTTGTGCTCCATGGTGGATCTTGCACTGTGACTGTACAAGACCATTATGCTAAGACCCCAAGAAATGTGACAGTAAGAAATTCAAGTGGATCTTAAGAGCTCACAGAAACGTAGGCCTCTCCCATAGACCTTTTGTGAGTCTTAAGCAGAAGCCCGTAAAGGTTACAACAAAACCTGGTTTCAAGCTATTTTTTAGTGGCTTTTCATCTCCTATGCAGTCTCCAGAGTAGGAATCCTTCCCGTGTTGCTCTGTTTAGTTGAGAGGGACCACAACTTCAGAACTCAGGGTAGAACTGCACCAACACTCACTGAATCAACTACAGCCCTTTTCTTCAGTGTGAGAAAACAAGATAAGAAACAAAACCCAAAGCAAACCTCCACACTGAACTCGATAGTGTGGTGTACTTGTGCTTCATAGTTGTTAGTGTGATGACCTAATTTTGAAAATGCTGGACGTTACTTCTCCACAGCAAATACTTACAACTCAAACAACAGAGGCTTTTCGTCCTACAGGCTGACTAAAAAGTGTTGCCAAACATGAACTCTTTCAAAAACCATAGCCATGCTTTTTTTTTTTTTTTTTTTTTTTGGGGGGGGGGGGAGAGGAGGAGGGGAAAGTTACCTCTCTATGGCCATGTTTCAGCCTTTTCCTCTTTTGGAATATTTTCTGAAGACAGTGGCTAACTTGACACGGGAGGATTTCACCCAGCTCCTGCAGTGGTACCACAGGCAACAGAACGCTGGAAAGCTGTATACCCTGTCTAACGAAACCGGTCTAGTCTCCCGGTCAAAGCAGCCGAAGATTTTCCTGCGGTTGTGCAATTAGCAACCAGTCAAGACCTCGCTGCTCCTGCCAGGTATGCGCTAATTTCTGCTGCAGCTTTAAAGCCAAGCGCTTACGCGCGGCCAGCGGGACTGCTCCAGTGCTACTTCCTGAAAAGCCGCTGACCGGCGGGCGGCCCCGCGCACAAAGGCCGCGGGGAGGGAGG
Source organism: Streptopelia decaocto (assembly GCF_964273445.1). Classification (NCBI taxonomy): domain Eukaryota; kingdom Metazoa; phylum Chordata; class Aves; order Columbiformes; family Columbidae; genus Streptopelia; species Streptopelia decaocto. Next base: position 54,577,418 of record NC_138661.1, read on the forward strand.
GAAACCTGGGCAGCCGCCTTCCCGGCGGGCGGCTGGGCACCCCCGGCCGAACTTCACTCGCTCCCCGCTCCCGCCACCCCCACCCAGCAGAAGGCCCCTCGCTCCGGCCCGCCCGCCTCCCGGCACCCCCGCGTTACCGTTATTCCACGTTTTCAAACCTGACAGGAGGGAGGGCGGTTAAACCCCGCGAGGGAGAGCGCTCCCCCCGCCCCGCTCCCGCGGCGGCGGACGGCTCCTCCTGACAGGAGCTGCCCGCCGCAAGGCCTCCGCCCCGCTCCGCGCCCGGGGGCGCCTCCCGCCGGCCCCTCCGCCACCGATGGGGGTACCGCCGCCCCCGGGGCGGCCTGGCGCTGGCGACGCTACCTTTCGGTCCCCCTGCGGCGGGAGAGGAGCCGCTGCTTCTTAAGGGCAAGGTGTCTCCTGCGCGCGGAGATGAAGAGGGTGTCCCCCGGGCGTCCTCCCAAGGATCTGCGGGGCTCGGCACCGCGGCGAGGCCCACGGCGGCGCGGTACAGCACGGCACGGTATGGTATGGTACGGTACGGTACGGTACACCACGGTACGGTGCAGCGCGACAGCCCCGCGGCACTCCGGCGGCCCCGGTCCCGTTGTCATGGGGACAGGTCCCGCCCCTCGAAGCGTAGGGATTGGCCGGCCCTGACCCCCACCCGTGCGTCGCGGAAGGCTCTGATTGGACGGTCCCGGACGCCGAGGCGAGATTGCGCGAACGGCGGGGCCGCCGCACGGGCGCCTGTGCCGGGAAGGTACGTGGCGGTCGCCGCGGGGGCGGGCCTGGTCGCGCGCCTCTGGCGTCATGGCGGAGGTGGGGACGCACCTGGGCCGCTCCGGGGGGGCTCCGGGCAGCCCGGGGACTCTCCACCGTGCACCCTGTGGGTTACCCGAGCCCTGCTGCAGCCCAGCGCCGCCGCCCGGCCCGGGCCGCTGTGTAGCGCACGCCGCGGTTTAGCGGTGGGTGGTCCTGACGGGAGCCCCGGGCTGTGGTGTCTGCGGGGACGCGGGCCCGCGCTGGGGCACAGTGCCGGCTGCGGAACACCGCCCGCCTCACCCCTGTGCTGCTGTGAGCGGGAACTGGTCCCGCCGCGATGCTCCTGCCTGCGCTGCGGCAGGAAAAGGCGTTTCTGTTCGCTCGGTCCGTGGCGGGAGCGCGTCTGCTGGGGGACAGCGACAGCGGGGAAAGTTCTGCGGGCAGCGACTGGAGCTGCTTGTGACAGCTCCTTTCTCGCTGGTGCCCGCAGTAGGGACGCTGACACTTCCCTTGTTGCCCCTTGTGAACATTTACTCCTTACACCAGAAGGCATTTTGGTCGAACCTTCTCTTAGCTGCAGTAAATCGTTAGTTACGTGTCCAATCGTGAACCGATGTACATAAACTGATACATATACACTTATAAAGCTACTGGAGAGTGCCCGGAAAAGGGCTACGAAGTTGGTGAAGTATATGAGGAGCAGCTAAAGTCACTCGGTTTGTTCGGTCTGAAGGAGGCTGAGGGGAGACCTCATTGCGGCTACAGCTTCCTCACAAGAGGAGGAGGAGGGGCAGGCGCTGATCTCTTCGGTGACCAATGACGGAACCTGAGGGAATGGCAGAAAGATGTGCCAGGGGAGGTTTAGGTTGGACATTAGGAAAAGGTTCTTCACCCAGAGGGTGGTGGAGCCCTGGAACAAGCTCCCCAGGGAGGTGTCACAGCCCCAAGCCTGACAGTGTTCAAGAAGAGACTGGACAACACCCTCAGACACATAGGGTGAACTGGGGGGGTTGTCCTATGCAGTGACAGGAGTTGGACTCAGTGATCCTTGTGAGTCCCTTTCAAATCAGGACATTCTATGATATATGAATAGTGTGGCCAGCACGACTAGGCAAAGGATTGTCCCACTGTATTCAGCACTGGTGAGGCCTCACCTTGAATACTGTGTTCAGTTTTGGGCCCCTCACTACAGGAAAGACATTGAGATGCTGGAGAGGGTGCAGAGGAGGGTGATGAGGCTGGTGAAGGTTCTGGAACACAAGTCTTACAAGTAGCAGCTGAGGGAGCTGGCGCTGTTTAGCCTGGAGAAAAGGAGGTTGAGGGGAGACCTTATCACTGTCTACAACTACCTGAAAGGAGGTTGTACCATGGAGGGTGTTGGTCTCTTCTCCCAAGTAGCAAGTGATAGGACAAGAGGAAATGGCCTCAAGTTGTGTGAGGGAAGGTTCAGATTGGATATTGGGAAAAAATTCTTGATAGAAAGGGTTGTCAGGCACTGGAACAGGCTGCCCAGGGAAGTGGTGGAGTCACCATCCCTAGAGGTGTTTAAAAGGCATTTAAACAAGGTTCTTAGGGACATGGTGTAGTGCTGTAGTTAGGTTATGGTTGGACTCTATGATCCTGAGGGTCTCTTCCAACTGAAATGATTCTGTGATTCTATAACATTACAGGGATATTAACCGGAAGCATGTCACAGGCTACACAAGCATGAGTCGCTGCAGGCAGGGGATGGTGCTCTGCCCATGCGGCAGCGACCCAGCAGCCTCACCTGTGCGGTGTCTGTATTTGAACAGGTGTTTGCAAGGCTGCAGCATAGGTCCATTTGCTGCTATTTAAAATAGGTGTGCTTTTTTTTTTCTTTTTTCCCCCCTGCCTCTACTTGGAACAGTACAGAAGGGTTACATGGGGGAGAGACGGAAATTTTTTAAACAAGTATTGGTGTCAAGAGGAAAAAAGCTGTGTGGAGCTCTTCAACAGCTGGTCTATAATATATATAATGATGAAAATGTTCATGGCCAGTTTATGCCAATAGCCTATAAACCAACAGGGCACCCAGGCAGTAGCCCAGTTGCTGTACTGATACTGGTCAATACATGAGAAGCCCTGCATGTCTGAATGCAAGAAAATCCATCTAGGTGTATACTATGAGATTAAAATGCACTCACTGTAATACAGTGGCAAGGTTTGTTCTGCTACGTTTTCCTGCTTTATTTCTAAATCAGTTTCTAAATTTCTATCTGAATTTCTAAAGCATTTTTTTTCTTCTGTTAAAAGTTACAAGATGGTGATATGGGTATTGAGGTTGAGTCTCCTTTTTTTGGCTCCTCCTGCTTTTTTTTATTTTCTTAAATCCTTTGGGTTTGTGTGTTGGTTTTTGAGCCCACTTAGCTCAGATATCTCCTCTAGGTTTCATCTGACAGCTTCTAAAGCTGTTTGATTGCTGTTTTAGATGGTTTAAAAGACACTTTCTGGATTTTCAAACATTATTCTGGTTTCCACATGCAGGAAACTGCAAGGTTTGAAAACTGCTAAGTATCGCAGTGTTGTGACAGAAGCAGTTACCTTAATCTGAGATTGAGAAACACTCTTCTTAATTCTGGAAATAGCATGGCAAAGTAGAAGAAAGGATTGTGTTTGGCTACCGTTTTTATTGCACTGTTCCAGTACGTCAGTAAATATGGGTAGGATTTCAAGAGGGCTGCTGTACACCACAGTACCCTTAATACTTTTTGCTGTTATTTTTATTTTGTGGAAGTTATTGATAGTACTCCCATCAGCAAAATGAAGAGTTAGGTATTCAAATGCCTCCCAAGCATCAGTTCTAAACTCTGGCTCCTAAATCTCCTGCTTCTGCCTCTGCTCTGGGAAGCACAGCAGCAGATGCTGCTTTTGCCATTGACAGCAGCCAAGTGTTATTTTCTCAGGGTGAAAGTGGGTAGAAAAGGTAACTTATTAGCATTAGTTTCTGTTTTAACCACAGAGTAAGCTGGCAATTTCAAGGCTGGTGCTAAAGTTCTTTCCCTGCAACCCTCGCCCCCTACCCCTCTGCAAGTACTGTCCATCTGAAGAAACAGTAGAGACAAGAAACCATATGATAAGTTCTTTCGTTTGAATTAGGAAAGGACACCTACAAATGAGAACAGAGTTTATCCTCCATGCCTCTATGGCCATGGCAATGCTGGTATTGAAAAACTGGTGCTTAATGAGCGCAATGTGTGGTTTCCTGTGACAAGGACCTGCTGGCCGCAGAGCTGTGGCTGCTGAAGTCATTTGCTGTGTTTCCCAACAGCAATGAGTTCACAGACCCGAAATGGAAATAAAGTAGCTGTGGTAAAGTTAAGGGTGTCATGGTTAAGTGCCCGATTTATCAGATGTGAGGTGGCTGTTGACTTCATATGAAAGTGGCAGGCAAGAATGCAATTAATTCGCTGGTGAAGCTCTGCTGTGGCTTATGTCTCCTTGAGGAGGCACTGGTTTCAGAGGAGCTGTAGGAGTTTCTGCTTAGCTCATTGTATGCCTGTACATTTTCTTTCTCTGGCAGACCTCTGCCTGGACTCTTTCCCTAAGTTCAACAAGGACAGCTCGTGTCCTACTACCTTTTTGTTGTTGTTTTAATATATAAACAATTGGAAACTTTTTATCCAAATGTAGTTATCGGTTCCACTAGCTTATTGTTCTGGTCATATGCTCACTTTTAAGAGACTGTTCAGTACCAGACTTACGTATTTTGTGGGCGTTGTCTCCTGTTTTAACAGTGTTAGGTTTTCTTTAAACAAAATGACTTCCTTACATTTCAGCCCTGGTATGAGTATCCTGACTGAAAACAGTGTAGAGGAATTATGCTGTAATTTTACCAATTGCTTTTATTGCGTAGTCTGTCTTTTACATAGGAAAGAATATTTGCCTCAAAGTTTGCCACATCTTCTGTTATTAACTTATACATAGATGGTCTTACTCTAGTAGCTGATACATGGGGCTGATCTATTATTCCTTGTACAACTGAGATGAATTTACTGTGGCAAGATACATCTCTCTGTTGTAGAACTGTTTGGCCAGTACAAGCTTTTCTAGGAAATTAAATTTAGAACAAAAGACTGCATAGAACTAATCCAAATGTTGCAATTCAGAGCTGAAAACTACAGTCACTTTTGAGAACCCCTTCCAGGCTGGGAGGAAGGAATATTTCTAACTTGTTTTGTAAGCCAAAAATATGAATTGATTAATAAGTTGCTGTGAATTAAACCACAAAATGCTCTTGCAGCAGGGCAGCTATTCTGTGTCAAACTTGAGATACCTCAACCCTTGGTAGAAAAATCAAGTGGCAAGAATTTATAGTTTTAAAGACAACGAACCAACAGCTGAAAGATATATATATTTTTTTTTCTTCTTGCAGGTCCCATGCTGTTGTAAAGCCTGCTGCTTGGAGTGGAGATTTCTATCATTGCTTTGACTGTTTCAGGATTGTTTTCACCCTCTGTTAATCACAAGCTGATATGTACTGTAGCCTAGTTAGTTGTGCTGCTTATTTTTCTCTCTACAAATACTATGTGGCTACTTCATTTTGGTGCTGGAATGTGGTTTAACTGAAGGGTGGAGAACCCCTGGGGCTGTGCCAGTGCCCCCTCCCATGATCTGAGGCACATCTGGCAGCAGGACAGCCCTGGGATGGGATGGGTGCCTGTTTGTGACCGGGAGTGCCATAGCTGGGTCCCTTGGTGGATCTGCTTCTGGTCGTGTCATGTTATTAGTTACAACGAAAAACTAGATGGATTGTTCTGCTTAGTTATTAGTGACTTCTCGTTGCTGTTTTGGTCTTAGTTATCTATTCAGTGACATATAACAAGAACCTATTTATTGCAGCTCTTGAGGAGAATTCCATTACACTAGTTAATTTGGAGAGGCAGGCAAAAAAAAATCATTGTGTTCTAACATTGACCAAACCCCAAATTTTAAAATAAAGATGAGTTACCAGTATAACTCCAACATATATTACTGTAGTAGAAAGTCCAAGTCTCTTTTCTGTTACCTGCTGAACAGCTCAGACAGATAAGAGCTCTTTGTCTATGAAAGTTCATAAGTCTAAAACTATCCTATATTATCTCTCATCTTCTGCCTCTTCTTTTTTGGGTATGTACCCACCTGGCTTTCAGCTGCAGCTTTCAGAATTATGTATTCATTTTCAGACTGATTTTCTAATTTTAAAATTATAAAAAATATTTTTTCTCTTTCTGCATATTGTAAATGAAAGGAAAAATAAAATACACTGTGCCTTTAGAAATGGTTGAAAAGGATGAGGAGAAATAAATATTTTCATAATTTAAACTTTTATTTACTGATTTTTAATAAGGTGGCTACTCTAGAACAAAAATAATAAATATTAGTCTGATCAAAGAGAGTTCTGTTTCAGCTAGATATGTTTTATACAGGTAAACATGCTTAATCAGATTCAGCTTCTAAATTCAGCAACTCTTAAACAGAAATATATCACCCAAATAACTTTATTCGGAAACAGGAATATTTAGGCCTTGGTGCAGTAAAATATTTAAGGATATGTTTAGGTCTATGCCCACTTCCTTTTGAGTATTTGTTTACATTTCTATAAGAGTTTATAAATAATATTTTTCTAAATGAGCAAACCAGTGACTCGGGACTTTAGGTTGGAGACTGGGCAAGGGAGCCTTCCTTGAAAATTTCAGTTCTACACTGATTAAAAAAGGAAACAAACAGACAGTTTTCTGTAGAATAAGAATATTTACACATACATTTACCAAAACCTGGTAACCATGCAGGATGCTTTAGAAACAAATAAAGAGATATGGTCAGAGAAACAAGTGTGATCTTGCCACCAAAATACCTTTAACTAGAACTGAGGCAAGAACCGTAATGTATTCAGACTGAAAGAACAGTAAATTGAGGAAGAAAGTCTAGTTTAAAACAAAACAAAACAGCTTTCACTGTTTTGAGGGTATAGAAAAATACGAATACTGGTACAGGACATGAGGATAATTTCATACTTGAAGCAACGAGGAAAAGTCACAAAGAGAAAACAGAAGAGAAATAATATCTTGCTTAAGAGGGAGGTAAAACATCTAAGTTGGTATGAACTATTTTGGCGCTCTCAACTGAACAGAGGGTGGCTTGGAAATGAGATAATGATGAATAGCAGGAAAAAGAAGTAGTAAAAGGTAGGGTACGGTGGTTGCAGCAAGAAGTGTATCACTTACAGCACTTTTTTGGCTTCTCATTTCCACTAATGGAAATATTTTAAAAAGCAGGAAAAAAGGCTGTTGTAAGGCCCATACAGTGTATGTATTTCACAGTAATCTCATGTGGAACAAGAAATACCATAAATGGGTCATTAAAGGAAAATGTAGTTTTTAGTTGATTTCTCATGTGAATCAGTATTTTATTACATATTTTTTCAAGTCATCGGCAGTTTATATAATGCCACTGTCATAAAGCAGATGAGTAGCATCTGAACATTAGGCAAGGTTGAGTACCAGGTATTTCCAGGATTGTGGTAGTAATTTTTTAAAAATTCCTGTCTTTTAAAATTGTATCTGCTTCTGCCTGGTCAGAATTATATGCATGTGATGATCACTCAGTTATTGCAGGGGAAAAAAGGAGGAGTCAACATGGGGGTTTTATTCTTGTGGTGTTTAGGGGCTTTTTGGTTATTTATTATTTTTATAAACCTTGGACTAATGAGGGGAAGACAGCAGAGATGTTTCCCAGGAATTTGTGCTTCAGTGTTATCACAAATGACCACAAAAGGGGTACAAATTTGTGTGAGAGAGAGTTTGCTGATGACAGGGAATTACTTAGAGTAATAAAATGGAAAGCTGACCTTTACTTTAGATCTGCAGAGTATCTCATACTCGGTAGCTGGGTGATAAAGCAGCAAATGATATGTTAATAATGTAAACTGATTTGCCTTGAAAAAAAAGCTGGGTTTTTTACATCCAAAATTGTAAGCTCTGGACTAGCTCTCTAATTGCTCGGCTTGCGAATGTGTAATAAGAAAGTTCTGTGAAAACATCAGTGCGGTGCTCAGTGGTGGCCAGAACTGCAAGTATTAGAAATTATGAAAATGCTGGGAAAATGACAGCATAAAATGCAAAAGGTTTATATTACTGCATAAATCCATTGTGCACCTGTATTGTAAATGTGACATGCAGGTCTGCTTCTGTAATGTAATGAGTAGCATGCTGGAGGTAAATAGAAATGTCTCATAAAACAAGCAAAAGCAATCAAGACAGGTGGCAGGTTCCAAGGTACGTGCTGAATGTTGCTAGCTGTCTTTTGTTGGTATCGCATGCTGCAGCTCTCAACTGTCTTCTGCTCTGTGAAGTTATTCCACCTGTTGGGCCACATTGCAAATCAGAGTTTAAGTATAAGCTTTTTAACTGCTTTGTGGAGAAAGATGTGGTAGGATCTGACGTATCTTTGAGAGATTAAAGTTCAGAGCACACTTTCCACTTTGCAATGCATGTTGTGCAAAGTACAGCTCTCCTCTCTGGGCACAGTGGTTGAAAAGTGCTATTACCTGGTGGTGTCGTGGATCGCACGAACCAAAGGTCTTCATTTTCCTTTGGAGTTTTAAACTTAGTTCCTGGGGAGAATTTATCTTTAATTGCAGACAACATAATAATCAGTGCCATTAGCAGAACTGGGTGTTAAAAATAGAAAATGCATAGCCAAAGAATGAATGATTACTTGTTTGAGCAAGAAGATCTATGAGGATGGGGGGGAAGCACGTGTGAGTGTGAGGGGGTGCAGCTGTGTAAGTGAGTGTGAGTACATGTGAGCAAGGGTGTGAGGTGGAGCAGCACTCGGTGTCTGTGAGCAACAGGCATGTGGAAGGCATGTGAGTGAATGCAAAGAGGCATCAGTGCCTGTACATATTGGTGAGTGTGAGCGAGCACGCAGGTCAATGTGTGTACTGAGTGTTTTTCAGGAAATCAGAAGGTGAAGGATTTAAACCAGAATTTAAAGGCCATTCATTTTTGTGCCCCACAGAGATGTTTGTGGAGCGGTGGCCCTCACTCCCCGCTCTCTTGAAGTCTATTCGTTTTTCCCTGATACTCTTCCATGGGGAATGTGCTGAAGACCAAATCTTCTCAGCCAGAGGGTGCTGGAGCACTGGAACGGGCTCCCCAGGGAGGTGTCACAGCCCCAAGCCTGACAGTGTTCAAGAAGAGACTGGACAACACCCTCAGACACATGGTGTGAACTGTGGGGTTGTCCTGTGCAGGGACAGGAGTTGGACTTGATACTTGTAGGTCCCTTCCAAGTCAGGACATTCTGTGATTCCAATGAAAGGGCAGCACAAGCATTTCTGGCCTGGAAGCCATTTCCCCAACCTTTTTAGACTCTCCAGAGCATGAAGCACCCTTTTGTCTGCTGTTTCATCTTGTTATGCTGAAATGAAATATGCATGTTTGTGGACATCTGTAGAATAGTGCTGACAATATTTACAGTTTTGGAAGCTGGAAATAAAACACAAATGTATTTGTGTGCTCATTGAAACAATGAGTTATAGACTGGATTTGTGTTTGTTTCCTCACCCTGGAAAAAACGAACAGTATTTAGCAAAAAGTATTGTTGGTGTCCTTGTCGGACCCCAACATTATCTTGTTCCTGAAAAACTTGCTGAGGAAATTTGAATGTTACAAGAACGGGAGGATATGGTTGCAAGTTCTGCTCCATCTTTTATTGTTTTGGACCCTGGCCATCAGGAAACATTTTGCCTACTTCGAATATGAAACACTCAGTAGTATTATGAGAAAGACGTCTAAATAATTTGTGGCAAGGGGCAACTTTATTACAAAAAGGGAAATCATCGCAACTTTTCCTTTCTTTGATGAAATTTTAAAAAGAGATTTCTACAAAAGATGTGCCGGGAGGAATTTCCATGTTTTGTATTGACCTACATAAACCCTAGTTAAACATGCAAGTAGCTTAGAAGTTGTTTCACTCTGCTTCTGCCTCCTTTTGTACTTAAGCAACCACAGATCTTTACTCTTTGTCAATTCATATATGTTTAATACTGCATGGCAAATATTTTTTCTCACCTTCAAAAGTATTCATAAAAATCAGGCTTGGTGAGAATATTTAAAAGAGTGTTGCTTGTAATTTGTTTGCCTCTGCCAACCTGTGTGCCTAGAAAATGGAAATACAGACTTCTCTAATACCTACTGCAGAGGAATGGAAATAAGTAATAATGCAAGCTCTTTCAAAAGAAATCACATCTCCTGGAGTAGGAAAACTCACAGATCAGTATAACAATTTGTCATATAGCTTAAGCTTTATTTCAAAAGATGGACATTATGTAGGCATTTGCTTTGGTGTCTCTACTGGTAATTTTACTGAATGTATCTAATTTGGATGAAAAGTTACGTGGTTGACCGGAATGACTCATGTCACAGGGGAAAAGCAGGGAAAGAACAGTTTGAAGCAAAGGGTAGAGAAAAACTTGTGTAGAAAGGAAGTCAGGATTGCTATATACGCTTGCAACTAACACTTTTAAAAATACATTTTTGCAGGAGCAGGAATTTAATAGTGATATAAATATAAAAGTAATACCTTTGAAATAATTTTGGAAGACCAATATCAAATCAATTGTGCAACTAAATGGCCATCACACTATAATTACTTACGCACTGTTTTTTCCTACAGGCAGTTTTCGTATGAAATATTTTATGGTAGTGTTCATACTTATTCTGTGAAAAAGGTAAATATTAAGCCAAGGTTTTCAGAGATTGTGAAGCAAAGTGATTGCATGTTGTGGAGCAACTACCACACTGGAAATAAAAACCAGAAGTTTTGTTTCCAAATCTGTTGATACAGCTTAGAAGTAGAAAAACCTGCCTGGTGAACCAACACCTAAGAGCTTCTTAGAACTGGTAAACTATGTGCTGCCTACTTTTCTGGTGTTGCTGTTGGAATTAAGGTAGCTAATGCTGCCTTTTTCTGTGGCACTTGCTGCAATTGCTGCAGGTGTTTACAGCTGGCAAAGGTAGTGGAGAGAGGAATCTCTGAGAGAGAGAGTGACCTATAAAACAGATCAGGACAACAATGATTCTTCTTCTGGGGCTTACTGGCCGATGTTGTCACTTCTGGCCTCACTCCCATGTTCTATACCCTCCACCAATACAAATGTAATGCACACAGTAAAAGCTCTCGTCAGTCTATCTGAAAGCAGCTGCAGTTGTTCCTTGTTTCACAAAACCACAGTGAGATAACGGCCACTTTGCAGGCTGGTGAACCAAAGCCAAGACAAACTGGTTTGCCTGAACAAACTGCAGCTGTTGTAAAAGTGTTATCAAACTCTGTGAGCGCCAGGCTGCAGATACAAAATTTCATCTAAGAAATGGTGCAGGTTCCATTGCCTCATTACCAGGGGACTAGCAGGCCTGTCTTGCAACAAATCCTTTTCACCCATCCTTCTCTGTCAGGTCTGAGCCTCTGCCCAAAACTTCTTTTGCAAAGGGACATGTGGAGCCCCTTCCTTGTGAAGGAGCCCTTGTGAAGACTCATCCTTCCCAACCTACCCAACAGGCCACACAGGTTTAACAGAACTGCAGTAACTCCAGAGATGGAAACAAATATTGCTTCCCATATGATTTTTAAATTAATACTGTTTTTTTCAGGTTTTAAGGAACTTTACCAACTGAAGTGACTGCACAGTTTTTTTTAGATACTTAAACACAGTCTTAAGACTTTATTATCTGGTCCTAAGGCAAAACTCCCTTCACATTAATGACTGCAGACATAAGATTCCTCCCAGGACTCAAGTTCTAGGCAAGAATTGATGTCTTGCATCAAAATATTCTGACTTTTGTACTGCTAAGGCTTAGGATTAGACTGCAGTCATGTTATTTAATCATTTAAGGATTTTTCAAACCCAGTAAAAATATCAGCATCAGATGTATCCCTATTTACAACAACAGCCCAAAGCATTCATTCCCAGTGCTTAATAATCAAAGAGAGACATATAGTTTAAACATGTGTTTAAAAAAACCAAAACCAACAACAAAACCGCTTTCAATAGAAGCTCTACCTCTGTCATCATATCTGTCTGCCTTTTGCCATTAGGTGTGCAGTGTATTTATCCTTGGAGTCCTTTATTTGCAAAGGTGCTAATCATGCTATATTAGTACTCTCTGATTTCCACCTGTGCACTTAGTTGTGACCATAATACAACACCTGTTCTTTACTGATGAACTAATAGTTTCTAGTGAGTTGCAGGATCTTCAGTGTTGTAAAGGTCTGTTTTGACCCTAAATAATGTGAGCAAGGTCACTAAAATGCTAGTTGGTGAAATAACTTAGTGTGCTTATTTGAGCTTGCTTAACCTATATGCTTATTTAAGAAAAGGAAAAAATAAACAGAAATACAGCACTGGAAAAATGTTATTGGTGATTATACTCCAAAAGGTTAGTGAATTCTTAGAACTGTGACATCTGAAGGGATATTTAAAAATTGTGAATATTTTAAAAGTAATTTAGGGTTAAACTAGACTTTCTGGAAACAATCTAATAGTTATGGAAGAGCCTGTGGGAAGCTGGCTCTTCAGACGAGTTCTGGTCCGAACCACGTGCTACCATGTGGCCTCATTTTCAGAGACTAAATATACTCCAGGGTTTGCTGCAAATCCCTTTTATTGAGGGGTCAGATGGAATCTTAATAAATTACATTATGATACATACTGTCATGGAAATAGATATTTTCAGCTTTTTGCTCTGGTTTATTTCTTCATTCTTTCTTTGTCCGAATGCAACATAATAATAGCTTTTGAGACTGCATAGAAGAGATTCTAAACTTCTGGGGAATGTTTTAGTTATCCATGAGATTGACCCTGTTAATTTTGGTGCAAATACGAAATGAGTAAAGCTTAATTTCCACTAAAATCAGATTAAAGGAGGATTCTTTAAATGCTTTCAGTGTAAGCCCGCTACAGCTGTCAGGCTATCTGTCCTTTTCCTTAGAAAGCTACGGGGTGACAGCAAAGCTCATGAAACTGTGATGAGAGAAAAAAATAAGCACATAGAAGTGGTATAATTGAGAACAGAATTTTTAATGTGTAGGATTTGTGAGAGCAATAATGGCAATAAATCTTCCGTATCTTCCCTCTTCAGTGAAAGCTGTATGCATATTGAAACAAAACCCAGGGAATTCTCTGAAAGCTTGGGAATGTTTCTTATATGTTCAGGGTTGAAAAAAGTCCACTTCTGTCTGTCTTTAGAACAAGTTATTAAAGTCTCCTGCAACCAAAGAGGAAGATCAGAGATGATCAGTACTGAGTATTTTCTGCTGCTTTAGGGAAATGTAGTGGCCAGGACTACATTTACAATACTTCATTGCATGGTAGGGCCATTTTATAAGACTAACGTGTTCATCTTTAATTCAGGTTTTAAATTTCATAAAGACTACTTGGGTTTAGAAAAAATTTGGCTTTTCTGACTCAAACATTGTGGATTTTCAGCAGTTTTTAATATTAGATAGGAAATGGGCATTTTACTTCCTAATCTAATAACCAGGTTAGAGTTGGACTTCTGTTTAATAATGTGAGGCTGAGGACAGGATGGCCTTGCTAAGAGAGTATGAACAAATAGCTGGAGGACATAGCTTTTCATTAGTTTAGTATTTTAATACATGGTCTCTCACAGGTTGAGGATTCAGCCAGGTACCTTTGGGGGGTGCCAGAACATTGCAGGTGGATTCATCTATCAGTTTTAGTGGGATAAAGCAAAGATAATTTCATTCTTTTAAAGTTATGCTTTCAGTGAATCCAGAGCAAAACTTCCATTGATTTAAATAGAAAACCAAGATCATGCTTAATGCTACTGTGATGTGATTCCTGACTTGGAATTTACATTTCTGCTCTTCCGAAAGACTACACAGTACTGTAATGGAAGTAATGTTTGCAGGTGACATATAGGCAATTTAATAATTTTTTTTTCTGAAAGCTTTGGAATTTAGTTAAAACGAAGTAGCTAAAGATTTTTCCATTAGGAAGTTTCAAAGAGTCACTAAACCACTCTATACTTTCACCACACACACGCATAAACTTAAATACCTGCTGCACTGTGGCAAATTAGGTATGGTGTCATAGGCAGGATTAGCCAGTGACACTATATTGAAGTGCCATTCCTTTATCTGTACCCTCTTCCTTATCTTTCGGCTACTCTTCAGTATCTTTCTTGAGCAAAGGGCCATTGCTATTTAAAATGTCATACTACATTTTTATTTGCAAAATAAGTAATTTTTCTTAACTTTAATACTGGGTTTTCAAATGCTTCAATGCTGCTCGAGCACTGCTCTTAATTAGGATATTTCTCCATGGCCTGGTGTGTCACTGCCTCATTGCAGAAGGATGACTGTGGATCCCGAGAAGTTTTGCTGACAGGTGATTTCTGTGACACCTGGAAGATGAGAAGTGACGTTCCTTACCTGTTCTGCACACCCACACTTGGGTGCATGAGCCTGATCCTGACAGAGTGCCTGATACATTGGGTAGAATTATTCTGATGGTGAGTAGTATCCACAAAGACAGGGTTGGTAACGAGGCCAGACCCGTGTGGTCTGCTGATCAGCGTGAAGTTTCCCAGTGAGCACTGCACACATGAACACACACTATTTTTTTCCTCCAATGCGCACAAGCTCTGTGTCAAGTTGTTTAAGTGAGTTGTGACATGTTAATGCTGTTGGCTTCTTTCTGCTGAGGGCCAAGTGCTGTAATCCTATCTGAAAAGTTTTCCATAAAACTTGGAGATCGTTTTAATTAAAACAGTATCTGGTTTTGTCCCTCAAGCATGGGTGTCTTTCTACTCATGAATGTAAACAGCAAAGGCAAGCAATAAATCCCTTTGAATAATGTGCCAGTACTCTACTCTTACATAACTGTCATTCCTAAGTAGAAGATGCTTATTTACCAATTAAAGCATGTTGGCAAGGATTTCAGGCATTTTGAATTCATTCTGCTGCTTCCAGAATGTTCATTAGATAAAATCTGTTGAATTTTTATCAGTGACCCTTAACCTGAAAACAAGTTTTACAAATGTCCTCCAGGAAACACATTGTGTGCTTAACTTCCCCTATGAAAACTACAAAAAACTGTACACCAAAATACAAAGATTAAAGGCCAGAGCCATGACAGAATTAGACTTGGACAGACATATGAAAAGTACCTCACTGAATGTACTTGATAGGATAATTTATTCTTAACAATGTGCACTACGTGACTACAAATAAATGCATGACATAAGGAATTGTTCATTTTTTTAAATAGTAGAATATTTCAATTGACTTGCAATGCTTAAAGAAGAACTGTGAAGTTGTGTTACTGATTAACATAGGGTTACTACAAGAAGCTTCATGCAATTAGCTCATACCAGAAAGAAAATATCAGATTTTGTGGTGAGGGCTCAGATCTTGCATGGAACTGTAGGAATTTGGGCAGCTGGAAAAGACCCTGTAGGCTGTTTCTCAGCAGCCTGCCAAAGAGATAGCTGTGCACGTCTCTTACTTTAGGATTCCTACTGGTAGTGCTGGTTTTATTTTGTTTTCATTTGTTGATGCAGGATAATTCAAGTGAGTAGTCAATATGAAGTTTTATCACCCTCTGCCTTTGGATGTCTGATTAAGCATGACTTGCTGTGATTGGGATTTTAAATACCAGAAGCCTTCCCAATTACATCAATTACCTTTACCCAAGGAATGATTGCTATTTCCAGGTACGCATCCTGTTGCCCGCAGTTTCTCCCTGAGGTTTTTCTGGCATGATTTTTACATTAATAGCCCTTACCAAAGCATATTATAGACTAACAACTATCCCACGGTACCTCCTGAGTATATGGCAGCACTGGCACAGTTTCTGTGTGCGTTTTCTAACTCTTCTACTTCCACTGCATTTTAGGAATGTTCAGATGCTTCATTTTATTTAAGGCCTTCAAATAATAGAAATTGTGCGTATCTACATAGAACATGTCCTATCCAAAAAATATTTCTTATAATTTCTTATCTTATTATATAAACTGTGTATTAAAGGAAGTTGTATGAAAAAATATATCAAGTGAAAAATTATCACAAAATATTTACAGTAAAGCAAGTAGTGAAATGTGTTAAATTGCTTTGTTATTTAGTTCCCTGGTCCAGTAGTTCTTCTGGACATAATTTATTTTTAAAAATGGGGTAAATATGAAAAATCTTTTATGAATTTCAAACGTATGCCCTGTCATGCCATTTTGAAGAGAATGTTGCCTAAATTGTGTGGGACATACCTAAATTTCTGTGCCAAGATTTGTAATAGTATTTTGGCTCCTAGTGCCTCAATTTCCATTTACTGAAGCAGGACCTGGGGCCTAAGAAATCAAGTCAAGATTTTACTTGCACTTGAAACTATTGTAAATATTTTTTGATTGCAGAGCAGAATTTTCTCATTACACTTTAGCCTTAAATATGTAATTTGTATATGTAGTCAGCTGAAATTACTTTATAGATTTTGAGAGCCATGTGCAGACCTTAGACATGCTGCAAACACATGCAAGCTGTTGCATAACACTGGAACAATAAAAACATAACCATGGCCTATTTTCCTCTTTCATTCACTACTAACGCTGATATCCCCTTTCTCCCAGAAACAAATCCACGATGAAATATTCATAGCAACATACTGTTGAATAAACAACTGCAGATGTCAGCAATAGCCATTTAAGCTTGAATAAACACTGAGAACAAGTGTGTACTAATAATAAAGTTCAAAATTACCAAGAAAAGGCATTATGAGACTACTCTTGGAAATTTTACTGAATTTTCAGAAGGTGTATTTTTGAGGAAGTAATACAATATTTTGCTTTCTTTAGGAGTAAAAAAGAACCTGTCTCCCTCTGCTGGTTTTCAGAGAGAAAAATACAATTTAGAGTCTAAACAAACATAGCTGAAATGTTGATACACATTACCAGATGTTCCAGAATTAGGGCTTAAGACTTGTTGCCTTTAAATACATAGTAGTCGCTTTGAGGACGCTAGAACTGCCTGTCTTGCTTAGCTGAGGACTGGTAGATTTTTGCAGTAGTTACTCTGTTTAAGCTAATAGTTTCTCAATATTTAACGTGATTTCTTTATACGTACATCTTTAAGACAATAAAACTTTAATTCAAACATCACTGAATCTTGTAGCTATCCTGAAGAGCAGCCTAATATTTGAGTCGTACATGTAGATTCATAATTTTCCTTTTCTGGATAGTCTGAGCTAGTGCACTTTATAATTCAAATTAAGCTTTTTTCTTTCAAATATGAGTTTCTAACCTGCTCCATAAATATAAGTCATGGTCCATAACACTTTTGAAGGCCATACACAAGTAGCTACAGTGCTGAGCACAGCTTGCCAGTTATGACAACTGCATGGGCTTTGTCTGACTTGTGCTGGGACTGTGGTGTTGAGGCCGCTGCTCTGGGATGGGTACCCACACCTGGCCAAAATGCAGCGTTGTGGGGTGTGACAAGGAAAGCGCATCCATGGGACAGGGTGACCTGTGTGTTGTAAACCCTGCCCCAATGAACAATGTTCAGGGATTTCCATGGAACAGACGTGCTGAACAAAGGAGGTACCATGTTCTGGTAAACGTCATGAAAATAAATTTTTGTCCTTGGTAGAAAATGCTCCATCTTCCTATTTCAAGAGGAAACACATTTGTCCTTTAATGGTCCCTGTGCTACTACTAACAATTTCTCATTCACAAAAATAACGCTCTAACAATAGAAATTGAGTTGGTTCCTTCCAATTAGTTAAAGGCAAGTAGCAAATCCAGTAGTTGAAATAAGGCGTTCATCTATTAAATTTGGAGAGCTTACATAAATGCATTTTAGGCTGAAAAGAAAATGAAGGAATTTTAGTTTTAAAGTGATTAAAAAAAACCAACTTTCTATGTGTTATGTTAACCAAAACACATTTGTTATGCCTTGTTACATGTAGCCATCCTTTTGATCTGGGTAGACATCAAGCTTCCTTGTATCGTAAGTATTGTTTTAAAAGCCATTTGCCAGCTGCAGTTTGTCATATTTCCAGTTAATACCAGTGTCAGTATAGTTAGTTACACAAGTTGATTTGATTTTTGCATATGTTGTGTTGGAATTCTTTTGTGAAGTTTGAGTATTGGGGTAGTGAGCACAGCACTTACTTTCTCCAAATATTTGACCAAATTCTCTCATATTTATTCTGCCTGTAGTACACAATTTAAATTTCAATAAAAATGTTACTTAATAAAGTTGTATGTTTTTTTCTCCTTGTCTATCTGCACACACTTTTTTTTTCCCAAGACAGCTTTACCAAGTGTCTCCTGAAAACTCTCAGGGCAACTGTGGCACTTGGTCAATGTATCACAGACAACACATATAGTAGCTAGGCGGTGAGACTGCTGAGACACACACCTTGTGCATTGTATTTACATAGACATATTCACAACTTCCTGTATAAGAAATACTTTAAAAGTGACGTAATGCTATCATGTGGGAATGTCTAACTTTTAATTATCCACCCATAAGCCAGTCTGCAGGCTATGTCATTGTTCCTTTCATTGACTCAACTGTCTAGGGGATACTGTCGTTTTACCTAGAAGCTGGGCTTCCACTGTCAAGCAGTTATCTCTCCTGAAGCAGAACTATTTTGGCTGCCAAGCTATGGAGAATGCTATATGGCACCTGATATACAAATGCCATTTCTAAAACTGGCTGCTACGGCTGCTAGAGCTCATAATTGGTATATATTTAATGTGAATGTAGCTGAGAAACTATGAAAGCAGAGGCCAAAGTACGGGTGTTGGAGTTGCTCTTCAGTGTAAGGGGTGAAAGCCAGGGAAGGAATAGCATATTCAGGTTTCTAATTTAGTGTGATAAAAACAAATCAGTACCTATTGAACATGAAGTGGAATTTGGGTTTCATGCAATCTTTTGTAACCTAGAATATTTTACAAAAATGAGATACTACAAAAAGGATGGGCTTAAGTTATTTAAACACATACAAAATAGCAGGAAAATTTCATGATAAGAAGGAAATAATTTCTAAGGAAAGTCACAGGAGGTTGTTACAGTTATGGGACTGATAGACAGACTTGATAATAGTCTAAAATTATGCACTAATCTGTAGAATGAACCAAATCATCTTTCCTGCTTGGCTTTTATGATTCATATTTGACCTGGACGTACTGTCATGTATTACCTAACATGATGGGGGTTAGTCAATCAAACAGTCATGATCTTGTTGAAATAGTTGGATATGGTAGCTACCTTTCATTTAGGCTAAGCAGGTTAATGCTCCTTTGGATAGCGAAACATGGAAAAATGGTTGTCCCAGAGCTAACCACTGTGGTCAGTGACTCGGAGGTACAACCCAGAGCAGTTTAATGTGATCCACGTGAGAGGGAAAGCAGCACAAACACTGCGGGAACTGGCTTGCACCAGGAGGTGCTGGTCTGTTAGGATCCCAGTAGGAAAGGCACTCTGCCTCTGCAAGTATCATTTAAATGGCTTTTTATTAGAGCCAGAAAGAGAGGGTAGCCTAGGTAATCCTACACTCTTAGAATTGCTGGGAACCCTCAGTTGTGCAGCATCAAACAGGTGCAGCACACTCTGCAGACTCCATCCATACAAAATGGTTTCCTGTTTCAGTCATTATAGGATTTTCTAAAATAAAACGATTCTACCCATAATTTCTCCTGCCAAACAGAATGGGTGTTCACATGGGAACATCTTGCTGCACTTTAAGATAAAGGCAAGGCCACGCAGGTGGTGTTATCGCTGGTACCAAGTGGGAGCTGCCTGGAGACTCCTGTTCCAATGAGCAATAACATCTCCCCTGCAGCCAAAGGACAGCACAGCCCAGGTCTGAAGGCACAGGCTGCCCTGATGTCGTGTGGGTCACCAGCTCTTCCATCTACAGTGGTCTCCTGGCCAGGACCATTACAGGAGCCCAAGAGAAGAGGTGGCCATGAGACATGACTGCCAGGACAAAAATCTAAAATGCAATCAGAAAAGCTGGTGTACATGGACAGACAGTCTGGAAAGAAACCTGGAACTTGTGAGCAAAGTAGGTGTCTTCTGCTGGTGCTCCATTCTGTTTTCAAAAGTGGAGCAGAATTGGGCTATCGGTTGTAAATCCTGGAACAGCATTAAAAGGATCAATTTCTACTCTTAATAACTGAAAACCTGAAAAATTCTTGATAGCTTGGATCATAACAGTAGTAAGAATTCTGGTAGTTTTTTTAAACTGTGTAATAAAGAGTCACGGCTATGATGTTTCTACAGGAGCACATTTTGTGTCAGCCATCCAAGTCTCCATGTTACCCACGTTGAAGTCACCTGCAAGGGCTTTTCATCCAACAGAAAATGCTTAGATGCTAAAATGATGGGGTGTATACAGACATACAGAAAATGTCACTTCTAGCTATGTATTAATGACATTTTTATTAATTCATTCATTATTGTAGTTTCTGAACTGGCATCTTCATATGTCTTCTATGCTTCATTAAGCATTTATTTTTTTGGAGGCGGAGGAACTTCAGTTTGCTAAAATGACTGAACAAGATGCCAATAAGCATGAACTAAATCCTTTGATTATTTTAACTACTATCCCCTGAATGGACGGAATACAAAATTCTGTTCCTGGAATTCTTTTGCATCTACATTAAAAACTCTATTGTTATTTTTAAATGCCTGTTACAACTTTTAATTTGATCTCATGAAAGGCCCATTGTCTAAACTTTGTACAAAATCCCACATGCCATACTTTTGAGCATACTCAAAACATTATATTCTTTTGAAGCTATTGTGAAGGTCAAACCAAAATATTGTTTTTGAGATGCGTTGGTACGTCAGGAAGGCTGGGCTTGACAACAGGGATCAGTGGGGGCCGGCGAAAATGTTTCTGAAGTTAAATTAAGCAAAATTCCGTTTAGCAGAACATGTTGTTCCGAACAACTGGAGTCGTCAACTGGCAAGTGACGGAAAGTGCTCCTTTCTACAACTAAACCCCACGTGCTGCGGAGCACCCGGGTCTCACCGGCGTCGCTCCTCGGCCCGTTCCCCGCTGCGCGTCGCGCTCCGGCGGGCCGGGCCGGGCCCAGCCCCCGCGGCCGCGGCGGAGGAAGCGCCTTGTACCCGCGGCTCGGCCCCAGCCGCCCGGCCGGACGTTTTTGGTGCGTTGTGCAAGTTTCCAGTCATGCCGAGCATTCTTAGGAAGATCGGGCGATAAGGGGAGGAAATGACGGAGAGTCACCTCAGAGCCACCCAGCCGCCGCTGCCGTGGCCGCAGCGCCGACGCTTCCAGCCGGGCTCCCGCCGGCCGTTAACGGCCCGTTTCCCTGGGGGGGTTGGCCCAGTGCTACCGGCCAGGCTCCGCAGGGTGCCGTGCCGCGCGGGCGAGGAGCACAGCTGAGGTGCCTGGCTAGCGGGCGGGCGAGTGCCCCGGGCAACCTGGTGTCCCGGGCAGGCTCTGAGTGGGGCGGCCGGCGCCCCGCCCCGCCCCGCCCGCCCATCTCCTCAGGGCCCGCCCCGCCCCTCGCCCGCTCCAGCGCTGCGGGCCGGGCCGGAAGTGAGCGCACGGCGGCGGCGGTGAAGCGGCGGGAGGGGAGGGGGCTGCCCGGGCTGGCGCGCGTTCCCGCGGCGGGAGCAGGAGGCACGCGGGGAAATGGCCGTTGCCGCGGGCCGGCGGCGCTGCGAGGTAGGTGCCGGGAGCCCGCCGCGGGGTGTCGGGGCGAGGTTGGGGCTCCGCTCCCTCCCACTCTCCCGTCCCTCCCTCACTCCCTCCCTGCCGGTGTCCTTTTGCCGCCCCGCTTTCTCCCGCTTCGCCCTCTCCTCCCTCAGGGGTCGCGGTGCCGCGCTGCAACTCTCGGCCTCCGGGCGCTGCCGGCTCGGCCTCGGCGCCGCTCCGGGCCCGGGGGCGGCCGGTGTACTCTGCGCTGCCGGGGCGGCACCTGCGAGCGGTGGGGCCCGGGGCTCGGGCAGAGGGGCCGGGGGCAGCGCCGCCCGATCGGCTCGTCCCCGCCGCCTCGTCTGTGTCCGGGCTGGTGCGAGGCGGAGGCGCTGCCTGCCCCGAGAACCGGATCCGCGAACTGCGGTGTCTGCCGCGCTGGAGGGGGCCGTTTGGACACGGAGCCATCCGAGTCGTCCCGAGAAGCCGCTTGTCCTTCACAGCACCCCCGGTTCTGGAGGAGCTTTGTGTACCTGAGGGTGAAGTCTCGGGGCGGCGGGTCGTGAGCAGGAGGCACTTGGGAAGACTTTAGGGAGCCCGAGTGCTCGCCATGTGTAGGGGGAACCTTAACAGCCGCCGCAGACCCGCTGGGTTTACATTCCCTTTTTATTCACCTTCTCGTTGGCTTTTTGAGTGGGTTAACTAACCTCGGGTTGCAGCGTTACTGTGGTTCCACAGAAGTTGGCTGTTGACAAAGCTGATTCTCACACAGCTCTGCTGTTTCCTCCGAGAGGTTTTCGGTTACTCGTAGTTACACATGGAAGCCTACACATGAGCTTACTGCTCACAAGTTGACCGAGTTTGTTATTTTGCATCAATGCGATTAAAAAAGCTATACCGGCATCTTCTCTAGCACTAGTGACCTCTCAGTAAAGCTACGCTGCTCTTACAGAAAGAGAACATGGTAGTAAAATGCACTCAAAGAGCTTGGAAGAAAAGAAACATTCTGATGTTCTTCCTCATCATTGTATTACTTATTGAAAATGTGGTCCTAAAGCATTGTGCAGTTGAGCTGATTTGGGGTAGGGGAGAGATGCAAAGTTTTTAAATAACAGTCTTGTGTGTTTAATGCAAATATTTTTCTGAAGGGAACTGAAAAATCAAGAAAAAAAAAAGTGTGATGTTGGTAAAAGATGTTGTGCAACACCTACTTACAGTATAAACTGTGTTCAGGAGTAGTAGTGCTGGATGATTTATGAAGAATCCAAAGGGGAAGTAGAAGTGGGGTGGAGGGAATGAAATCTGACAGATGAAAGTATTTTGTTAGTTGGATTTGTTAGCTTTGAAGGTGGCTGTGTCCCTCATTCTGCCAACAGTGGGAGTGGGCCTGCAAAAAACTTTGTGTCTGGGAGGACAAGAAGTTGCTCAAATTTGAATCATTTACTGCATTTGGTGGCAGGAATGGGGCTACAATGCACACTAGGTTAATTTTTTTTTTAACTGAAAGCGAGTTGATATTAAACTGAAGAATAAATGGACAATAAAAGAAAGTTGAATAATACTTGAGGTTAAATGGCCTTTTGTTGAAGAAAAAATAATAAACTCTTTAGAATTCCATCTTCTTAAATGTTGCGCTGTATTTGAACAGTCACATAAATATGCTTTTTTATAAAAGTACATCAGAGGTCTCTAGAAAGATCTAAAATTCCAGTTGATTTAAAAAATAGATTTGTCCTACTTAATTACAATATAATGGTATGTTCCTCTTTCCTTTTGGAGTATTACTGTAATCATTAAGGACGCAAACATAAAGGTTCATCAGTATAGATGATCAGTGTATATAAACATAAAATGATTATTTTGTTATTTTTATCTTCATTGAGTAGCTCTCTCTATACCACCAAAGAAAACCAAATGCCCTAAGTGGAAAATTATGCATTTCAAAATGTCAAGTAAAAAAAGCTTTCTGAATTTGTGTTCCTCTGCTTCTAACTTCTCAAACCAAGTTAACTTGAAATGGCTGATATTTCTTATCCAATGCTGCTATTGTATCTGCTACCTAGCTGAAGAAAATTGAATTAAAACATTGCTTAGAAAACCAAATATGCTGAGGTGATGTTTTGGGTTTGTTTTTTTTTTTGTTGTGTTAGGCTGTTGTGAGACTAAAGCCAGATCAGTATGGAGCTATCAAGAAAAAGGAATGCTAGGTTAGAGCAGGATTGCATATTGTTTGTCTTTAAGCTCCTGAATAGTCTTCAGGCTATCTTAATGGAAGCTTTAAAAATTGTAATTAACATTGGTAGGTAGGACAGTATAAGCATAACGCTAATGACTAGAATTCATAAAGTATAGCATGTGTTTTAAGGTTAGCTGTAATGACATTCAGATAATGATCTTCCTTTTTTTTTATTTTAGAAGTATTGCCTTTCATTGTCTGCAGTTAGAGCAGAAATTATTGTGGTATTTATTTTTAGGACAGTACAACAAACTTAAGAGTATAGCACAAATGTAAATTGTTTGCTTTGTGGAAGCGCAAACTGTAAACATTCTTCTATTTTAAGTAGAAGATGTGGATGTGTAACTACTTACCAGAACCAGAGTTCAGTTTTTATCAGCATGACATCAGTCATCTAATACAGTATTCATCCAGGCCCTTTGTACGTGAGAAGGTTGCTGTGATGTCAGTTTTTGCAGAAGAATGCAGAAGCTGTTTCCAGACTGGACAAGTGAGTGAAGGAGGAAATGTTTCAAAGTGTCCCACTAATGATAAATCTCACTTAATCTAGAATACATTTAGAATAAAATGTTTTCCTCAAAGCTCTCACACACAAAAAAAAGTTATGAGAAATATTACTTTGATCTATACCTTAGTAGAAATGCAACCTGAAATTACTTGCCTCAAGTCAGTTTGGTTTGTTCGAAGTGGTGGTCACTTCAGGGTGCTTTCATTGAGGAATCTGAAGTACAGAGAGAAGGTATGTCTGCTTATTTCATTAAAGTTGTAATTTTCAGGTGTGTGGCATCAAAATTATAAACAAAACATCACTTACAAAAAGCCAACCATAATTGAAACCTTACAGTATGTGGTGTATGAGGACCTCACGGTTTTTATGTTAACAGAATGTCACTAGTTCAGATCTCGAGGTTGTTCACCACATGATGACCTAGATTAAATAATTTGGTCCATATAGAGTTGGAAGCTCGTAGGTTTCAGTATTGTAGTTGATGTTAATAGTTGTGGGAGGTACACTGAGAACAGATCATGAGTAACTGATATGGTCTTCTACTTGGATGGTAGTCACAGTAGAAAGGCAGAGGGTGGTGACAGTCCTGAGTTACAAGGTGACTGCTGAAAGTTTCCATGAGTTCAGCATGCAGCTGGACAAATTCCTGGAGGGAAAAATCCATCAGAGGTCTTAATATTAGAGAAGTTACCTCAAGATTCAGGAAGTCCTTGAGTGGCAAATTAGTGAAGACTAGGGGAGTATTTTGAGGAAGTGTCATTGCATAATTGCCTTGGTTTAATCTTTTTCCATTTGCATTTCTGCAACCACCCATAGAGACAAGTTAAGGATGAGATGAACCTTTGGCCTGAGTGTAGCCATGCTGTCCAGTTTTCTACCAGTGTAGTGTTTTTTAAAAAAAGTAATAATTGAATCAATATATCTAATAAACATTTAGTATGTTCTAATGCATGAAACAAACAGGTATATGTGAACACTGCATTTGTTCTGTTAATGATCAACAATTCTCTGTACTACTTTCATAAACACTAGATTTGTGACTGAGAAGCATCTGCTGGTTATGATTGAAACTGTGCAAGTTTCCTGCCTGAGGGGAAACTCGTCTGCTGAACCAAGTGGTAGAAATAATTTGGCTACTGCAGCAGAATTGCATTTGGTTAGCCTGGTAGGTTGATACTAATACAGTGATACGGAGTTAAATCTAGATCAGAGCTGTGGTGACGTGGTTTTGTCTCCTTGCTCTACTGTTAGTTTTGATTGTGTTTTGTTGAAGGTGTAGACTGTGTGCTGCTGCACAGGGAATAGAATAAGATCTTTGTGCGGGAGGGTTGTTTTCATCTCCCTATGTTAATAGCCACTGGATGCTGCATCATGAACTTCCTGTGTTTTACCATCTTTAGAATGCCTTGTGACATTAGGAGAATGTTTGCAGGGCTTGCTTCAGGTGTGTAAATTAAGAAAATCTGGGTTTTTACAGTGGTCCTCTGTGCTGTAGAATGTTATAAAACTGTGGAAGGTGTTTGGGCATCTCTATTTGGGTAATTAAAGCAGATAGCACAAATGTTCCTGTCCTCTTTTCTCTCTCCTCCCCACCCTCTAGATACTTTCTGTATTTTTTATTGAATTGGCCATGTAGTTTAAAATATCTGCTTAGTACCACTGCTGTTTGGATTAGTGGAAGTTCCGGTATGAATAGATGCTCCAGGTAATTTGTGACACTCTGCTGTGATCAGGCCTGCACTGTATGAATAACTAAAACTTTGTCTGCGATGTTGCTGCCTGGATAAAGCCCTGAGCACCCTTGTCACCTTCTCATAGCTGACCCTGCTTTGAGCAGGTGGTGGAATTAGACACCCCCTGAAGCCCCTTCCAGTCTTAATTGTTCTGTGAAAGTGGTATTTCAGAGTAAAATGATTTTGAAGATCACAAATTACTGCACAAATTATTCAGCTGGGGAATCAGAATATTTGGAGCAATGGAATTACTTAAAAATTTTAAAAAGCCCACCCAAAACAGTAGATGATAGTGATTTTGTGTAGAATGTTCTGTATTGCCTGAATGTTTTCAAGTACCCTTTGAATAGAAGGACTGGTGGAAATGAGTGTGAATCGTAAGGGTGACATGGAGAAAAGCACAAATTTAGAGGTGGTTGAAAAGCAGGAGAACCAGTAAAAAGTTTATAAAAGTAAACTTCTGAAACAGAGGAGTAGATATGAAAGCATTATTCTGTAAGGAGACATTGCAACAGAACTGAAATTCTTAGCCTTTGTCAAACAATGATGCTAATAGACTTGGCTGTAAAGCATGGAAAAAAGCAAAACAAAACCTTGGCTAAGTGCTTCAGAATGAAACAGCCTGGGATGCCATCAGTTTCATTATTGCTTTTTCTGGTATGTGCATCCAGAAAGTACTGGGCAGGGGCAGAATTGCAGGTGTGGTGTTAGAGAGCTGAGGACAAAATAGGGAGAAATACAGAGATGAAAAGTTGATGAGTAGTTCTACAGCTGATGAAAACTATGTGAAGTTTCCTGTTGGTTTGTGTCTTCAGCTGATTTGCTTTAAGGACTTCTTACCATAATTCAAGCTTTTATGAAGATTATCCTGATAATAAATCTATGGTGTCCAATAGTAAGAGCTCACGCTACTGCTTCTAGCTGTGGCACCCAGTGTTCTTGGTGGTGTCAGGTTGCTTGTTTTTATGGAACTTATATGGAATTATTTTTAAGACCCCTATATCTTCGACAGACTTAAATGAAATGGTGATTGTGTTTAAAATTTGATGGGAGGAGTGTAACAGCACAAATA
The DNA here is from genome assembly GCF_964273445.1 of Streptopelia decaocto. Classification (NCBI taxonomy): domain Eukaryota; kingdom Metazoa; phylum Chordata; class Aves; order Columbiformes; family Columbidae; genus Streptopelia; species Streptopelia decaocto. The sequence continues at coordinate 54,604,421 of NC_138661.1, forward strand.
TGCTGAAGAAGCTTGCAAACATACTGTGCCAAATCTGCATGTAGCCACATCCACTGGTGGAATGGCTTGCAGTGGCTAATGGTGCAAGCCACTGGTTCAAGAGGGCAAGAGCATTTTGTGGCAATGGAGAACACAGAACCTGTAGGTGCCTATAGCTGCCTACACTGAGATTTGGGTGGAACATCATCACGGATGCTTACACCTTTTGTCTCTCTTGCAACACTGATCAAAACATCAAGTTTCTACAGTTGCAAAGTATGCCATATCTAGTAAGTCTCCTGCACAGTGTTCATGGATAAAAATTGATTTAAGCAGAAGAGTTCAGAAGTGGTTTTATAAACATCGAAAGAGCCAAGGCTGGATTTTTCAAGGGATTTGTTGCCAACATTGAAAGGCCTTAAAGCCTTCCTGGGGGCTTCTTGCTCTAGCACTATTAACACCCTATTCTTCCCTAGCTCTCAAGATCAGATGCTTTATGATAAAATGGTACTTTTTAGATGTAAATGAATTTTCAAAGTACAGCTGCTTAGGTATGTACAAGCTGAATGATTTGAGCAAACCAGAAATGAGTACTGGTTCAGAGTTTGTGCCCAATTAAAATTGTACCTGTGTTTAAGGTAGTGAAATTGTCTTGGAAGATTCTGTAAACATGACCTGGAACAAAATGGATTCAGTCTTTTGATTACCTGTATTAATCTCATCTACAAGGGGACGCTTTCTAATTTTGTTAAATTGACTAGATTGAAGAACCAACCAAGTTCTTAGTGGAAAGACAGCATGATAAAACTACATGCCTGAAACACTAGCCTTTCCAGACTACTTATGTACACATTATTGAAAAAAAACTTCTGATTTAAACCTAACAGTATTTTAGAAAATATTAGACTTACTCATGACATGACTTTGTGAAGTATCTGTTCAGTTGTTTCTCAGTTTCTAGCAATCTGGATGTATCTGGCAGAGAGGGCTTTTGAACATCAAAGTTCTAATGGTTTTCTTTCTTGCTAACGAGTTTTCCTGCTGTGGCAAATGTCTCGCTGTGAATTCCTTTCCAGATAATTACTACTTTCCATACTGTATTACTGCGGTCTTATTGTACTAAGTTTTCCTTGTTATCCCAGAAAACCGCTACCATCTCTGGTATGCAGTCAAGATTTGTTAATTCTTAAGTTAGCTATGGTTCGATGTTAGGCAAATTCCTCATATGTATATATTTTTTTAATGGCAAAATAACCACAGTTATTGTGAAAATTACACTTGTTCTGAGGAAGCTCTGGCTGCTGTATGTCAGGCATTACGTCTTGAGGAATGCAGGAAATGGTCTAACTTATTATTGCTTCTGTATTTAGTGTTTGGACTCTAGGGAATTAATGTACTCTGATTTGTGATAACTGTTTAGTATTTCTTAAGAATGAATTACCAAGTAATATGTTCTGCCCTTGTTTAGCACTAGAACAAATTATAAATAGAATATTAAAAGCCTTGGGTTTTTTTGGAAAGAAAATTGTTGTGCAACTCATCTTAAGTAGAGAGCAATGTTAACATGTACATGAGCAGATGGTACGATTACCTCTGCTTAAGGTAACAGGATTTATCTCTAATAAAGTCATCCCTTGCTCATTAAGATAGATAACTAATATAGATTTTTGGGAGTCTTTGTCCTGGTAGAAATGTAATATCCTGTATTGATTCTCCTGACGTTTCTTACCAAGCACTTACAAATTCCTCATTCAAAAAAAAACCCAAACAAACAAACCCCCATGTAGTTCAATTTTATGTATTAATATTTGTTAGATTAGTTTGTTTTCCCCATTCCACGTAGAGCCTTTGATCTGAAGATGGTCAGACATCTTGCAGTTTCTTGGTTCTTTATAATAATAAAGTTTTATTGCTGCATTTTTTTAAAGAGCATTTTACTTCTTTGAAATAATAAATAATGAGCAATACTCAAAATTACATAGCAATACCCAGGCACTTGACTGATCAAGTTAACTTTAGACTCTAAACACATTCATTCAAAATTACCATCAAGGAAGTTTTGATCTTAGGGCCACCCTACTAGTTTGAAGCCAGAGAAGGTCTGCAGACATGTGTCTGACCACATGTGACTGAATACATAAAGAAAATATTGCTTAAAGTTAAGTAAGTCACACCACAAGAGACAGATCACCTTTTGTCAAGGCTGTAGATAAATCGCGTGGTTGAGATTTGTAGGCAATATCGGTATTGCTAGGGCAGTGTAAGTATGGTGACTTTATACAAAGCATGAATGTGGCCATTTAATTTCAAATTTAGGGGAGAAATAGGTGGTGTAGGAAATTGTCTTATCACTTTCATATTTCTGTTATAATCCCTTCAGCTGCTTCAAGTTTTCCTTTTTTTTTTTTTTTTAAGAAAATGAAAGAATTTAACCTGTTCTGTAAGTGTTTGGAAAGAGTTGTGTTCTTGAAGGTGAACAGATTGACAGTTGAAAACTGATTATTACTGTTACTTAAAATAGTGGTCAGCAGTTGAGATGAGAACAATCCTGACTCTTTAAGGATTATTTCTGGGTCTTCCAATGACTTCCAGTTGTTGCAAATTTCTCATGGATTTCTATGGTGTGGTCAGTAGTGACTCAGGTATCTGTTTTTTCTGATTTCTGGGACTTTATATATATATATATATATGCTTCTGAGTGTTTGAGAGGAGTTCCAAATGGAATTTCCCCTTATCTTTGTAGATGTTGGAGAAGTATAAATTCTGTTTGCTGTATGCCCTTGAAAGTATATGGCTACAAAATCAGAAGTTCAAAGTGAAGCTGAATTTCTTATGTGAAATTACCGACACAGTGTAGTTACCATTTAAAAGAAGGCCTATCTTTATTTTAATCATGCTTATACCTAGGGAGCTTTTCTTCTGGTGTTTTATCATGTGAATTTACTGCTTAAAACTCGCGTGCAGGGTGAAGTTTGGGTAAAATTATTGCAATTTTATCATATTTTTGACCAGTTTTTAACTCCAAACTGTTTGAAAACTGCAGTCTGCTTATACAGTTTTGACAGAAATTTATACACTGATTTGGTTTTAGAAGTTTCCCAAGGACAGGACTTGCATACAGTGATCGCATTAAGTGTATGTATGCTGATGAGACTGTCTTGCAAAAATAAAATCAAACTTCTCAGATAAACCCTAATAATAATATTATTCTGTCTTGAATACTAGAAGCCAGTGGATTTATTAGTGCAAGTGTGCAAATCATACACTGACAGAAATGTAGCACTGTAATGTAAAATTGTAAAATAAGCAATTATTGAGCAATTTGGATTCTCTAGATGTTAAAAACAAATGTGCTGTAGTAGCTGTGCACCATTTTTTTGAGCGTGAAGGAATGTAGGTTTATCTGAAGTTGTGACTTTGTGGAACAGAGACTTCTTGTGAGTAGGAGACTGCTTGGCGAGTACGGAGATCAAAGCTGTCAATGTCAGCAGAAAAATAAGGCTTCCTGCTTCTTTAAGGAGCCAGGGTTGTTGTTATATATAGCTACTTGGAAGACTTCATAAGTCAAGGTGTTCTCGCATCTGAAAATTTGACATAGCAATTTTAACCAGCTGCAAGTTAATAGATTAAAGGCTGCTTGGGTATCTGGGCAGTCTGAGCAACTGATGTAAAGTAGAGCAATTGATGTAAAGTATATTAGAGTTCTCATTAGGATGTTATCTGTGACTATTAGGCTTAAACCATCTACAAAATATTCAGTGCATCTGGTGTCTGCTTTTTTCTGTAGACTTCATCTGTTGAATATCATCTCATGGAATGGATACATACTAGTAACCTCCAAAGCTCCTCCTTAAGAAGACTTTATTCCCTAGGACTTTAGTTATGTGGTTTTCAGGGTTTTATAACTGTTAGTCTGTCACAGTTTCACTCTTTTTGAAAATGCCCCCTTTAATTTAAATCTTGTCGTGGTACCTGTAACATCAGTTCTGGCTTAATCTTGCTTTGTGAAGGTTTTCACCTGGTTTTATGTTTTTAGACTTAGCTGAAATGTGTCCAGCCTCTTACAAAGACATCTGTCCTTCACAATATGAGACACTGAAGTGAAGCAGGGTAACAAAAGCTTGGTCAGTGTCTTGAAGAATTTAAAGAATCTGTTAGAAATCTGTTAAGAATCTTGCTGGTTGTGGCAAGTCCACAGAAGTACAGTCAGTTTAAAGGCACATATATCTGGTCTGGTTCAAGGTCGAGGGGTGAAACACCACCTTATGGGTGTGAATTGCAAGGGAACATAAAGACAGACTTTGGAGTTATCTGCATTACTTACTGCAGAGAACTCTTTCAGTTTGTCAGCTGTTGCATGACTTCAACCTGTGGTGATTTACATGTAAAATTCTCATCTAGTTCCGTGAAACTGTGTTTTAATGAAGATTGCTGTTTGTAACGCTCTGAGCAGAAACTCATTATTCATGATTTTTATCTTGCTACTTAATATGCATATGAGCTGTTGCTGGAAGACATCTCATCTCCTAGACTCAACTCTGTCCTGTGTGTAAAAGCTCTGGAATAAAGTAGAAATAATATTGAAAAATAACATAGTTCTTGGGGTAATCTCTTGTAAGATTATTTTATTAAAGAGGCAGAGATATCGTGATATATATGGGAAGTCGTGTAGTAGTGCTAAGCATAAGATTGGAATTGGAGAAATGCAAGATGTCCTTTTCTTGGTGGTAGCCTTAAGCAAAAGTGACCTTTCAGAGTTTCTTCCCTTACCTAGTAGTGAATGACACTTCCTTTAAGGGGCTGTTAAAGGGATTGCTTAATGAGCAGCTCTACTTAAATAGCTTATTTTGCTTGTCCAAGAAACAGCATTTCATAGGCACTATTTCTCTTGTTAAGAGGGTAAAGTACCATGATATTTCCTGAAGGGAGGTGCTTCAGCACCATTATGACCATCGTAATCATGGTACAGCAGTTTGATACCTCTATTGTTTTTGTAATATATTGAAGTAAACTGGAAGTCCTCTCAGTAATGTGCTTTATCTATGCTAGATATTTGTATGGTCTTTAGAATTATTTCTGCTTCTGAGATTGAACCTGGCTAAGTGTGCAGAATTGCTCAAATCTGAAAGTGGTTAGATACCTGAATGTAGCTTTTCTGTGTCTTAGGTTTAGTGGTGCAAAAAGAAACCAGGTACTTAGTCTACCTACTGGTAAGTACTAGTAAGACAAATAGGTGGGTGGATTATCTTCTTAAATTTGACCTTCCCCCACCCCCCAAAAAAAGGTTCTCTTTAATATTTTATGTCCTGGGCTTCTGCAGGACACGTTCAACCTTATCAGGTGTGATGTATGACTTGCTACTTCTCTATGTAATATTTATTTTATGTGTTTCTAATGTTTCATTTCCTTTTCAGATCTTCTAAATCTATTCCAAAGCCAAGGATAGACAACCAGTAGAAGGGAAGTGTTGCTTCTTTAAATGGACACCTGTTCTTGCAGTATGGCCCAGATATCCAGTAGCAATGGATTTAAACAGCACTCATCACCTTCTTTGGCGGCTGCAAGGTCAAAAGATGTGGACAAAGAGGAGGCGTTGCAGATGGAAGCTGAAGCATTAGCTAAGATGCAGAAAGAAAGAGGTGTTGCTGGGAATAAACAAACTTTCCATTCTTTTAGCAGCACCAGACAAAAAGCACAGGCTCATAATAAACAGGACCATGATCTAATGGTGTTTCCAGAGTCTGATGCCAAGAGCATGGAAGATAAACTAAGTACCATTGACATAGAGAAGCTTACTCATGCTGAACTAGAAAAACTGCTGCTGGATGACAGTTTTGAATCTAGTAAAGTATCTGCATTACCAGTAAGTCCTATTTTGAGCCCGTCTGTGTCTTCACAGTTTTATCTTGGGCCTACGGGTCAGAGAAGACAGTGGACGCCTGGAATACCAGCACCTGTGACATGCACTTTACCTCCTATTTACCCCTCCGCTTCTTACACAAAACAGACTGGTGTATTTCAGAATGGATTCCATCCAACTATGTCCTCCTATCACTCTAGAGAACCTGTTTATCTTGGTCTTCCAAGGCAGGCACAATACATTTCATACCCATTGGCAGCTACTACACCTTTCCATCCACAAGGAAGCCTACCCATATATCCTCCAGTACTTACTCCAGAAATGGCAAAAGTATTTGACAAAATTGCAAGCACCTCAGAATTTCTGAAAAATGGGAAGTCAAGCACAGACTTGGAAATGACTGCTATAAAGTCTGCGGTTTCTAACCTACCAGCCTCAGAAAGCTGCAGAGATGTTAGTAAATTTGATTGGTTAGATTTGGATCCCCTAAGTAAACCCAAAGTGGATAGTGTGGAGACTTTAAATAAGGCAGAGAATGATGGAGAGAGGGCTTCAAGTATGACTGCGGAAGATCCGTGGGATGCTGTGCTGTTAGAAGAAAAGTTGTTAGTAACTTGTCATCTGGAAAGAAAACTTAATGGGAAATCTTCTGGAGCAACAGTTACAAGGAGCCAGTCCTTAAACATGCGAACAACTCAACTTACAAAGTTACAGGGCCAAACGTCACAGGTATGTAAATCAGCAATCTCATCTGGTTAATTATGCTCCCACAAACGCATCCCTCCCTTTTCCAAGTACAGTAAATGACTGTAGAATATTTAACTTTTCCTATCTTTTAAAATTATTTCTGTGGTAATTCCATCATAAAACAAGATACTATGTTTTAAAATATTGGCCACCTCACTAGAAAGTGAACATGAATACTTCTGGTTGTTTGTTTTTTTTTGGTAGAGTACAAAGGCTGAAGGAGAAGTCTTAGAGTCAAAGTCACCCCTAGAAAGGATGATAATGGCAGGAAAAATCATAATTGTAGAAACTGGGTAGAGGCAGGGAATAAAAGATTTGTTTGGCTTGAAGACTTTGGATTGCAGCTGTTTTGAATATGTTGTCTTTCTAGGTGTTTTTAATAGACTAGGGACATGCTATGAAAAACAACTTATCAGTCAAGGATATTTTCCAAATTGCTCCTTATTTCTTCCCTCCCCAAACTGGGGGAGTTTTCTTCTCAGAAAAAGAAAGATTTACTAGATTTTGGCTTAGAGGGCTGTCTAAATTTCCATTGAAGTGAAATTTTTGGGCCCTCAGTTGAAGGATTTCCTGTTTTTCTGGGCTAGTTGTCAGTATTCTGGCAAATGTTTAATAGAAAACCAGTGGAGAAGGACCAAAAAAAACCTGAACTCAAAAAAACTCTTCACCTCTCTTTTTAAGGGATTGCATTTTTAACATTACATGTGTGAATATCTTGGGTCTAACCTAATTTTTTTTCCACTCACTGTTGAGCAGTGATATGTGAGCTCAGCTGTTTCCTAGTGTTTGGAGAGACGTGTAGACTTGGGCTCTATAGCAGTTTGCTTCTTCAGTTTGTCATGCTTTCTGGTGGTGTCTGTTGGTTTCCAGTGATGTTTGGTTGATTGTAATGTAACTGTTGGCTGGAATAGCTAGACTATATTGAATTGGTGCTTTTGAAGCGTTGTCTGTAGAAAGTAATATTTGACAGTTGCTGAATGAAATTTGTTTTTATGAATTCCAGGGTTTTTTAAAGAGTCTTCCCTGTTCAAGTCCCATTCCATGCTGTTTGCAGATCACCTGTTAACTGATTCATATAATTCTCAAGGTCTGTGTTCACGTATGGTCTTTTCCTCCTACTTTTGATTTTCCAGATGCTCACTGTCCTCAACAGTCATCTGATTTTCACCAGAAATGCATTCATATTAGTAACTAGCTCTTAGCAAATGTTCTTCTTAACGGGATGGAACAGCAGGTATTTAAGATAAAGAACCATTTTGATGTTTACTTCAAGAAGCTTTAAGAAACAGTGGCTTTCTGGCAGCTTCTGTGCAAGCTCTGCGTGATGGTTTCCATTTCCTGTCACTTTTTTATTTGAGAATGGCTTATTAGGATTTGTTGTTGTTGTTGTCCATGTCCATGTGAGAGCACAGTGTACCATGTGCCTTCTACAGTGGCATGAATTAAACCCTCCTTACAGGTAGGGGCATCTTCCTTGGCATGCTCTTGGCATGTTTTATTCACAATGACATCACAATAGCACATATCCTGTAGTCAATTAATATATCTCATTTTCTTAAGCTACCATTTCTTTCAAACAATTTTTTAGTTTATAGCAGACTCCTGCAGTCAATGTCCAATGGAAGGTTTGAAATTTAATTTCTCCTTGGGTTCCCCCAGTCTGTGGTTAACTAGGCTTGGCATAATTTTCCAGTTCTAGTCTTTATAATAAAGTTAGCTGATGATACAAGACTGTAAATTGGCTGTTTCTGCTGTTTGTGCTAAATTATGAACAAAGATAATAGATCTAAAGACGAGTCTCTCAAATGGATATCTTTTGATCATAACCTGTGGCTTTTGCTTTATCTTGTGCACATCCTATGCTGCTTCTTTATTTTCTAGTGTAAATAATTTTCCATCTGGTATGGTAGGAAGCTGAGTTATTTAGCCTCTATTTTTGGAAGTTCTCTTGTATTTTATCCCATTTACCTCCAGGTGTATATTTCCTTGAAAGTATATTCTCAAGTCTTGCATCCTAACTAGTCTGGGTCATTTTTTTCCTCCTGAATAACTCATACTCTTACTGCCCCTTTAAACAAAACTATTAGTAAAAATTCATTGTAATATATTTTGATTCTATCATGTTATATTTAATCCTTCACATAAACAGATTGCTTTGAATTTTGCTTCATATTTGAAGTATCTATATGTTCATTATTTCCCTTTAAATATTTCAGTGTTAGTCATTCTCCTTTCTGAAAGCAGAGGCAAAAATCATTGTTTTGTCCTGTTTTAGGTGTTGTCATCTTTACCTTTCCTTTCCCAGAGCTGAAGAGTCTTGTGGTTTTATATACAAAGGGGATTTAATTTAGCTCGGCTTTTGTTAATTCACTGGGTTTGGTATTAGCTTTTTGTTGTTAAGAGTAATCGTATCTGCAGACCACTTCTATTTTTGCAGGTTGTACTGCTATGAACTATTTATCTACTTTGGCCTGAAGTCCTTTCTTACAAGTTCTTTCCTGTTTGGCTGATAGCTCTGGCTCCTCCTAGATTTGTTTATCTGGAAGTTAAAGAAAATCAAATACTGCTTGTTGCTCAAAACCCTCATCATCTGAACCCAGTGGATTTTAAAGAGATTTCTTAGTTTATCAAAGCTTGTCCTCCTGAATTATCTTCCAGAAAGTGATAAAAAATAGTATTGAAATTCAGCTAAAAAAGCAAGGAGGTATTTGATATTCTTAATTATCCACCAGGAGGTAATTTCCAACAATGCATATTTGAATTAATTTTAGGCTGTTCTTCGTAGCCAAATGCACCCCTGAGGTCAACTGTGGGGGGGTGTGGTGTGATGTTTTTTTGATATTGTTTTGTTTCCTTTGCTCATTACATTGGAATTTGTTTACCCCATGTGTGGAAATGCCTTGCAGTTCCCTACATTTAGGGAATTTAATAGCAGAATAATGTGCAAATTTTGCTGTAAATAATTCAATTGTTGTATAGCATGAAGTGGCGATGTTTTATCACTAGTGTGACTTTAAGTAATCCCCTTGTGTATTGCTTTTATACTCTGGTTAGAATTGCATAGTGCTTTGAGTACTTAGTAATTTTTTAAAGTGTCCTTAAATAGAGAAAACTTAACATTCGTATAGCCAACTCCTTGATTTGAAGTTACTGAGTTTTGTGTTGAGTGCTGGCCATCAGCTACTTGAATCTTTAGCAAAGTTGTTTACCTTTCACTTAGTATGTTTACTTCCTGTTTCCTTGTATGATTTATTTTTGTTGTTATTGTGTAATTGCTTAGAGAATGCATGTACTAGATACAATTGCACAGGTTTGTCAGCAGGTCTTGTGCAGTTCCCCAGAAGTATTTTTCTATGACAGAACTTCTCTGAGATGTTAGAACAGAAGAACTTTTTAAAATTGAAGGTATGATTCCTGAATCTCTTTCCAGGTTTTGTGGCTTTACAGCTTCCTGCTCTAACTGCTTCCCATGGTTTGGCTAATTCCCAGTTGTATAGAATTGATCCTTTTGAACTGATTGGTGTTCATGAAACTGGCGGTTTAGCTGGAATAACTACATTTAAATGCAATTCCAGTGGCATTGATGGATTGTGTATATTATCCCTTGTAAGTTTATGCTATGCTGCTTAAACAAGTTGATTTGAGGAAAAAAAAGTTCTGAAAGGAAATGACCTGACAGTCCCTGGCACTGCATGTTACAGGTTTGACCCTTTTTCTGAAAAAGTCTAATTTTGACTATATTTGATATGCTCTAATGAAATTAGGTGCCCAATTTTTTCAGCTAATAATAACCCAAATACTACTTAAGTAGTTATTCACTATTTCAAGTGTGAATAAATTGTGGTGATTTTCAGAAAAGCTGTAGTGCAGTCTGCTTTTCTCTTTTCCTGCACTTCTATGTGGATTAAAGGTTTCTATAAGCATTGTAGAAGCTCTGGATGTCAAATGTGACTGGTCAGAAGGTTTTATCCTCTGTGTGCAATGACGCTGAGTTGGACATGAGCAAACTCATAAAGATCAGCTTACTCCAGTTTGGAATTGGACCAGAAATCGATATGTATTAAAAACTGCTGCAGTTTTGTTTGTGATTTTTTTTCTTTTTTTAAAGTTTATTAGATTTTGTTGTTTGAAACTGCAGTTCTTTTAGCGACTTTTTTTTTAATTGAGTACTTCGAAGATTGTGGTTTACATTTTTGGGAGCTGGTAGGTGTGTATGGCATAAGGGATTAAAACAACAGTAATTTGATGCCACGAGGTTAGTTCTGAGTTCAATGTTCTGAATGCTGTTTCCTTCCAGTGTACAATTTATCTTTTCGTGCTTTGTAGGCAAAGGAGGGATGGGCAGAACTGATGGGGAGCGGTTCTTTTGGGGACTATACTGAAGGCTGAGTTGCAGAAGTGGTGGGAAAAGTATTTATCTGTCTTTTTCCTCTGGTTCAACAAAGTCTTGCTAAATTGTAATGCAATGGGTCACCGAGAACTCAGGAACTGTTATATTTGCAACTTAACCAGTAACGATGTTGTCAAATTACTTTCTGTAAAGGAGTCACTGCTCTGATAAATCTTAACTTTTTAATTCGGTAATGATACACATTTTTTTCTCCTTAGAGAAGTAGAAGTAAAACTAAAAGTAACCCCTCAGGCTCATGAAAATCCATCATCTACACATGGCTTTGGCCACAGGAATATGTTTGCAGCTATTTAAATACTGTATTATCTTTGAGTTGCAGAAAGACAATGGGACCACTGGCATGCTGACAGAAAACGTGCTTCTCCAAGAAATTGAAGGGCAGAATCAAGAACTGTCAGCTTTTTCTCAAGCAGTTACGAAGTAAGAAATTACTGAACACACATTAGCTTTCAGAAGGGAAAAAAAAAATGCTAAACTCATTTTCAGTTAGGTTGACAGAGCCATTTTTTTGCTCAAGGGGATGGATTTCAGTATGTATCCTTTTCTCTTATCCCTGTTTTTCCCTGGTGTTGTCTTTTTTTTTTTTTTTAAGAATGCAACAGAATTGTTAAGGTCTTAAGTATGAAAGGTCTTGAGTTATTGTATCTCCTCTTTATTCTTCTGATCCTGTGACTTTCCTCTCACTTTTTTCCTTGTTTTTATAAAACTTTATCCTCAGAAATTTTTTTCTGTATTTCCATATATCTGTATCTCTTCCTTCTATATTTTTAAAATGCAAATTCTTTTGGAAGATTTTGAAGCCTCTTTTTCTTAGTTGATGCACCTCACTAAATCCTGTCACTCAGTGGCTTTCTAACACTGAAATGGTCTTACTGTTATTGCTTCCAAAGCTGGAATTCTGTAACAAAAAAACCCATTCAAACTTATTAATGGTTTGATCAGGTCATGAAGTTCCTTGAAGTTCATACCAAAGAAGACGGGACTTGATAACCCAGAATACTCCTTCTGTATTTTTTTTGGTTTTGCTTACTGCCATAATTTAATGAGATAGTATGGTGGTTTGGGATTTTTTGCTTGCTTCCTGTAGAAGACACACTAAGAGTCTTGCCTTTTTTCTTCTCAAGATCAGTCTCCAATAGCTAATGTGGAAAATAGAGATCTTTGAATCTGAGGGGTAACAGCTACTTTTAAAAACAGGAATGTTTATGAGATGAAAAGCAAAGTCCATAAAACCAGTGAGAAGTCATAGACCCTTGCGGGTTTGTTTTGTTTTTTTCACTCATGCTGTTTTCAGAAATTGAGATGATGAAATAGATGACTATTATAGGAGGGTTCTGTTCTTAATCTGCTATAATACTACTTTAATGATGGCAGATGGTTGTCAAATTATTTTATCTACGTTAAACAGCGGAAAATTAAAAACAGCTATCAAAGTACTGTGTATTCATTATTAGGTGAATGTTTTATTGTTTGTGTCCTAAAGAAAAGCATTTCTGTTAATTTAGGCCTCTTTCTCAACTTGCACAACTTGGAATAACTACCTTCTGCATAGTATCCAAGTTTAGATTAGATTTCCAAAAGTTAAAAACATGTGAAGGGTTCTGTGGTGTTTTATACATAAAATAAATCACCCTTTTCAAAACTTATTTTTAGCAAATGCCGTGGATTAACTTTTTAAAAATTGGTTTAGAGCTTATCTTCGACAGAAGCTAGATATGTCCTGTAAGCATTGACCTATTAAGTATTTTAAGCTATGTGGAAAACCTGCCTAATTATAAGCTAGAGCTTTTTCCCCCTCTAACTACTACTTATATAATTATTGTTGGCAGTGTTCTGTAGAGAGTACAGAAATTAAATGGTGTTTTGCACGTACAGTTTAGGTAAAGAGCAAAAGGTAGTCTTTACTGTTCTGCCTTGTGGTTATTACCATGTTTTGCTTTAGTCTTAGACTTATCCATTGTAATGTTTCATAAACCTTCTCTACTTACAGATTGAGGACCAAGTTTCCATACACTAATCAGCAGACAAATCCAGGCTTTGTGCTGAGTCCAGTCATGCTGCAAAGAAATATAAGTGGGGAGAGTGCCAGTATCAAGGTTTCTATAGAAATCGAAGAATTCCAGCAACCAGTAACTTTTACGTGTGATGGTATGTTTCTGCTTTTTAAATTGGAGCTTGCTTGTAAGACTTGTAATGATGGGTTAAGACTGTATGCTCAGTCTAGGCCAAAGGCTTTCGGTTTTTGTAATCCCTAGGTGTCAGGTATGTGGATTGCTTGTGGGGAATGTGGAAAAAGTAACTGAAGAAAGAACCTAAATCTGGGTCAGTGCCTCCATCAGAAAATATTTAGAAGCTGACAAAGTGAAACATTTTTTTAAAAAAAAGAAAAGCCAAGCAAACCAGAAGAACTATTTGATCCATGGCTGAGAATGTTAAAACAGTTTTTCAATGTTTTGACCTACTTTGTGGTAGTTGAGGGAATGATGACACCAGGACTGAGATTCTTAACTTTTAATTTTTTATTTCAATAGTATTAACATGCAGGCCATCTAAAAATTTAGACAATTTGCTTTTAAGAATAATCACTGAAACCATCTATTACTTGACTTCAATATGTGCTTATGAACACAAACACTAAAAAAATACTGTTGCAGTGTGCCACAACTATCTGGCCCAGTTTTGTGGGTAACCCAGGAGTATTAGCTTGAGGTGGAAGTGCTAGGTTTGCCTTGTTCTTGCACGTAAATTCATATTCTCTGTGCAGTCAAGACTGCACAGTATGTTTGCGTTGAAGGCAGTAACTCTGGATGGTGTCAGCTTCTGGCAGTTCTTCATGATAAATTAACTGATAATAAATTGCCTCAGGAGCAACTTAATTTTTAGCCTTTATACTGCTGTAGTCTCTTGGCCCCTGTGAAGCTTCCCATTCCCAGACTGTGTCACCTGATAGTGGGTCTGTGCTGTAGCGTGTTCTTATCATTTGGGTCTCTCTGTAACAGTGTAGATGCTTCACAGTGGGTTGTTCTCAAAAGATATGCAGTTGCTTTATTACTCACTTGAACTAGCTGCACTACTGGAAAGTGGTCTCAATGAATAAGTGTTTTCATTATTGATTTGCTGTGCCTTATAGTTATTCTGCTGTGATTTAGTAGTCTTTTGTTAAGAAACTAGATGGACTGTAAGTGTAGCCAAGGGTTTCTGCTCTTCATACTTAAGATTACACTTTACTAATACTACAGGCTTAATCCTTTCCTACAAAAGGCTTTTGTGCCATAACCAAAATGCTATGACTTCAGCTCTTTATTTCTAGGAGTTTTGTGCATACCTTGGAATGTGTTTTGCATTCTAGCCTCACATATCTTATTCTTTGTGCTCTATTCCTTTTTCTGATGCTGAAACTAGTCACAGTTAAACTATTTGTCTTCTGTAGTTAGTAAGAGTTAGCAGTAACTCATATGTGACTAGTAATAGACATATCTATAGTTACTATTTTCCTTTAATTTCTTCTGGTCTTGGTGAAATTGTTGCATACCTTAGCATTGTAATGCTAGAAGTACTTCAGTGTGGCTTCCAGTCCTGCTCAGAAGGAACTGCAGCCTTTCAGTGTTCTGACAACTCAATGTATAGAAAGGACTCAGGAGGGAAACAGGTGAACTTTAGAGCTTATTTGGGTATACCTATTCATTTTGTATTCATTTGTGGGGCTTGACACGGAAGTACAAGTCTCTCTGAGCAATGATTCTGTGTCAGCAAGAAAGGAGTCTTCCAATAAGACAGAGAGTGGGTGAAAAGGCTGTGATGTTATCTTTGCGTTACTCCACTAGGCTTTGCAGGGCTGGCAGAGCTTTGCCAATGCAGCCTGTGACTGTGGCTCCTAAACTGTTACTGCAGCTTTTTTCTGTATCAACCACTAATCAACCTTCTGCTGAAGGTAGTACAACTTAAATAGTCTTAATAATGAGTTGAAGAGCATTTCTGAGTTCATACTTATCATTCTTTGTTCTTAAATTCCATATACTCATTCTTCATATGCTATCAAATACCTGTATGCTTGTAATAATTAGTTGTCTGTTAATGAGATGGAGCACTTGTGGCATTACCATAGTAGTAACATTTCTCTCTTTAAAAGAAAAAGGTTTGGAGATAATTGGGAAGGTCCTGAGGGGGGAGGGGAAGAAAAAGAAACAAAAACAACAACAAAAATACTGTGAAGGTACTGATGGAGAAATAAATTCTTTTATGCAGTGTTTTTTACAGAATTTTGAGGCACTTAGTGACATTGTTTGCAAATTATTTAAATGCAGAAACAGCCCTAGATAGATGAAGGGGAAAAGAAAAAAGTACTTTCAGTAGGATTTGCCTCTGCTACTGCTGATACTCTCTCAAAACCAGAACAAATAGGGAAATTCCATCTTGGACTCTTCAGCTAATGATTTTTAAACTTGAAGCAGCTCTGGGATCACTCAGCTATTTGAAGCCTTTGCTAAATAAGTAAAATTTATATTTAATAAAAAGCTATCCTCATTAAAAAACTCCTGGAAAACAGACTGCAGATGGCTTTTGTACTTTTAGTCAAGTGACTATACTGTACCCTAATTTTAAAAGGACTTATTGAGTTCTTAAACTACAGACAGGTGCTACAAGATGGCTTTCTTGGGGCAGGGGGAGGGGAAGTGAAGATCTCAAACTATAAAATTTAGGACATTATAGAAGCATAAGAGTTTTCCGTACTGGTATAAAATAAATTTCATTTAAAAACTACAGTTTGTGAGTGAATATCCTTTGTTATAGATTTATATTTAACTTTAAGATGTAATTTCTTTGAACAGTGAGTTCCCCTGTTGAGCTTATAATAATGCAGGCGCTTTGCTGGGTGCATGATGACTTGAATGAAGTGGACATTGGCAGCTACATCCTGAAGGTCTGTGGCCAAGAAGAAGTTTTACAGAAGTAAGCAGACTCTTTTTCATTAATATTTAACTTCACGGGTTTTTATGGCAGTTACTGGAAAGCGTGTCTTTAACAATTAAATGTGGGAAAGCAGAAATCTTAAATGGAGGAGAGTCACGCTTTGCACAGAGATCAGAAGTCTTTAGAGTTGTTCTGGGATACAGCAAAGTAGGTTCTCAACAGCTTCCTAGAAATCTGTCCTACTCTGCCATCTGTAGTGTTGAACACAAACAGTTTTTTTCAGATGCAGTTTTCTAGAGCATTTCTGTAGACAGATGTTGTAGTTTCCAGCTGTTTTTCAAATCCCAGCAACCAGGGAAAAAAAATCTCCTGATAAATTCTAGTAGTTTGAAGTAACCTCTGGGTTTTTGCGGCATTTTTTTATTTTGTTTTATTTTTTTTCAAAACTAATGGTTTACAAATCCCTATTAGTTTTGTGGGTTAGAATATTTGGTTTCATTTTCAGCCACAGTAGTTCAGAGCTTTAGCAAAGGTATAGGTATCTGTAATAAAACACTAAAACTTCTGCAGAAGTAAAAATCAGATCAAGAAGTATGATGTGGAGGTTGATTCACCATTTCCTTATTTTGAGCCAACAGGTTGCCTTAAGTGTGTGAGTTTTCTTAAAAACGCTGCATATTTTTGGTGTAACTATAGCTTTCTTTTGTTTAACAGTAAGCACTGCATCGGGAGTCATGAGTATATTCAGAACTGTCGGAAGTGGGACACAGAAATCAAACTGCAGCTCTTGACCCGTAGTGTAATATGCAGCGATCTGGCACGAACAGTACGTACCTCCTAAACTGCAGCAGCAATATAAATCAGGATGTTGAGGATTTGCATCAGAGTTGGTCGATCTGAAGTGTAACCTTTCTATGTGATTAACAAATTATATGTCTGATTGGTGTTGGGACTTGTGTTGTTATACTAAGAGGAAATGAAATACTAAGTTTTTGCAAGGCAAATAAACATGGATCATCTGTCTTACTAGACTAAGTACTACAGCTGGAAAAATATTGCAAACATTTGTGCTAAACTTGAAAACAGTTTTATGAACTATAGAAAGGTGAGAACTGGACCTAACATCTAGTATTTTATTGCAGGAAGATGATGACAGAACACCCATACATCTAACCAAACACCTCTACAAAGTAGAAAAGCCTTTCAGAGAACCTATTATAAGGTAATATTACATGGTTATTTTAGTAATCAAGCCTAGTGCTGCATTTCTGACCAAGGTTATGTTATCTTCATGCACTTGCGTTCAATATTTATAATTTCTTGCAGATCTTCTATTGAAGAGCTTCTTGATGTGTATCACAAGCAAGTTAACATAGCTCTTAGAAATGAGGTAAGGGAATTGTAAATTATTGCCGAACCAAAGGTAGCATGAGAAAGTTTACTAATGAGATAGTTGGAAAAAGCCTAGCAGGTATTATTGGGGAAACTGAGATCTGAATAAGCTGACAAAAATAAATTTGGAATAATGGATTGTATTGCTTTTCTGCCTGGCTTTTCTTGCAAACTAATTATTACCTTATTGTCACAACTAGAAATGTATCTTCCAAGTCCTGGGGTGCAAAATAACCTTTTCCTCAAAAGTGCTGGAAGAGACTGTTCATTTAGGGGAATAGGGAAAAGGTCTGAATCCTGACTACATCAGTTGTCAGCCATGGATGAAATATTGGTAACAGACAAAAATCTACATGAAAGTGAGCAGTAATAGTTGTGTACAATGGGAGTTATAACTAAAGCATGTTTGGAACATATGAGTAAGTTTTACACAAAGTGTAGTAACATCTTATTCTGCACTGTTGCATTAAGTTAAAATACACTGTCAAAAGCACTGTCTCTGTTAGTGTATGATAGGTAGTTTAAAACAGCTTGCATGGGGAGTAATTTCCCAAATGCAAAAGCTACGTGAATATAACCTGCTTTACTAATTTTTAAAAGGAAAAGCTTAGTTTAACTCCTGATAGTGGTGTGGCTTGGAAACTTAAATTCTTGAACATTAGCTAACTATGTTTCTTAAACAGTTTCTATAAGAACAGTTGTGAAATGAATGATTTAATTACAATATTTTAATTTCCGTTGTTTGTTTACCTCTCTAGAAGTGCAGCTCTGAACAAGCTGATGTCTGCTATTTACATATTCTCTTAATGTTATTTAATCCCCTTAATGGTGATTCACCATGTTCTCAAGGGTAGCTTTGAACACAATATTTTTGTACAAGTGCAAGATGTTACTGCTCTTTGATACGGTGTTTTTGTTGCTTTGCTCTTGCAGCTGCTTCAGCTTGTTTAATAGTGGTTTCACAGGCTGAGGAATGCAAAACATCTTAATTCAGGCTTATGTTCTACTCTTTCTATAGTCTTTTGGAGGATGGGAGGTGTAGCTTGTGGCTGTTGATGATTAGGTTCGAATATCAGCAGTTGCTGCCTTTGAAATTTTTTTCTCCCAGAAGTGGACTCCTGTACACATTCAGTAGCTGAAGCTTGATCATCAAAGTGAAGCAGGGTGATGTGTAAATAACTTGTTTATAGCCTTTGACTTAACGTTGTTGGACACTTTAAAAGTTAGCTATTGTCTTTTTGAGATTAATTTGAGAATCTATGAGAAAAATCCTGGAAATTTTCATGTGCCAAAACAGCTGCTATTGTCTTTAAAGTGTTAGTTTTGAAAGCATGGATTAAATATTTACAATGTCTTCTGTCTTCTATGGTTATTTTCTTACCAGGACAAAGTTAATTGTTGCTAGATAACTCCCAGTCCCAAAACTTTTTGATTCAAATGGCTTCCTTGCTATCCATGTGTAGGAAGGTTATGAGAATATGTCTGGGGGATTGGAGATGGGGAATCAGTTTACATTTTGCCAAGAGGCTGTTACACTAATCTCTCTTACTTAGTTGTAAATGCTCATAAGTGACTGTGAAAGAAACCTATACATAAAGCCTTTAAAAAGTAAAGTTCTTTGAAGCAAGTCTTATTAATTTTCTACATGTGTTCTTTAAAATTGGATGAAGATTTTGCTTATATTTAAAAAAGGCATCAAGAAACCTAGGATTATTTGGATGTAAATTATGTCTTTTCTTCTATTTCAAGAGACAAATGAAGGGAATATTAGGAGCATCTCAACTTTGTCTTAAGCAGCCTACCAGCATTTTCATTCTCTGATAAGAAGCTGATCTGTTAATTTCAAAAAAGATTCCTGTTAAGTGTACAATCCACCTTCCTTTCCTTCTTCAAGATGACAGCTTGCAGTTGCTTCATCTGGAAGAACCGTTTAAATTAAATAATATGCAAGACAAAAATTGTCACAAACTTTTTTCGAAAGTACATCAAAGTGAAGTAAAGTTCCATTATGGAAGCCATACTGCAGTGTAAGTATAATGTGTTTAAGAGGCCTGAAATTGAAACACTGCCTCCTTCCTTCATCACACTAATTTAATATCCTTTTTTGAACTACACTTTTTTATGCCATGAGGGAATTTGAGCTTAAGATCTCATTAGAAAGTACTTGTCTGCCTACAAATTAATGGAAAAATCATTGGAAATATCTTAATGTGTCCCAGAACACCATTCTAAAATCCATGCTACTCCTATGATTTTGGCATTCATAACTGAGCTATAAGGAAGGTCTCAATACTGAGGTTTTTGTTCAGTCAAATAGTTACACTGCAGTTTAATGTAACTGAGAGATGCATCCCATAATGACATTTTCTTGGCGATTCATTCTGGGAAAAAAAAAAATTAAAGTAATACTGCGTTTCGCAGCTGTGATCAGATCAATCTGTTCTTTCATACATTCCTCATTAGAACCGACATAAAGCAGTAGATCACGTAATTAAGACTGTCAGAAAAATCTGTTCTACGTTGGATTGTGTAGAGACTCCTGCAATAACGGAATCGGTGAAGAAGCTAAGGAGGGCTGTTAATCTTCCAAGGACTAAAAATGCTGAGGTAAACTTTCACGCTATACATTGCATTCTGCCATATGCTTTTTAACACTGATAAATATTATTTCATAAACTTTGGTAGTTACAAATACCAGCAACAGTTAAATCAGGGTTATGGGTTGTGGGGTTTTGTATTTTGCCAGGTATCTTCCACTTATTTTAACATCTCTTTGCTGTTAATGCATTTATCACTTGCTCTTGAAATCCTTCCCTGTTCTAAATAGTGACTTTTAAAACTAGTTTTTGAATCCTGTTTTCTGGTTCTGTAACCTACAGACTTGTGTCACAGCAGATACAGCCAGCTCATACCCTCTGAAGTCAATGCAGTTATGCTTAAAGGAGGAATTCGCATCATGTATTTTCTGTGCAGTACTTACGTGAATAGCAATGGAATCTTAAAACTCTTAACAGTTCATGCTTCTGCATTCCTGACCATACGGACAAAAATAAAAATCTCTAAGCACAGATTTTGATGATCAAACTGCGTTTCAATGGACAGTTCACTTAAGTAGAATTGGTCTCAAGTCGTGTTGTCCAAAACAGTCATTAAATGGAGACGTGTGCAATTAAAAAAGCTAAGTCGTTTTGTAATGCTAATTCTGTTGTCCTGCTGCCTTATTATGTTGGCAATGCGTGTGCTGTTCTGTTCAATTTCAGCTTCTTCAGTTCAATGATATATTTGTAATACTGAACAGAAGTCTTGCAAAATGCAGGGACCAAATAAATATAGTTGTCATGAAAACTAAAATTCTTGCAGGGAAATGCAGAAGGCATATTAAGGAAACTTATTGAAAAACAACGTATGAGATATTTCTTCAATGTTTACTTTTTGGTAGGAGAGAGCTATAGAAATAATTAGATTACAGTGGAAATATAACTTCCAAAAAGAATGCTATCCCAGCAGAATTTGAAAAAGGTACTTTCTATCAGTAAAGTTCTGCAATTCTGTCATGAAGATAAACGTTTTAAGCCATTGTATAGGAAGGCATATGGGATTCCTTTCAGCAATGAAATTGTTGTAAAGATTGGAGCCAGTTGCATCTAAAATTTATGTAAGATATTGTTTGTTTGTTTTTGGTTTTTGTTTTGTTTTTTTCCCCACCCCCTTAGAGTAGCTGTTTTGTGGTTGGAAGAAGTGGCCAAGAAGTGAAAGAAACCAGTAGATTGTCAAGTAGAAAATTACATGTGTAGTGCTGTTTCAACGGTTTGGCGTCCTGTCTTCCAAAAGTACTTGGACTACTTGACAAGTACGGTGGAGACATACAGCAGCTTTTCTGAAAGGGGGAAAAAGATGTGATTTTTACCCCCTATCACCCCTCCCCTGGGTTTCTGTGTGTTTTTCTTCTTATAAGAACATGATGGTTTTTGGTAGTTGAAATTTAATGTTGACAAGATGCTCAATTAATACGCTAAAAGTGTAAGAAAAGCTTTAATTCTTCTCCAGCAGTTGTGGCAAACTACTTAGACTTTCTCTGATGTATTAGGAATTCACTGGGTTTTGTTCTTGACCAATCAAAACTTAGTTTTGATTAAAAGTTCTAGTTTTATTAGAAGTTGAATTTGGCATGGAGCCCTTCCTGATTAGAAGGAAGTAAATTCTCATTATTTGTCACCTTTTGGCTTCAGTGGTGTCCTTGTTGAGACTAGACATTGCTGTCAATGCTGTATCACATGCAAACACAGCAGATAGGATGGAATGACAGTACTTGCTGTTCAGTTTTCTCAGTTGTTTTATGTTTGGGCTTTTTTCATTCCATAAATTTATAGTAACTCCTCTTACAGAAGATACCTTAACAAATGCCACAAACAAAACAACTGTTCAGACATTAATTACTGGGTAATAGAGCTATCAGCTTCTCCTTTCATGCATAACAGCCCTGACTGAGTTTTATCTCTACCCAGAGCAGCTTGAGTATCCTGAGCAATATTATAATGTACTTTGTCTTTTAGGAGTTCATAAAGGCTGTCAAAGTAGTTGTGACTTGGCAAAACATGAGCTTTTGGACTTGGTGAATAGTTGCTGTGTGTAATGGAAATTGTGATGCTGTCAGTTAACTCTTGAGGAACTTTGAGTAAAAAGATGTGTGTTATAAATCCGAACATGGGCCTAATTCAGATGTTTCATAATGTCTGTACAAGATACTGAAGAGCAACAGAAAATTAATACGGGTTTCTTGGTACTGAAATTTTCTCTAACTTTACTGTGTAGGTATCCTTAAAATGTGATGACATGAGCCAGAGCTCATCTGGTGAGTAAAGTTTTTAAATTTTATTTAAAAACTGCTTTCAGGTCGCTGTTTAGGAAGATATGCATTAAAAATAAATTTAATTTAGGTTCACTGCAGCCTGAAAACCCTCTGAAAGTGAGTATAGACCAGTTAACAAGAGCAGTTGAGGCCCTTCTGCAACTCCACGTGAATTCGTGTAGCAATTCTGCAGCAGTTTCTCCAAGGGACAGTAGGAGCACTAAGGAAGCATGGACTGCCACAGAACATCTCCAGTTCACAATATTTGCTGCGCATGGAATTTCTTCTAGTTGGGTATCAAAGTGAGTAACTTATTAATTGTAAAATTCATCCTGTTATAGATTTGTTTGTTTAATTTACTTTCTTTTCCTTGCCTAGCTATGAAAAATACTACTTGATTTGTTCTCTGACCCATAATGGAAAAGATCTGTTTAAACCTGTTCAGTCCAAGAAGGTTGGCACATACAAGAACTTCTTCTACTTGATTAAATGGGATGAACTGTAAGTGATTTTAGCATGTTAAAACTCACAATAATATTTTGTTTTAGCTAGTACTTAGCTGGCTGCTGAATACAGTCATTCAAGTAATTCTTGCTTCTGATTCCATTTGAAGAGTTGAAAGAGCAATGCATGAGACTTGCTGACAAAATCAGAAATATTTTTCCAAATGGTATTTCACTACTCATTTTAAAAGTGGGAATGGAAATGCTGGACTAGTGCTCTGTGCTAATGTGTTTGTCTAATACCAATATAAGGAGCTGGGAAGGTCCGTAGCATTCCTTGTAACGGGAACAGCTTGTGCTGCTTAAAGAAGGATGAATTAAGTTTGCTTATAAGCAGTGCTCAAATTATGTAAATAGCAAGGAAAAGCAACTCACTTTTACTAACATCAATGCTGAATTTTTAAAAAATACATTGTAACAACTTTGTATCTGAATTGAAACATCTAATTTAGATTATTTCTATAAAGAGAGAGCAAATGAGTAAGTGCTTAAGAGTGTCTGTCTCGAGCATATGAGAATGTCTGGTTTGAGCTACTACAGTTTCTCTTTTGGGGCAGGAGAAGAGGTAGAAAGGAAGAACAGAGGGCATACAGAGTAGAATAAGGACAGGATGGCAGGTGGAATCTGATAACTGAGAGGGGAAAAATAATTTTAATTATTTATGTACAGCTTATTCTTTTCCAGTTCATAGTTATCAGGCAGCCTGTCATAACTGGAGCTTCACGTAAGCTCCATGTTGCCCTGTATCTATTTTCCTGACACTTTTTGAAGGTCAGAGAGACTCTGAGGAATACCCTGGAAGTCTAGAGACAAATTATTGTAGACCAGGAATGAGATTTTCAGGTTCTAGAATAGCTGCCTTCAGAGAGAGTACTCCAACCACTTTTTTTTCTCTCCTGATGATGTAAGGGATTAATTGTCAGATCTTTTGCTAGCAAGTACTAGTGTATTACAGTGAAAGATGTGTTAGTTTGCTAATAAGCTGCTTAATATAGTTGTGGTGTTTTATAGTGAAACTGGCTTAGTAATACACTGTGATAACTTTTATTATAGAATGATATTTTGGCGTATTACAGAAAATCAAATTTAAACTTTAAGCAGTAAAAACAGTCTAAACAAAAATCTGACTTTGATTTGCTCAGTGAGGCATATACTCAGCTGCTTTCTTTGTGGATGCTGCTTTTGTACCATTTGAGTGTAGCTTTCAGTAGCTCTTAATAAATGGGAAACTATTGTATGATTCTAAATCTGAGAGGAGGCTGCTAACATGAAATGGTATGTGTTCTCATAGTGAGTAGAGTGGGAAGACTGGTTATGCTGGACAGTGTTGTACTGTGTAAGGAATGTGATTTAATAGACAAAGATTTAAAAGTGTTGTTCCAAATCTGGCTACAGTGCATAAGTGTAATTTAGCAGGTTTTGTAAACTATTGGTATGGGAGATGAAGTGGAGTGAAATTTCAAGGAAATGTAACACTTGTTCTTCAATGTTCATTAACTGTTTCAAGTAAAGAGGCATCAGCTGATTATATGGATAAGCCTGTAACTGACCAACAACTGTCCTCTGACTTAATTTCAATCCTTTTATTTTACAGAATAATTTTCCCCATCCAGATTTCACAGCTGCCTTTGGAATCAGTCTTATGTCTGACTTTGTTTGGAATCCTAAATCAAAGTAGTGGGAGTTCTCCTGACTCAAATAAGCAGAGAAAAGGCCCGGAAATTTTGGGTCAGGTTTCTCTACCTCTTTTTGATTTTAGGCGGTAAGTATCCAAAATATGGGTAAGACTATTAATATGATTTACTCTATATAAAGCTTACTCCATTCCCATAACTCTAGAAACTGCTTCTTTGCTACTGAGTGTAGTAGGCTATGATAAAGGTAAGAATTGTAAACTATATTGCTAAGGAAATAATATCTTCAGTTAAATAGAGTACAAAACATGGTCCTGTGGTGTAGTATTTCCATCTAACTGGCTGAAAAATCTTACCTGCTGAAGGAAGTTGAATATTGTTTGGATGAAATCAGTTTTATTTGCAGGAACATGTGCCAAGAGGTCACATTAGTAGCACCTGTTTGTAAGTATGCAGCAGTTAAGTACATAAGCATAACTCAAGTTGTCCTTTGAGGAATCCGCTGACATTTGGGTGTTGCCCTGTCAGTCATATGCAGTTACAGTGTCTGCAGATGTCACTGTCTACTGAACTGGAAACCTCCCCATCTGCTGAAGGAGTGTGGTCTTGGTAGATGGCCTTTCATGAGTTCTAGTGTCAGAAGATTTAAAAGTACATTATATTTGCTACAAGCAGTTCCAGCAGCGTTCACATAGCTTAGTGGATGAAGTGTAAACAGCCAGTTCGCAGCCAATTAATGAGCCATGATGACAGAGAATGCAACTTGCAAAAGAAAGTGTTCACAACAAGCCTTGGATTCAGCGGGAATAGTGTCCAGTGCAATACAAACCAGAACAGAATCCTGACAGCAGGTAAACAATGTGCTACACTTCTATCATGTCACTGGGAAAGCATTTTTGCCTTAAAACTGTCTTAAGATAGGAAAGAATAGCTCTTTTCTTAACCCAGTCCTGTTTGTAGAGCAAAATATGTTGATGACCCCAATTTTTAAAAGTGAGAGACCTTTAAGGTCTAAAATATTCTGAAGTACTATTATTCTTCAGTGACATCTTTGCCTTGCCTGCAAAGTATTCAATGCTGCGTATGTTTCATAAGTTTACATATGCAGGAGCCAAACTGGAGAATTTATTTTGGATATATTGGGTTTTTTAATACTTTTAAAAATTCATAAATCTGGTAATAGGGTGGTAATATAAAAGCCAGCAAGAGAGTCACAATACTATTTTAAAATTGTAGCTTCAGTAGCAGTAGTAGTGCTGTACCTTCAGTTAACTGTTCCTGGATTGCCTTGTCCTTGCAACTTTCATTATGATGTGTATTCCAAAACACTCATCACTTGGGTAGCTATTCAGTGAGACATTAACTTGAGTTGAACCACAGATGCAAGAATTAAGCATGATGTTGCAGAAGTGATCACACTATTGCGAAATAGCTTCAGGATTTTTGATTAAGATTTCCCATTTATCTGTGCCTCTGACTTGTAGGTCTTATTGGAAACTTAAATCACCTCATTGTCAACCAAGGCTGCAGAAAGACAGCCAAGTCTTTCCTGAACAGTTACATCTATGTATTGCTTATGTCTGTTCCATGTGGTTTGTGTCCTCTGGTTCTAAATGTGGCTCTACTTGTTCAGCTTCCCCTTTTGCATGGTGACCATTCCAACAGCTTTGGGGTGATTAAGAGTTGAGGCTTTCCTGCATTGCAGAGATGGCTGGCAGCTGCTTTCAGTCTCCGCTGAAACTTGGATTTCTTTTCATGAATGATGCTTACTGCAGCCTTCTGTTTAAATGATACGTTTCAGTATCCTACCTAAATATCACATTTCACAGTATTTGATTTAAAAACTTATCTTTTGATTTGAATTGCAAATTTATCTTCATGCTGCATTTTCTTCTCATAGTGGTTATTCTGGGGAGAAAACTGTATTTTCGGTTTATGCAGAGCACTACAATAGAATGTGTTGTGCCAGGGTTTACTGAATGCCCTGTATGACAGCAGTAGACATGCTAGTGCTCTAATCCACTGGATTAAGTCCAGGACTAGATAATTAAATATATTAGCTAAATATTCATGTTACAGCTGAGAATAGCATCAATAGCATGCAGGGGTTAAAACTTATAGCTAACGAGAAGGTCATATATGTGCTTTGGAAGAATCTATAGTCAAGTTAAAATCCCTTTAGATGAAGTGTGTGTGGAGCGCCTTAAAATACCTTGTGGATGAGACAGAAGGCTGTGGCAAGTATATTAAACCAGAGAACTATTAAAAAGAACAAGCTGTTCGGTTATACTTCAATGGTGTGATTTAGGAATTTTTATTGGCATTGTGAACTCCCAGTTAATCAATATTTACTTATAAAGAAGTGTTCTTTCTTTGAAACAAATAAAAGCCATAAAACATCTTTCAAAATATACTAAACTTTTGGCTTTCAAGGAGTCTTCTGAGACTGTATTTTGATTTCTAAAGACTGATAGAAGTTTTCTGTGGCTAACAGAATATGTATAACTGATATATGAAGTATCCTCAGTTGTTCCTTACTAAGATTGGGAATGGTATTAATACGGGGAATAAACTGGCAAATACAAATATCATCTGATACATGCTTGCAGAATCTAGTAATGCGGAAAGTCCAGGCAAATAGCAATGTCTATAATATTCATATGCCTATGCCTTTTTTTTTTTTCTGAGTGTATAAGAAGGTGGCGTATGTTCAGTATGTTCTCCCTTAGGGAGAACCTGATTTAACTGGGTCAGCTGGGTCAGCACTGAACTCTTTCATCTGCCTTTCCCACCTAGAAGTTGTGTGCAGTGTTTTAAAGGACTTAAAGTACAGAAGACATCCAGTGAAAGAAACAAATTCATTTGATACTTGATGATCATAATTCCCTTTTTTACGATCTGAACTAAATTGGTTAGTTCAGTTTGATTTCCTGTCATCTTTTCTGAACATGTTGAAATACTCATCATAAGATAAGTTATTCTCTGCAGTAGAAACACATACTCAGTTTGAACTATCCTCCTATTATCTCTGCAGTAGAAACATACTCAGTTTGAACTATTGTCCTACACCACGCTAATATTTTAGAATTGTTTCCTTGTAGTGACCATTGATGTTCTTCTAATAGTACTTTTATTACTAATATTTTGTTGAAGTAAACCGTGACACTAATACCTGTCCATGCGTTTTTTCCCAGGTTGTTAACATGTGGGACAAAGCTCTTGCAACTCTGGACCTCATCACATCCACATCATGTGTCAGGGATGGCCAGTAAGAAAGGAAATATGGAAAGAATAGTATTGCAGGTTATATATAATTCTGACTTGATCTGACTGTTTTGTTTGAATATTGTGACTTGTAAGTCTTACATGAGTGGAAACAGATCAATTAACATTTTGAGAAGAGTGTAAATATTGTGGTCATGGTTGAAAGCCAGTACAGAGTAGTCATTTCTAAGCATTAAGGGCAAGGGATGGAAAACTGCTGTAAGTGTATGCAAGCCAGTTATTGAATCACTCTCTTGAAGAGAAACTGGAGATGCCTTAGTAGTGCGTGCTATCAGTACTGGGAGAGAACATCTTTGAAAATGTATCTATGGAAGTGTATTCTGAGATGGGAGTTGTCTAGACACAAACAATAGCAATTCCAGTTTCTTTACAGAACATAAGCACCTCTCATTCTAAATGCAGAGCCCAAATTTCTCGTGGAAGAGAAGGCGCTGTGCTGGCCATGGCTTAGCAGTCCCAAAACATGGTCAGAGTTGGTGGTTGGGTTGAAACAACTGGTGTGAATTTTAATAGTTCTGTGATTAGTCTTCACTCTAAGCATTCTCACTGCACTTCTGAGAAGTACAGTACATTTAAGGATCATATTTATGTAGAAGAATTGAGATGAAAAATTATTCAGGGAACAGTATCTAAAAATTGTTATTCGTGTAGAACTAGAGAGTTCAGATATCTAAACATCTGAGGTTGCTGGAAGAGGGAACTCTCATATCTATCTTTTTTTTTTTGATTTTTTTAGATTGACTTCCCATCCCATGCTTTTGATATTGAATACAAAATTCCCCAAGCTGCAAAGACTACTGTGCATCATTCCATAGAAACATTAGAAAAACCATTGAGAGAACGTCTCCATGCCATTCTCGCAAAAGATAACACTATTGGGTATGTTCATCTGTTTCTAGCTGTGGCCTCTCTGTATATAACAATATGTGGCTAGGATACGGAATACTTATTTATTCTTAAATTTCCTCAATATTTTCTAGTGTATTTTGAAGACCTGTGGAGACGTAAACTAGAGATTGAATTAAACTTGCAAAATAATGGTGTTGACTTAATGAATTTACTTGTACTTTTCCATGGCCAGTGTCATAATATTCTCCTGTGCTAAGGTTGCTCCCCTTTTGGCTGCTTGTTATGGATGCCTGTTCCTGCTTGGCAGTTCTTCATTTCCAGGGAGCGGTGGCAATTTCAGCAGTGGCTGTTCATATGCCATGAAGGCTTTTCTGGCAGCCTTTCCCACGTATCTGCACCAAACTAACATTAACATCTTGGTTTACTTCAGATTATACTAAAACTTATTTTTGTCCTGCCCAAATGATAAGTTTGAACAACTGTTTCTATAATGTTTGAGGCTTTATTTTGCTTCTGAGTTTGACTTTTGTGGAGGAAATAGCCATTTTAATTTCATTCCATGTGTTAAATTATCTGTATGTATACAGTGACCAGAAGCATTGAGTATATACAGATGATGGTCTGTAATGTATGTTATAAACTAAAATGCTTTCGTCTGCAGGCTGTCAAAAGAAGATAAAGAATTTTTGTGGGACAAGAGACATTATTGTCATAGTCATACCAGTAGCTTACCAAAAATATTGGTTAGTGCCCCTCACTGGGACTGGGCAAGTCTTCCAGAAATATATTCATTACTTCAGCAGTGGCCTCCTTTATCACCCTTGGCTGCACTGGAACTACTTGATTCAAAGTAAGAAAAACAATGTAAATAAGTTCTGTGTGTTTATTGTGCATTATATTACTTCTTTCAGTAGAGGATTCTGAATGGCATTCTTGTGGAAAAATATTGCTGTATTTCTTGTAGCAAAAGCTAAATATCCTTAAAATTTTAAAGAATATGTACTTTATTCATGTAGGCTTAACCAAGTCACGTAGTGAAAGAATAGCAAATGTGGTTAGGATTCTGAAATCAAATTTGTGGCAAGAAAGCAAGATATACAGCCAAGCTATCAAGACTGAAGTTTTGAGAAATTAGTATGTTTGTCCTAAACATGCACGTGTTTGTATCTTTGAAGGGCCTCAAAACTGTAGGTCCTACTGAGCTGTTAAAGACTTTATATCGATTCCTTTGTATCTAACTGATCTCAAAAAAAAAAAAAAAAATCCTACATGAACAGAATAAACTTAATGTTGGATTTGTGGTGACTTTCTAGGTTTGCCGATCAGGAAGTACGAAATACAGCTGTCAATTGGATAGAGACATTAAGCGATGATGAGTTAACAGATTTCCTCCCTCAATTTGTGCAAGTAAGACTTTCTCCATACACTGAAGTTTTGATATTTTTTTTTGGTCTTGAAAACCCAAAGGAATTGCTGATTACTAGTAGCAGAAGTGCAATTGCATGCCTCTATACTTAATAACCTTAATGCATAGTAGGGAAAACAGTTTGAGTAAATAATTCTCTGGGTGTCCTATGGATTCATGGTGATTCTGTGCATTACTCATAAAATTTCAGTCTTCATCTAAAATGAAATCCAGACCAAATTAAATTTACTTAATTTTCTTTGTATTTAGGCATTGAAGTTTGAAACCTACCTTGACAGTGCTCTTGTCAAATTTCTTTTGGCTCGGGCCCTGGGAAGCGTTCGAGTAGCGCACTACCTATATTGGTAAGATGTTCTTTGTTCCATTGTTCACATAATGTGTTTACTATAAGAACAATATTTCAAGAAAAAAAATACTTTGTTAATATCATAATTCATAAAAATGAATGTTATAAGTGGAGAGTGTACAAAATTTAGATCCTGGGGTTTTTTCATGAAAAAACAGACGGTACCTCTGAGGCATAAATTTCTTGCCTTTTATATCCTGTATATCAGTAACTTTCAATATATATAGTACTGATTCATTAAAATATTTTAATGTCTTAGTATTGCATTGTTTGCAGTACTTTCCTTAGGAGAATTTAACTGAAATCCTTTATTTCAGGCTTCTTAAGGATACACTGTATGATACAAAGTTTGGTGTAAGATACGAGCAAATTCTTGGAGCTTTTCTTTCAGTCTGTGGAAAAAGGCTGAGGGAAGAGCTGGAAAAGCAGACCAGGCTCGTGCAGCTTTTTGGAATGGTAGCAGAAAGAGTAAAGCAAACAAGTGGATCTGCTCGACAGGTGTGTATGTATTTTTAATGTTACTTGGGGTGATTAAACTGAGTATACCCTCAAAACAATCCACTCAACTGTCTCTTTAGTCTAAATTCAATAAAATGCTATGTAAAATACATAGTAAAATCTATTAATCTATTGCTCAGCATTTTAACAAGTTAATGGCTTAATGAATTTGATGCTTTTGTCAAATCTGTCATCTGAAACATGATTGTGTGAGGTGATAGGGTAAGAAACTGGGATGGATCGTGTACAGTAAACTGAAACTGGATTTAAACCTGTTGCTGCTGAAGAATTATCCCATTATGCAAAAGGACTGGGTATCTGTTTATGTGCTAATATGAATTTACAGTTTGATAGAGTGGGATGCTATCATCTGGTTCAGTAAGAAAAAAACCCACTCAAAACCCAACCATAAGCTCGTCATGTGAGTGTTGTACTGCTAGGCTTATATATTTTTAATAGCTAAAGAGCGGTTTTAATTTTTAGCATTCCTTTGGCACTGACGAGTTAAAACATTAGCTTCAGGATAAGAAGTTTTCTGCAGATGCTTCAGTTAGGAAAGTGGTGCTGATTTTTTTGTTTGTTTGCAGGCTGCCTTGCAAAATGGTATGGAGCGCGTGCAGTTATTTTTCTTGAAGAATAAATGCCGTTTGCCTCTTAACCCCAGTCTTGTGGCAAAAGAGCTAAATATTAAGGTATTGTACATTCAAAGCTTTTTTTGTAAAAATTACATATAGGCAAAGCTTTTGCAAATAGGCAAAAAAAACCTGAGGTTCTTGAAAGCTCTTTATGCTGGAGGCCAAGGTTTTAATTAAAAATTCTGATTGAACAGGACAGTGAAGTTAGCTGAGAAAAGATAAAATTTATACACATACTTGTGTAAAACCAATGAAGGTACTTGTATTTTAAAAAATATCTGTAATAACATTATTTCTTCAGACCCTGTCTCTTTTGAGAGCAGCAATCTTGGGTGATAGTAAAGCAGGGGACTATTCAAAGTGCACCAAAAAAAAATCCATTTACAGTAATCAAAAGAGAAAATTGAGCAAGGCTAGAAAGTTCAAACAATTTGTAAATACTGTGAAATATGTGAAACTACCCATTGCTGGCTGTGTCCAGGAGATGCACTGAATCTAATGGGCAGAGAGCAGCCTTATTTTACTATGAAGATACAGCAAGTGATAATGTAGGAGAAGCAGATAAATTAGTTTTCCAGAACTCTGCAAGGTTTGACAGTATCTGTTCAAGCACAACCTCGATTATATCATCATGCATGACTGAGAACCTAAAGGTCTGTGAACACTGGATTTGATCCTTTGTGCAGAGACAGTTCCTCTTGCTTTCCTTCTCCTCTGTAACTATTAAATCACGAGTATGTACTTGAAAGCAGATAAATGAGAAAACACCGTGAAACACGCAAATACCC
Organism: Streptopelia decaocto; assembly: GCF_964273445.1. Lineage (NCBI taxonomy): Eukaryota > Metazoa > Chordata > Aves > Columbiformes > Columbidae > Streptopelia > Streptopelia decaocto. The sequence goes on from NC_138661.1 coordinate 54,636,534, forward strand.
AGGTTTTTTAATAATATCTTCTAGGTTTCAAAAAAAGCTTCTGATAAAATATTTATCCATGTTTTATTCACTTTTCCCTTCAAAAAGGGTAAGACATCACTGTGCAGCACAGTTGGCTTTTGTACAAGAATTCAGCAAATAAGAGCCAAAGGGCTCTTTATTCAAAGGAAGCACGTATTCGCAATGAGTGCAGTGTGAAAAGTCTGAATAGGCACATTGTGGATCAAACCTGCTTGTTGTCAGAATGTCTGGTTTTCTGGGCTAGCAGGAATAGTCCTTTTTGAGTATTAACACTAAGTCTACTTGTAGGCATGTTCTTTCTTCAGCTCCAATGCAGTACCACTGAAGGTCGCACTGCTAAATGCAGACCCTCTGGGAGAAGAAATTAATGTGATGTTTAAGGTAGGCCTTAAATGTGTCTTGGAGAAAAAAAAGTTGAATGATAATTGCTGTTTCATTGGTATCCATTAACTTTAGCATAGACCAATAAGCTTAGTTATTTTGTGAGTTTGCTCCTGTGTATCTAGAAATGAACATCTGAACAGGTTGTAAAATGCAAAATGAAGTCTGCTGCATGTGAAAGCTTAAATGTAGCCTATTTCTCTTTTTAAGTGCTTAACTGTGAAGAAGCAGCATAATGTATCACTTACTAGAAATGTAAAGAAATTAATCAGTGTAGTTTTGCTGAAAGCATATTATGTATCTAGTTAACTTTTTTTGCATTTAAGGTTGGAGAAGATCTGAGACAAGATATGTTGGCTTTACAAATGATTAAGATTATGGATAAGATCTGGCTGCAGGAGGGACTGGATCTACGGATGGTTATCTTCAAGTGTCTCTCAACTGGAAAGGACCGAGGTGCAAAACCAGATGCTACCTATAATCTTTGCTCTCCCACTACAATTTTTTGTCCCACTGGTAGTGAAAAATTGCCGTGCAAGCCCAAGAAACAGCAGAAGGCCAGAAGCCTTTCATGAAAGGAATTCAGTACTCGAATATAGCAAGTTAAATTGTTCTGAATTTCCTGATGGCTGAGTTACATTTAAATGTGTTTCTTCTCTTGAGTGCTGAGATTATTATCTGTTCTGCTGTCAATGAACAGTTGTGCAAACAAGTAAATATAATGATAAAAGCTAAGGTTTCTGTTGATGCCTATACTGCAAGACAAGAAGATAATGGTGCCATAGCAATCCTGATTCTTAAAGTTTAGTTATGATGGAATAAAGTATTCAGGTCAAAACTCAACTTTTGAAGTACTTGGAATCTGCTGCAGTTGAGTCAGGAAGCATCATTCATGTACTGAAATGTGCAAAAAGAAGAAAAACTTAACACCCCCCCACCCCCCAGACTAATCCCCCAGGATCAGTGTCATATGCTGGTAAAAGTTCCTTGGGAATATGAGACAGTCTTTTAGGTTTGAAACTAGGTCACAGAACTCTAAGTTTGAGTGTAAATACCGCCCTGCACCTTGAACACGCTTTCTGCTAGTTGTCGCTTATTCTCTAGAGCCAGCCAATAGAAACTACAAGATCTTTAAGAGGATAAACAATAGCATAAATATTTCTTCAGTCAGATGCTAGAACAGCATGATGGAAACTCTTAAGTACATGGAAACATTGGAAATTTAGGTTGGCAAAACTTAAGCAAAAAGCTTCTATTTATGTAAGACTTGCTTTTTAGAGAAACAGATGGCTTTTCTTCCTACTTTGAATGATGAGTTGATTGCAGAGCATGTTAACTTTTTTTTTGTTGCTGCTAATATTAGCATTCCTAAAGTACTTGAAGGATTAAAGTGAAAAAGAAAAAATGGGTATAAATTACAGATTTGTCTTTAGTAGCTCTTGCCAAGAGAGAAGTAAAATTCTGTTAATCAAGTAAATGTTTTCATTTTATGATTTAGCTATACAAATATTTTTAGTAAATGATATCTCCAAAATAAGGCCAGATAAAAAACCCACTGCTGTATTTCTGGAGCAGCAGTCTGGCCTGTTTCAACACTTGGCAGCAGCTAAAGTTACCAGGTTACTCAAGTGTCAGTGCATGAGAAATGTCAGCAGCAAAATATTTTGCAGTTATTGTTTATAGACCAATACTAGTTTATGTAGTAGAAAGTAATTATTCAAAATATAATTTATATGTGCATTCTAACAGCCACAACTAATTGTAGTGAAGTAATCCTAACTTGGATTGCTACATGTGTTTCATGGTATGCTTTGTAATATAGTCTGGAAATGCTTAGTAGACTAATAGCACTATTTTTAGACCTAACTGGGTTTTGGAAGAAACTAGTCTTAAGATTATAAAATCCATTGCTGTCAAGAAAGTTTCTACTGAATAATGAAAACGCAGTATAACTTAAGGAGATGGTTAAATACACTTTGTTGTATTTTGTATAAAGGTATGGTAGAGCTTGTTCCTGCTTCAGATACACTTAGGAAAATTCAAGTGGAATATGGAGTGACAGGTTCTTTTAAAGACAAGCCCCTGGCAGAATGGTTACGAAAGTATAATCCTACAGAGGAGGAATATGACAAGGTAACTTATTTTTTGAAGACTTTTTGTTTAAGGGATAAATACCACCTTTTGAAAGAATGAAATTATTATTCCAGATCTTCCTTTGAAATTTTTGGTTTTTATCTTTTGGAAACTAAGTTTTTCCTATACTTGAAAAAGTGCGAATGAAAAACCCTTACATAACTGAAAAGAAGCCAGATCGAATGTGAAACCTGAGAACCTGAGTTTTTATTGGATACGGAAAAAATGCACTTCAGATTGAAGATAGGAAGGAATGATGGCTGTTCTTAATTCCGATTTAGCAGCAGTGGCGTCTTCTCATACAAGGACATGGAGTTAAAGAAGCAGCAAACGTTTTCTTCTGGCTACAATGCTGTTGAAACACATTGGAAATATAAGCCTTGTACCCTTTTTTCTGCTAACATTTCTTCTGTGATTTCTCTTCAACTCCTCTTTAATTTATTTGAAAAACAAAGCAACCATTTTTGCTGGAAAGTGTGATATCTAAAGATTTTTGAAAAGCTATTTGATTGAAGCACACTGTTTGGGAAAAAAAATTAGGGGCTGTTTTGTCTGGCTTTGATTTTACTCTTGTCAAGATTGCCTGTTGAATATATGAATGCTGTTTTCCCACTGATATTTGATCTCAATGCACTTTTTTTCCTCTCCCTTCCAGGCTTCAGAAAACTTCATTTACTCTTGTGCAGGATGTTGCGTAGCTACTTATGTCCTGGGAATCTGTGACCGCCACAATGATAACATAATGCTTCGAAACACAGGGCATATGTTTCACATTGACTTCGGAAAATTTTTGGGTCATGCGCAAATGTTTGGTAGCTTTAAAAGGTATTTGCTGTAGATAAGTGAAGTAGAGAATGAAGTGATTCTTAGTATGTTTTTATAAGCATTATAAGTCTAAGCCTTAGCTTTAAGTTACTGTTATCTGCCGTTCTCATTATGGAGCCAATATCTTCCAGTTTAACCACTGAGGTTCCAGAATGCGTTCAAACTTACCTCTGTATAAAACTAGTTTTGAAAAAGGTTCCAGCTTCCTGTTTCCATATTCTGATCTCTGGGACTGTTTTAAGGCAAAGCACATAGGCACAGCTTTCAAATAAAGCTCCTGTTCTAGGTAATGGTAGATTGAAATAAGGAATTTGGTCTCCTAAACATCATTTAACTTCAGTGCTTCCAAACTGCATTCATTCCTTAGGAGCTTTGTGCTATACACATGAATAGATTGGGAACTTCTTTACAATAGATATGAGAACTATGTTTTTTGGTACAGGAAAAGATTAATATAACTTCTTACTGATATTTTGGAGCCTCATATCTGACACAAATCTTGGTGTCATACTTTTCCAGGAATATTGGTTAAAACTGTAGTGTAGTTTCACCTTTGTAGCTATATTCATCTGGTTACATGTTGCATGCTTGTTAGGTAAACTTTATCAAAGAATAAGAAATTGAGTATCAGAGCCATTGTCATCTGAATATCTCAGTGTGACAAAAATGAGAACAAACTCTGGCTCACAAAACCAGTAGTGAATGTCAACATTACAGAAAAGAGTGAACACCAGGTCTTATTTACGGCTCCTCTGTGTAGAGGAAGATAATCTTTATCCAGGATAGAGGAGCTATGTTTTAGTCAGGTGATAATGTACTTATTGCATTTGTTTGAGTGTGCTATGGCTCAGAGAAATGGGGGGTGGAAGGCATTGTAAGGTAACCTGGCCTCCAAGCGCTGCTCCAGCAGATCTGCTGTAGGTCCAGCACTGGGCGGTTGTGCTGGGAATCTGAGATGGCACTAAGCAGCTGAACCCCACCCAAAAAAAGTAAAATGGCATTAATGGATTATTTAATATTACCTCAGGGTGGGGATGGAGGGGAGAAGGAAGCACGTGAAAAACGGAATAGATAGACCTTATAATTAAGTTATGAATTCTGTGCCTTTTGAACAGGGATCGAGCTCCTTTTGTGCTAACATCGGATATGGCTTATGTCATTAATGGTGGTGAAAAACCCACTATTCGCTTTCAGTTGTTTGTGGATCTCTGTTGTCAAGCTTACAATTTGATAAGAAAACATGCAAGCCTCTTCCTTAACCTGCTTTCATTGGTAATCATTTTATTAATTTCAATTGAAACTTGATAGATCTGTTGTGTTGGGTTGTATTAAATGCTATGCTCTTTATGCTGCAGAAACCCTTAATGCATGCTTTTAAAAATCAAAAACATCAGTGGTACTTTTTAGGAAGGTAGTATTTGGATTTTTTTTTTTAAGCTTTTCTTACTACCTACCTGTTTCCTGAACATTTAAAACTAAGATGATACCATAAATTACATTGCAGAATGTTTCTAACTGCTTTTAATTCAGCAGAAATGGTGAATAACTGCTGATGATAAGCAACTGTTGGCTGTCGCTGTCAGCATTTAGCAATTTATTGCAGCTTCAAATGAATTGGAGGGTGTAAGAGCTTTAGACATTTCAGCGTAAAATCATATTGGTTTTATTGTATTAAAACTGTAAATTTTAATTTCTTGCAGATGCTTTCTTCTGGGTTACCAGAACTAAGTGGGGTTCAGGACTTGAAGTATGTCCAGGATGCTCTCCAGCCCCAAACAACAGATGCAGAAGCTACTATTTTCTTTACGAGGTACTGGATAAGTGAAAACTAAAATATCTCCCAGCATCATCCTCTTAATAGGAGCGTGCTGCTATGAAGAGATATACTAAGGATTTTCACAAACGTGTCTGTAGAAGTTGAATAGTTACACTGTACTATCATAATGTATCAGTTAACCAGTGAAGTACATGAATAAGATCACTTTCATATCAGATTAATGCTTATGCTAAAATACTTCCCCGCTTTTAAGAGTAGCCTTGTGCAAAAAAAGTGTTTGAAATACTGAGAGTAAAGAATTCTGTCTGGCTGTTGGGGACTTGCATTTTGAGTACATCCTGAATTGCTTAATAGTAGTGTATATGATGGGAACCTTGTAATGCATGTGAAGTAGTTCTCTCTTTCAAGAAGTGCTTTTGTACTGTGGAGGGAGGGATGGTGCTCCAGTGTGGCAAGTGGGGGTGTGTATGTAGCTTAACTGAGTTGTTGCTATGTGTTACAAAACGTTATTGTACTTTGATTTAAATAACTGGAGGAAGCTGGAGTAGCATGCATGCAGTTTTTCTGCTCACTCTGGAAAGCCTTTACTTCTTGGGTAACAACCTATTCCAAAGTTTGGATGCTGCATCTTCTATTAAATGCTGATACAATGCTATTTATATAGCCCATTGATCACACTTGGTTTAAAAACTGTTTCTCTGTCAGTAAGAAATTGGATTTTATTTTTCTTAGAGTTAAGTCTAATTTATTGACAGAGCCATTTTGATGGGTTTTGACTTTTTTTTTTTCTCCTTCTTTCCTAGGTTGATTGAATCCAGTCTGGGAAGTGTTGCCACAAAGTTTAATTTCTTCATTCACAATTTGGCTCAGCTGCGTTTCTCAGGTCTACCTTCTAATGATGAACCCATCCTCTCATTTTCTGCTAAAACATATTCTCTTAAACAAGATGGCAGAATCAAACAAGTGTCTGTGTTTACGTATCAGAAGAGATATAACCCAGATAAACATTATGTAAGTATGTGGAATCTGTTTCCACTCGGTGAAGATACTGTGCATTATCTTCCAACAAGATACATAGTCCTTCTTGCCAGAAGTTCAGTGGTTAATTACAGAGGATTAGTCCAAGGGAAACATGTCTTGTTTAGCCTTAAGTAGCCAGCTGTGAGGCAGATAGCTAGGTTCTCTTTACTGACAGATTTAGTAAATACAGCTAGAGATACTTATTGTTCAGTTGGGCACTAATGTCAGAGTTAGGATGAGCTGAAGAGTTTTCTGAAGCCTGACTGTGTTGTCTATAATGGGAGCCTAGAAACCCGCACCAGGGTTGACACTCAAAATTAAGCCACTCTGTGGATGTCTTGAAAGCAAAACCAAACCCCGTAATTGAACTCTAGATGGAAATGGGCCTACTTGCTTGATTCCTGGAGAAGACCAGAGCTATACTGGCTCTGGCTAGGATGGAGTCATCTTTCTTCATTGCAGCCTACACAGGGCTGTGTTTTGGATGCTCAACTGAAACTGTATGGATAACACCACTGATTTGGCTGTTGCTGAAGGATGCTTGTGCAGTGTCAAGGCTTTCTCTTGTACTTTGCCCCTTGCCCCCCGCTGCAGTGAGCGGGCTGTGGAAAGCCAAGGAATTGGGAAGGGACAGCTGACTCAAACTGGCCAAAGACATACTCCATAGCATACGATGTCATACTCAGCGATGAAAATGGGGGGTAGATAAAGCAAGCAGGGGGTGGGAGGATCTTTTATTCCAAGGCGGCTGTTTCCTGGGGACTGGCTGGGCACGGGTCTGCTTGTGGGAGGCAGTGAGAGATTGTCTTTGCATCACCTCCCCTCCCAAGGGCTGTCATTATATCAGCCCACAGATCTTCTCACTTCTGCTCTTATTCTCTCCCCTGTCCCAAGGTGGGGGTGGGAGTGAGCAAGCGGCTGTGGGGGTGCTTAGCTGCTGGCCACAGGAGGAGTGCTAGCGTACAGACCTGTATTTTTAGCATCCAATAATAGTCTTCAAATTGAAGACACTTCTTGAGAAGGATCTAGAAGGAGGCAGAAAGGACAGAAGTTGCGTTGGTGGAGGTGATTTTTTTAAAAAATGGGGATTTGAGTCACATTTGTGTAGCTGCCCTCTGTAAAATGGCTCCTTCATGAATAGGGAGTCATTCCGTCAAATACTTTCTGGCTTTGTTTTGACCTTCCATTAAAGTTCTTTTTGCTCCTCATAAGTGAAAGCATCATGCCTACAATCCTAGTTGGTCTTGCTAGAGGCAGCAAGCATTACAATTTGCCCTCAGGATTTCAATAGGACTGGGTTACACTTTAAGGCTTGTATTAATATTGGTATTCCTATGCGGATGTGCAACCATCTTCACATTTTTTTAACTTCTGCTGTTTGGCCTAGAATAGTCAGCTCAAGTTACGTTTTCCTCAAGTTGTTTAAGAAGTGAGCTATATTGATATGTGCAAGTGAACACCTCTTTCCAAGCTGTATTTGCTGTAGATGTCTTAATCTGGTAAGATGCCAGCTAGCGAAGGTAGAACAAAGCTGAATAACACTAGAAGTGAAGAAGAGCTTTGCACTGAATTGCTATGTTATAAATGTGTTTGAGCCCTTCTGGTCTAAGCCAAACAGCCTTTTATCTTCTATGAAACCGTTAAGATGATGTAGTCTCCCTCTGTCTAGATTTTTAAACATCTTCCCAGTTGTGCATTTTTCAAATGTACATTTAACTCATCTGCCCATAAAATGAATCCACCGAATTGAATTTTCTGTGCAATTTCTCAGCCTTCATTTTCCTTTCATAATAATGTGGAGAACTGTATTCTGGGGCTGTACCCCCAGTATTTTCTTAAAATGTATGTTATATGATGCAGTACACTTGCATCTACCCACCAAATTATCACTTTAAAAGTGGAATCCTTTAGAATCTTCAGAGAATTAGATTGGAAAAAAAAAAAAAAACCTAGGCATTAGTTTCTTCCGTATTCCACACCTGAAAAGTTTTGTGGTAGTTCTGGCCCCACAGATACATGTCTAGATGTAATCTTGCACCGATGTGTGAAAATGTTGTACACCTGCTGTCTGGTATGAACTTACAATAAGGTTTAAAAGGGATAACGTGGACAGCTTAGCCTTAACTACCTTTATTCCCTGTCAGATGTGGATCTACGTTATGGGGAGATCATGTGATATTACTTTGCATTACAGTACGGCTATTTATAATTCTACCTCTACTATAAAATGCAAATGCTGTTACTAGGATATGGATGCTGGAGAAGGATTACCATAGTAGAAAGAGTTAATTGTTAAGAAAATTATGCTGTTAAGTCAGTTCTGTAATATTGTTGCTACTTTTGTCTTGTTTGGGTTTTTTTTTGTGTTTTGAACAGATCTATGTAGTGAGAGTTTTGAGAGAAGGGCAAGTTGAGCCAACATTTGTCTTCCGAACATTTGATGAGTTCCAGGAGCTCCACAACAAACTTGGCATTCTCTTTCCTCTTTGGAAGTTACCAGGGTATGTTCCTAACTCACTCATCACTATTATAATGGAAGCAACAAAAACTGCTCCCAGCAGGGTGGAGGAAGAAATGGCTTGAAACAGACACAAAACTGCTGAGGGGCAAACTAGACCTCAAAGTTGGCAATTAAGGGAGCAAACTGTTGTCTCTAAGTTTTAAGGAGGAAAGCTAGCGAAGCAATTCAGTGTCTTTAGTCTGTGTGTCATATCACGTATAACAATTGCCTAGAAATGTTTCCTTGCATTTCTGTAATGTAATTTCCTATTAGTGTGCTGTGTTTGCACTCCTGATTGACATAAAAAATGGATGCCAGCACTTCAGGATGGAAATGACAATGAAATCTAACTGTGCTAACTGAACACTCTTTATCTTGATTTTCCCCTGTAGCTTTCCTAATAAGATGGTTCTGGGAAGAACGCATATCAAAGATGTAGCAGCTAAAAGAAAAGTGGAGCTCAACAGCTACATACAGAGTCTGATGAACAGCTCTGCAGAGGTGGCAGAAGTAAGTTCAAATAACTTAAGCAAATCCAGTGTAAGTTTTCAGATTTTGGTGCTTGTTAACACTTAAACTAATATGTAACGTTTCTTCCAAATTCAGTGTGATCTTGTTTATACTTTTTTCCATCCATTACTTCGTGATGACAAAGTGGAAGGAATAGATGGAATAGCCAGACCTACAGGTAGGTAATGGTTTTTGGGGTGTTTATAAATTTGATGACTATAGTATGACACCTCTACAATGAAATTTATTTTTTTAATGAACTATAGTTTTCCCTCATTGAAAACTGCATCACTGTCTGTCCAAATGTTCCTGCATACAGTTTCAAGAAAATAACATACCAAAAATTTGCAACAATGTATGTGAACATTTGGGCTTGCTTATAGCTTGACTAAATTATTCAAGTTTTTACTTTAAACCTCCAAGTTGATTCTTAAGAGAGAATGCAAAAATCTTGAAAACCTATGGCCTTGTCCTCTTCTTAGAGAACTGTAAATAAAATCAGAAACGGAACTTGTTCTATTATTTTCTCCATAATTCATTAGTCAGTGTAGTACTGATGAAAATGTACAAATACTACAGAGGAAATAATTGTATATTTTTCCAGATGCAAGTCCATCAAGTCCTACCTCAGGCAAAGTGGGAGGAGAAGTGAAGCTATCCATATCATATAGAAATAGCACTCTGTTTATCATGGTGATGCACATTAAAGACCTGGTAGGTGAAGATACTGAGCTCACTGCCAAAAACTGTTTCTATTTTGTCAATTATCTTCTTGAGTTAGGTTGATGCAGGAATGGTGGAACTCTTCTCTCACTCCAAATTTTCCACCTGCCAACTTAACTGGTCCTGATTGCAAAGTCTAGGTACTTGAAAATAAATATGCAAATAGGTGTGCACTAACTAGTTTTCTAACTTGGCTTGGTTTTGGATTGTAGGTTACAGAGGATGGTGCAGATCCAAATCCCTATGTAAAAACATACTTACTTCCAGATACACACAAAACATCCAAACGCAAAACCAAAATCTCCCGGAAGACAAGAAATCCAACGTTCAATGAAATGGCAAGTTAAAATTTATCCTTTGGTTTGCTATTGTCTCTTATTCTAAGCAGTCGCTAAATTATTAACTAAAATAAAAAAATCTGAAGATGTACAACTGAAAAAGGAATTTGTTTCAAAAACTTTTTGCCTCTTTAAAAAAACAAACAAAACAAAACCAAACAAAATAAACAAGGCAAAAACGCCAAAGCAACTGATTAGGTAAATGTACTGTTACGAGTAAGCAGAAATTCCTCAGTCTCATGGGGTGAAGGATCCCCTAAAGATCCCCTTGCCCTGGATTCACTGATTCATAATGTGGACAAGAATGAATTTAGAAGTCTTGGCATGTAAACAGTGCTTCCCGCTAAAAACACTGGTCCTTGTAAACACAACACTGGGAGCACAAAATAAAATACAGATGTACTTCAGCCCATCTGCTGAAAATCAGATGTGCTGGATGGCCATAATGTGCAGTTAAGACATCTGTTGGTGGCTAGGTAGTCACAAGAAAGGGTAATCTGTGTAACTTCATTTGGATAACCAAAAAATTCTTCACTTCTTACTTTCTAGCTTGTGTACAGTGGATATAGCATGGAGACTCTGAAACAGAGAGAACTTCAGTTAAGTGTGCTCAGCGCAGAATCGTTACGTGAGAACTTCTTCTTGGGTGGAATTACGCTCTCACTAAAAGACTTCAACTTGAGCAAGGAGACTGTTAACTGGTATCGACTAACTGCTGTACCCTATCTGTGAACTCATTTTGACACCTGAGTAAGACCAGAACAATTGTATTCACTTGTGCTTTGCGCATCTTCCTACTTGAAGATAACTTGTATACCTTAAAATAGGAGACTCCGCATTTCAAGAGATATGTTGGACCAATGTTCATGTAGCCTAATCTGGAGGATTTCTAGGAAACACGGTTTATTCTTATGCGATGTTATCAAAATATCATTGTAAATGTTTAAGAGTTGTGGGTGAAAGAAGGGATTTGAAACCATCCATGAAAGTGAGATGAACAGTTTGACCAGTGTGGTTAGATGGTTATGGTTTATGGTTAAACTATAACTTAATCATTGAGCCTGTGGATATAGTGCATTTTTTGCTTTTGAATTTTGTTACCTGCATTGTCATCCATGGCGAGATGCTGGAGAACATCAAAGCAATGACATTTGTAGGATTACATTCCTGCTACTAACTAGAGATCACAGAAGCAGCGACGGGTAAAATTTTGGTGGCTTCACACACACCTGTAGAAATGAAGGTTGAAGGGCTGGAAAAATTCCTTAGCGTTGCATTTAGTCCCAGATTTATGCTTCTCTAAGACTTATTGGAGTGAGTGCCAATAATGGAAGTTGTAAATAACGGTGCCTTATAATTCAAATGCTTCTCTTTTACCTCATTTCTGGTATTTAAATATGTATACCTGTTAACTTTCAGCTCCTTAAAAAGGGGAAACGTTCTCATATTTGATACCTTGCAGGTCCTACTGGAAGTCTTTTCCTGAGATGTTACTACATATAACATCACTTAATGTACTGATCTTCATGGTTAGTGCAACTCGTATCAATTTTTTGTACCTGTGATCTCCAAAAATGGGATGAAGACTGGCTGAATGTGGTGCCGTAGGAAATGTGCCCAGCTTCTCCATGTTTTGGAATGTCGTAATTTCAAGAACTTTTAAATACTGCAGTGATTAAATGTGGAACAGATCCAAGCAATAAATCCAAAGTGACAGTTGCACCTAAATTCCTTAGCTGGACCTCCAGGTAAAGGGTGGCCTCTAGTTAAAAAGCACAACTGCTGGATGGATTGCAGGCCAGAAAAGAGCTGCATTAACAGAGCTTTGAGAGAGGAACTTGGTCACTTTTTTCTTTAACAGTTCACAGCAACACTGTTTCTCACTCCAAATCAGAATTAATTTCATTAAAAATACTTAATTCCAAGGAACATTAGATTTGGACTGTATTGTGAGAGAGGAGTGAATACACGTTGCTTACTATCTCCTGTTGATACCACTGGTTACTGAATTAGGTGTTTCTGCACTACAGGCGTAGCCTTTTTATTCACCTTACTTGGTGTTTAGGATAATTATGTTCTGTCTAAACAAAGCTATAGAGTAAAATTGCACACTTTTCTTTAGTGCTAAATCTTGAAGCAAGACAGACTATCACTGCTGACTATGACTAGAGCGGAATTTTAGAGTAAAATATACAACTAAGAATGAAAACACAATATGGGGAAAGCCTTCTATATACCCAACACTAAAAACCTATTTTATCTGATTTTTCCTTGCCCTGCTACTGACCAATCTCCCTTCAATACAGAAGAGAGAAGTAAACTTGAATCTCCTGGTGCCTAAAGTATTCACAGTCCAACTTCTTACAAATTAATATAATTAAAAAGCTAAGAATACCTTGAATGTTAGAAACTAATGGGCGCTAACAAATCCCAGTTTTATTAGGCATCTTCTGCATATTTCTCATTTAGTACATAGCCTGTAAATAATAAACTATATAACTAACTAGATATATTTCCTGCTCACTTGATGCTTTTGAGACTTACTCCATTCCATCATTAGAATCACAAGTCATTTAAACACAGGAAAGTAGACTACTGTTTTTGTGAAACGTTCCATTGTGAAATAAAATGAAAGCAATATGTACTGCCTTTTTTGCAGTTTCCTATTAAAGCACAGTGTCTTACAGCACAAAATACAAATAAACTAAAATCATTTAAAAAATGATTTGCAGTTTTAACAGTTGTCTGGACTCTGAAAAAAAAATGTATAGTACTGTATTATTGTTAGCACTTGTCCTGACTTCTGATTTCTTCATAGCTCAACTCTTTTTGTGCCTTTCCCTTCCTTTTCAAAATACTCACTGGCTGGAGCTTTTTAGGGTCATGGTTTTTATTTTGTGTGGGGATCTGGCCTTGGTGTCCCCTGGCACACAGAGGAACAGCACCAAGCTTGCACCGCTTTGCCCTCAAGAAAAAAGGTGATTGTTGCAGTAAGACTTTAATGTACTACATGCAAATAAAAAATGGATGAGAAAAAGGAAAGTAATCAATTGGAGTGGAATTTACCAGTACGCTAAATTGCTTAAAAGTTGTAGTTTTAACAGCTTTTTATATTTTGTTTAATGAAAATAAATCTCTTATGCACATCTGTCCTGCAGCCAGAACTAGAATTGTCTGTTTGGACCTTGTTTGGCTTGTGCTACGACCTCTTCCTTTTCTCTGTTACCTTACAACTTTGCACTGAAACTTTTATTACTGCCTGCTTAGGATCTCCAGCTCCCTGTCTCAGGAAGCACATGCGATCTTTGATAAAAGTTCTTTTTCTCTGTTTTTACAGCCGGGGTTGTGTAGAAATGCCTGTCCCTGCCTTACCATGGGCAGGCCCTGTGCTTGTCGCTCGGACACTGTGCCTCAGAGCTATAGGCGATGAAAAGCAGCCAGAGCAACAGTTTTGCCTCCCATTGTCTATATATCTGTAAGAACCAAATACTTTTAATTAAACGAGCTCTTAATAAAGATGTATTATACAATGTCGTGCCCGTACTGAACGGGTTCAATGTGACTCCGTAACTGTCCTGTACGTACATTAAACGCTATTCTGGGAAAGAACAAGAGGTGATCGGGTCTTCACTGTTCGCTGGGGCCGGGTAGGGGGGTTCCCGCCCTCAGCCCCGCCCCTTCCATGGCCCCGCCCCCTTCCAGCCCCGCTGGCGGGAGCGCGGTGCAGGCCGGCCCTCCCCTGTGGCGGCGTGCGCGGCGCAGCGCCGGCACCACTGATTGGCTGGCGTGCGGGCGCGGGGCGGGGCTGGGCGCGAAACCGCCCTTTCCTGCGGAAGTGAGGCGGGAAGGGCCTCTGCCTCGCGTCGCTCCTTCTTTCGTGCTGCCGCCATCATGGGTCGCATGCACGCTCCCGGGTGAGGGCCGGGCCGCGGCCTGGGGCCGGCCAGGGCTGCGGCGGGGGCTGGGGGGGCGCGGGTGCGGGAGCAGAGAGGCTGCTGCGAGCGCTGTGGGGGCGGCAGGGGGAGGCTGGCAGCGGGGCGGTATGGCGGCAGGGCGGGGGAGGGCTCGGGCCGGTGCTGAGGTGCGGGTTCTCTCGGCCGGGCCCGCGCTCCTGCTCCCGGTGCTGCCCCGCGCGGCCTGTGCTGCCGGCGGCACCGTGTCCAGGCGGTGGCGGAGGCCGCGGGCCCGGCCGGGCGGGGGGCGCTGTTAGCGGGCGGGCCCGGCCGGCTCTCTTCAGCGTCTGATCTGCTTCCTCCCCACAGAAAGGGCCTGTCCCAGTCAGCCTTGCCATACAGACGCAGCGTGCCCACGGTGAGTAACTTGGGCCCGGCCGTGCAGGGGCTGCTTCCAGAGCGCAGCCCAGGAGAACAGACACAGCGAGGAGACATGGAGTGTTTGGTGTCATCGTTTTAAATTGTGGTCTGATAAAATGTTACTTTACCCTGTGGTCTTTAGGATACTGAGACAGCAAATACTGTTTCCTGGTCAGATGATTTGTTGGGGAAAAGTCTCTTTTCCTCTTTGTGCCTCCCTTTATATAAGTATTACTTCAACGTTATTTAGTCTGTATGTTGATAATTCCTAGAAATTAAATTACTCTTTTTGCACTGGAGTTTGACGTTTGCAGTTGTGGAATAAGCTGTCTGTTTTCTGAACTGTGTACAACAGTAGTTCACTGATCAGAGCACTGACTTCACTAGTTTCAGCACGCCCTTAGTTCATTCAGGGTACTTCCACTTTAGGGGTTTCCCTGTCAGCTAAACGAGCAGCTGCTTAATCCATCTTGCCTTGCCATCTCTGTCTTGAAGGATCTGTTTCTTGGCAGAAAGATAATTTGCAGTACATGTGGAAAAGCATGTACTGTGAAACAGTTTAAAGCAACATGGAATTAAAGCACAAAACATGAAAATAAAGACATACAATTTAAAGTAAGGTCATGTGAAGCTGCTTGAAGTACTGATGCTGATGATTATACAGTTTAATTTTTAGGTTGCTCAAATGCTCTACCTATTTTTAAAAACCTTATGGCATTTTTGCTTAATTTTATTTGTATTCTGTTTTGAATTGTAATCAATAGAGCACTTCCAAATACATTTTTGCCATGCTTTTCTATTTCATGTGACGGATGGTATTAAAAAGAGAAAAAAAAAATCAGGGGGCTTTGTCATTTAGTGAAAAAGTGAGGATTACCTGGCTTGTTGGTTCCTTGTAATTTTCACTAATCTCCGTAGGTGTTTTGCTAAGAGATGGCTAAATGAATCTCAGTTTGTGTTTCTGTCTGAGGCCAAATTAAGGAGTTCCTTCCCAATGGCAGTGATTTTTTCCTCTGTAAATTTGTATTCATGCTTGCAGTGCAGCAGTTAAACTGATGATAAAGCAGCTGGTTGGAGGCCACATGGGGTATTATAAACAGATACTTTCTACCTTCTGCCTTCCACCACCATATTTAACCAGCACTATAGGTTCATAATAGTTTCTTTATCATTAGAAGCACCATTTCAGTTCTTAATTAGTTTTTTCAAGCATTACAAAGTATATATTTCTATCATTTATAAAAAGCTTTCATATAGCTAGCCTGTGCCTCTCTGTTAAACGGTGTTTATCAGGTTTTTTTTTTCTAATTTTCTTTAGTGGCTGAAACTTACTTCTGATGATGTAAAGGAGCAGATCTACAAGCTGGCTAAAAAAGGCCTGACTCCCTCGCAAATCGGTAAGGCTTATGAATAACTCCTAAATGGAGACAAGCCACACTTTTCTGACTGCAATAATGTAATTGTTCCTTCAACCCAGATTGAATAAGACGCTAAGAAAATACAGGTTTTATGATGTACCTATTCATTTACTGTGTGGATACCACTAAAAATGTAATATGTTTCATTTTTGGAAGAAGCATATTTGGTGAAGTAGGTGAGTGTTTTTTCTTCAAGCAGGAAGTGTGAAGCTTCTGTTCAATCTTATAAGCTGTCCTTAGGAATGACCACTGATATTATAGGGAAGTTTAGTCTGCCCATTTTCTTGGAGAAACTTCACATCTCATTTCAGATACCAGCAGCCCTGTGTTTAGGAGCTTACTGAACCTGGGCTCTGCAGCTGCGTAATTGATGGGTTCTCAGGAGTTTGGACCCTTGTAGAGCTCTGCTTAAGTGTACAAATGTTGCAGCTCTATATGGTAATGAGTTCTGCAGTATAATTATTTTATTTTATGGTAATCCCAAGAGTATTAGTGATCCCTATGGTGTGTACATTTTTTTTAGAGTTAAGGTGTCTATGACATCTTTGTTAACAATAGAATAAAGGGTGATTGAATAGCTGGCTTGAATGAGTCCTTTGGAGAATTTCCCAATAACAGAATCGTAGATTGTCCTGAGTTGGAAAGAACCCACAAGGATCATTGAGTCCAACTCCTGTCCCTGCATGTGACAACCCCACAGTTCATACTATGTGTCTGTCCAGTCTCTTCTTGAACACTGTCAGGCTTGGGGCTGTGACAGCTCCCTAAGGAGCCTGTTCCAGGGCTCCACCACCCTCTGGGTGAAGAACCTTTTCCTAATGTCCAACCTGAACCTCCCCTGGCACATCTTCCTGCCATTCCCTCAGGTTCTGTTTTTGGTTCACCACAGAGAAGAGATCAGCACCTGCCCCTCCTCCTCCCCTTGTGAGGAAGCCTAATGTGTTACCTGCCTAAGTGTGACAGGTTAGTTGCCTGTTAAGTGATGTCTGATTTATTGTTTCAGCTTCTGTAAGTTGTATTTAGCTTACTTATTGTCCACCATTTGTTGACAGTTTCCACCAGAAAGGTTTTCCATTTAGAGAAGGCCTTTTTTGGGTATCTTGTGAAACCAACTTATAGGCACAAGACCTTTTTGTGTAAGGTTTTTGTTTTCATTGTAAATGTAAACATTTGTTTCAGGTGTGATCCTGAGGGATTCCCATGGTGTTGCCCAGGTTCGATTTGTTACTGGCAACAAAATTTTAAGAATCCTTAAATCCAAGGGACTGGCCCCAGACCTTCCAGAGGATCTTTATCACTTGATCAAGAAAGCTGTTGCTGTTCGCAAACATCTTGAGAGAAACAGAAAGGTGAGTGCTAATTTAAGTAGATACTCTCTATATTTGTTTGTTAGTGGCTTCTTTGTAACAGTTCTGTTTGATTGAATTGTAAAACTATGCAGCTGATTCTACCAGTGTGTGTATATGGGGAGTCCCCCCTCCACTGTCCTATAAAATACATATCTGCCTTGATTGCTATCACTGGCAGCTTAAACATTTTCTAATCTTTAAATATAATGCTCAGTAGGGGGTTATGGGTGGTTTTTATATGAAGATCTCAATTTTATAGAGGAATTGAGTATTTTTTATCTTCTTGTTTGGAAAAGAGGAAAGGAAGGAGTCATTCTTTTGACAAAACAAAGACTTACAGTGCAGTTCCTGTTAGCCAACCCCTTTGAGTAAACTTATACGTTTGGGGAGGCATTTTGATAAAGGAGAACAGTCTTTGTAATTGTCTGTGAGAAGTGTCTTAAAAGCAGGGCTTAAAGTACGTGTTTCTGGTCCTGTTCTGATTTTACCAGACT
This sequence comes from Streptopelia decaocto, assembly GCF_964273445.1. NCBI lineage: Eukaryota > Metazoa > Chordata > Aves > Columbiformes > Columbidae > Streptopelia > Streptopelia decaocto. The sequence continues at coordinate 54,654,336 of NC_138661.1, forward strand.
CATGATACTTTGGCAGTGGGAATGTGAAGTTTGTGGCAGTAGGTGTGGATTTTTTACTTTACCAGAGGTTGTTTGCAGTGTATGTTATCAAGAAGCCAAAGTACTGTTTGATCGTAATGTAACTTTCTTTTCAAGGATAAAGATGCCAAGTTCCGCCTGATTCTGATTGAAAGCAGAATCCATAGGTTGGCTCGCTACTACAAAACCAAGAGAGTGCTGCCACCCAACTGGAAGTAGTAAGTCTTCTCTTACGTTACTATTTTCACTGAGGTCTTGTAGGTTTTGTAAATAATATGTTGTGGCTGTTACTCAAAGGGTGAAGAGTGCATTATGATCAGGTGCATAGGTACACCAGGCAGCAAAGAAGAGGTATTTTCATAAATATTAACCGATAAACTAATGGAACTTATTGCTGGGTAAAATTACTTGTCACAACACTTGGGGGAAAAAATCATTCTCTCAATGATTGAAGTCACTACTAGGTATTTTTCTAGTACTTCATACAAGCTGCAGTCCCTGTTCTCACTCAAGATACTTGTATAGTTATGTTACTTCAAAATTTGAGAAATAGTTTAGCAGCTGTGGCAAAAATGAAACTAATTTGTATTTTTTTCTCTAGGAAAACTTAGCCACTGTAGATTTCCCATAACGTCAGGTTGAGCTGCTCTCTTTCTGAAAATGCTCAAATGTAACTAGCCAGGTTCTTGAATATATGGTTTCATGCTGTTGTCTCAGTATTTGTATTTTAAAAGGAAAAGTGAAATCTTTCTTTAAACCTTAAAAAAAAAATTTGAACAGATAGTGGTTAAGCTCAGGACCTGTAGTTAAAGCTTTAAATTGGAGCAGTATTTTTGGCAACTAGTTTGAAAACTGCCTCTGTAATTAATATTTCTCTCTTTTCATCTTCTCTCTTTTTAGTGAATCATCGACAGCTTCTGCCCTGGTCGCATAAGAGCTGCCTTTGACTTACTGAAATAATAAATTTTCATTAACTAAGTTTGTTTTGTCTCTAATGGTTGGTGTCTTACAAACATTTGCCCGTTTCATGAAACTGCATGTATATGGACAATTTTCAAAGTGGAGCAGATTTATGGCCATATCGCTGTCCTACAGTATCAAATCTGGGTGATTGTTATTGCTGTTCTAGATCAGCTGTATGGTTTGCGTCTGTGCTTAAACTGAGTTTTTGGTCTGATAACTTCAAGTTAGTAGTGTGACCTAGTCATTCACAGCAAGTGTATTTTATTCTTCTGGGGCTGTGCCTCTGTGTCCTGTAGGAAGAACTGGGGAAGAAAATGAGGAAGAATTGGAATTTCAGAAAATGCAGAAAGCATTAGATGGGGGGAAAGGGAAACAACATTAGAGAAGTTGGTTGTTCACTGCAGGTAATGTGCATCTGCTCCTTGTGCAGAAAGCTTAGGCAGACCTCAAACAGTTCCTGACAGTAAATGTTGCTGTAATTTGTCAGTAATTTTAAGAACAATCTTTGAGATTTGGGTAGATACAAGTTTCACACTCCTCAGATGTTAAGCTTTCACTGAGGTGGTTTTCCTAAACCCAAAGGGCAGTGACTTGTATTGTCACTATTGTTGAGGTTGTGCCTACAGTTTCTAAATAAATTTGACCTTAAGAGTCGTCTTTCTGGTGGAAAAATGCAGAGAACAGACTAACAGTTTTTTCCTTTTTTAGGATAAAATTATGAATGCAGTTATTCTGAGCTGTTGTGAATGTTAGTTCTAAGTCTTGGCACATTACTTAAGTTTTGCCATAATAAAAAGTTAATTTAAGTAATTTTAAATGAGCACTACCATTTTTGTCAAGGGTAGTAGCTACTTTCTGTTTGGTAACGAGTGGAACCTGGTAACTTCTGGATTTAATTTTGCAGAAAGGATTCCTCTGCCCTGATTATGAAGCTAAATATAGACTTGTGAAAGACAGTTTTAAGAGAAAAGCACTGCACTCCAGTTGAACTTAAAGTGATACTGTCTGGTCCAGCTTAAAAGTTAAATTAGCAACCTCCATATGCTGTAAAAATACTTGCTTTCCTTTCTGAAAGCTTCTGGTAATTACCTGCCAGGCTCTCACAGTGATAATTAAATGTTCAGGGCTGTAGATGTAAAAAAATGCTTTCATGATATCAAAAAAGAAAAGTGGTGGGGTTTTGGGGTTGGAGATACAGCCAACTGAAAAAAAGTACGTGGACACTTCCACTGCTCATTGTTCTGAATAGTTGTAAATGTCATGTATTTGTAAATAACAGAAGTACCAGCAGATGGCACTTTGAAACATCAGTGTTTTTAAATTATGTACTGCAAATAGTGCCACCTAAAGACCAAGCGTCAAGGCTGATCCAAGCCAGTGAACAGATCTCTTTAGAACTGTAACACTAGGATATATGTGGTGCCAACTGATACATTGATTTTTAAGCGTGGTCATCTTGAAGTGTATGCAATCCTTGTGTTTCATGCTACTGTGCTACTGGGGTGTTGCAGTCTGAACACAACCTGTACTATTTTTTTCCAGCCTTGGTTTGCTGGAGGGGCTGCAAGCAGCCTGTGCTGTGCTGCTGTGGGGTCTTCCCCATCCAGTGGTGCTGAAAGCTGCTGACCTTGCCAGAAGAAGGAGGAAGGGCAGAGGTTGTTACAGTGATGGCATCTATCTGATGGGAACGGAGGAGAGGGGAGTACCATGTAAATAATTGTCTTGTGCTGCACTGTCAGGAATGAAATTACCCAGGCTTGCAGGCAGGTCAGAGCCAGCTGCTGAAGGGACTCCTGAAGGAGGTGTACACCTATTTACTGCCTGTAAGATCTGGCAATTTCTTGTTGAAGAATGGTAATGAAATTGTGATCGTACTGTTGTGCGTGTGTATTTCTACTAATTACATTGCTAAAGATTCTGTATTTCCTGTAAATCATATAGGCTAGCTTAAGTAAGTTGTCTGCTCTCATGGAGATTGCCAGTCCCTTAGCCTTTGGATGGCCAGAACAGGTACACCATGGGTGGAACTCGTAGGCCGCGGGGCACACAGGTTCTCAGCTCAGCTGCTGCAGTGCAGCGGAGCCTAGCCAGGTGTGGGGACAGGGCACTGGCAGGGGTCACTGCTCCCCGGGGAGTGGTCTCCCATGATGTGTGGATCCCAGCAGCACGTTTGGAGGATGGAACGGCTGAAGAGAGCAGAGCGGGAGCACAAGGAATGTGGAAACACAAGGTAAGTTTGTCATTTGGGGCTGTGGTACAGGACTGTGCCTGGGCGAGACTGAAGCTCCAGCTGAGCAGCAGGACTGTCCTGGGCAGCTTAGGACTTGTGGTCTGGCTGCCCAGGCACAATGCCAGTTGTGGCTGCCTGGGAGAGTTAGTGGAGTCTTTCCTGCTGCAGTGGGTAGAAGTACTGTGACTTCCCTTGACTGGAGGGGTGTGATACTGGGAATAAATCCAGATCTGAAAGTAGTTGCCCAAAAATAATTCTTTATACAAACCAGCACAAACTGCCCTGTGGTTGTCTCTGGGTGCCTCCCTGGCAGTCTGGGGTGTTCTGCAGGCTTTGATCCCCACCACCCTGTTGCTTTCTCCCATCACAATGTCTCATGTCTTTTGGTTTCTCTTGCTTTGGCTTCAGAAGCTGTCTTCCTGTTTCTACCCAATGCTCTGCAGCCTTTTCTGAATTTCCAGTGTTGCTCTTTTCCTCCTGCAGTATTTTTTGCTCTTCCAGCAGGTACAAACCCGAGCAAAGTTTTGTTTTGTTTTGTTTTTTTCCCCTGTCCCAGTGTGAGCTTTCTTCCTGCATTATGCCAGGGCACACATCAGAAAGGAGCTCACGGCATCCCCCACCTCCAGCTCTCTTGGCCCCTCTGGTGCAATGAAGCCTCCCCTTCCTACTTCAGAGGGGTGCAGCCACGGGGCTGCTGCCTCCATGGTGAGCCATGGTACATAGGGCCTCCCTCAGCAGACGTGTGGCTGTGCTGTGCTGCTCCACGCCAGGTTTGTTTGCAAAAGCCTCTGACTAGACTTCAGCCCTTGCCAGCTCTGTAGCTCTTCAGGGCTTTGGTTACTTCCCTCTGGCTGATCTGTGATTTTGAAGGCTGGATGCAGAGGCACCTTTCCTCTTGCAGAGCCCCTGATGGCCAGGGTTGTGTGCCATTCCCTGGGAAAGTGTTGTAGGAAAAATGATTCTCGCAGTCATTGCTGGGTTGCTGAGGGTGTTAAGGAGAGAACTGGTTCCCTTCAGGTTTGAACCATCAAGTTCTCCATTGGACATGGCACAGGGAGATGGGACAAGGTCATTCTTTAGGTCACAGGTTGGGTTTACTGTGCAGGTTCCCAGTCCCTTCTACTCCAGGATTTTTCCCGGGAGCATGAAGCTGTTCCCTCTCTTGTCTTCCTGCACCTTTTGTTGTTGTTTGGATTTTTCTGAGTTTGTTTTTTTCCAAGTGTTTGCCCTGACACTTGTGTGTCTGACTTCCTGTTAAGGAAGTTTCCCCTTGCAAGTCAGTCAAGCCAATTTCCTTCCATCCCTTTAGGTGGCATGAGTTTAGCTTACCCTGATTTGAGTCCGCTAGGGCAGCATTCAAGTATATAAACACGACCTCATGTTTTCTTAACTTCTGCAATTCATCCTGCAGTGGTAAGTCTAGAAAGGTGAGTCTTTAATTCCTATGGTTAAATCAACAGGTGGTTGATGCCACGCGCTGTTTCTGCCTTCATTTTTAAAAGAGAGCTTGAGAGGTGGCTGTTAAGTATGGGAAAGATTAACCCTGCCAGGGATTTACGGGAAAGTTTTGACTTGGTCATGCCCAAAGGACATTTGTAGTGTTAGATTTCTGTTTGTTCAGAAGGATGTTGTGGTGTGTGACTGGTTAACCTCGTGGAGGCAAATAAACCATCTCTTACCTCTGTGAATATTTCTAATTGACAGTTCCTGTTTGCAAGTACTTCCATGAAAAACAGGAAACTTCCAGTAATTTATTTCAAGTAAGGAAACTTAAACACCAGTTATTCTACTATTCAGTCATTACTGTTACTGGAAGCCATTAATTTCTCTACCTGAAAAGGGCAAAAAAAGTCAACCAAGCTATAGTAATAACAATCAGAAAACGCAAGAAATTACTTGGGTTTATAAATGTATGGCTGCAAGAGCATGCTCTTCTGCTTTTTCTAGAAAACAGAGCTTATAAAGGATGTTTCCAGTTGCATTATCTGTCACTAAACTTTCTGCAGGTTCCAATTAAAAATAATTGCATGTGAGTTAATCCCAAATAGCAAAATGTGAATGAGGTGTATTCTGATTTTTCTGTCCGAAAGTGTGTGTGTGTGTTACTTTCTTCCACTGTTTGCAGTGTCACTTGCAGCTCATGAAAAACCCCCTAGTTAAAAAGCACTGCACGTGTTTCTCGGGACTCAAGGGCTGGTTTCTTTCCCTGATCCTGTTTCTGTGAAGAGCAGTAGGGCCTGCTCAATTCCCCAAAGGCAGGTTTGGTGCTCCCGCAGCTCCAGCATTGCTGGTGTTTCTGGCTCAGGCCAGCGCTGCTTCACGTTCATGCACTTGTTTTGTTTCCTTTTCAATGCTGGGATCAAACCAGTGAAAAAATGTGCTCTGTTGCCGGGAAGTCCCTTCAACAACTCCCCATCATTTGCATGACAATATATCGTCGTGCCCTGGTAACCTCCCAGTGCCAGAACATACCTTGGCAACGGGAAAGGGATCAGCAGTGTTCACTGCACAAATGGGATGTCTGTGAATGTCCTTTTCTTGCTTCCCAAGGATTTCTGGACATTTTCACAGTTGGATAAATTAAGGCTTCTCTCTTTCCACTCTCTCCTGCTTTTGGGATAAATTTTACTTCTGGTTAGAGATCTACAACCCTTGTAACGAACAGTGTTGCTAACTATTGTGAGTTCTCTCCTGTTGCCACAGGATTTATTTAAGACATTAACCAGCACAGATGCAGCAACTGCAGCTGAATCGATATAAAAGGTTAATGTTAATGGCATAGCAATATGCGTTCCATGTGACAATAAATGGTAGCATTGTCCTAGAGGGCTGGGTCACTAGAGAAGAAGTACTGGCAGTTACTTTCTGGGGGCTTGCTCGGTGCTTTGGACAAAAGGAACCAAAAACAACCTGTTACATCAGCCCCTGAGCTTGAGATACTACTGTGGCAAGTAATGATGTTTGCTGTGCCTGAGGCAAGAGGTGTACCTACATTAAAAGATCACCTGAGTTTCCTAGTGAGTGCTGGTTTTACAGGCTAATACTTTATTCCCTTTGAGGCTGCTCACTCAAGACCCCTTTTCAGGTCAGAATTCTCCTTCTTCAGAGCCAGGAAGGGGCTTTCAAGTTTAGTGCAGCTGTCAGGGATCAATCTCTTTTACAGCTCCTTCAAGTTCTTTATGATGCAGATGAATTATTTCCGCAGATCCTGCGCACTATGTTATGCCGGAGTGGGAAGAGGGTGGCTGGTGTTTTGAACTCTAGAAGCTGTTGACTGACTGGGTGAAATAACCACTGACAGCCATTAAAAATGAATCAGGTTAAATGAACTTGGGAAGGATCCAAATCTCAGAGGATCAGTTCTGATGGCAAAGGCATTTGAGATCTGCAAGGAAAGGGATGGAAACATCTTTCGGTATAATACATGTTAGTGGACACGGGGCACACCAAAAGCTATTGTGAAATACAGGCTGTAAAAAGAACTTGCTTCCTTGTGAGGTTTTTTTCTATTGTTATTGTTTGTTTTGTCGTGGTGAGTTTTCTTTGTGTGTGTGCTGGTTGGTTGTTCGTTTGTGGTTTGCTGTTGGTTTGCTGGTTGGGGTTTTTTTTTAGTGTATGTGTGTTTTTAACCATAACATCTTTATTTTCCATAAAATAAAGTCCATCCCATCTTGCTCAGCTGTGCTGGTATTGCCAAAACTAGGACCATAAATTGATAATTTTTCAGAAACTGGTGCTGTAGTAATAGCTATCTTTTGTATTGGATATTCCATTTACGGCATAAACTCATGCTACGGATACCTCCTTAGCCTTCAGCAGTTCTTCCTGATAACTTTCTTCAGCAGTAGAGTCAGCTCTGGATTCTCTTTTGTTTTAGTATTCTGCAATTAAGCCAAACTGTATCTGGAAAGCAATAAAAGAATAATATTTAAGAACAATATTTAGCTAGTTTCCGTAAAGCTAGGATCTCAAAAAACCATGTATGATTAAAGCAGTGAAACAGCTTGCCTGGGGTAGCAGGAGAGCCTGGCGTGGAGCTTTGATGTCCTAAATCCCAGCCCTGTGTCCTACCCCTGAGCCTGTAATACAGTCACACTTCAAACAAAGACGGACGTTTATATGTAAATGGCACATGTGGGGAGTGAGGTAGACCTGAGTGTGGAAGCAGTTTGCAGAGGCGTTTGGTGACGCAGACCATGGCACTTACTGCTGGCACAGGATACCATACTGTGACTCTTGGTGGACAACAGTGGGCAGCTACAATAATCCCTTTTTGCACTGGTATTATGTATGTGCAAGGTTGGGAGCAGAGGGAACAATTCCCCGACCCCTTCTTGTCCAGAGTGGGGAGCAGGCTGGGCTTTTCTTCCTTCCTCCATAGAGCACCAGGGAAATGGAGCCAGACTCTGTCTCAGAGCTTTGTCTACCTGACTGTGCTCTTGTGGGGCACATAATACTCCTGCCAGCTCCAAGCAGATCATGGTGTGGTCTCCAACTGTTATCTTGTCTTTCTGTGTATGGCAACTTAGGATATAACAAAGGAGGACACAAAAAGCAGAGAAAGTTAGGAGCTTGTCCATGTTGTACAGTTGAGACACTGTCACTTCTCAGTTTTGAAACTTCTTGACTTAGAAGTTCTGTGGTAAAATACTGCACAATAATCCCCCCAATTTAGCTGTGTAATATACAGTATTCTCCTTTAAAGCACAGGTAAAGTTTACGTTTCAGTCATCTCTGCAAATTGTGTCTTCCCCTCTTAGCAAACATTAGTACCTCCTGTGGGTGTGTAATAGAATTCTGAGGGTCACAAGTTACTCTAGTAAGAAATTCTATTTCAGCTAAGGATTCCCGTCTGCCTTGCTTCTGGCCTTATCCAAAGATCAAACTAATAGGACTGAGTCTTGTTAGCAAACAGAACACATAACCACGGATGTAGTTATATGCGGTGCTTTTATTTCAGCGCTGGGAAACCAGGGGTTCGCACCCAAAGCTGGCTTCGACCACTGATTCAAACTCCACTACATTTATACAATTTGGTTACATACATATTCATTAGGGTTACAACGTGTGTTTTGCATATTCATCAGATTACATCATTATTTCACAATATCAGTTGCAACCCCTTGGAACTACTCTAAACATGCGCAGTGTCTTCTGGTGGTCGTTCAGGGGGTCTTCAGGATGAAGTAAGGAGTCTTCTTCACTTGTGAACTTTTTACCTTTTGTCACTGCACATGCGCACTATTCCTATACTCATTATAAAATACTCAGGTTTCTTGGATGCACATCCTCAAGGTTTCTTGGATGCACATCCTTTCCGTTCAAGATAAGATAAGGACTTACTGAGAACTAATAGAACTAATTTTAATTCCCTACTCTCAAACTAAGAGACAAAACCTTGTATACCATCTGTGAAATTTCAAGATAAGACAAGAATCTTGGATACAGTTTACAAAAGCAAAATACAACTAACTATAACATTTCCCCCCTTTGAAAATGCTTTTCTATTCCTAGACAATGCATTTTCACTTCATAGTTGTAGTTGATCATTGATTTCTTTTAGCAACATTATGTCAAATGCCATTCTATTCTGCAGTCATTCTGGTAGTAGCTTGCAATTGTATATTAAAATCTCGAAAACCTTTCTTAGTTATCCTCGCCAATCGTTCCATCTGCCCAATTAATTTGTCAATCATTTCTCTGTTTCTATAGGCTGCAATTGGTGCAAAGAAGGATTCTAGTGCCCAGCCGAGTTTAACACTACTTGATGGTTCATGCCACACATCATCTTCATCTGTCTCTCGTTTGTGCCTAACTTGCAGAAGTTCTTGCCTATTCTTCAAGGGTGACCTTTTCCAAATGGGACATAGAGTTGGTAGCCCTAAAGTAATTTCCCTCACAGGTCCTGCTATTGGTAAATGTGTTGTCCAGGTCCCATCACTTAGGGCCCAAACTAAATGTCCCACACTTCCAATAACACCACTGCAATCAATTTTATCTCCATCAATGCCTATTTTGGTTGCTTCCTTTGGGTCCAACTGTTTCTGGCAGATGCAACCTGCAATCACTGCAACTTTAACGATGGATAAAGGTATCTCTTCCACACTTGCCTGGCAGGTTATTACCCGTGAGCAATTCTACCATGGTACTGTCTTTCCTCTTGTTACATTGGACCACCGTATACACCATGGGATTGCTTCACTATACTGATATTGTTGTATAATACTCAATGTCCACATGTTACTCCATGATTCAGTTATGTCCTGATCTTTGCATTCCCAATAGGCTCGCTCAGCCTTTTCATATACTGTCTTTTTGGTCCAACTTTCTTTGAGAACTACCTTTCCTCTAAATTCCACTGGTTCAGGTCCTGTTTTTATCCATTGTTCAGTTGGCACTTGCTCTATTTTAGTATGTGACTTGCACACTATCTTACCAGTTTTGTTTATTTCCGGTAAGGTCGTAGATATCATTCCCTACTGTACTGGGTCTTCGGCTGATTTTGGGATGGGAAGGCAAGCAGTGATGCTACTGGTATTTTGGGTCAGTGCAAAGTCTCGAATTAGTCCTATCATCAGATTCTCTGCCTGATTCTGTACACTCTGCACTACTTGTGGCATCCCCACATCTTCACCATCTCCTATAGCTCTTCGTGACCTACTCAATTGTTCCCCAGCGACTTTGTAGACTAGAGTGGCACTTTCTTCCTCAGACACCACATCTGTTTCTCTTTTAAGGGGTACTTCATTCCAGGTCCTTATATACACCGTGTCTCCAGGTTCTATATCATGTACCGGATTCTCAAGCGCCAGCGGGCGATTCCACACTAGTGCAGATCTGAGTCGATTCAGTGTTCTGCCAAGAGATAATACATAATTGTATAGATCCTGATTACCCTTTACATGTACACTTGGATTTGGATTGGGTGCTTCATATGGTTTGCCATACAAAATTTCGTATGGACTTACTGACACTCTGCTCCTAGGTTTAATCCTAATACGCAACAATGCTATTGGTAAGGCCTGAGGCCATTAAATTTTTGCTTCCTGACAAATCTTGCTAATTTGCCTTTTTAGGGTTTGATTCATTTTCTCCACCTGTCCACTACACTGGGGTCTCCATGGGGTATGTAATTCCCATTTAATTCCCAAACATCCACTGACCTTTTTTACTACCTGTGCAACAAAGTGTGGTCCCCTATCAGATGATATTCCCAGTGGTACCCCAAATCTAGGGATTATTTCCTTTAGTAACCATTTTACAGTTTCTTTCACCTGGTTGGTGCGACAAGGGAAAGCTTCCGGCCGTCCTGAAAAGGTATCTACCCCAACTAGTAGAAATCTGAGCCCTCGAGTTCTGGGGAGTTCTGCATAATCTATTTGCCAGTAATCCCTGGGTTGTATGCCTGTCTTAATTTTCCCCATTTCTGTTTTCCTTTTTACTACAGGATTATTTCTCAAGCAAATTTCACACTTAGCCGTAATAGACTTTGCCATTGTTAACATCTGGACTGAGATAATCTATCTTCTCAGATATGTTACCAATGCTTCTGCACCCCAATGACACTTCTGGTGTTCTGTCTGGAGTATTCCTCTCATGATAGTAACTGGCACCACAATTTGTTCATTAGACTGTTACATACCACCCAGAATTATCCTTGCTGGCTTTTACTAAATTTATCAATCTCTCGTCTTCTGTAGAATATTTAGGTGCCTCTGAAGGTAATAAATCAATTGCTCTTACTTTCTGGGAGACAAGACCCACCATTGTCCAGACTTGTTGTGCCACTGATTGAGCTGTCTGATCGGCGAGCCGATTTCCTTCAATAATTTTCGATGTTCCACTCTGATGAGCTTTACAGTGCATGATGGCAACTCGTGATGGCTTTTGAACGACATTAATCAAGTTTAATATTTCCTTCTGGTACTTGATGTTTGTTCCTTGAGAGGAAAGTAGTCCACACTCTTTCCAGAGGGCTCCATGCACATGAACAACACCAAACACATATTTTGAATCAGTCCAAGTATTGACCCTTTTGTCCTCACTGAGCTTCAGTGCCCTAGTTAGGGCAATCAACTCAGCTTTCTGTGCTGTTTTGACAGTAGTAATTGCATATCCTGCGTACCGCACTCCGCTTTCCACAAAACTACTGCCATCAGCAAAAAGATCCCAATCCATCTCTTCCAATGGGGTATATCTTTCAGATCGGAACAACTTGCATGGGTGTGTTCGATGACCTCTACACACAATCATGTTCTAAATCCTCTTCTTCAGTTTCTGCATTTAAAAACACAACTGGATTCATTAGGTTAGTTGTTTTAAAATAACATCATATTGTTCTGTCAGGATCGCCTGATATTTCATCATTCTGCTTGGGGAAAGCCAATGGCCCCCCTTTTGTTCCAATACTGTTGTCACCATGTGGGATACAAATACTTCAATCTTTTTCCCCATGGTCAATTTTCGAACTTCCCGGATTAATATCACGGTAGCAGCCACCGCCCGCAAGCACGCCGGCCATCCAGCACTTACCGGATCAAGTTGTTTAGAGAAATAACCTACGGGCCTTTTCCAGGATCCCAGCCGTTGGGTTAATACCCCTAGGGCAAGTTTCTGTCGTTCATGAACGAATAACTGAAAGTCTTTACTTAAGTCAGGTAGGCCCAAAGCAGGTGCATTTATTAAAGCTTGTTTCAGTTTTCGGAAAGCTTCTTGTTGAGGCTTTCCCACTCTAACGTCCTATTCTTCTGTGCCTCATATAAAGGTTTGGCAATAAGCCCATAGTCCATGATCCAGAGTCTGCACCATCCTGTCATTCCTAGAAAAGATCTTAATTCATGTAGGTTACGCGGTTCTGAGATAGCACAGATAGCATGCACACGGTTTATACCTAGTCTTCGCTGTCCTTGAGAAAGCTCGCATCCTAGATAAATCACAGTCGTGGATGCAATCTGAGCTTTATTTTTCGACACTTTATATCCATTCATTCCTAATTGATTCAATATTTCAGTTGTTACCTGGATGCAAAGTTCTTGGGTCTCAGCAGCAATCAGAATATCATCTACATATTGCAGCAACAAATACCATTGTCGGGGAATTCCGATATGGCCTCTTGTAGTCCACTCCTCAAGTTCTTTGGCTAGTTGATTTCCGAAGATAGTCGGACTATTCTTAAATCCTTGTGGAAGGCGTGTCCAGGTTAATTGGGCCTTTCTTCCGTTGTGTGGATTTTCCCATTCGAAAGCGAATAGCTTTTTACTTTCCTGGTCAAGGGGTATGCAGAAGAAGGCATCTTTTAAATCAAGAACTGTAAACCATTTATATTCCTCTTTCACAGATGTTAACAAGGTATATGGATTTGCCACTACAGGATGTATATCCTTAGTGATTTGGTTTATTGCTCGTAAGTCCTGAACTAGTCGATAGCTACCATCAGGTTTCTTTACTGGAAAGATTGGAGTATTGTATTCTGATTCACATTCTTCTAGAACTCCATATTTCAAGAATTTCTCAATCAGAGATACAATTCCTAATCTAGCTTCTAATTTCAATGGGTACTGCCTCAATCGTACTGGTTTAGCACCTTCCTTCAGCTCCACTTTCACAGGTTTAGCTGCTTTTGACTTCCCAGGTATGTCAGTTTCCCATACCGTGGGGATCACTGCATCTTCTACTGCCTGTGGCATCCTTACAATTGGATTTTCTTTTAATAGTAAAATTTGTCCTACCTTTGACTCCGGAATTTTCATTACCAAATCTCCATCCTCAAATGTTATTATGGCATCTAATTTAGTCAGCAAATCTCATCCTAAAAGAGAAACTGGACAATATGGAACATATAAAAACTCGTGGGTTAGCTCCTTTTCTCCAAAACACAAATCCAAGGGTTGCAGGAATGGCCGTACTTCCTCCTTCCCTGTGGCACCAACAATTGTTGTAGCTCTGCGACCTACCGCCCCCTGTAAGGAATTTAATACAGAGTAAGTAGCCCCTGTGTCTACTAAAAATCTTACGTCCCGGTCTCCCACTTGTATTGTCACTAAGGGCTCCTTATTCTGAGTTTTCACTTTCATGCCTTCATATAGTCAGCTGTCATTACTGTATTCCCCCAACACCATTGTTTGTACCGCATTTCCTGTCGCATTGGACACCTGACCCGCGGGGTTCCTAACCGGGCATTCATTCTTCCAGTGTCTTTCTTGCTTACAATAAACACATTGATTTATGCCAAGCCTCACAAGGGGTCTTAAGGGAGTTCCTTGGGTACTCCATGAACCACGTCTCTGACCTCCTCCTCGACTATTTCCAGCTCCCCTACCCTGGACCCCTACTCCCCTGCCTTGTCCCTGGATCAAAGCCAACAAATTTTGCTGGTGACGTCTCGACTGCTATTTTTCTCTACAATTATAAACTTTCCAAGCTGTTTCTAACATTACGTCCAAATCCCTTAATTGTGCATCTTCTAATTTCTGCAATTTCTTCCGAATGTCATCTTGAGACTGTCCCAAGAAAATTAAAGCTAACTGAGTCTTTGCTTGTTCCGTTTCTATATCTAAATCCGTATATCTTTTGGCAGCCTCTTTTAATCTTTCTAAAAAGGCTGAGGGAGACCCATTCTTTCCTGCTTCACATTATACAATTTTGACCATTATACAATTTTGACCATGCTTCGGCATGGCAGTTTGAACACCAATCAATAACCAATTCTGATACCTCCGGAGACGGCATAACCTGCCTCCTGTATTATAATTCCATTGGGGATATTCTTTTGGAAAGTTCTCATCAGCGTTACCCTCTACTCTCCCATTCCGAATATCTTCTCTCACTTTATCTCTCGCAACCTGTATAACTATATATTTTTCTGTAGAGTCCATTAATGTATCCAAAATCACTTGTAAATCATCCCAATCAGAATTCTGCATTTTAATTATCATCTTAATTATTGCAACCTTATCTGGATTTTCCCGATAAGGACCAGCCGCTTGCTTTCAGGTTACTAAATCCCCTGGCGAAAACGGAACTTTAACATAGACTGGTTCCATACTTTCTTATCCTTTCAACGATCTTCCTTTTCCCTGTTCCTGAATACTCTCCAAGCTTCATCTAACAACATTTCCAAATTTCTACTTTCTGTTGCCCTCTCTACTTTCTGTTGCCCTCAGTTGCTATTACTTCTCTAGGGGAGCTCGCACCATTTCAGGTGTCAGGCTACCCCGAGAGGCATACGGCTTGTCCTCCCCCCTCCTACTGCTTGCCGCAGGGGTGCTATTACGTTTGATGATCCCCCCCCGCGCTTCATCCCCCGCGGGCGGCGAGCCCGGAGGAGAGGAGCTGCAGCTCCAGCAGCCGCTGCTCCCCCCCTTTCCACCGCTTTAGCAGACAGTCAGCTTTCCACCTTTTTTTTTTTTTTTTTTTTTTTTTTTTTTTTTTCCGCAGCTTATCAAGGAGGAGCTGCCGGGCACAGCTTTGGGCTCCTTTTGCCCTTTTTCTCTCTTCGTTTAATTACTGTGATTATAAACTTTATATGCAATTCCAATTAGCTGAACAATAGTTACATCCCTCAGCTCCTACCTTTTGTAACTTCTTACAGATGTCAATAAACAGCACATTAAGCATCAATTCCTGACATTAATTTTAGATCCAAATCAGTCTATCCACAGAACAACACTAACTGCAATACAGCTAACTCAATTTACTTTCATGTGTACAGATGCATCTGAAGGGGGAGCAAGGTGGTACTTTAGTAACAGAACCGGTTCTTATTTTGTAATTATTTCCCCAAACAAATTCTTTTGGTACCGAATATAAACATACAAACTAAAATACTGAGCTCAGACACACAAACCGAATACTGAGTTCAAATATGCAAACAGATCATAATTTAACGGCGATACGTTTGAATTGGACATATCAACAAACAAACACAAATAGAGGAACAGAACCAGACCAGAACAAGTACAGAAACAAACACAAGAACCAGACCAAATACAGGAACAAATACAGGAAACAAATACACGAACAAATACAGAAACCAGACCAGAACAAATTCAGAGACCAGGATTCAGGAACCAGACTGGAATAAATTCAATAACCAGGATTCAGGAACCAGGATTCAGAATGCCGAACCTGCAGAGGTTTCCCTCTGTCTGACGGACGGCGCCTATAGGCTTTACCGATCGGGAGCTCCCTGCCCAACCGAGCGTGGCTTTCGCCGCGTCTGACCGGCAGGCTACCAGGATTCAGGAACCAGATGTTGGGTACCCAAATAATAATAAAAGCACCTTCTTACCAATCAGAGGTCCGTCGAGAGCAGCGGAGGGTCGGTCGCGTCCGATGCGCTCCCCAAGAATACCTCGGTGCTAGCCGGAGCAGGATCCAGACGCGATCCGCCTCAGCAATGCCCACGAGGTCCCATTCTGGGTCGCCAAAATGTTAGCAAACAGAACACATAACCACGGATGTAGTTATATGCGGTGCTTTTATTTCAGCGCTGGGAAACCAGGGGTTCGCACCCAAAGCTGGCTTCGACCACTGATTCAAACTCCACTACATTTATACAATTTGGTTACATACATATTCATTAGGGTTACAACGTGTGTTTTGCATATTCATCAGATTACATCATTATTTCACAATATCAGTTGCAACCCCTTGGAACTACTCTAAACATGCGCAGTGTCTTCTGGTGGTCGTTCAGGGGGTCTTCAGGATGAAGTAAGGAGTCTTCTTCACTTGTGAACTTTTTACCTTTTGTCACTGCACATGCGCACTATTCCTATACTCATTATAAAATACTCAGGTTTCTTGGATGCACATCCTCAAGGTTTCTTGGATGCACATCCTTTCCGTTCAAGATAAGATAAGGACTTACTGAGAACTAATAGAACTAATTTTAATTCCCTACTCTCAAACTAAGAGACAAAACCTTGTATACCATCTGTGAAATTTCAAGATAAGACAAGAATCTTGGATACAGTTTACAAAAGCAAAATACAACTAACTATAACAGTCTGAGCGATTTCATTAAACAATGTTATTTAAGCAAAGTAATCACGTCCTGCTGCAGTCTTGTTTGGTATTAAACAGCAATTAGACTTGTCTGCCCAACAAAATTGAAAAGCTCATCTGAAACCAACTGTAATCGGAAATGTCATATTGCAGATACTGATGATAGATAGGGCTTAACAAAACACGGGCTTTGGCCTCGGTTCATCACAATGATGGATAATCCCGTGGCATACGGCAGTTTAGTACTGTTTATATAGCTTGCAGTTTTGGTTGAGAGTGTTTCTTTCACTGTCGAATACACGCTTGTATTTTTCTTTTTTGCTCTAGTGTGCCACATGATCAACAACCATGTTAAACTGGAGTATTTTGCCCACGTCACTTACTGTGTAGTGAAGTGAAATGGCATTTGGGATGATGAACCTGAGGTTTAACCCAGCGGTTCTCGCTATAGCAGCACATACATTGAGCTCTGTCAGAGCTCTGTGGAAGCACAAGAAACTAAGCAGCAGGTTCAGAAAACTGCAGTGGTGGTGAGAGTCATGCAAGAGTCAACACTGACAATAAAGCAGGTGTGGTAAAGTAGCTGATTAGGTGGGTTTCCTCAGACTTTACAGGCTTTATGTGGCTGGATTTGGTTCATCTGTCAGGATGGGAACTCTCACAAAGCTCTCTCTCCTGAATTTATGCAAATGTGCAAGAATCTTAGCTTAAAAAAACAAACCTCAGAATGTATTGCGTGTGTGTCAGCCAGTCTTAAAATGCAGTGTTTTTATTAGTTGGACTAACCTGAATAATAGGCCTTCCTCGCTGCATCCTGCCTTTCAGTCCTTAAACATCTGGGTTAACAAGATGTTAGCAGTGATAGAAAGTGAGCCCCGCTGGCATCAGACTGCAGAGTAGGCACAAGCACCTGATGTGTGTATATTAAAAGAGCTGGCCATCAGTATATTTTTAGTCTTAATCACATTTCTTCTCACATGAGCTGGGAGATAAGAACTTCCCTCTCACTGTGTGTTTTTGATGGGAAGACATAGCCATTGTGAAGAGCTGTTAGATGTACAGTTGTCCTGGCGGTCTGCAGTGTTAGCATCACCCCACACTTTTATGTCTACAAAAAAGTGACAGGCTATGGATTAGATTGCACTATGTGTATCAAGCAGTGGCTTTTTTCTGCTCCCCAGTCCCCAAGTATTCCTGCACTTACTGAAGTGCAGCGACTCATCAGGGAGCATGTTAAAGTGTCTGGGATCCTGATGTGCACTATTTGGAGCTTTCTCTGATCCGTGCCAGACAGAGAGCTGGGGTAGTCTGCTGGCTCTTCCATCACTTCCCTTCCAAGCCAATGCATCCTGCTGATCTGCTAAAGGTGCCTCATTCCCAGGCAAAGCATCTTTATCAGAAAAAGTGGCGCCTGGCTCTGTGTTACCTCTCCCCAGAGGGCACAAAGATGGCCCATCTGATTGCTGCACCTCCCATGCCTGGTGGACACACACTGACCCCTGCATCATTCATACACACAGCATCCTGTTTAAATGCAGTCTTGCTTGCTGGAGTCCATTCAACATACAAGTTAAGAGCCAGCTTAAGCAGAAACCTTCACCCATTCAGGTCACAGGAACTTTCTTCTCATTGCCAGGAAGTTTTCTCTGCTTTCAAACAAGAAACGGCTATCCGTTTTAACGCAGGACACAATGAACGGCAGGCATTCCTCCTCCTTTATGGAGAAGGAAGATGAAAGAGATATCTTACCTAGCTTTTTGCCTCAGTTTCCCAAGCAGGGAAATGGGCTGCCTGCCAGCTATTGGCATCCACATTGGTCCTGGTGATGGGAACCTTCGCCAGTTCCACGGCTTAAGAGCCAAACCTCACACATGTTTATGTAGGGTTCAGCTTGCTCTAGGGGTCAAGATCATGTGGAGAAGAATGTCTGCCTATCCGTGCACTTTGGATGCATTCCCTGTCCATCAGGTGCAGGGCTGTTTTCTTTTAACTCATGCCCTTCCCCATCCTGCTCCTGACTTCTTTGACACCCTCATTTGCTATCACCCTCAAATAGGACGCAAAGTTCTGTTATCAGCTATGTAGGATGTAGTTGACTATTTGAGCAGTGTTGGTGTATTAGCCTGTTTCTGCTGCAAGTGCAATCCAGTCTATAGTCACTGCTGCAGCTCAGTCTGCAGACATTCGATCTCGCATAAGGAAGGAGGTAATGCAGGAGTGGGAGGCAGAAGAGGATCCCTTTCAGTGCACAGCTACCTGTTGAATGCTCTTTACTGTCATGCTGCCTGCAGGGTTCAGCTTTGTCTGGCAGCAGCGTAGAAGTGAGTGGGTGCACAGGTCATGTAGCTCTCTCTGTGCTGGAGGAGGCTGGACATGTCAGCAGACTTTCCATCCGTGCTCAGTTGGCGTCATCGACCCAACAAATGTGGGGAAACTGTGTGAGATGAGCTGTTGTGGTCCCAGTAGCAGCAGGCTTCTGCCACCAGCGCCTTTTCTGGGAGACTCTCTCCCTGTCCCTGCGAAGTGATGCCTATAGGTCTGTTATAAAAGGGGGAAAAGCCAAGAGAAAGGAGCTGTGGCCCTGAGGTATTGCCCTTGCTTGCCCTGGGTGGCATGCAGACCACAGCCTGAGCAGCCCTGGGAAAGCCAAGTCAAACCCCAGGAAATTAGGATAGTTAGTCTTATATGTAGCAGTGTCACAGTTCCATTAGGAAGGACCCTAAAGCACTTGGGGGATTTTTTTTAGTAGAGTTTTTCTCCTTTTATGACTGTTCAAAATGTTCCCTCCCTCAGTCTTGAATTACTCTGAGTGCTTTTCTTGTGTTAGAGGTGGCTCTTGTCTCCTTATCCTGCAGCGTAATTGAGGAATTATTGGTTTTGCTTTTATTTTTTCCACTCCTCTTTGTCTTTCAATTGTCTACCAAGTCATTGTCATCTTTAGTATTAATTTTTAAAAACCATAGTTCTTTCATAGTTCAAACTTGCTACAAAAGCAAGATCCAAGTTGTGCCACACTCTGTAGAGAATTATGAGTGTGTTGGGTAGGGCTGCAGTTTCTAGTCTTAATAAAATAACTCTAGAAACAAAGACATCTTTCTTCCGAGTAGCTTCCTTCAATTACCCTTTATTTTTATGTACTAATGTTAATAATTCAGTATTTGGAAGCAAAGCTTTAAAAGAGAAATAAACACTTTGTGTCCTGACCAATAAGATGGACGTTTTTGAGTTTAAATTCCCTTGATAAATGCAGTCTGTGGTTTGTTATTGGGCTGTGGTGAGGCCTCAGTAACTCTGGAGCATTAAGCGCAGCAAGGCCTTGCTGCCTTAGGAATCCCTAGAGATGACAGTGCCATCTGTCAAGTCCCAGGCCTTTGAACAGTTTGTTTTAACTTTTTAGATTCATTTATCCAATCCCCTAGAAAAGCCTTTTACTACTGCACTGTATATTATATTACCTGCTTTTCCTGTTAAGTAAAGAGCACTTAGGGAAGGCAACGGGAGCGCTAGTAATTACTTTGGGCTTTAATACAGGGACCTTTTGACCTTACTGCCACTCAGGCCAGGTCTGTCATGTTTAATCCCTCACACCCCGTCCCTCCTGGGAGGCTGCAGGGATGTCCTGTTCTTTGGCGAGAACTAAAGACCTTCTGAATACTTACATATAAATAAGGCCTAAAAGGTAAAATTCGTGTGGTGCTTCATCGTGAATTATGCATTGAACACATTCAGGGATTACTTTCACACTTTGAGGAAGAGTTATGCTTTTGTTGGGAGGTTGTGAAGGCCAGCGGTTAAAATGAAGGGCTGGCATTAGGGATTGTTCCTGTTCTGCTTCTGCCCCTGCCTCGCAGGTTTGCCTTGAGCTGGTTGTTAATTGCTGAGCCTTTGAAATTTATTTCACATTTTGGCTAGTTGTTTTTGTTTCCACAAGGCCAGCTCTGCCAAAATAGCCCTATTTAATTATTGTTTATTTTTCAGACTGAGTGATCCATACAGGTGTGGGTAGCCAGTGGCTTAATAAGTGGTTGTTGAAATCTGGATGTTTGGTTAGCCATGATTCTGATTTCTTCATAAATTCTGAATGTGGAAGTGCAAGCACAAAAATGTAGAGTATTAATTAAGAGTATTTTGGCCCTGTTATTTAGTTTGTCCTTGGATTGGCCCACTCCCAATTACTGCCTGGTTACTATTGCTATTATTCTTGTTTAATGAGATAATCTAAATAATCTCATTTCAGTTTCACAGATCATTAGATCCAACATACTTATTAATAAGGCATTTGTGAGCTCTTTATGCGCACTCAGCTGTGTTCAGTCCTTCTTTTATCCTCTACAAAGCAGGGAAAAGATGTGCTGAACATTTCTTAGTTGGATACGTTCTTCAAAGTATTAGCACTCGTCACTATATATTGTTCAAACAGCCGCTTTGTTTTGTTAATTGCAGCACTAAAAATGTTGTACATCTTGGGCAGAGGTGTTGCCTGTGCCAGTGAAGAGCAGCTCTCCCAGAGAGGGACCTGCTGCCATCTCTCTCCTGCTGAACAGGGTCACCTTTCCCAGGCAGGCAGCAATGCAAAGCAGATGTGGGGCTACCTCGCTCCACTGATGGGGACGAGAGTGAGCAGGGACATTCTTGTGCTGATTTCCCAATGACAGCCAAAGGCAAGGAAGCACTGAGGGACCATCTAGTTCATCGCTTCCCCAACTTTTAAGCCAGCGTATTTACCCGTGCAGGCAATTACCTGTTCTTCACAGGTCTCCCCAGAGTGTGTCGGTCACAGACGTGTGCCCCATGCCTCATTGCCTGTTTTTAAGTTCCTTGCTGGTGAGATATGCCTCAGAAGCAGGGAGTGTGGACGGGGTACATCTGGCAGGGTGGCAGGGAGCATAGGTGTGCCCTTGGTACAAGTGTTTGCAGTGTCCTCTTACCCCACACATCTCCTGTCGATGGCAATGCCTACACTTGCTCTCTGACACTATGGCTTGGATTCTGCTTTTGCTTAGAGTTAGCAAGGGGGTGCTTGGGTAGCTATATGTTTGTTGAGACCATGTTATTTCAAACAACGAAAATTCTCTGAAGAATTGAAATAAACAGGCGTATGTGGCTGTGCTTTTGTGCCAACAACAAAAAAAGCTCCAGTTTTTACACACACGTATAGAATTAAAAGCAAAGAGTAACAAATGCTGTGCTGCTTCCGACAGAGTGAACCTATGTCTAACTCTGGGAGATACGTGCTCTTCTAGTCCTGTCAGCAGGCTGCTAAGTGTGACAGTCCTCAAGCTGAAACTGTCACAATTTGTCACTGTCGTTCAAAGATAGGCAGATGTTGCTGGCTCCAAACAAATGGTGAAATGACAAAAGGAAAAAGATTGGAAAAATCAACCCTATTTCATCATTAGACAAACTGGGACGGGCTGTCCAAGCAGCTGAGTGTGCCATCTATTCTGTGTGAGACCCTTCTCCCTGCTCTGCGACCCATGTATGTCTGTGTTATAAATGGAAAGAGCTGCTGGAAACGGCTGTGGGCTGGAGGCCTTGCCCTGGCAAACCGTGCGTGGCACACAGGCCATAGTCCCATGGTTCTTTTAAAGCTGGAACTTGCTATAAAGGCACAATCCAAACCACAGTGCATTGAACAGCTGATGAATTGTCTGTATCCAGTGAAGCCATTCTTCACCAGGGAAAAACTCCATCTGCTCCACTCATGGTCACTGTGAGCCTGTCTTCACCACTACCAGCTTTGAAGTTCAGCTCAAAGCCTGGCCTGTAATGGAGCCTGCATTCACATGCAAAAGCCTTTAGCCTGATTAAATGTTAGGTCTTTGTAAGGAAATGTGCCTTGAGCCTTGCTTAAGGCTGGAGTGGGGATGACACAGGCTGTGGATTTCTCATTTGGCACCAGCCCTTCTTAAGGAGGGTTTAGCAGTCTCCTCCTCAGGCCCTTCTTCCTACCTGTCCACTCTCCTTTGTGTCCAGTCGACAAGGTTACTGAGGCAGCAGGCTGGTACGATGGAGTGAGAACTACTATAGTTTGGGAAGAAAATATGTAATCATAAACCAAGGTGGGAGCTAATTTCATTGATGATATAATTAATTAATTTTAAAAAATATTTTGAAATCAGACTTCTCTGGTCTGTTTTATCACGCTGTTGTACAAACGGTGATGTCAGAGTGGACCAAAGGTAGGAACAAATTCCTGTCCAAGAAGCAAGAGACATTGCATGAGGTTTGTTTTGATGTTCGATAGCAGGGCCAGCAAGAACAGAGAGCTATGGCAGGCTGATGCTGCCTGCGTGTGCATTACAGGCTGTCACCCCAGTCACAGCAGCGCAGCTGGCTGCAGGGCTGCCTGACACAGAGTCACTTGGAGCAGGTTCCCGGCACAACAATCGTGTATTGCTGGTGCTGCCAAAACCTCCACGCAAACCTCACTGCTGCGTGGTGCAGCCTGAGCAGTTCTTCTGACCCTCCCTCTGCACTCACTTGATGAGCAGAAATGCACCCAGTTCTGGGCTGCCCAGTTTAAGAAGGACAAGGAATTACTGGAGGGAGTCCAGCAGTGGGCTACGAAGGTGATTAGGGGCCTGGAGCCCCTGTCTTATGAGGAGAGACTGAGAGAGCTGGGTCTGTTCAGCCTGGAGAAGAGAAGGGTGAGAGGGAATCTCATCAATGTTTATAAATATCTCAAGGGTGGGTGTCAAGAGGATGAGACCAGGCTATTTGGTGGTGTCCAATGACAGGATGAGGGGCAATGGGCACAGACTGAAGCACAGGAGGTTCCATCTGAGTATGAGGAGAAACTTCTTTTCTTTGAGGGTGATAGAGCCCTGGAACAGGCTGCCCAGAGAGATTGTGGAGTCTCCTCCTCTGGAGACATTCAAAATTCACCTGGACACATTCCTGTGTGATCTGCTCCAGGTGAACCTGCTTTAGTAGGTGGGTTGGACTAGATGATCTCCAGAGGTCCCTTCCAACCCTAACGATTCTGTGAATGAGCTTACGGGTGAATAATCTGAGCTAACACTGCAGTGAAAACAAGTTCCTTACCTCACATGTTGCTAAAGACTCTTCTGCCCTCCCAAACCTGACTTCCCTGTCCTTTAACAGCAGCTGATATTCTCCTGGCACAGACTATGCCAGGGAAAATTAATTGCTCTGTAATGACAAGCCTCCCCTCTGAAACTGGCCCTCTGTTTTGTGTAAATGGTCGACAATCTGTAGCCTATCAACAGCCCGTTTCCTCTGGGGAAGCAGCCTTGCAGTTCTCAAATTCCAGTTTACACTACTGACTATTGGCATCTCTTTCTACCTCAAGATCTGCTACATCGCTGCACATTTTTTTTCCTGTTCAATTAATTTCTTTCAGCTCTATCAGGATACAGGGTAATTAAATGCTTCAGTATCTTGTCATAAAAATGCCACTTTTCAGAGGAATTGTCTTAATGAGCCTGTTTTTCTGTATAGCAGAGGCTCATCTATTAGTCCAGTGTATATTTTTAGAGCATGGCATTAGTCAGAAAAGCCCATTAGATCGTTATACAAGTGGCTGAATCAGCAAACTGTATGTGCTGCTATCCTGTCAAAGCAATAACATTAACATTATCAAAGTGATTAAAAGCCATTCATTCATTTTGCATCTGAGTTGACAAGTTCATTCCTGTAGAGGCATATAGTATGAAGCTGTAAGAAAGGAAATCTAAAAGCTCATCATATTGCTCAACCTAAAGATCTACCAGCATGTAACAGATGCAATCAAAACATGACAATTGAGTGAAATATCAGATGCTCATGTTCTGTTGTTTGGCAGGTTGTCACTGCCAAATCAAAATCAGTTTTAGCCTGGGACCGTTTTTTAAGGATGTGCATCTGTATGCAGTGAGTTTAAAAAGTTGTGTGTGCGTGAACAGGGCAGGGTTTCCACGAGGCACGTTGTCCTTCAATTCTGGGTCGCCCTCTTGGAGCTTCAGAGCAACTGCTGATCTGTCTTTGTGGGGGTCGCGGACTCTGTCTGGCTCTGTGGTCCCCCGTGGTGGCTGTTGAGGGCTGGGGACTTCAGATTGAGTTATTGGCCTTGGCAGGGGGGTGTCGTTTGTCCAGTGTTGTACATATACAGAGCAGAAGTTTCACAAAGGATAAAGAAGCATTGACATGGTGGTCATGACCTTTCCAAAAAAGCTGAGCAGACAGAAAGATTTGTTTCCTAGGGGCTTTCCTGGGGGACCTGCTCAACTGCCTTGCTTGTGAAAGGTGCAGCATGTACAAACCCTTCCTATGGAAAAGGCATGATTGTAAAATGTGTGAAAGTTGGCAGAGCAGTCAGTATGTCTCACCCTGGAGTGACAAAATACCTGTTGGCTGGCGTGGGAGATTTGCACGTAGAGGGCTCCCTTTTCCGCTAAGAAATGTAAAGCAGCTTTGAGTTCTGCAAGTCAAATTGTGCATCAAGGAAGGCAAAGGCAGAGGATGGGGAGAGCAATCCATTACTTGGTAAAAATCCAACACCTGCTTTCACTAGTGATCCCACCTACTCAGTTCTGATCAATACATGAATGTCTTCAATTGTATTCCAAAAACACCCCAATAATGATCCAATGAATTATCACACTGGAGTACGTACGTTTAGCTGACTTTTTTGCTGTTGTGGATTGTCTTAATTCTGCTATGTCAGTGTGGCCTTTTAGTATTGTTTTGTTTTAGTGCCACGAGTCTGTTGTGGTGAAGTGTCACTAACACTATATGTCTGTTTTTAACAAATGCCTTGTGATTGCCTATATGCATATGTCAGACTTTTATGCTGTGTGTGCTTGTACATGCCTGTTCTAGGGATATTTGCCCTTTTAACAGCTGTTGTGCATGCTATGCACAATTTATTCTTTTCTTGTCACGATGAATTAAATATATATATATATTTTTATGCACAAAGAGAAAAAGTGGCAAACCTGCTGGCTTTATCTACAGACAAATTGCTCCAGTGATACTGCATCAGTGATATTCTCAGAGATCATGAAGACAAAAATCCATAGAAACTGAGGACAATTTAGATGCTATAGGTATCTAACTGCAGCCTGGGAACCTCTTTCCCATTTGTATCTGTATACTTTCTAGTCACTTGGCCAGAGTCTTCCTGCTCATTGGCAATCTTCAAGTCAAGAAAATCAGTGCTTGAAGCTGTTTATTTAATTATCTTCCCTAGCTTGCTAATAGGAATCATGCCTGGGAAACAATAATTTTTACTGTCTTTGAGGAAAAAAATGAGGATCTGTCTGACTTACAAAAGAACAGTAAATTCAAATCATCAGAGAACTGTGGGAGTTAAAAGACAGAAACAATAATATTTCATTTTGAGGAGTGAGATTTTAATTTCTGAAAGGCAGGTGAAAATACATAGACTGGTGCTCAGGTTTGGTCTGATAAAAGCATCTCAGCAGAATGGCTTGGAAAAGATAATTGCAATAGCATTGCTTTCTGCCCAAAATCTTGGTGTTGACACAGGCATGGGGATGAACACCTGAATATTTTATACCTGAGAAGGCAAATATAATGATCTGTTGTTGCTTTTTGTCTCTTTTATCTATTAAAAAAATCTGAGGATCCAGTTTTACTGGTGATTTGCTTTGTATATACCTTTACCAACTGGATTGTGTTATGGCTAAGTTGTGGTATGTAGAGCACCTGATATCAATATTTCACTTTAAGTGTCTGCCACAAGAGAGCAGTGTTGGTGTAATAAGCTCAGAGAGTGCGCCTCTGGTAGCTTCATTCTTCCATCAAAATGTACACTGAAGTACTGCAACAGAAATTCAGATACAGTACAACAAACCTTCTGGATTAAGGGATAAAAATAATGAATGGTGTCTAATTTCAGGTATGGAGTTTTAAGTTTCTTAGAGGCATAATTGATATCACGGTGGAATCTTTGCAAAATTTCAAGGAGTTTATATAAATTTCATCACACTACTGACAATCTAAAGATGTTTGTGCCCGTATTTGCCGGTGTAACTCCACTGAAATCAGTGCTGTTTCACTGGTATACCTGAGAGCATCATTTGGCGACAGGTGCATGTTTGTGTATGGTCCAGCCAGCTCTTCAGCTCTGCAGTAAGCAGCTTCCACTGAGGGCACGAGAAGGTGAGGTTGCTCCAGACTTTTCAGAGCTGGGTCTAAGCTCTGGGGAGTTGCAGACTGAGTTCTCACTGGATAAGTTCTGTGCTGGATTGGGCTCATTTGCACCCAGAGTTGGCTTCATTTTAAAATGTCTAAATCTGCTGAACTGCATGCTGTTGGAGAAGCTCAAAACTGCAGCTCTGCTGCAGATGCCCAAATCCCAATTATAGTAAATAATTAGGACTGTGCCAGTAGATTCACTGCTCTCCACCATTTCCTGGCTGGACACCAGAGCTACAGTTACTTGAAACGTATTACTGCCAATTTATCCTCAAAAAAACCCGACAAACTTTGGAAAAATTTGTATGGATTAGTATGGACCTTAATTTGTGCGCGGCTTCCTAACGAAAATCTGTCTCAATATTACAGAAAATAACTGTAGTCACATCTTGATTAAAATGACTCATTTTCACTGAAATGTATTTAAAATCTCTTTCCATCAACAAGAGTTGATACTAAATTTTTAAGCCATGTGTCTTACAGTTCCTAACTTGCAAGCCCAGAGTCTGATCTTAAAACTACCACTTCACTTGGTGCTGTCAATGATCTGTTTCCATGTGACAGAAAACTTGCTATCTAAAAATGACAAGGCAAGTATGTGTCAAAATGAGATCCAACAGAAGCCAGGCCTAGGCCTAATAAAGCAGGGTGGATTACTTTGAAGACAAGATGTGTTTAAAGGAGGAAAGGATGTAAATGGAGAGATGTTGCTAGAAAAAAAAAAAAAAAAAAAAAAGAAGATGAAAAATGATCCAGTCATGGAACAACATTTGAAGCTTGAAATAAGTGGAAGAGCTATAGCAGAGTGCATTATCTCTTGGTACCATAAAATGCTGAACTTAGCAGAAATAGATCAGCAGATAATTTGATCCATTTGGAGGAGACCAACAAAAGCAGCTGGGTGAGAGCAAGTGATGGGAGAGCATGGCTGCACTATGTCAGGGGGCAGCGGACTGGACAGGGCGCTGGCCCGTCTCCAAATATTTGCAGCTGGGTGCTCAGGAAGGGGCAGCAGAAATGCTGTGTGACAAGTTTCTGATCACTTTTCTACTGCTTTGCCTGTTAGTTTTCAGAATACAAACAGAGAGAAGGGGGCCACAGTTTGCAGTATCTTGTAGGTGAGAATGAGAGCTGGAATAATGTGTAGCTGAACTGATTAGCCAAATTAGTGCACTTGCTCAAGCAGCCAAAACTGAGCTTCGTTTGACTAAAAGTAGTTGTCTTATCTAAATATGTCATGTATCTACTATGCCTTCCACTTCCGAAATGCTATCGCAGCTGCAGTGTCCTGCATCCTAAATTTAGAACCATTCACCCTACTGAATTTTCCAGTACAGTAGATGGATGCAGCAGCTATTTTAGAAACTAAAAAATAAAGAAGTTTAAGAATAACACAATGCAGAGCTGCCATACTGAAATACCTGTGCTTAATCTTTGGTAGCTATTTCTGTATTCAGTTCTTATTTTAAGCAATGATTACAGAAAAAGTGCAGGGATTTTACAGTGTCTGAATGATCTGTGATGGTTCCTTTTTCCCAGCATACTGACAAGCGTCCTTGACACTCCTTTTGTAAAACAGTGTATTTGACTATGGCCTTTGAGTCACAGAGGACATGAACTGTCTCACTGCACCTCAGTATCAGAAGTCAGGCTGCTTATTGATGTAAGTCAAATTTGAATGGGAAATATATGCCTAATATGCAGCAAGATGAGACCAAGGATTTCCAGAGCTTTATAGATTTACAGCTTTCCGTGAGGCCTCACAAGTAGAGGTTGTTTCAGCATTGGTTATGGTGCAGAAGAAACAAGGTCACAAAATCTTCTGTCTTCTGCTCATATATAGTTGTCAGCACAGCAGCCCCTATAATATCTAATAGCCAATATATTTGCATACTTCAGGACTTCCCTTTGACTAAGTCCAGGTTTAAAATAAAGTGTATGCTATTTTATTAGTTACTGTTATTAAATGGTTGTAAACTCCTCCTTCGTATTCCATCTGATCAAAATTTCTTTAAGAAACTAAAAAAACCTGTTGGCAGAATAGGTGAGTAAGCCTTTATGTTTACATTAAGCCTGTATGTTTAGATTAGTTAGAAGGTTGCTCATAGGTTAATAAACAGAGCAGAATACATCCTGAATTGCTGTTAGGTCTAGTAAAATGCATATGAAATGTTGAGTTCACCCTAATATTTTGCCAGTTCTTTCCTGATTATCGCCTTTAAAATTTGGTAGTGTTATGTATGAGTGTAAAATATGAGTTTATAGAAGAAAGTTGTTTTTTCATATCTGACCAAGGATGCAGAAATCTTGAGGGACATGTAGGTTAGCAGTAAAGCTACAGGCTTCCCATAATCTTTACAGCTGTTTCCCTTTTGGAAAGTCTATAAACTCTATTGATAGTGAGAATCAAGTTCTTGAGCTGAATTCCTAAGGTGACTTAGAAGATAAAAATCCCATGAATGGTACAGGGGAAAAAAAAAAAAGGTACTCTCTGACAGTTTGAATGTAAAGTGCAGCTCCTCATGGTGGCCAAGCCAAAGCAGCCTTTAGCCCCAGCTATGCGGGGTGAGCAGTGCTCAAACTGGATTTCATGCTCACACGTCCCCCTTTGTGCTGGTGAAAAGAGGCTCCTGCCCCGCGCGGGGCGGCGGGACGTGGATGCCATTCCCAAAGCTGCCGCCCTCCCCGCGCTGCCTGCTCTCCCAGAGACACAATTTTCTTGTCACCGGCAATTTCAGTGCTTTTCCAAGAGCTGCAAATCCCTTGTAGAAAAGTCGTTGTCATAAAAGTCAGTTTTACAGGGAAGGGTTGTAAGAGCTCGCGGGCGGGTTGCTATTTCAGTCAGCCGGGATCACGTGGGGCTCCTGGTTTGTTTGTGGAGTCTTTCTAAAGTTCAGAATTTGATATCATTTAAAAAAATATTTCTTCTTATTTTTCAGATAGGACGAGAAGAAATAAAGGGAGAGCTGGACTAAGCGTCTTCCCTAGGAAGTAATGAATTGTGCATCTTAAGCCAAGTTGTTTTCATCAAAACTGGATTTAATGATGATTTGCTTTCTGAGGGACAAGATGGGTTTGATGCCTATCTGAACTTTGTCATTATCTTCTAAATCTCCAGGTGTAACCTCTGACCCTTCTGCAAGGCATCTCTTTGCTGACAAACCTGAGACCCCAGTTGTTAACTACCTCACTCAGATTCTTTTCCATTCTAATTCCTTAGCTTTCGGGTGAGCCAGTAAAACGTAGGTCCATTTGGCTGTTTTCTGTTGAGAAGGGCACGCTGCCATTTTCCAACAATTTGGCATTCTCAGCGAGTTCAGTTTTGTAATCACCCAGGCTAACACTCTGGAAAACAGATTTGGTCATTTCTTTCTTAAAAAGCAACTCCGTTTCTTACCACAATTACCTCAAGCAGTTCCGTGGCAGTTTCACAGTTATGGCAATCATTAGGAATGTTCATTATTTCATTCTTTATCGTACTTGCGTTTAGTCAGACATTAAATACACATTGCTCTCTGAAACGCTGCAGCTCTCTTTGTGCATGTGTGACCCCATACCTGGACCTTTAATCAGGCGGTGGGAGTGCTCTTGTGTCGCGCTTCCTGAGCTGAAGAATAGGGCTCTGTAAGAGAAAGTGACTCAGGATCAAAGATTAATAATCAGCCTTTCGTTGTTGCTTTTGCCATTTGTCCGCTTCAGAATAAAAGGCATAGGATTTGAGGGGAGGGAAGGTAGAATTGCAGGCAGTGTGATTTATTCCTTACTGTATATTTAGGTTTCTTTAATTATTTTAGTTAAAAAGCTAGAGATTTCTAGAATAAGAACTGTGGGATGTCTGCTCACAACTGGCTCAGAGGTAGAAGTCTGTTTACAGCAGAAATGTTCCTGCTCCTAAAGGCAGATCCGGATCTGAACTTTGGCAAAGGTTTGAGGTGGGCTTTTGGTTCAGATTTCTCGCCAGTTATTATTTGCTCGTCCAGCAGTTATGGGCTCCTGCTGAGATCAGAGCTTCCTTTCGCTAAGTAGTTTGTATAAATTAAGAGACAGATCCACAATATGAAGAAAAACGACAGAACAAGAGTGCAAGAAAGGAAACATTATTTTCCTTTGTATATTTTCAGGATGACAACTGAGTCTGAAAGCTTATGAAATATTTGGGAACTGAACTCAGATGTCCCCAGGCCAGTGTTCAACCATGAGATATCCTTCCTCTTTCTTTTTTTTTTTTAATATTTTTAAAAATGTATTTACTGCATGGTTGGGATGAGAGTAGAGTGAAATAAACTCAAGCTACTTTGGGTGCATTTGGCAGCTCTTCCATGAGCGTCTTCTCTATGTGTTTCTCTTCGCCCTTGGTCGCCGTTCCCATACATTGGAATTTCACTGCTGCAAAGTTTCAGTGCTCTAGTAACAAAAAAGTTGTTCCGAAAAATGGCAGCTGGCAGATAAAGTAAAGGTCTCTGCCTGGCTTTTCACCCGCCAGAATTTGTCACTTTTGTCTGCCAGTAAAATGTAAACCTGAGGGGTTTTATTAAACTTCACATTCTGCTGTGTTAGAATAGTTATTCAAAACAGAATAATTTTGGCTGTTAGCTTTGTGTAATATAGACCTGTACTGGCTATTGCTAGTTTTTTCATGCTTTATTATGTATTTCATACTTTTATTTTTTTAATTTACTTATTAGTGATGTCAAGTCATAAGATTGGGCCAGACTGCCAGGTTGTGTCTGAAAAATGAAACGTTTCCAGTTCTCACTAGGTGGTTGGGATCTCAAGAGTGCCAACCTAGAGCTTGGAAAACAGAAAGCCCAGAAAACATAGAATCTCAGATTAATTTTTTTTTTAATCAGAAGATTTCTAAACTATTATTGTTGGTTTCAGGGTCTGACTCAAGTTTGAATATGTGGGGTTGGTAATACTGTGTTGAATGTCCTGTCTCAAAACAATGCCCAAAATACAGTGATCCACGCTGGGTTGTGACCCCTTTGCTTTGTGATAACCCTGGGGGCACAAAGCAGATGTTGGGCTTTGCTGCCAAGTGCCCTGGACACAAAGTGCTCCACCAAAGGCCACTGAACCTGTTCTTGCAGCTCGTCCTTTTCACACCAAGCCCAGGTGGGGTGGGAGAAGAAGCCGGAGAGACGTTGGGAGCAAGGAGCAGCCTGGCTGTGGTATCTTTACTTTCCTGTGCACAGCGGATAAAGCCAAACTGCAAATTACATCAGCCGTAGGGGGTGAAACTTTTGGCTAGAGTAGACCATAGTGTTTGTATAAAAATGTGGGAAAGCTGTGAATGAATGTGCTCAGGGAGCGCATACAGGCTGCGTGTCTTGCCAAGGCAGTGGAAGTATCTTTTTTTCCTAGATGTCTCTTTAGTCAAGTAACAAAGGCAACCTCAGGCAAATGGTTTCTGTTTCCATTCATCTAACATACATATTTTAAGACTTACTCATGTGGGAAGTTTTACCTGCCTTAATAATGCCTCTTTTATTGTTGTCTTTGTCCTCTGTGCCCCTGTTGCTGAGAGCAGTGTGCCAGGATAAAGGGAACTGGGGCACGGATCGCATCACAGTTATCAGTGGGAATTACATTCGTGCATCAGAGGGAAAACTTCAAAATCTTAGAAACAGAGATATTCTTGATCTCCGGTACAGAAAAGGTGCATTTTATTCAATTTACGTGGTCATGTAACGTTGTCCTTGCATCCTCACAGCATCAGCAAGGGATAAACTCTTATTTCAGATTTACTAGACTAAACCTGCAGTAGCTGTGCTGAAATTGTATGGAAGTTGACCCAGAATATCTGCTAGTGTCACGTCTCTATTAGCACAGCATATAATCTGAACGCTGTATATGGCAGGAGCTATAGGGTAACAGGCTTGCCACAGGGGAACTTTGCTTAGAAAAGCATTAGAAAGTACTAGTCTGTTCTCCTGTTTAAGACTTTTGCAGGGGATAGTGTCATGAATCGTTAGAGAACACACTGAATGCATCTCATGTAGGCCAGATGTAATTTCAATAAATTGGGTTGGATAACCAAGAACAGCAGGCAGTATCCTTCACTAACCTTGGAGCTGATTAGTATGGAAATGATGTATTCATCTCAGAAGATGCCTGATAACCCAAAATCAAGTAGATAACCCAAAAGTTAAGCAGAAAGTAAGACCTTGGAGAGACTTTTTGGGATAGGGACAGGTATGATTACTCAGACATACCATTGTTTGTCTCTCTAGTTTTATGTACATACACCAGAACCAGATTTTGAAATGCCTTCTCCTCTGACTTGGTGATACAGCCTCTTCACTTAGAGAACATGACAATGACATCTTCTGAACAGGACACTTGGGCAAGCCCTGTTCCCTTTGCTGGGGGTTTCAAGGAGATGCCGTCTGCCTGCCTGTCTGCCACGGCGTTTACTGAAGGAGCCAGTGACACTCCACTCCTGCTACTGTCTTTTTAAATGTGACGCACTAAGCTTTGTGAGGGGTGCACACGCTGGTGGAAAGCTCAGCACTGCACAGGTGGAAGACTTCAGCAGAGGGAGAGCTGGGGACTTCATACTCGGTGGTATCTGAACATCTACCCCAGAGTAGCCTCCTCCCCAGACCCAGGTGCCAGGACCCCTTGACTTCTCGTAGATGCAGACAAGTCAGACCTGTACAATGAGCTTTGATGGTGTGTGCATGTTGTGTTGTGAAGAGGGATGAACTTTGATGGTGTCCTAAAGTGATGGTAGAGGTGCACGTGTGAAACAGGTACACTGGCAACCTGGGCTGTGATCTAGACAGCTTGTTTCACGGGGAGGGAGGTTGGTTTTCTGATGACACCAAGTCTGTTTCGCCACTAGATCTGCGCGTACGTGAAAAGTGTTTTGCTGTGACGGTTTCCTTGCTGAGTGAAGCAGTGATGTTGTACAGAAAGCCTTGAACCCCCTTGCCTCACAGCATGCAATGCTTCATTTTCCCAGGAACCTTTGTACAAGTACGTCTGTGCAGCAGCTCTCAGGTGCCTGGCTCTCACCTCACCTCTCCCTTTCTCAGTCAGAAGAGGTGCTAGGAGTCTCTCGCCCACAGCAAATCCACTTTGTGAAGGCAAAATTACCATTGGTCATGGCAAGGAGTTTGCAGTGTGGCTGAAAACAATCTTGTGACTTCAACTAGTTCCTGGGTCACTGCTTAAAGCCCATGATAAAAGCTGTTGGCCAGTGTTGATACATGTTAGTGAAGCTGGACCATAAACTTTATCTTCGTTGCATACTGCTCCTTTATATTATTCTCTCTCCATAAGGCCTGGTGGTGCAACAAATCCACATTCTTTAGTCATCTGATTTGCACACCAAGTTTTTTGACATAAATAGCATTTTCCATTGGCTCATTAGAAGCTGCACTTCAAAACCTACTTGTGATAGGGAAAGAGGATGTAAAAATTAAAACTAGTAGCAAATCAGGCTTTCTGGGCTGACTCTCTAAGGGTCAGTGTGTTCCTTTAAAAACAGATATTGTGAACTTCAGGCATAGGAAACTGGGAAAAACGCCAGTACAGGATAGAATGAAGATTAATGCGGGCAGCTCCTAGGCAAGTTTTCCACATTTCCTTTACAGGATGTCAATATGCTAAGATTATTTATGAATTTGTATAGGTTATTATTATAAAGCCTGCCAATAAAGACTCCCTTTCTTAACCTAAACTGTAGCAGTTCTTATGTTTCAGTGTGAGGCTTCTCCTGCACAGAGCTGCTACTGTGCCGAGCAGTGTTCATGTGAAGAGAATACATTTCTGAAGGGATTATGCTGAAATTGCCCAACTTGTTTCCCTTCAGGCTTAAGCTAGATTTAAATTTTGGCTTGTGGATGTGAAAAACAAGCACACTGACTTGCTGAATTGCTTCCTGTTCCCAGGAAACATTTTCAAATACAGACGAAACTCTTGTAACGCTCTTTTGCTCACACCCCTAAATATAGGGGTGAGCTCCTATGAACAGGGACAGATCCGCCACATTAGGATAAATATTAGCACCTCACACGTACCATGTCCCAGATTTCTACGGATGCTCCAGTTTTTCCATTGTAGCCAATTATGTTTGAAACCAGCAGTTTGTCCCAGTTTCACTAAAATAACACATTACATTTATGAAGTGCCTATTATCTCAAGTTCTCCCAGCATTTTACAAATGACAAAAATATCTCTCAATACCTGTAGGAGCTGCTGGGAGATGGAGGTGGCAATTGGAAATAGAATTAGAAAGACAATAATACTGATAAGAAAAAACAAAGTATGGTACTTTGAGTTGTTAGAATTAATGGATAAGTTTGAATCTACCTGTGTTTTAGCCTGTCTGAGATCAAATACTGAGTCGGTCTAGAAAAGCAGAGAATGTTAAGATTCTTTCTTTACATTTCTGTCACAAATACCTTTGATTTCAGGACAAAAAACCCCAGTGAGTGTTGCCAGGATTCCCTGTGGATTTCTATTACATCTGCTAGTAAAAATCCATTGTTCTAATGCTTTTTACTATGGGATTTCTTCACTTTTGGTTGATTTTATCAGCTTAATAAGAAAGCTACTGTTCTGTCTCTATTTGGCAGACTGTGTCTGCCAAATGAAAGTTCCTTGCAAATTAATTAAAGATTATTTCCTGCTTTGCCTGGCATTCCTCAGTAATAATGCCATTTTTTTCAGAATTCATGCATGACCTTCTCAGTGAAACTCTGTTGAGCAAAAAAAAACCCCAAAGCTTGTCATAAGTGTATCTTTGACTCAGTGCTATTCAACACAACACAGTTCCGCTTCTTATTTTCTTTATTCATTGGTGAGACAGGATTACGCTTAATCCTCTCAACAGCCTCATATTTGTGATGTGCTGGCATCTCTTCTGTGTTGTGCTCTGTCAATTATTACAGAGGCTATTAGAGAGATGTGTATAGGACATTTCGAATTGTTGAGCTGGCAAATGTTTTCTCCAAGTGGCTTTTGATTCCTAAAGGAAATTCCAAGGAGGTTTGAATTGGTCCTTTGCTGTTTGCCTTGCATGTTAATTTTCTGTCATGTTTTTTTTGGCAGGGGTATACTAAATATTTACGTCAATGAAACTGTTAGATGAAAAATGCCACCAAATGTAAATCAAAGTGTTTTGCAAAGCAATTTCAGAAAAGGCACAAACAAAATCCACAAATAAACCACAGTGTGACCACTCTCGTATAGCTGAATTTCAATCATACCCACAGAACAATAGTGTTGTCCCACTTCAGAGACACTAGCAATTGTAGGTGGCCTTAATGCAGCTATAAAAGCTGCATCTGTGATAGGACAAGAGGAAATGGCCTCAAGTTGCGCCAGGAGAGGATTAGATTGAATATTAGGAAAAATTTCTTCATGGAAAGGGTTGTCAGGCATTGGAACAGGCTGCCCAGGGAAGTGGTGGGGTCACCATCCCTGGAGGGGTTTAAAAGGCGTTTAAACAAGGTTCTTACGGACATGGTTTGGTGCTAGAGTTAGGTTATGGTTGGACTTGATGATCCTGAGAGTCCCTTCTAACTGAAACGATTCTATGATTCTATGATCTAATTCTTTTCAACTTGAGATTTGAAATGTGTTTCAGCAGAAATGATACGGCAAGTTGCAGAAGTCCAATAAGGAGGTGGGTTTGCTTTACAGTGGAACCAGCAGAAATATTGCTTGTTTCACAGTCAGAAACTTCTTCCGACTTCGCAGAATTTCCCGAATCTCCAAGCAGAGTTTTAGGATGTGGGAAATGGTTCCTTCTCAGAATGAGTCCATTATTCTCCCCTCTTCCACCTCCAGGTCTGTGGAATATAGTTAGAGCTCAGCAAATATTGTGCAACTCTTTCTTGGGAATCTGCCAGATCCCCCTTCCCACAAAGGCTGGGCTGATGTTTTACCCTCTGCAGAACAATCCCCATGTTCCTCCTTGGTTCCGAACTTCTCTGTTGTCCTGGTACCCACCAAAATCTGGTTGAAGTGGACTTCCACTGAATGGGTTTTAGTGTGAAGAACTGGAGACAGAAGGAAGCAAGACACAAGAATCAGCTGTAGGGAGGGCACTGGCCTTATGTACACTCTGGAGCCTGCATTTGCCTCTGAAAGGTGACTCGCCCTTTGGATAAGTGACTTTCCATCTGTTTTCTTGCTTTTTGTCTATCTTGTCTTTTTAAAAAGCATATACTCTTCCAAGTAAGAATGCTCTCTCAGCACATGTTTTCACGGCACCTTGTTGTAGCACCCTGATGGCCGTGAAGGTCTCTAGTCCCAGCAGTACCACAAGTACCAGCCTGCCCAGCCTCCCTGCTGCTAGGAACTGGGGATGCGTTGGCATCCCTGAAAAGATTATCTCCCTTCTCCCCCTTTTTCCAAGATTGCTCTGCGTCTGGGAAATGGAGTGGGGATGGAAAAGCATTGCTTTTAAAAATATTTTTCATTTTTTCTTTCCTGCTTTGTAATATTTTCTTATTCTCTGTGGGAAAGGAGACCTTACACGGCAGCGACTGCCCCAGCCCCGCTGGATCATGCACTTGTCTCTCTGAGCTTCAGCAAAGCAATCCTGGAAGCCACGTAGGAGCGCGTGTGTTGGCTAATGTGTAACTAGCTGACTAGTTGTTTTCTGCTGCTGTTCTTCCTGAGCCTCAGCTTGCTTTTTTTTGGACTTCAGTGCTTTCATTTTCCTTTTTACTTTTAAATATAGGAACACTTGGATCATTGCATGCAGCCTACTGCTATCACAGGTACAACAGCATTCGGTCTCTGTCCTAAACCTGCCAAGTTCTGTCGTAAAACCAGTTAAAATTACTCCCACTGGAATTCTGTTATAAAACCTGCATATCTCACACTTGTAAGTATTATTAGTTTGCCTGAGCTGGCACAGCCAGGATAGCATAAGGCCATACTGAAGATGCAGCATGTGACAGAGGGAAGTGTGTCTGCTGGGCTTATTTCTCCACTTTCTTGAAAGCCATAAAGCAAGCCAACAAAATATTTTGTAAGTTTGCCAATATAGCCATATAAAACAAGGTGTGGATTTTTTTTTTCACATTCTTAGCTGATATAATGTATCATCAAAGCTTTGTAGAACAGACTGAGCCTTATCTGCAGATAACAACTGTACTATTTTGCAACTGCATTGTTTTTGGGAGCTGCTCCAATGTGCGGGTCAAGCGTGAAGGCAGGACTGACTTCAGGTCGGTTGTGGGAAGGAAGGGGATGAGGGAGGTCACTGGCAGGTGGACGAAGGGAGAAACGTTTGAGTGCCTCAGGTGGCCTGCAAGGACTGAGAAATGCCAAACAAGGGGCCTGGGGAAATAACAGCCCTTTTTGCACTTGCAAGTAAAGCGGAGATGCTGTTTAGCTCCCCAAATCTTTTCCCCATTGCTGTGCTGCTGGCACGGGCACATTGGCCAGATGGGGCTGATAACATGCTGTAACTGTGCCCTTCACTTGCCTCAGCTGTAGTTTGCTTTGCTCTCGTAACTGGGTCCTTCTCAGTCGTGTGACTTTGCTTCTGGTGAAAACAATACAACTGTTTTTTTTAGACTGTCTTAAATAAACAGACGTGTCCCCACAGGAGGAGGATAACACTTCACCAAGTAAGTTGCTAAACAAATTTAGTTACATTGATATTTCTTTATGTGAACAAAGGCTTAGTAGATGCTTAAGCTCAAAATTTTCTAGAAACCATTGACTGTGACCTTTGGTTTGCATCTGATTTTTCTTGTTCCCTGAAGACGCCTTTCAGAGCTCATAGCTTCGGGGAATGGGAAAGCAGGAAGCTGATCAAGTTTTGCGACATTGATTTGCTGCCTCTTTAGATGACAGTGACTTTCACGGAGAGACATTCCTGCAGGAGCTCCAAAGCAGGTGCTAGCAATGACATTCCTGTGTAGGCAATCATCAAAGCAAGAGGATTTTCGAATTGTAGAACAAATTCAGGACATATAAAACTAGCAAAATTCAGAGAATGTTGAAAATCTGTCTGAATCCCCCTTGTGTTAGGGGGAGGAGCTGCATTTCTCCTTCTGCTCCCCCTTACCTGTCTCAAAGCACCTTCCTCGCTTTTCACCATGTTCCTGCTCTTTGCTCTGAGATCAGGAGACACCCCTTGTGAGACACCATTACAAATATTTGCACTTGTTGTGCCAACAAATATTGCATTGATCGCTAGGGAC
This sequence comes from Streptopelia decaocto, assembly GCF_964273445.1. Classification (NCBI taxonomy): domain Eukaryota; kingdom Metazoa; phylum Chordata; class Aves; order Columbiformes; family Columbidae; genus Streptopelia; species Streptopelia decaocto. The sequence goes on from NC_138661.1 coordinate 54,692,895, forward strand.
AGCTAAGCTTGTGTCTGAGTTTGAGGAGGCTGCACCTTTAAAAGCAGCCACAAGAATGAACCCTGGACACAGAACCACAGCATGTGCTGGTACCACAAGATGCTTTCTATCACCATAGGTGCTAGGGGTGCCCAAAATACACAGAGGAATTTCACTGAGTAATCCTTAAGGTGTGCAAAATAGGTGTGAGGTTCCAAAATGCCTCCCCCATGCACCTGGTACCTCTGCCAGACATGGCCAAATGTTTTGGAAGATGCAGAGCACCAGTTTTTTGTAGGAGAATGGAAATAAGTCTTAGAGTCCTTTCATATGTTGGGAGACAATTAAGACTGTGCAACCTTGATGCTATAGGCATCTGTATGGATACCTTGTGTTACTGTGGTGAACCTCATCATTGACTTAAATGGCTCAATCTATGTGAAGTTCAGAATGCACTTTAGCGTCTCCAGGACTGGATGTAGCTTTGGTTGTCCTAATAGTACATTTAGAAAGACTAATCATGCTGTCTGAACAGCAGACAAGATAAACTGCACATCAACTTAACTCAGGATGAAAAGAACTTCAGCTAAACTTGGGCTTTTTTTTCCCCCCTCCCCAGCACTGACCACTTGTGTCTAACTGGTTAACCCCCTTTGGTTTGATCCCTCTGTGAACTCAGGTCAGTAATGTGATTAATTAATATTACTTAGAAGGGTTTGAGACTTAATATTACTTAGAAGGGTGGAATGTGCACTGTGTTATGTGCCACTGCTACTAGTAATATTAGACACAGCTATATTCTGAACAGACTGATGACAAACCATTGCCTTTTATTTAAACAGATGAATTGCATGTCATCGTGTCTCTGCGTATCTATCTAACCACTCTGAGGTTCTCCACAGAGTTTCTGCATGCTTCCAAAATATTTTAAAAGATGAGGTTTTAATACACTTTCTCAACAGTGGTCAGGATGTTCCACTGCCCAAGGAATTAAAGTAAAGGTGGTGGTTATTTTTTAGTTCATGTCTCATTCATCTAGAATACTCTGCATGCATGATTTTCTGTAAAATGTCATACTTTAGTATGCATTTATAGTGCAAGTCAACATTAAGTATTCACAAGGAATTGTATATTTGTCACAGCTGTGGTAAAGCAGCAATGATGCAACTGAGAACAGTATCAGGCTGTTACAGTCAGTTGTCCTGGGTTATTTGGAATTCTGGAGGACCCTGGGTATCTGGATACATGGCTTTTATTCTGGACTGATGCAAAATTAATTACAATTCCTGATGTTTGTGCTGTTTTCCCTTGAGAAAAAGAGAATACCATTGGGGCAAAAACTTAAAGGAACACTGAAAGATCAGGGAATTGGCAGTCACATTCGCAAAAATCTGAATATCTTCACAAGTAGAACAAGAACAAAAATCTTTAATAGTTCAATTGCAAAAATCAGTAACTCCAAGAGGAAATCGTTAGACATGACCTTCTTGCAAGCAGGAATTAATAAAATGTAATCCTAGGCTACAAGATATTTTAATTAACTTAATACCTCTTTCCGATAGATGCTAGTTTCTATAAATATCTGCATGTACAGTACTGCTAAGGAAATGGGTATAATCTTGAATTCCAGTCATGTTTCTGCTGGGCAATGATTTTGCTATTTTTTATTTTTCCCTCCCAACAGAATGCAGTCTCCACACTGACCCCCATTTATGAGATTATACTTCAGCCAAACTACTTACTATGCCCAGCTAATGAGGAAAAATGACATTTAGCTTCCAAGCTGGCTATTTAATAAATTGTATGTAATAATAATTTGTATCCTTCTCTGTCCAGGAGGCTGCCATGAATCACTGACAGCTTTATTTTTTTGTTGGTGTGTTGGCATTGATGCATATAATAGAAGTTGTACGCTCTCGTGTCCTAAGATGCAGCAGACGGCACATATGAGGAAAGTAAGAACCACTGTAGAAGCAGTCACCATTTATATGTGGGGGAGAGACAAACTAACATGTAGAAAGGTACAAGATGTTAAAAGCCAGGGATTTGCCTTTCCTGACTTCTTATTTATTGTGCAAAGCAAAATGTAGAAATAAATTGTTTGGGCAACAGTTAGTTAACAGGGGATGAATTCCACAGTCTTTATTGTGCTTGATGTTTCTCTTTTCATACTGAAACCTGGTCTTATAAAGTCTTGGATTGTCTCTAGAATTAGTGGAACTGCTCTTCACCATCACCAGTGTTACATAGGTTTTATAGTTAGTGATAATGCAACTATCAAGGCATACAATGAATAAAAACAATTTAGAGCTTAAGAAAACTACCGTTTTTTTTTCAAATAGACATTTAACTAGTTAAAAAGGCATAGAGCATCTTTGTCAGATGCAACGGTACTGCAACAATGGGCAAGAGAATCACATCATCAAGCAGATAGCACAGGGAAACATGAGATCATCTTGTTTGCCACTTCTGCTGATAGAAGTTCATTGTGTGTCATACACATTCAGAAATCTGTATTTCAGAAGGCTGGACTTCCAAGGAGAAACACGGCCATGCAAGGAACAATGGCTGACTTCAACAGGGGGCCAAGGTGGTAGAGATGGGCTGAAAGAGCTCCTGGTGCTCCATCTCTTCTTGATGCTAGTGATAGTGATAAAAGTGCTTGTATTCACAGGACATAGACAGGACTGTGTCAGTAAGACAGCTATTGTGTTTTTAGAAATGAAGAAAAGCCATTTCCAAACAGAAACTTCATCTTGTTTATTTATTTTCTGGTAAGTTCTTTGAGATGTGATCCATAATTGCCCCATATGGGGAAAACAAGGGTGAAATGGGGTGAAAATAAGAGAAGCGACAAAGTTACACAACTTTTCCTTTCTCTCTGCACTTCGGTGTGGATTCGGTGGGAAGGAAGCACACTTGGCCTTTCAGCTGGGCAGGACGTTCCCGGGGCTTTCCCGGCTGGAGCAGTAATCCACCCTTCAAACGCACAAGTTGATGAGCGTTAGTGGCTTTTTTGAACCAGTCATCTACACCACTTCGTTCATTGTAAATGGTGTGTAATGTTTTGCATTTAGAGAGTGCATTTCAGCCAGAGCTTTACAAATACTCATTAGGCCCCCAAACACGGCTCTGGAAGAGATGAATAAATTATACGGGGAAAGTAATCATTAGAAACCCTGTTGTTTTGTCGAATGGTGTACAGTTTTCATGTAGCCAAGGACTCAAGTGCAGCAAGTCCTTGACACCTATTTTCGCTTTCCTATATGAATATTCATTTGTCTTAAGTTAACATTTCATCCCCACATCTTATCAGAATTAAAATTCTTCCTCCTCTAATGGAAACTGTGCTGTTTCACTGCCGCAGACAATGGTTGGCATCAAATAAAACCGTTCTTTGTTCCAAAACTAGAGTTAGAATCCAGTGGTTAATCAGATGCTGATAGCAAACACTCCCGGTTTCCTTTACCTCCATGTCACAATACAAAAGACAATTGATATGTGGCTTGCAGAAGATTCACTCATGAGATTCCAGGCACATTGGGCTTTGTCAATGTACTAATATACAGCTTGTCATTAGATGTCACCTTACTTTGAGCTGTGGTTCTCTCCCCTAGCTCAAAATTGTTGAGCACTGAATTCTATTCTAGACATATCTTAAATACATATATCTTACGTATATCTATATATCTTACGCTTTGCCAGTGCTATATTTTGTTCTTAAAGTCCCTCTAGAATGTTAAAACCAAAATAAATGATGCTTCCAGGGACATATGGTGGGTTATTAAACGGTTTCTTCTAAAAATCCAGCCTGAATCTGATCCACTTTGATAACCTCCATATGTTTCTCAGTACATTAGCATCAGCTTAAATTAAATAAGTTTAGTTGGGGTGCTCATATTAAGAAAAAACATAGCCATAATGGTATCATTTTTGCTAATTTTCTCAGTGAAGCTTATATTTGAATGGCTGGAGTTGTAGGTGCGCTTAATCCTGCCATCAGGTCTTATTACATCAGAACTTAGTTGTTCTCAGAGCCGAGGGTAAAAGCCTGCAATATCTTAACTCATCTTGTAACAGCTTTATGAATTGTATGTACAACGCCTTTTAATCTTCTTGATTCACAAACAAAAACCACCCAATCTTAGAAAAGTAAATATTCTCAAAACAGCAACAACTGAAAATTGCAAAGTTTATTTGCCATGTACCAAACAAATTATTTTCTAGAGTTTAGGTGACAATATCACTACCATCAGCTGTTCTTGCAGCACTCCAGGAGGACATAATGCTGATAAAAGTGAAATTTCGAACGTGATTTTATCAGATTTGCTTTAGCAGCAATAACCCCAAGAGCAGGGTTAATTGGAATAATGACCTTTGGCTGAGGCATTTCTTGGGAACTTCACCAGAAAGTGGAGAGAATGGCCCAAAGTGAAAATTCTAGCTGGTTACCCAACTCTGGAAACGCCTCAGGCCACCACTCCTGCTACTACAGCAAAACTGCACCTGCCACTCGGGAATTAGCACATTCCCTACACATTTGCATATAATGGAAGTAGTTGTGATAGTTTCTCAAAAAAGTCTGTTTTTACCATGCCTTTGCCAAACCTGAGCCAGAAACATGTCATCTAAGGAGTCATTTATGTATTGAAATTACGTGCACTGCTCTTACGCTGTTGCCATGGGACAGCTACAGCAGGAAATGAGCAAAACACCCACATAATTATTGTTGACAGAATACAGTTCCAATTTTATCAAGTGTGACCCCTATGTGATATGTTGTTAAGGCAGCCATCAACAGCTCAGTGAATGAAATACTGATTTGAAAAGTATGTGGCGCCCCAAAGAAACACACAATTGTTATGCTTGAAAAAAAGAACATGTGAAAGACGTCTCCTTGACTGAGATGAGATGGGAGTAATTATTGCTAAGTCTCTGAAGAACAATTAGAGTTGTTTTTTATTAAATTTTCATGTTATGATTGACATTGAAACTGAACGAATCAATATGTAAATCCAGATTACAATGATCTAATAAGGCAGTAAGAAACATGATACTCTACAAAACAGTCTGTGGAAAACCTATACAGTGCTGAGAAAAAAAAACCCATAAATTTATCATTTTGCAAACTGCCTTGCTTTTGTTCCTTTTTTATTGTATTTAATCTGCTTAGCTACTATTTAAATTAGATTTCAGAGGACTCTGTATTTAAGAAGTGGGATATAATTCATCATTTGTAGAGATCACATTCCTTAGGTATCTAAATAAGAAAAGTTATTTATAACAGTGTTTTATAATAACCTTGGAGAGTTTTAACCATTAATCAATAACACTGGAGAGATGTTAAAGTATAAAATTGAATCGGGTATAACAATATTCCAGTTTGATAAATATCAGGATATAACTTGCTGAAATACATAATTCTCTCTCCTTAATTGCATGGTTACTTACTTCACTGATTAAAAGGAAATCTCTTTCAGGTGGGTTTTATAATGAATAGTAACAAGTTAGTATATTTGAAAGATATATGGAATACTCCTACTCCCTCAAGAAAGGAAGTCTCGGGTAAGAAATAATAATTTTTGAAATGTAATACTGCAGTAAATGAAGAAGGTTTCATTTCTTTTAGTTTATGTAAAATCACGAAGTTCACAAGACATCTTTTTTGTATGAATTCAGTCTGTATTGTTCACCTATTTCAACAGTGACATTTTAAAAAGCAGGAATGAAAAGGTGTGACACACGTACACATGCATTAAATTACTGAACAATGTTTTGCACCCTGATGACCTGTTCAGTGGTAAAGTAAGCCGAGACACTGCGTCTATTTTGGTCTTCTCTATGGAAGTCCACCTACACAGGCTCTAGAGGAATGAAGAATATATGAGGGTTAAAAAAAGCATCTTTAATACCTTGACTCAGTCCAGTCAGATTCAAGGTCTCTTCTCAAGAACTTGCAGAAGGCTCTTCTTTTTCTATCTGTGTTCTAAAAGTTATCTATGCTATTTTTAATTATTAGAGATTGCTCACCAGGTTTGTGCAACAGTGAGCTGGGTCTGAAGTGTCAGTGTGTGCCCTCACTGCTTTGGGACCTACACAGATGTGTTTGGAGAGCACAGCACCGCGCTGGGGAAAATGTCCTCTCTCAAACCCTTGCTACCCTCCCAAACTGCTCCCAGGGCTCCCTGGGGATCTGCACCCCAGTAGTTCCTGAGCTGCCTGAGGTGGGAAGCAGCACGGCGGGAGTTGGTCGTGCATGCCCCGCGAGGCGGGAGCTCCACTCTCATTCTCATCCCCACGGCTGGCTCCATGGCTCTGTGGACCCACCTGAATCCCTGGGGTTTAGAGATCGTGGGCAGAGGACTCTGCAGCCAGGCAGCGATCACAGAATCACAGAATGTTAGGGATTGGAAGGGACCTCAAAAGATCATCCAGTCCAATCCCCCTGCCAGAGCAGGAACACCCAGATGAGGTTACACAGGAAGGTGTCCAGGTGGGTTTTGAATGTCTCCAGAGAAGGAGACTCCACAACCTCCCTGGGCAGCCTGTTCCAGTGCCTGGCACCCTCACTGTGAAGAAGTTTCTTCTCATATTTAAATGGAACCTGCTATGTGATGCCAGCCTCAGTCCTGGGTGAAGTCTTTGGATGGTGATGCCCTGAAGACCAATTTGTAACCCAAAAGTAATAGCCATGTGTCTGCATCCCATCCAACCTTTTGAGGAATAAGAGTAACTATTCAGCCTTGTTGCATTTGAAATTGAACTGACTTGCAAACCGAGAGGCAACGGTTGTGCTGATGGTTTATTGCAAGAAGGAAAGATTATTAAGAGAACAAGACAATAAAAAAGGAACAGTGGAAATTAATTTCACAGCCCACAAAAGGGTCCTATGGCTGAACATGTGTCAGAAATTAAGGCAGAACTGGGATAGCAAAATTTTGCCTGTCCTGGATTTGCAACTTACAGATGTATTTTTCTTTTTCCAGGAAAAAAAACATCTTTTCTTTCTAGTTTTGTTGTGTTATTAATTATTTATTTTCCTCCTTAAACCAAACAAAAGAAAGTTTTATTTGTATATCACCCTGTTTTGGGCTAGGGGAAGATAAAACTAGGTGAAGAAATGTAGGAGGCTATATATGGAACCTTGCAGTATTTGGGGATGGGGGGAAAGACTACAGAATCATTTAGGTTAGAAAAGATCACTAAGATCATCAAGTCCAAGTGTGATTCATTCCACACTACCTCATTCACATCCACAGCCTATCGCCCCACACACCATGCCCTCCTCTCCAAATGCTGGATGTCACCTTAACCCTGACCACTAATGTAACTCCTCATGATGACGAGATGAAAGAGACCTCTCAGATTTATTGTTTTCTTTTGCCTTATTTTTGTTGAAAGTGTGCTTTTCTGTTACTATAGCTACTGGCTCTGTCATGCTCACATATAGACGCTTTATCACGTTGTCTTTGGAAGCTGACCGATTGTTGTTGAAGCCAGGAGTGGCGGGGATACAAATGTGAAGCAGGAAACTTGAAAATCATGGAAGGACCTGAGCCCAGCATAGGAAGAAGCAAAAACAGGTGTGGAGGATTGGCAGGAAGGCACATTTGCTAGGGCTGTAACAGAAAGCTGGAAGAAACAATAAAGAAGAAGGATATTGGAAAACCTGTGATGAGGTACGTAGACTTCATATTACCAGAAAAATCAAGGAGGCAAGTTAACCCTCACTTATCTCCTCCTGGAGACAAGCAGATAACCAAAATCTTCGATTCTCCTGCAAAGGAGTCTTTGAAAGAGGAACTGGGAGACCACAGTGGGAAGAGATTGCTCTGCCTGGCAAAAGCTTATTTAGAAAGAGGGCTGAGACCTTGGTAAGTTATAAGCCTGCTGAGAAAATAACACCTCCAGAAAGACAGGGCAGAAGATGCCAAAACTGACTCCTGTCTGGAGTTTTGTGTGAGGATTGTTATCAAGGGGACTCTAAAGTGAAGTTTTGGGTCTTGCAAACAAGCAACAAGCCTCGGAAGGAGACCAGATAGTGAATTCAGGGGTCTTTAATTGCTTTAAAAAAAAAGTCTTAGTGAAGATTACTGGGAATATGAGACATTCTACTTGCCCTGAGCGGGGCATGTAGTTGCAAAAAAAAAAAAGAGGCCAATATGGTAATGACAGTTGCCAGAGGTGCTGGAAGAGAACACCACCAGTCACAGGCTATTACACAGGATAGTGGACTCAAAGCTGGGAAAAAGGCTTTGGTGGGAATATAGAAGTGAGGTATCTCACGTTGGGGAAAGGAGTGAAGTGCACAAATAGTGAGGAAACCTCAGAGAATTCAACAGTCTGATTTAAAATGATAAAGCTTTTAGTCTTAAAGGTCAGAGATGTCCATCTTTCCATTTGTCCCATTTCTTACAGAAGGATCGTCTCTTCATACTCGGGTGCCCATAGCTGCAGGATGACAGTGGACCTATTTGTGTTCATTAACGTGGAACTGACTTCAGTTGTCTGCATTAAAACGAACCAAATGTTGACAGTCACAGGTACAGAAAAGTTGAAGGACTGAAGCACTGGGTTTCTCAGTGCTGGCAGCCTACAGTGTCCTTTGTCAGGAAAGTAAGAAAAAGACCCTCAGCTGTTCATTATCAAAATCTTAGTTAAATGTCTGGAAATGATCCTGTAAGTGACTTTGGCATGTAATTTTTCTTCTGTATTTTTCCCTCCTACAAATATCTTGAACGCTGTGCAGTCATTTAACTATAGCCACTTGTGTTTAGAATGATAAGACATGTTATGGCAAAATTATGACTATTTGTTATTTTATTACTGATTACCAAATATATCTTAGCACAAGGATTCTAGGCGTTAGGTATGTAAATTATTGGGACTTCGTGAAAGGCAAAGGAGAGAAAATGAAGAGAAGAAGCGATAGGACTGTTAAATATAGTAATCATAAAAGCTTGTGTGACAGAAATTGTAAATTGACATAGTTCTTAGGAAATGTATTCATTAATTTTTGCTTTTGCATGCATTTTTGGGCATTTCAGGGGACAGGCTTAACGATTCCTGAAATATAAATATTTGGGGCAATAGGATGCTCAGGTGAAAGGTAATTGGATATATTCAGATATTAGCATCTAAAAGGTAAATCAGTAGGGTAGCTTTAAAAATGAAGGAGATTTGCAAGGAAAATAGAATTGTTTTGAAGATATCTTCTGAATTCCATAAAAGTTACTTTCAGCATGAACACAATTTTAAATACTGACAGTACTTTGGAAAAGAAAAGCTTTTAACTAAAGATAATTACCATTTTTCTTGCTCCTAGGAGAGTTCAGCATGGTTTGGAAGGAGAAGTTTAGATTTGCTGTGCAGCAGGAGTGTTGCCTTCTCAATGTCATTTCCCCATCTGTCTTGTTCAGCGGTGTAACAGTCTCAACTGATCCATGTGTGCAGCCATCAGTCAGATCTTGCTCCATAGTGACACAGTAAGCCTGAAAATTATTCTTGTACAGTGTCTGCTGTGTCCCACATCTTCCTCAGAGGAACTATGGATACAATTTGAACTTGTTTATATTCTTTCCAGTGGTCAGGAAAATGAATAACTCCTTTTTTTTTTTTTTTCGTATTTGGAATTCCCTCAACAATAGATTTGCCATTATTTAATCTTTCTTACTTTATGAGCTATATTTATAATATCTTCTGGTACTCCTAGAATTTTATTGCCTGACAGTAGTCCCATGGAAATTTAGGGAAACATTTCAATCTAGGGCAAGGGAAACAGGCTGTGTCGAGGTTTTAATTGCGGGGTGACAATAAAACTGTGGCAGATGTATGGTTAACCCACTCTCCCCGCTTTCCCCCTTCAGCCCCTCCCTCTCCCCCCTTCCCACTCAGGACAGGTGATCGGGAGGGAAATAAGGACAGAGAAAAGAGAGTTGGAAAAATTAAAAATGTTTTTACTAATGCTACTAATAAGAATAGAGAAAATAATACAAAATATACAAAACCAGTCTGGAAAGTCCCAGCAACTGCAGGGCCGGCACCCAAAGTCCTGGATTGGACTCTGCAGCCAACCAGAACTGGATTCAGTCTGTCACTAGGCCTCAGTTCGCAGGGACGACTAGCAAGGTCCTCTCCTAATGTCGGCTATAAGGAAAAGGGACGAGATCCTCATGATCTCCCACTTTTATATGAAGTATTAATGTGAATGGGATGTTATACTCCGTTGGTCAGTTTCTTGGTCACCTGTTTCTCATTGCCCCTCTCATGAGATGTGCATCCATTCTTATCAATAAGTTTGCATTCCATTGCTATGTTTACCAAAACACGTATCTGGTTTTCCAGGAAAATGCAGGTAATATGAAAGCTTTAGCTGACAGGCAAATTCACTAAAAGAGAAGCTTGTTTTTTAACAAAACCAGGACAGGCTCCAAAAATCTTTGTCTATAATTAGCCATTGCTTTCCCCACAGCATAAATTGCCCTGTGCACAAAATGCAAAACATGTTTAATTTAATGTCAAAGTTCATAAAAAGATAAAACACACAATCTATTGGTGTCAATATGTTCCCTGTTCCATTGAAGATTTGGCATCGTGAGCAATATGTATTAATGCTGTCCTGGAAAGTACCTAGGCTGGAAATGGGTGATATCTTGCAGGCAGGTTTGCCAAACTTTTGTACTTATCTTGTGACTCCTGCCACCCTTCCTTGTGTCCAGCCCTCCTGGCTTCTGTGGATTGTGCGGTTCAACTGAAAACATTCCAGAGCCGGACCAGAGCATGCGCTCTATCTTTAGTCATGTCATCAGTAGTGCAAGTCGCTTATCTTTCTTAACTACATCGGGGATTGTCCTTCCTCTTCTTGTAAATAACAGAGATCTTCCAATTCAAATGGTTGCTCTGTATTCTTTCTGGGAGCTAGACAGCCACTCAATAATGGTGCTCTTTAGTAGATATCAGGCGATGACAATTCTTGATGGCCACCTATTTCTAAAAATCTTAACATTTTGAATCACCTTCTGTTTTCACAGAAACCTGGGCTAAAAGGCATCTGGTGAGATTGGCTGTTCATAGCTGCTGATTCGAGACAAAATATGTATACTTAGAATCTCCCTGACAGAAGTTTTGTCTGGACCAGCCTTTAGGAATTGGTGATGAAGGGAGTACCATAACATTCCTACTTAGTCTGTTTTACTGCTAATTATATTTGGAAAATTTTCTGCGTAGCATCTATCTTCAAATTTATCTTGGCATAAATCAAGCTGATTTCTTCTCACCCTGAAATGGATTAACGTGGACTGCAATTGACTGGTATGTATTAAAACCCAACAACTATATATTCATTTTGAAAGGATACAATAATGACCTTGTTATCTTGTTTGCTTTCCCTACCCAGTGAGGTAATATTTGGTATTTCTTTGAGTTGAATAGTTTCAATTTGTCCTGTTTTGTTGTAAACAACTTTTGGACCTCAGACTTAAAAAAAAAAAAATATATATATATATATATATATATTTGCGTGTTTGATCTATTTCTTTACAGTTCCTTTATCCCACAGCATGAATCTGGCTCTAGCTGTGCATGGCCATTTTTTGTTTTTCAGGTTATTGAAGAGTCCTGTTGATGTCACTAATATTTTTATTCTGCGCTGAGCTACTGACATTGGGTAATCAATCACATATATTATTTTTTCTCTCTGTAATATCTTTTTCCTCTGTAATATCTTTTGAAGACGCCCTACCCAGCAGTGTCCAAAGTCTACCATTTTTGTGGGTTCAAACTTGCAGCAATCAGGGACATCAGCATGTCTCCTTGAGTTACCCAGGGACAAGGGAATCTATTATTGTGCTGTTAATCATTATATATATAGTGCTATTAATCATTATATATATATATATATGTAATAATTTTGTTCTCTTGAGATGGCTTTTCCCATGCTGTTTGAGATTTCAACAGTGAAAGCTGCTTTCTCTAATTTGAACAAGTACATCATATCTATTCCTTAGTGAAATTCCTCCATCATCCGAAAAGATGTTGCAGTTTTGGAGAAATGGCATCAGAAATTTTCCTGGAATGTGCATTTGCCTGATTTCTCCAAGAGCTCTTTCATATTTCCCCTCCTGTCTGATTAACATATTCTTCTGTCTATAAGAATCAGTGTTTTGATTTCTGGTCTCTTAAGCACTTGCCACTGCCAGGTGGGAATCTCACTGCACAATCTTGAAGAACAATTCAGTTGCACAACCTATACCCAAGTAATGAGAAAGACTGGGCAAAGTGCTCCAAAATTGTCTAGCAAACCAATCTGTGAAGCCTTTTGTGATTTTAATTTTCAGCTGTTCTGAGCAGAGCTGGTAAATCATGCTAAAAGGCATATTACACATTTTGCATTATGGCTTAAGAGCTTTCCTAACCGTGATTTAATAATTCAGATTCATTGCTTCTCAAACGTTTTGCCTCTGTCTGACCTGACACCTTTTATAGGTTGTGCTTGTCCTTTAAAAAATGTACAGGCCATGATGAAAAACTTATAACTCACAGGCTTTTCTACGCATTGTATCTCTCTTCAGTTAAATTTTCTGAAACAGCAGCAGCTTTTGACCTCTAAGACCATCAAATTCAATTATATTCCATCCTCAGAAAAATAGGAAATAGAATATTAGAACACCCAGCAGCCCAAAATGCAGCTGGGATTCTGTAACCTCCTAGACACTGGATCTAATTGTGACCAACAGAATTACACTTCAACATTTTTTCTTTGTTGGAGATTCTTATATAGTACCTCCAGTATTATTTCTAGACTCCTGCTCCATGTTTTGCTGAAAAGTTACAGCACGTAAAGCATTGAAAAAGTGCAGGGGAACATGCAGACCTGAATGGGGCAGGGGTGGTGGTGTGTGTAATAAACACGGGAAAAAAGGAAATGAGAAGATTTGGATGTTGGCACTGACAGGGTGAAGTTGAGTTGTAAGGGGAAGGGCTAAAAAGAAAGGAAAGGGAGGAGGTAGAAAGGATGTTCATGTTCATTTGTTTTATTTTATTCTGGAAATAGCAAAGCGTAGCTACAGATTTTGGCATACTTTAAAATATATATCACTTATCCAAAAAAGTGCTCCCAGGGGATGCAGACAGAGCAAGTAACACTATTAACGTGTTCATATAAAGCTGCCAAATGTGGGTGCAAACTTGCAGTACTCAGGGACCTCAGCACGTCCCCCTGAATTACCCAGTTATCAACAAAAGGAGACTCAAATTAGCTTTTATTAGACCCTTAATCTTGTTAAATAGCATATATTGCTTCCTTCGGCTGGGTTCCTGATATTGTGGCCTGAAACTCCTTATTTAACCCCAAATACTTTCTTCCACATAGTGCCTCCACAGAGCAATGAATGATCTGTATTAGAAAATAAGTGGTCAAAACTAGCCAGGGAAGGCTGGAACCAGAGCCTGAGAACAAGCTGTGTGCAGAAAAAAAAAAGAAAAAAGGAACCAGAAGAACCTTGTAATCTTATTAATGAATGATGCCTGGAGGCATTCTTCCTCCAGGGCTCTAAATCACACACCTACCTCCTGATCAGCCCAATACAAGTCAGCTTGTGAACTTTTATGAATTTATAGTAAGTTTTCATCTTGATCTTAATTTTAGAATAGAGCTCTGCAAGTTACATGCTTTTTCAATAATGCATTTATCTGCAATTAACAGGTGCTACAGGCACCATGATGCATCAACTTATGATTTGGTCATGTGACAAGGGTGATAAATTGAGACAGGGAGCTTCTAGCTTGATGCAATGAAAGCATTTTCACTACAAGAACATGGGAACTAGTTGCTAAGAGAGGCTGTAGAATTCCCATCCTTGGAGATTTTCAGATACTACCTGGACAAAGGCCTGAGCCACCTGGTCTAAATTCAACACCGACCCTGCAGGAGGTTGCACTACATGACCATTATCTCTTATTGCAAGAACTGAGGAGAATCAATGAAACAGGAGCTGGGTTCCAAACAAAAAGAGGTGATTCTTCATACATGGTTCAGGTAAGATGAGCATTAGGAACATTTTGTTACTGGCTGTTTTGGATGATAGAAGCTATGTGGGCTCTAGTCTGGATGGGTTCACAGAAAAGATCGGTTAGGAGTTATATATGGAAGCAAAATCTTGCTCAAGAGCCTTCTGAGCTCCCAGCTTTTGAAGGCAAGCACTAGATGTAGATAGTATCAAGTTGAGGGAAGAAGGGAGGAAGCTGGGGAGTTGCATATGATTGTTTGGCTCTTGCATGCTTTCTGGCACCTGCTCTTGTTGAGATTGGAGACAGAATACTAGGCTAAACAGACACTTAGTTTGACCCAGTACAGATGCTTTTAGGACCCAAAATACACACCACAATAATGTTTATTCAATTTAGTTACTATTCACTGTAAGTGGAGAAGCCTCTCTAGCCACAGTGCTCTAGTGGCCTAAGTGTGGTGGAGTTACAAGCTGACAGAGCATGAAAGATTTGCTTCACAGCATCAAGATAAATAAATTCTTGCTCTGGACAGATTAATCTCTTCTGCACAGATCTAAACATGCAATGACACTGAGAAACTTGTATTTGATTTACTTTGTAATTGCATGAGAACTGACCTATTGGGGGTTCTGTGATAACTCACATGTAATCACAACATCACCAGAATGACTTCAAATTGTTAGGGTTTCAAAGAGAAGCAGCACAAAAGTTTTAATCAAAATTCTGACTTGGCATAAAGGGCTAGAAGATGGTCTCTGTTGCTTTTGAATAAACTAAAATTCTGTGAATTGTTGGAAGATGACAATATTGAGGAAGAATTTTTGATGGTGTAATCTCAGGGAAATCAGTCAATAGAAGTTAGCAATAGTTCTGCAGGTGCAAGACTCTGCTAGACTTCCACACCATTCCCCCGCCCTGCCTTGATTTCAAGCCCATGCTTTCTCATATGCAACTGAAATCAAACCACTTTCCAACATTTAGCCTGTGACATGTCCCACAGTAATGATGATGCTTGGTCTACTATGGAGCCATCTTTTCCAAGAGTGGCCAAAAAGGGAGCCTCACAGAATGCCATCTTGATGCACCATACCTGCATGTTGTCTGAAACTCCTATGAAATACAGCAAAATCTCTCTTTTCCCACTGCTGCTGCTTTTCTTGCCCCCTACTTTCTTCTGATGATGCATTTTAGTTATTTAGAAGAAAAAGCATACATGTATTATTTTCCCTGTACCACAGCACTCTCCCCTCTTAAACCCTCCCTACTGCAGGCTTCTCCCTGATAGCCATACCTTCAGTTCTTCTGTTTTCATTTACCCATCTGCCCTTTCCCATGCCTCTTTGCAGCCTGTCTTTCCCTTATTTAATAGTTTCCTTCTACCCCAAGCTAGCAAACATCCCATTTCCTGGCTCTTTGATCCTTCTCTCTCTCCCCAGTATCAGAACAGCAAAACCCCATAGAGCCACGCTTGGCTCTACCACTGCTGTTCTCGTTGAGAGAAGCAGGTGAAGGATTTCCCTACCCTGACCCCTCTTGGCTTTCTCAGCCCCCTCTTCTGCTGCAATTATCTTCCCTGCCAAGCTGATGCTGGGAGGCACATGCTGTCACTCCTCACTCAGAACCCCAGGCACCAGTACAGCTTAGGGGTGGACTTGCTGGAGAGCAGCATTGCAGAGGACCTGGGAGTTCTGGTCAACAACAGGCTGACCACGAGTCAACAATGTGCCCCTGTGGCCAAGAAGGCAAACAGTACCATGGGTGCATTAGGAAGAGTATGACCAGCAGGTCAAGGGAGGTTATCGTCCCCCTCTGCTCTGCCCTGGTGAGGCTGCATCTGGAGTACAGTTCTGGGCTCCCAGTTTCAGAAGGATAAGGAATTACTAGAGGGAGTCCAGCAGTGGGCTACAATGATTAGGGATTTGGAACATCTTTCTTACAAGGAGAGACTGAGGGTCTGTTCAGCCTGGAAAAGGGTGACAGGGGATCTCATCAATGCTTATAAATATCCCAAGGGTGGGTGTCAAGGGGATGGGACCAGACTCCTTTCAGTGGTGCCCAACAACAGGATGAGGGGTGACAGCCACAGACTGAAGCACAGGAGGTTCCATCTGAATATGAGGAGAAACTTCTTTATTTTGAGGGTGACAGAGCCCTGGAACAGGCTGCCCAGAGAGGTTGTGGAATCTCCTCCTCTGGAGACATTCAAGACCTGCCTGGATGCATTCCTGTGTGATCTGCTCCAGGTGAACCTGCCTTAGCAGGTGTGTTGGACTAGAGGATCTCCAGAGGTCCCTTCCAACCCTAACGATTCTGTGATATTCTGTAGTGACTGCAGCTTTGCCTGGAGCACTTAACTCTGTCCTTAGCTGCAGCTTCACTGTGCACCAGCGCTGGTAGAAAACTTGATGTCACAAGTCTGAGCTTGGAGGGAGTGATGTGCAACTTAAATTCACCTGGCAGGTGCTCTCTTGTTACCACTCCCTCCTTTTCTAGGTTATTGATGAATATAGGGTTGGCACAGGTCCCTTGCAATGTTGGTGACAGCTCTACTTGTCAACTGACTGCTACTGACTCTGCTTTTAACCTTCCAGCCACCGTCCCTCAAAACTGAGGTTCAAAGTCCCTATGTCCTTTCTCTCCTCACCTTCCACCATTGCTGAGAGTATCCCGGGACACGGTGGAAGTCAAGTGCAATCACACCTGTACTGATCCTTCATTTTGTCACGTTCTGGGTGGCAGCCGGGACTCCGGGACTGGAGCAGGAGATTGATCCGGTCTCTTCATTGAACGGAGATCGTCTCCAAGGACGTGACCCCTCCCTGTCAGACCGCGGAGCCGCTCGGGCCCCCGCGGTGCGCCGCTTGCTTCCGAGCCCGCGTCGCCGCGTCCCGCTCGGTGTCCTACGACTCGGGAGTGACCCCGGCGGCTGCCGCGCGGGGACGGGGCCGCCGGCCCACGCGGGACTCGGGGGAGCGCGCGGGGCCGCGGCGGACAAAGGGGCCGGCGCCCCCTCAGGCTCCCGCCGCCTCAGCCGTCTGCCCGGGGTCGGCGCCGGCCTCCTGACGGGCGGGAGGTGTCGCCCCTTGCCCGCGCCGAGGCGCCGCGCCTCCGGCGGCCGCGGTGGCGCTGCCGAGCAGAGCCGGGCGCTGGGCGCCGAGCGCCGGCCGCCCGCCCGCACCCCCTCCCCGGCCGGCTGGCTGCGCGCACCGCGAACATGGCGGCGGCGGTGGGGCGGGACACTCTACCTGAGCACTGGTCCTACGGCGTCTGCAAGGACGGGCGAGTCTTCTTCATCGAGTAAGGGGGCGCCGGCGGGCGGGGGCGCCGAGGGAAGGGGTGCGGGGGTGGAGGGTGGCCCCGCTCCCGCCGCTGCCTGCCCGCCTCCCTCCCTCCCGCCCGGGCGGCCGCACGCAGTCTCTAACAGGTGCATGTTTTCCGCTTCTCCCCCGCAGCGACCTGACCCGCACCACCACTTGGCTGCATCCTCGCACCGGGGAGCCCGTCAACTCCGGGCACATGATCCGCTCAGGTGGGTGTCCGGGGGGGGCGGGAAGGCTGCCCCACCCGGCCCTCGCCCCTCGCACCGTTAACGGCCGCTTCGCTCCCCCCGCTCCGCGGCCAGTGAGGCACTTGGCGGGCGAAGTTCTCACCCCTCCTTCCCCGCTTTCTTTCTCCTTCCCTCTGTCCCCCTCCCTTGCAGACCTGCCCCGCGGATGGGAGGAGGGGTTCTCGGAGGAGGGCGCCAGCTACTTCATCGAGTGAGTAACTGCCCGGCCCCGCGGGGCGCGTTGGCGGCGCGGCCCTGGCCCGGCCGCGGGGCCGCCTCAGGCGGGGGGGGGGCGCCGGGCCGCTGCCACCTCCAGCCGGCCCCGACCCGGCACGTCCGCCCGTTTAATTAATGATCAACGCGAGGGAAAGTGACGAGCCGTGCGGTGTCGGATGGGGAAAGTTGGCTGCCGGGCGCGGCCGCTGCGGGATCCCCGCCTGCCGCTCTCGGTGTCTAGCAACAGGTTTCCCCGGAGGCGGCTCTTCAGGCTTTTTTGTCCTTTTTTTTCCTTGTGTGTGTGTTGTTTCTCTCCCTCCTTCCTGGATTTAAAGTGCGTTTTGTGGCAGGTGGAGCCATGCATTGCTGAGCGCCGGTCATGGTTGAAGGTGGATGTTGTTTTTGTTTTGTTTTGTTTTTTTCATTTATTTTAAGTCGCTCGTGGCTGTGGATGTAGCACTGGGAAGTTTTGCAAGCAAAAGGCTTTCAGTGTTTCTTTCTAGAGAGAGGGCTGAACAGATGACCTTCCCTTGCCTGGGCTGGTGGTGGCCATCCTATCTTTCATGTGGTGTATCTTATTCAGAGAACAGTTAAAAACTTGGTCTGTGCTGCCTGTTAAGGCTCTTTTACTCTATGAGATGCAAGCATGTTGCAGTAAAAGAGGATAACTAAGAGAATTTATTTCAAACGTTACTATATAAGGCTTTTTACAGCAGTGTTTACATTTGTAAAAGCAGAGTTCTAATCAAATCAGTAAAACTTTGGTATGCCCTGGATATACAGCTGTATGCCACTTATGATGTCTTAGCATTTTCCTTTGGAAATCTGAATGTGTGATAAATTCAGTGAAACTAACAGAAAAGGATTGGAAAACACTCAGACTATTTTACTGCTTCAGTGCAGGACTGAAATGGTTAACCCAGGTCATTAGGTACAGTCCCCTATAACTGCTGACAGCTGTGTCACAGATGTCAAGTTTTGAAATGCCTGCAGAGTGATATGCTCCAAAACCTTTGAGAAACCTGAGGTCTTTTTAATAAAGATCCAACTTCAAAACCATACTGGGCCAGATGAAGGAGGAATTGACTGAAGCCATCATAAATACCTCACATGGTAGGATGAATATTAAATAAAATTCCAGATGATCCTAAAGTGTCCCTTTTTTTTTTACCTACAAAGGAGGAAAAAGGCTGTCAGTCCCTGTTTGACTGAGCCAGACAATTCCTTACAGTGCTGGATTGGGCAGTTTAGCTCTCTCAACTCGTGTACAGGAGATAGGCATTGGAGAGCAGCTGAATACCACTTAGAGCAGCCATCCTGTAACTGTGGCCAGTGCATTGAAAGGAAGGAATAAGAGTTCTTCTGGTTACATAGGTGGCTGATGGAACTCTAAGGTAACTGTACAGTCTGTAAATGTATAGTAGACAGATCTTTTACACAGGTACATCAACACAAACTTGTAGGAATGCATCTATTTGTCTTTCTGTTCTTTCCAGGAGCTTACTAGTGCAATTTTAGAACAGCTTAGGTTTCTTTTCCCAGCTGCTCTATTTGGAAGACCACATTCATGTCTTGTTTGTCAGGCAATTACAAAACTTTTAATTTCTGATCTGTTAAATTATAGCTGTGTGTGGTCATAACTTGTGCTAATAGTATACTTTAGCTTGGGCTGGAAGTGCTGCAGGAAATGAAATATGGAAAGGAGTGTGTATTTTATACAGCAGTTGGATAAACTTGACTATCTTTAGCCAACTGAAGTTTTGTGAGGAGCAACAGCAATTTTTTGACATAAAGCTGTTCAGCTGCATTGCTTCAGACCAAAGTTTCACCTGATGCAGGATCCTCTTCAGCAGTGATACTTCCCCCAGCACTGCTCTGGCGTCTCTGTTTCCAGCTCGGAGGCTTTCTTAGCCAAGTGGAATTTCTCAGGTTTTCTTCCATGAACATAGTGAGCTCCCCTTGGGCTCACATAAACATCAGCATCCTTAGATGAGGATTTCCATACCTCACTGCCCTGTCCGTTCCTCCTGTGTTGCTTCAACGCGATGAGTTCTCAGCTTACAGAAAAGATCTCTAAACGCATGATTTCACATGTTGTACTATTAAATTCCATTTTCTGGCATTCCAGCTCACAAAACCCATGAGCTCTCCTGTACAGCTGCCCAGTCCTTTTTGTACTGGCAATGGTTTCCAGTTTAGTGTCATCCACAGAAATTTCATCAGCACATTGTCACTCCTTAGCTACTAACTTATTGAAGAGTGTCAGGAGGAATGCTACAAGTCACTCATCTCTTGTGCTGATTTCCACTATTAAGACAACTTATTGTAGTTTTTCCTCTTTGGTCAATTTCTTTATGTATCTTGTAACTCTTATTTCTATTTTAAATATTATTTAAGTATTATTTCTTTAATGAAAGGAAATGGTTACTAAGTAGTATTTCTATCCTAAATAATTTAATGTGGGACACAATCAAACATTTTATTTAAAAGTATATAGGCTAATTCCACTTACATAACTCATTTCTGGTGCAGCAGTAATCAAAATGTTAGATGAAACGCTGGGTGTGAGCCATGTTTGACTTAAATTGACACAGGATTAAATATTTTTTTTTTACTTCAATACTATGGACAACCTTGTAACATTGTATAGTAAAACAAGGTTTATAAGCTGGTCGAGTTTAATATCAAAACCAGGTAAGCTTTTCTCCCCCTTCCACGTACTGGGACTTTGAAAATTTTCAGAACTCCACTTCTGATGGACAGCAGCTTTCAAAATTAATGTGCTCTGGTTTATAATGTGTGGGATTTTTTGTGTGTGTCAGTGCTGTTCTATAGCTAAGCAGCTGTCCTGTAGTTTAAGGGGACTGTTTTCTCTTTCGTTATTGATTTGAGATGTTTGTATGAAATCACATCCCCTTTAGTCTTGTTTTGCTCAACTAAATAAACTGGGTTCTTTGGTCCTTTAAAAAGGGCTCTCCTGTTTGATTACCCTGTAGTTCTCTGCACCTCTTGCAATATGAAGTAATCTTTGTACAGAATCGTGTGCTGGAATGAGCTTTTATGAGCCTCTCAAACAACAAAAGTGCTTTCTTGGCTTTCAGAATTTCTCAACTTTCTGCATTTTAGTTTGTTTGCCTATTTGGGGAAGACACCCACACTGACAGCACATGCGAATGCTGCCAATTGATACATCCAGATCTTTCTTTGCTGCTTTAACTTTTAAGACTCTATATTAGGAAGTCATGTATGAAGCTACATTCTAGTTCTTCCCATTTATGCATATCCACATCTTCCTGAATTATTTTCTGTTTGATTATTCTCCAGGTTTCTTTGATAGTGGCAAAGGTACAGCCCTGCCTTCTATCATGAAATCACTAAATAAAACGTTAAATAAATCATGCATAAGCTGATTTTTCTGGATCTCCATTTGGTGGTTTTGGTAAAATCTCACTGTTTCTTCTGTGGCTTATTTGCAATTTTTCAATAGCTTGTCCTAAGAAGAAAATGGGATAACTCCATGCAATTTTACGTCTTTCCACATATGTAGCCTCACCATCTTTGTTACTCTTAATCAAACAAAGACATGGCATAATCACCTGCACTCAATATAGGTACCAATTAGGAAAGGTTGCGATTTGGTTACTGTTGCCTGTGAACTGTTAGACTTTCTTTCATCAATGTTACTTCATCTTTTCTTTCACTGACAAAAATGTGTAAAAGTGAGCAATTTGACCTTTTTTTTTTTTTTTAACCTAAAAAATGGAGTGTCTAATTTGTTTGGTATGCCAACCTTTGATCTGTTTTAAGAGGAATATTGATTTAGTAGTGATAATAGGACTGGATGTTTCTTTGTCTGAAAGTATCCTGGATCTTGCATATTCTGATTTTGGAGTGCCGAGGACAGCTTGCGCTACTCTTCTGTCTGTTTGTTTGTTGTTATTGCTGATGTTTTTGAAATATGTTGTGTTTGTTGGGCAACTGCTTTATGTTAGAATCACTGCAGAAAGGTGGTTGTTGCTGAGCCTGTGTGGAATTGAATGAGGACTTGACAAGGCTTGCTCTGGTTTGTTTCTGGTAGTTGGGTTTCTGATGCGTGGTGGTAAGTGTGGTTGGCAGACTCTTATTTTGGGGAAGGAGATATGATGTGGGGAAAATAGTGACTGATGGAAAAACAGTGCATGTATACATTATAGTTCAGGCTTCTGTTTCCATTTGCTTATTTTTTTTGATAATCCAAAAGACTTAAGGAAGGTGGAAAGCTTTGAAAGTGTGGAATGCTTTGTTACCTTCTTATAGCTTTGAAAGATTGTGATGAGTATTTATGCAATACAATCCATTCTTCCAGTATTAGATACATAACTGGCTTGTATTGATGTAAGTTTAAAAAGGTACTGCTGCTATAGATATTGTTTTAGAACACTGCAATAATATTGCACATCTCAAAGGTAATATTGCATTCAAATCGTAGCCTAAATAAGAACAAAAAAGTGGAAATCAACACTTAAATATCTGAAGTTAACCCTTTGCTTATTTCTGAAATCAGTTTTTAGTCCAACTTGGCCTCTTCTTCAGGTAACAGTGAATGTACACAAAATGAAACTTCATATGAAATTGCCATTGTTCATAGCCATAGTGTGTAACTGTTTGCAGCTGTTATTCTTTATTTCATTTATCTTTTACTGTGTGTAGGAAATGTGCATGGTATGTGTTTCAAGTATTTGGAAATAGTAGAAGAGCAAAGAACACAGAAGATGGTGATCACCAAGTCTGCCTTTGTAACTTTGGTTCGTTCAGATAGCATGTCACTGAAAACCACACAGGAGCTCAGATTCACCCACTGTGAGCTATAGATGATACCCAGTTAATGATTATTTAATCACAGAAGCCAGAAGGTGAAGAGACCATCTGCATTACTGAGTTCAGTCCTTTTGATTCTTTGATAAGATTGTTTTATAATCTCGTTAATAAATTTAATCAACAGGTTTCTTTTGCCCTGCAGAAATTCCTGTCTTCCCCACTCCTGGTAGGATGTCGGATATGCTGTTTTTTTTATGGCTGTTTAGGTGGGCTAGAGCAAGACTTACTGTATGTGTTTCATGGTCTGCTATATATACTTTCTTATTCTTGCTGTTTTCTGTGATGGTTATTGCTGTAGAAGCAAAAGATACTGGAGCACCTAAATACTGATTAAAGAGTAGTGATGTCCCTCTTAATGAATCTTCAATAAAGATTATGTCTTTTGAGGTTCTTGAACTCATGCTTAGGTAAAAGGTCTTAATTAGTGAATGAGGGAGTATACAAACTGAAATGAAATCCACGTGTGAGGTGGCCTATGAAGTACTTTACTCTGTCATTGTTGCGTGAGTTGCGTGGAGTTACTGAAGTAAAGTAAAAATTATGTGGCTGGAACCGCATGAGAACTTCACTAACCAAAAATGAAGATGTTTACACCATCACTAGCAAATTTGAGGATAGTCTCTGGCAAAATGAAAGGAGTTTGTGTGCTATAAAGTGTCACAGAGAAACTTTTAGGGAAAGAAACCCAGACAGCAATGGGTAAAGCTGTGGTTTGGATAAATCTTGAGAGGCACCATATGCAGCAATCTGTAGGTTGTGACTAGAATTCAGTCAGGAGCTGCCCTTGAGGGGACTAGACTTCATTGAGGTACTTCGTATGGGTGGAAAAATGCATATGAAATTGAGAAGCGGAAGGAAAATCCTAGAACGGGCTTCTGTGGTGGAATTCGGGGGCAGTGGAGCCGTTGGTGTCCTGCAGGTCTGCAGAAGCGTTAGACGGTCTTGGGCGGCCCCTGCTGGTTTGCTGCAGGGAATTAGGCAGCAAGAGAGAAGCTGCCAGGGTGGGGGTCAGTCTGTGTTGGGGCTTTTAATTATTATTTTAAAATTTATTGTAGGAAAGTGTTCCATTTGTGCCGTGGGAGGAAAAGAGAACTATACACAGTAAAAGTAAACAGTACTGTGTGTATAAGTTTCTCCGTGTCTCTCTTTTCATCCTTTGTTCTCCAGCTTGGGGCTTGATCCGACAGCCTGTTTTATAAATTTTATTCTACTGGATTGTGAACAGAAGTGAGCTAGGAATGTCGGACCCACTGGGTAGAGACAGTAGCTATGTTTCATTCAGATTGGGGAAACAATTAAATGTCCTTTTTTGATGGAAGTGAAAGTGAGAGATCACTCATAAGAGTGAAGTGAATGCTGATAAATTTGTACTTGGGCAGAGATTGCTGCCGATTGCAGTCAGCAAAAGAAGTACTTTGTAGTTCAGCTCTCAGAAAGCGGGAGAAGGGCCTGGTCATGCTGCCCGCACTGCCGAGTGCCCTCTGGAAGAGCAAATGTGGAGCTATGCGTAAGGACAATGCCATGTGCAGTTTGATTCAGTGACGGATATGAATGAAGAGGAACGTCGTATGCATTCCTGGGGGAGGGAGGAGTGCACAAGGGGAGGTGCTGGGTTTTGTTTGTTTTTAAAGCAAGGCTGCACCAAAAAGTACTTAGCTTGGTTTGTCAGTCTTTGTTTGCCTTTCTTCCAAAATATACAACTGTTGGAAAACTGAATTTTGACTACTTGAGGGGCCAACAAGGATAACATACACTTAAAGTATAGTTTGTATTAACTTCAGGTGTTTTTTGAGTGTTGAACACTTCTGAAATTCAAAGTTGTGTGGGGAACAGAGGAACATTCTTTTGTTCTGGTTAGGGTTATACAACTTGTGTTGTAGCTCAGAAACAAGGGTACAAACGGATTCTCCAGAGCTGCTGGAATCCACATTTTGTTCAGTATACATTCTAGCTTCTTTGACATGAATCTGTCAGAAAAACTTTGTTCATTCAACTTCTTTCCTGAAGTAGTGTCCACTTCTGTGTTCATTGAATGCGTGTTCAGGGGAGCATGTGTGTGTTTTAGGAAGCTGCACCTTGCAGTGAGGGTTTCAATATCTGTGAAAGTCTGTCTAAAAAAATAAATACAGTTGTATCAGGTAGGTATTGCTGTGGCCTTAAAAATAGTTTTCCTAATCCTGTGGTACATTTCAGACTGCTTTTAGAAGTATGCAATATGTCTGCCACACAGATAAGGAAATAGATAACCCATTCAACACTTTTAATTTTGTTTTATTTTTTACCTATTATCTACCAGAGAAGCGAGAATCACAAATATTTGGGACAGCAGAATCTTGATATTAATACTACACATTTTGTTGAAGAAGGTGGCTTCTTCAATCTCTCAGTAGCCATTAAACTGTCTAACAATTAGGCCTAGTTAAGAGGATTACCCATCTGCAGGCAAATGTATAGTGCAAGATATTTTTTGTATTTATAATTTTAGGAAACAAAAAAGTACCTTTTCTGGGCGAGTCTGGCAATACTAAACAATCTTAGCAAGTGCTTTGGTAAAGAGAGAAGCACATACTGTGGATTACGTGGTTGCAGGGTTTTCTCCTGGGTTCTATGCTCTGCATTTTCCCATCATTCTGTTTGCTGCAGATGGATTATACTAAAATGAGTTTTCATCTCTCTACAGATCAAAGTTTGCCATCATCTCAAATATTTACATTCATTGGTACAGATTAAGTGTACTGCTTTAGTACTGTAGTGCAGCATCTTTGCAAAGACCAACTTGAATAATGTGGTGTCACATTTACTTAATATCGCATCCGATTCTATCCAGTATGACTATACATTCCCATTTACTGTTAAATCTAATTTGTTTTGTCTATGCCTCCTAGATGTGCCTTTTTTTTTTAATGACCTTGTCTTGGATAACAGTAAAAGATGGGGCTAAAACCTCATTTTATTTGTAGTTTAATTGTCTTTTCCTGCTGCATTATTAGATGGTTTTACAAGGTCTGCTCTGAGATATTGTCCTTAGAAGCAAAACTTTTAATTTAAAAGCAGATTTGTAATTAAAGCTATTAAAATCCAAGAAGAATCTGGTTAAGTGCCCAACCCTTTTCTTTTTGATTGTCTGCCACATGGAGCTTGGCAACAACATCGCTAACTTGTCTAGACAGGTGCAAGGGCTTGTTACCAATACATAGTAGGTATGTGCTTTTCTTCCTGAAGTTTTGTTTAGAACCTTCTTTTCCTATTGCCTATCTGTATCTTTAAAGTTTTATCTTTAGTTTAGTAAAAACTACAACCAAAACCACTAAAACTTTAAAAATGAGATTTGGATACACTGCTGAATTGAAGCATTTAAGTAATACTGGATTTAATTTACAATTCTTTGTCAAGTGAGAATTTTTATTATATTTTTATTTACTTCCTCGAGGCCAAATAATCCTGAACTAAGAGCAGAGTGCTGAGCAGTTTGATAATACATATTGGTTCTGCAACATGCATGTAGTTTTTTTCCAAGAGCTCTGTATAGACTGTGATTGTCAAACATGACTAAGCAGAAAAGCTGCTGTTAATTTCCTACTTGATTTCATCTGAAAAAATGTAGTTACTGGCTTTTTGTGAGCTGCATATTTATTTCAAAGTGTCATAGTTTCACAGTCATTTTTGAACTAGCAAATGCTTGAGCAGCAACTGTCATGTTTACTTGGTTCTTTGCTTTTTGTACTTATTTGCCTGTCCTTTTTCTTGGTGGAAGTCTCATTTTTATTAACCTGAGATACTGGTATTAATATAACAGAGAGCAATGAGAAAGTAGAGGCAGCATTTGTTTATCAAGCAGTGTAAATCAGAGGGCAAAAAGGTAAATGTATTTTTTTTCCTTCAAGTAGGTGTCTCTTTAAGCCAATTTTGAGGTGTTTTAAATGTGTGCTTGGCAGGTTAACCTCTTAGTGCTTGAGTTCAATTCTACTTTGGATCAAAGGAAAAGAAATGAGGCTTATCCTAACACCTGGAATAATAAATCTGTTAGATCTATTTCAGGAGAATGTTTAAATGCATCTGCAGACAGAACTATGCTAATTGCTGTGGTTCACTATATGTAATTTTCACTGGTTGGTGAAGCAGAATCAGTAATATTTTCATTACGTTTTTCTGAAGATCAGTAGTTATAACATTAGCTGTTTGCATGGTGAGATAAGACTGACAAAATCTGGAGGTGGATGGTTGTTCCACAGGGGACGTGGTGGCTCAACACTGTGTTGAATTGCCTGGACTAAATTAAAATTAAATTAATAAAAGTTAGCTGCAAAAATCTTGAAAACCATTTTTCTTAGATGGCAGTTATCACACATTTGATATTGCTACCATCTCAGGGTATCAGCCATCATTTTTTTTGTTCTAAATTTAAAAAGAGTCATTTGTGAACATGCCATTTTTTAATGTAAAGTCATTGCTTGCTTTCCAGTTAAGACAATAATCTTGTCAAGTGACTTGAAAAATTGTTTTTATTTCCTTCCTTGCAAATAGTTGATGCTGTTCTTTAAACGCTTCATTTGTGCTTTACTTTTTTAGCACAGAAATACTTGAAAACGTAAAACTATTTCAGATAGCAATAAGATTTATTCCTTCAACGCTGTGTATGGTATTACTCCCAGTATTCAATTTTAGATAGCCTGACCTCTTTCCTTTTGGTCTTCCAGTTAGCTATGTAGTGAGTTGCCGTTTCAGCTCATTTATATTAAAAACAACAATGGAACAACAACAAAAAGAAACACCCAAATGGCATATTTTTACCCATGTGAAATCGTTATATAGAATCCTTTTAATAAACAGATTAGAGCTATCAAGTTGGGCTTTGATAGACTTATTTAACAGTGTATTTAGTCTTTTCAGTTGAAATGTGAAGTGATAAATCTTCATCAAGGTGTTAGTGTAATACTCTTCAGTGTCACTGGCTGTTTTTTCTCCTCTTACTGGTAACTTGTTTGAGGAGGAGGATGACAGCTAAATCTCCAGATAAACAATCTTGAGAGTTACATTTCCATGCTTTTGGAGAATATTGAATTGACAAAGGAAATACTGAAACAACAGAACAGAGGAAGGAAAATAGAAATTACTGAGGTCTATGATAATGAAGTAAAACAGCACACGCTTTATGACTTTCAGTATATTTCCGTGTGTGGCATGTGACTGCTGGGCAATCAGTATGTGCTTGTTAGGCATGACATTCAGGTTTTGCTTTTGCATTTTTATTGCAGTTGAAAGATTAAAATCCAACACGGGTAGAAACATAAATTGCAGTTATTCCTGAAGTAAACTTTACTAACCCAGAACATCCAGTGTCAACATTAAACACAAGATATGGAAATACATAATTAAGGCATTAAAACATACTACCTGCTATTTGCTATACGGTAGCTGTCATATTGATGCAGAGTAGTCCTTGCTTAGAGATTTACAAATGATATGGATTTTTAAACTCTGGTAGTTGCCCTCTCCCTTACTGAGTAATTTGAAATGCTGCAACCATATTACTGGTTTTGCCAGGTGATCCAGCAAATTTCAGTAGAAATATTTTCAAGTTTTGTATGAGATTTAAATACCCCTTATACTTGATGGAATTCTGCTCTGCAAGGAAACATTCACTCCTGTATACTGACTACAGTAACGAATTGTAGAGTCATTTAGGTCAGAAAAGACTCTTTAAGGCCATTGAGTCCAACTGTTAACCTTGCACTGCCAAGCCCACCACCAAACCACGTCCTGAAGCGTCACATCTATATGTCTTTTGAACACCACCATGGATGGTGACTCAACTGCTTCCCTGGGCAGCCAGTTCCAGTGCCTGACAACCCCTTCCATGAAGTTTTTTCCCAATATACAATCTAAACCTCCCCTGGAGTAACTTGAGGCTATTTCCTTTTGTCCTGTTGTTTGTTACTTGGGAGAAGAGACCAACACCTGTTGCTAAGGAGTCAAGGACTTTTCAGTTTCTCACACTGTGCCAGGTGCACAAGAAGCTGGGAGGGGGCACAGCTGGGACAGCTGACCCAAAGTGGCCAAAGGGATATTCCACACCGTATGGTGTCATGCTTGGTATATATTTTGGGGGTAGAAGGTGAGGTGGGGGACATGTTCAGAGTGATGGCATTTCATCTTCCCAAGTAACCATTACATGTGGTGGAGCCCAGCTTTCCTGGAGATGGCTGAACATGTGCATGCTGATGGGAAGTAGTGAATGAATTCCTTGGTTTGCTTTGCTTGCATGCACGGCTTTTGTTTTACCTATTAAACTGCCTTGATCTCAACCCATAAGTCTTCTCACTTTTATCCTTCTGATTCTCT
The DNA here is from genome assembly GCF_964273445.1 of Streptopelia decaocto. Classification (NCBI taxonomy): domain Eukaryota; kingdom Metazoa; phylum Chordata; class Aves; order Columbiformes; family Columbidae; genus Streptopelia; species Streptopelia decaocto. The sequence continues at coordinate 54,721,843 of NC_138661.1, forward strand.
CCCCTTTCCCACTGTGGGGGCGTGAGCGAGCAGCTGCATGGTGCTTAGTTGCTGTCTGGGGTTAAACCACGACACATTACATTAAACTAGATGCAAATAGATGGTACTGATAAATAAGATGGACTAAAGAGAGCAGGAAGGAGGAAAATTGAAACTTCTGTGTATGGATAATGTGACTTTTCTTGTCCCTCACAAGAAAAATAGCAGTCAGAGAGAATGGAGCTACAGGAATTCAGTTTTTTACAGCTCATCTTCCTTGATGGATCTAATAGGGGAACTACAGCTGACAAATTAAGGGAAGGGGTGTCTCTGATGACCAGCATGCTGTGCCTGTGTCACTGTGGTAGGCAGACAGCAGAAGCTCAAGTAAACTGTGGTTTGTGGAAGTCAGATTAAGTGTTGCCTGAAATCTTAAAAAGAAGTAGCTGCAGGTTGTATTTTTAAGTAATGTGAATAGTAACGCTACAAGAATTTTTGAATTATAGGTGTATAGAAGAGAGTTTTGTTTGTGTAGGGAGATGAGAAGACGTGAATTTATGTTCAGGCTGTCATACAGCTATTTCTGTGATGAGGTACGTTGTAAACAGGCCTGTTACACTTCTTTTTTTGTGGAATAGAAAAAAAGTGAATTTTTATAGATAACAGCCTGTTAATGAATTTTGTTTTTGTTTCCTTTAGAAAGAAAATTTCAGTTGGTTTATTTCTGATTAGAAGCACAATAAATTCTATAAATGAGGTGGATAAACTGTGATAATCCAAATGAGATAATGCAGGTGGAGTCAGCGTAAGAAGAGAGTTCAGCATCAACAATTTTTGTTTACCCCAGAATGTTAATAATAAATTAACTTTTTTTCCTTTCAGTTTAACTTTCAGGAATTCCATTGATGAGAACAAACTTTTTTTGTACCTTCTATGGGTTCTCTGCAGTGGTTTTGGGTGAAACTGAGTTAGAAAAACATGCTGAGAATGCTGTTCTTGGTAAATTTTGACATTTGTAAAGCATGTAGATGAAAATATAAAATAAATTGAGAATGATTATGTGTTCAATTGATTTAACAAAGTTCTTAAGTATTTTGTCACAAGCTTTGTTGGTTCTGCAGTAGTACAGAAATCTGAGCGATTGTTGACCTCTGCAAATACATTTCAAATTCTACTGTATTATTCATGTTTGTGTTTTATTCAACTCAGCAGCTTCCATGTCAATTAACTTGACTTTCCATTTATTTTGTCTACCGAAGTTTGTAGTGAAAATGCTCAACTGCAATGTAAGACTTGTCTACTGGGGGGTGAGTAGAAATCTGAAGAAGGTATGAATTCAGAGTGCTGTGGTCTGTGAGGAGTGCCCATGTGAAGATTCAGAGTGAGATTAGGAGAGCCCCGAAGTTTTCAGCTGATTTGAAGGGAGTGTGCTTGTTTCTCACTTGTGTTGTGGCTTTCTTTAGGTTGAGCTCTGGTTCAAGAGCTATGAAAAATGTTTAGGAAACATCTGAACCTGCCATATAGGAATAGATAATTGCGAGAAAAAACCACCACCTTCCTGGAAGCTTTTAGCTATATGTGACGTAGACATAAACAATTTCTGTCTAATAATCAAAGAAATGGCTTTTTGCAGGGAAGTTAGAGAGTCAGCAGAAGTTAGCGTTAGTTGGAACTCCTGTCTTCATAAACAAAATTACTTCTATCTATGAAATGTACTCTGCTTAACAGCTGAACTAGTTTTACTTACTTGTAGTTGATTGTGTAATGTTTTGGATTTTTCTGGATTTGCTATAAGAAATCCTTTCATGGCACACCAGTGTTTCCAGAAATGAGTGTTTGGTGATCTGAAGTAGAGGTCATAAAGCGACTTAAAGTGTAGCAGTAAATACGTGGCTCCCACTTGCTTTTCACTTCTGAAGTGAGCTAAAATAAAATTTCTCTTATTAGTATGTGATAAAAATGTTTGTTTTGTTTTGTTTTTTTAATTTCATGAAAGATTTTTGAGTGCTTCACATAATTTACAATAGAAAAGTCTTGATTTCATTTTAGGTTTTCGAGCTGGTTTTAATCTAGAACCATGTAAATTTGTTTTTCCATTGCTAATGGCTTCTAAATTGTAAAAGGAAAAAGGAGCTTAAGTGCGTTCCTGGTAGTTTCGCTCAGCTTCTGACATAGCTGTTAATTAGCTGAATAAGAGAAGGAAATCTTTTCTCTGAGCCTGCCCAGAAGCTAAAGGATTAAACAAACATTTGCAAGAAGTTTAGAGGTGCAAGAATTACTCTATCATCATGTGTTATGGGCAAGTTAAATAAACAAGGATTATGTTAAACTGTGGAGTTTTCAACACGATAAAAAAGACTTGTGAGGCATTGTTGTGTTGAAATAATCATGTATGCATACATTTTTGAAACGCTCCTGATATGGTCTTGCATCAAGGTCTTAAAAGCAAGCGGTTACGTTTCTTCTGCTATTAGGACACAACCAAACACAAACCCCTGGAATTTTAAATGCTATATGTAAAAAAAAATATATATATATTACTGTGTAAAAATTTTCTTTGTGTCATTCCATCTAAGATAGCAATTGCTTTTATGATGGCTTCCATTCTTTAAGAAAGATACAGATCTCTAGTTTTGGAAGATCTGGACAGTGAAATTATTCCATCTAGTTAATCCATTTGTGTCAAAATGCATTTATGTTAAAATACATTTATAATGATGTAGCTAATAACTTCTCCCCTCCCCCTGCAAAAAGTATTCTTGAAGCTCAAGCAGGTCAAAGGCTGGTGGAAGCTGGTTTTGTATCTCATGCTGGACAAATACATCTTCTGAGAGGTGAGCACTTGCCATCTTCATAAGACAATATTATAAATACACTACTTATTGTGACAAATGGGTTTGAGGAAATATATCTGGATTGGTGTTTTTCTTGATGCTAGGAAAAAAGTAGTTGTATCTCTTTCAAAAGCTTTAGAAGACGGCAGGTGCAATTCTATCTATGTTTTTCCTGGAATTTATGCTGTTTCAGCTGTTAAAAGGTCAGTCAGAGATTTGCAGTAAACTTATATCTTGTAGATATTGTTCTGTTAATTTCCCTTCATTTTTAGAGCATGGACCTTTACCATTGATTGGATGAGGACTCTGCCCTAACTCCATATTCAAATAGAGTAGGGTAACTCTTACAGTGAAGCTTTTTTATTATATTTTTTTTTAAGGTGGCTCATCATCAGGATGGCTACTTTCTTGTCAGCAGGTCTAACAATTAGAGGAAGGCGTTTGTTCTTAATCTGAAATAGGACAGGAATGTCCTTTAAAGCTCTGTAGCTCTTAGGTTGATACCTTCCCTCCCTCCCCCCTGGTGTTGAAAACAGTTTCTACAGGGCATGAAAAACAGGTTTATAGTTGGGTAATGCTTCTCTGGAAATACACTGAAACGAGACTATAACAAAAACAGGTTTTAAAGACGCTCTATTTTAGAAAGCAACAGTTTGAGTGCTTGGAACAAAGGCAGATCAATCAACTCAAATAGGCTACTGCTTAGTATGCACTTAATTATAATGTGTATTTTTTTTTTCCATAAGTATAGGCTTCTCCTTAGGTTGCCTGCTAAATAAGCTTATCTTAAATGTCACAGCTGCCTTTGAAAAGTTGATTTGTATAAGGATATTCTGTATAGTATGTTGTCTTAATTGCTCAGAGTAGCTGCAAACAGCTAAGGGACCTACAATAGACGGCTGAATACTTGCCTTGTGTACGCAACTGGTACTAGATGGTGTAGATACTGTAACTGATGGGAAGGTGCTCCTAGCTTCAAGAACACCGAGATACTTGTGACCTGCGTAATCAATAGTGTTTGTTAAAACATGCATACACTGCAGTGAAATTGTAAATGACAGACCTTCTTAACTTTGAACTGCGCAAGGAGTGTGAGGAGTTATTTCCTGTAAGGGCTGGGAAATGGTGCTGTCTGCCTGAATGGGTGGGCTGCTGCTGAATCAAGATGGGTGGGTACAGAGACTGAGAATTTCCCTCCAGGATTGGAAGACAGAGAGGTTAAGAGAGCTGCAGACATCCTGGGCCAGAGCAGGTTAGTGATCTGGGCTGTTGAATGGAGAGAGGAATTTTTGTTGGGGTATGCCTGAAGAAGGCTGGTTGAAGAGGAAGCCGTGCAAGGCTGCGTATTACTGATGGGAGACTTCTCTGTTCCAGTCTTAGGTGTGGCTTAATAGCTACTCTCAGGTAATAAGGAAACTCAGTGATTTCTTTTTCTCTTCTTCTTAACCCATACTCCTCCTTTTATATGGGTGTGTACACACATGCATGTTTTTCTTATATTCTGCAAGCAATGGAGGAGAACTCTATACAACTAAATGAAAGACTGCAGCTTTGATATGTTGGGATCTTGACAACATAGCTGGTTTTGTAGATCTTCCTATGGCTTGGTTTTACTCAGTGTTTGGTTGTTAAAACTTTTCCTTTTAGGTAGCAAGGCAAGGATGTAGAAAATAGAAGCTAGGATAACTCTGGATGGAAATACTGATTTATTGGTTTTGAAAGGGATGAAAAACTTGGTTGTACTTGACAAGAAAAGGGCTGCTGGACTGTAACACCTTGAAGAATGCAGCTTAATGACTCTTGATTCTCTTCTCTTTGAGAATCTTTACTGGAAATGCTGCATGAGTGAAACAATCAAAAATATCTCAAATCCTGTTGATTTTTCCCATGTTGTCATGCTGGGTTGATAAACTGTCTTGCCATAATCCTGTGTGGTTTCTGAATTGAGTAGCTTTGCAGCGTGGCTAACAGGGCTTTGTCCCAAGGAATCTGCTTTTCCATGACCATCGAGTAAAGTATTCAGTCATTTGGGGCGCCCAGATTGCTACAAAAATACAAGATAGAGCAAGGCCCCAGTGTGTGCATCTGACTTCACTTGTATCTCTGCTACATACAGACCAAGTTTTGAGGAAAACCTGAGTGACACTGGTCAAAAAAGGATTTTAAGTTTACATGTGCATTCTTAGTGATGAAATGACATAGTGATTAAGTGATAACTTTGTTTTAAAAGACATTGGTTTTATACAAGAATTTTAAAAAACCTCATAATTTGAAACTTCAGTTGAAAACTTTGAATGTGCCTTTGCATAAAGCAAACATGGATATTTTCTGTCTGAAAGGGAGAGTCTCAGATACTCAAATAATTAAAATGTTTCGTTATTTTCTAAGGTTGTCTGCATATTCCAACTGAATTTTCGGGCTTGATTGAGGGTTTCGAATAGGTCATGAGGGAATTGTTATTGGACTTTGTTTGTTTGTTTTAAGGTAAAAATATTGGTTGAATAACTTCCTTTTTGACCCAATATATATGTATATATATTTATTGTATTTTTTTCCTCTTTCTTCTCGGAGTTAACACTTTCAAACTTGCCTCCTTGCTGCTCTATTCCGCTGAGCCGTTCTGTGTTCTGCCTCCACCAGCTCAGGCCAAGAGCTTGTCGTGAGCAGAGATTAGTGAACTATGACCGTGTTCTGGGCTGTTGCAGATGAAGTGGTGGCTGAAATACGGTATTCCGGTGCTTACAAACAATTGTTGCCTACTTGAGTGGTGTTTTGAAGAAGCAGAGTAACACCTTTGACAGCAGACTGTTTACACAGGAGGAGGGAAACAAGCTGGTAGTGACAGTCCTCATGAATAGTCTGGCAGGCTGCCGAGCAGCCCGGATTGCCACCGGGTGGGAAAATGCAACCGAGAGAGATCTGTTAAAGAATGTGCTCTTAACTCGGCTGCATTGTCGAGGCAAGATGGGAGAGTCTTTCCCCTCCTCACTGGGCATTAGGAGTTCAGTGTCTGGTGAGGTTTGGCTTCAGCTGAAAGGCTTTTCGTAGTGTTTTTTGGTTTGCTTTCAAATTGATCGCTACGTCAATGTCATTTTGGCAGGCTAAGAGTTAAAAAGCAGCAAGAATAAAACCTGTGTGAAAGATGCCGCTTTCAAATAAAGGAATTAAAGCTGTCACAGTCACATTTCTTAACAGAAAAATTTGTAGAGTGCTAGCTTTGCTTCATGGGAAAACAAATCTGCTGAGTAGTTGTCTGTGGAGTGTAGTTGTCTGTTGACTGTTCCTCCTAAATTCATTGTTACCTCCAAGAATTAGTAGTCTGTGGGCTTGAGAGTGAGTCAGCCTTGGAAGTTGTTGCCTGTTGTAGATGTGCGAGTGCATGGGTACTCTCCCAGTGAAGTTGTTTTTACACACATGCTTCTTGAATAAAAGATTTCAAACAGCACAAAGATTCTCCTTCCAGGAATCTGCAAGAGAGGTAGCGCTCTGTTCCCAGAACAGCTTTCCTCAGGAATTTGGTTATGCTTAGATTTACAGGAGGGAGCAGTGTTCTCACTGTTTACAACTAACGCTCAAAAAAAGGAAAATGAAAGAACCACATTGAGAAGCTGAGTTCAGGCATTCATTCAAACTCCGAACAATGTTCGCAGCTTTAGTTTTACCCTATTACACGCTTTCCTATCTCATATTACTTTCAAAATAAGTCCTGAGTAATATATGCTTGTTTTAAAATTTAAATTGGAAGAACTGAGAGCAGGCTCTGCAGGGTTCTGCAGTGCCACGAGAGGGCATTTTTGGTGCCAACTTTGCAACTATTAAGGGATAAACGTGCTTTTAAGTGCCTCACTTCGGATGAATTCATCTTGAAAAACAGAATTGAAATAATGCGCCTTTTTTCTAAGGTCCTCAGTTTTATTAGTAAGAAAGAACATTTTGAGATCTTTGTTTTCGTAGTTAACATGGAGTTGTTGAATGATTTTTGTAATAAAGCCTGAGAATTTGAGGTAGAATTGTTTTAGATTCAGAACTTTGTGTTTGGTGAAGTTTATTTAAATGATCTGCCTGGTCTTGATTACAAGGAATTAAACTGGACATTGACGAAAAGATGATGCTAGAACTGTTTTCCTTTTAGGACCCGTAACTTAAACTAATGTGGTTCAGTGTGGAAAGCTGTGATTGTAAGAACAGTGTGGTGTTTTGTTTTTGTGGAATACCAGACTAATAAAACTAGAGGCAATATATTATATATGCAGCAACATAAAATACTTTAAATAATGCAAGATATTGTCATGCTAACATGTTTGCATTTTATCACCGAAGATCAGTAATATTGTAAATTGGAGGGAAAAAAGTGCATATGAAGTTTGACTTGCTGTTGAATTCAGAGGTGCCCACCCTTTGTAGTGGGATGAACCACAGTTAGGTTCAGTAAGCCCTGGAAGACCTACGTGGGTTGCCTCCTTGTTGTGCATAAGGACGTCTGCAGGAGGCTGCTTCATCGTGTGCCTGTAACCTGTGAGTGTCCTTCTTGAGAACCCAGAGATGACCTCCAGCCTGTGCTCTCCTCAGGTGAGAGGAGACACGCAAGCACTTCGCTTGCTTATCGTGATTCTTAAACCTGTTGTGTGATAAGGCGGCTCTACTCAAAAAAGAGAGTTGCATGAACAGAATGCCAGAAGAGTTTATCCAAATTGAAATATGTCTGGTTTTGAGCATTCTTCAGGAATGTGGCTGTAAGGAACAGCACATAAGCCAGATAAATTGTTCTGGCAGGTCTGGTTTATTATGCCAGCTCTAATCTTCAATGGCTTTCCGATGTCACTGAATGGAAAACATAATTGTGGTAGGATTTAATTTGTTTGTTTGTTTTAAATGTGGCAATTTAAGTCTTGTGAACCAGTGCTTGTGCTCTCAGGTTGGTGGGCCAAATTTAGGATGAAGACATTAGCAAGTACTAGAAAAAAAACATTGAGAATTTGGAAACTTGACACAAAAATTCTATCTGCAGCAAAATTTGGCAAAATTGCTTGAATGTAATTTGTGCTCCACCAAATTTGCATTGAAACCAAAACAAAACACAAAAAAAGCCAAGAAAACAAAGCAAAACAAACCCAAACCAACTTACTTCTTTAATTACCAGTCCATGCATTATTAGCCACAAAGGTGATATCAGGTCTCTGTACATAAAAGCTTAAATTATGGAAATACATTTAGCTTTATTTACTTAAGTCACTTGGCATTTTTTGCTGTCTTGTTACCATTCTAAAATGCTCCAATTCATAAATCAAAATGGTACTGAAATTTTGCCTTTAAAAGTCAGTGATCTGCTCTGCGTCAGGAAAGCAGACAACTGTGCTTTTGTTATTTAGCTCTGCAGCATCTCTGCATGATTCCTCCAAGGATGGTTGAAGCCTTCTGAATACTTCATGTGGAGGGGTATGGTGGCATCAATGATGTTTGTACATCAGTTAAATATTGTGGATGCTTATTTATAATAATGTTCAGTTAGATTAGACATAGATATTACGAAAAACATTAATTCTTCTGCCAAGAGAGTTTTCTGTTGGGAATTTTTTTTTTTTTTTAATTGTGCTGTATATTTTTCCTGATGTTTATGCTTTTGTATATGACGTGCCAGTTTTTGTGGCTTGTTTTCCAGTAATCAGATTACTTCATTGCTTTTTTTTTGCCTTTTTTTTTTTTTCTTTTTCAGAATATTTATTGGCTTTTTTAAAAAACAGGTATGTGAAAACGTTGTAATGCATGTGCTTGGAAAGAAGAAATAGCAAACTGAATATATGCTGAAGGAAAGATAACCTTAACAGATTTTTTCTAAACTGGATTCTGCAGTGCACCTGTGTCTTCTAACAACTTTGTTTTGAGGCTGTGACATTTTTGCAATGAGAAAGTGCATGTGCTGGTAACTTGTATTGTTTACCCTTAAGGAACCGTGTTTTGTCGTTCTAAAGAGTTTGTTGATGCTAGGATGGTGATTAAAAACATTTAACCTATTTCTATTTTTAAGCCTTTTTAGCTTGTTTTTGCATAGAAATGCGGAAGGACAAGGGGTAATGGGTTCAAACTGGAACACAAAAGGTTCCACTTAAATTTGAGAAGAAACATCTTCTCAGTGAGGGTGACAGACACTGGAACAGGCTGCCCAGGGGGGTTGTGGAGTCTCCTGTTCTGGAGACATTCAAAACCCACCTGGATGCCTTCCTGTGTAACCTCATCTGGGTGTTCCTGCTCTGGCAGGGGGATTGGACTAGTTGATCTTTTGAGGTCCCTTCCAATCCCTAACATTCTGTGTGATTCTGTGTGATTCTGTAAAGCTCTATTCTTTTCACAGTGTTTGGGGCAATAATAAAAAATGTAGAATGCTGCTGGAGCTTTGGGTTTATACGTGCTTTTAGAGAGACTGTTGAATAAAAATGAATAAAGGCTAAGTATTTGCAGTCTTTGGCTAGCCCTTCTTGGATTCTTAAAGTGTGTTTGTATAAGAAGTACTGTCATAATCGGCACCAAGTAATTATTGTTTTGAAAGTCTTAATTGAGGCTTGGCTTGGATTACTCAAGAAATCTCTGTTTGCCTCTGTAAATTCTGCTATAAATTTGTGTTAAACTGCAGGGGAAGCTGGTGGAAGTCCAAAGAGATACAGCTATGCAACAGATGTACTTGCCTGCAGATATATACATGACTTGGAACTCATACTGCCAACAAAACACTTTTCAAAAAGCTTTCTGTTCTAAATCTAGAGTCTGAGAAGTATAACAAGTTGTGCTAGCTGTATTTAAAAACAAACGTACACTCCCTCTTCCCACACATGCACGTGTAGAAATGACAGAACTTTACATTTGCATTAGCATAGAACTGCAGAACTTGGATCCATACACATGAGGAAAAAACTACACTGGATTTGTGGAAAATAAGACATGAAATGTCTCGTCAGAAGTCATGTTTTGCATGGTAAGGTTTTGCAAAGATGCTGCTAGTAGTAAATATTTCCAGTGGAGACTTATCCAACAAATCAAGCAGTAGATTCCAGGGAAGTTCTATTAAAACTTCATTGTTACTTCAAATTGGTAAAGCTTTTGGATAGTACAATAAAAGGTCTGTTGTAAAGTATTTGCAGTCAGCCTTATTTGGACAAGACAATGATGGCTTTTGTTCATGTGTATAATGTAAATGGCAGGTTTCGAGTACTATTGTTAACTTCTGATGCCTTCAGAATGGCTTTGGGAAAGAGTATCTTCAGCTAAGGTGATTGATTACTGAATAGATAGTACCTTATAGGCTGGATATTTTTCATAATAATTTTCTAATTTAACACTATCTTATTTAGAAAAACAGTTGTCTGAAGCATTTTAAATTGCACATGCTTTTTACATTTTTGAACTATTAGAACAGTGAATGGCGTGTTTATCTGCTGCGTAAGAAATTTTTGTAATTGATAAGAGAAGAGGGAAAGGACTAGTGGAGAGATGTATACAGAATGTGACTGTTCTTAAACATGTAGTATTTGGACATGAGCTTTTCTAAGAAACTGTTAGGAGTTTACTCAGCTATATACTGGTCTATAAATGAGTCAACATTAATTCCCACTTTGTTTCTGTGATTGCTGTATCACTTGGTGTGGAAAAATTGCAGTAGTTATCAAAACAAACAATATAGCATTACAGGATATAACTAGAGCATGTCTACTTTGTGGTTTAAAGCCAGGACTAAATCCTGGGAACGTTAATTTGGCGATGATGTACATGCTCTTACTTGCAGTGCTTCTGAATATGTCATGTGCTGCTGTTCTATTGCAGACACATTGTTTGGTGTGGAGAGTTTTCCACCAAAGGCATCATACTTTTGTAAAATCCTCTATGTGTGATGATCCAGGGTTTTTAAAGGAGAATGAAAGGGAGAACAGTTTTATTTAACCTGGAGAAAATATCCATTTGACTGGAATTAAGTATCTTTGCTTATATTCCTTAAATATGTGTCTGGCTTGTAATTTCTGCACTTAAAGTAATAGAACAAAACCAGAACAATTAATGACAGCTTGTATATTTAACAAATAGGAAAGTAATCAAGTTGTTAAAAGTTGTTTTTCCTTCTACTTCGCACGTTGTTTTTGTTTTGTGGTGGTTTCCACCCCCTGCCATCTCCACATTGTACTTGGCACAAAATAAGGTGTCAGTACTGTATATACACTAATACATGCCCAGTGTTATAGATGGGGGCAGTTATGTTCACTGGCCTGTTTCATTATTATTATTGGGGGGACGGGGGGAATCTTGAAATATATCAGGTGATGCCTGGATTGGTTTATGAATATAAACTTCATTTGGTGATGATTCAGCTGGTGACCTTGAGTGTACCTTTTCAGAAAATTAATTTCTTTAGCAGTTAATGTTCAAACTTGTGATCCATTTTGAGGCATTTGTCTAGGCCTTTTGGTTTTAAGCTAAATAATGAAATTAAAGGTAGATTGTGTGTTCACAAATTTGAATTTTACTATGGTTGGACTTCTGTCAATATTTAAAAAGATCAAATTTATGGAGCTAAACTACTCTAAGTATGATAATAGTTATTATTGTTTATTTCCGAAGAATAAAGTAGCCATGTGTGTACCTTTTGTAATTAGATCCTAGAGTAAAACTTCGTAGCAGGACGGTATATTGATTTTGTATACATGCATTTACTTTTATGTAGAAGACTTAGGTAAACAGTCTTGCCATGGTTTAGATTAGCATGCTTTAGAGTAGTACTGGTGGGCATGTTTGTCCTGTCTTACCTCTTTTAATGTCATTGTAGTGTACTTGTTGCTTTGTACGCAAGGATGTGCTAGGTCTGTGTAATTGATACAGTAGCTGAGATTTTGTGCAACCATAAATGCAGTTGCATCATGTGAATATAATTAACTCTCATTATGTGTGCCTCATAAGTTCCATTCAGTTATCTGAGCTGTAATCAGCTGAAAAAGTAGTGGAGATACTGTGTTCGGCAGCCACGCAGAAGAAATGTAGGAATGTGTAAACAGTGGTTTGGTTTGTGGCCAGCGTCGAGTAGCCCTCCAGGACAAGAAAGCTGAGAATCTATTATAGTAAAGGTGGAAAAAGTATCAGTAAGTCGGAACAGTGTTGACTGAGTCTACATATGGAAGGAAACACACAGGAAAATGTTACAATGTAAAGGAATAGGATGTTCTATAGCACTTTTCCTATTAGTTCTGTAGGTACGGGTGTGACCCTCGCTCTTCTAAAATGATTGCTGAAGTGCTCATCTCTAAGTAAAAGTCAAAGTTGACAGTTTGAAGCCTCATAGTTTGCTTGTAACCAAGGTGCTGAATTTCAAACTACACTTTTGAGATCCCACCGCCCTCCCCTCCTGTGAGTCCTCCTTGCATATGATGCTTTGCCAGATTGTACGTCATCCATTGTGATGGGTTTTCTACCAAATTACTTATAAATAGTGTGTGTTAGCAAATATATGTCAAGACAGGAGGCAAAAATTGCATGGGAAATGGAGGAAAACCTTGAAGAGCCAAATGTTTACTTGCACACTAATAAATTAGCTTACTTAGATGATCCCCTGAATGATAAGTGAAGGCTTTATTCTGTCATCTTTAAATCTTGTGCCTTGACTTTTTCCAGGAGCTGTTTCTGTCCTCAGAGGTAAACCCAGAGTATCTGTCTCTATATTGTCGTTTTAGATGAGCTTTTATCAATAGCTTTTCAAGTGTGCTGACAGTTGTGAGAAGTATTCATAAGTGAAATTTTAATGGATAGAAAATAAAGAATGCTAAGTAACGGGTCACTCAAATGAGTCTATAGAAAAAAGCTTGAAAATAAATGTTGTTACACTCTCATAAAACCTGGGCTTGTTTTAGGTTCATTTTTGTGTGTTGTTACATTCTTGACATACATTTCTCCTGCAGTTTAACTTTTTCTCAACTATGCTAGGGAATATATTAAAACTGGGAAAGTTTGGCTGTCAGAGTTCTGCATTTTAAACCAGGATATTTTTATAGAGGAAACACAATTTATAGAGAACATATGGTGCTTTAATATAGCCAAACACTTTGATAATGAGTTAAGCTTTCAGGCTATAAGGACATTGTAGTAAAGCCTGTGGTTGCCAGTACAGTTCTGGACTTTTGTAAAGATCTGCAATAAGAGGAGTAAGGGACAGAAAGGTGTCTGGGGAACTGTCTAAGGAACAATATTTTTGTGTTTTTAACTAAGCTTTGGGGAGTTTTTATTCATGCTTATTGTATCTTTGTATGAATCTCTGTGTTGGAAAAAAAAAAATGAAAGTGGGAAGTACATAGGCTAAGATTTTTTTCTTTTATCAGGAAGAGTATTCATTATTCTCTGTTTTTTGGTTGGTTTGTTTGTTTTGTCCCACTATCTTCAGACTCTTCCCTCTTACCCCCATTTTTTTTAAATTAATAATGTTTTAAACAATGTTATTCCAAACTAGTTAAATATTTAACTTTAAAAACTTTAAATATTCTAGTTGATGTTGTTACAGACAGAATCAAACAGTCAAATAATAATTTAGTGTACTCTTCGCATGTGTATTTGGAAGTTACACAGTGTGTAATGCCTGCCTTTTTAAAATCCTTTCCAAATTGGAGTTGCGCTATACATGACTACTGTACTCCCTGCTGATCTAGCACAAGTTGCAGTCCTGCCTTAGGAAATGGATAAGTGTTTCTTGGCTAGACTTCCTTGTGATACCAATTTAACTATTTAAATGAGTTTCAGATTTGGCATAGATCAGTTCTAATGGTGTCCACTTCCTGTATGTTCTTGGATATTTCTGACATAAGCTGATCCTGAAGGCTCTAGTCTAAAAGTTATTCTTTTCAGTATCTCTTATTCCTATTTCTGTAAACTTTATTTCTGTAAACCTTTTCCCTGGCATGATTTTTTTTTTTCCTTTTTTGCAAAATATGCTGCCGTAACACTTCCTGAACAGCGTTTTGTGTGCATGTGTGTGTATACATATACACAGATTCCAGTATAGGTTGGGAAATTACATATTAGAGAGCAGTGTAGGGGAAAGGGACCTGGGGGTCCTGGTGGACAACAGGATGACCATGAGCCAGCACTGGGCCCTTGTGGCCAGGAAGGCCAATGGCATCCTGGGGTGTATTAGAAGGGGGGTGGTTAGTAGATCGGGAGAGGTCCTCCTTCCCCTCCGCCCTGGTGAGACCACATCTGGAATATTGTGTCCAGTTCTGGGCCCCTCAGTTCCAGAAGGACAGGGAACTGCTGGAGAGAGTCCAGCGCAGGGCAACAAAGATAATTAAGGGAGTGGAGCACCTCCCTTATGAAGAAAGGCTGAGGGAGCTGGGGCTCTTTAGTTTGGAGAAGAGGAGACTGAGGGGTGACCTTATTAATGTTTATAAATATATAAAGGGTGAGTGTCACGAGGATGGAGCCAGGCTCTTCTTGGTGGCAAACAATGGTAGGACAAGGGGTAATGGGATCAAGCTGGAACACAAGAGGTTCCACTTCAATTTGAGAAGAAACTTCTTCTCAGTGAGGGTGACAGACACTGGAACAGGCTGCCCAGGGAGGTTGTGGAGTCTCCTTCTCTGGAGACATTCAAAACCCGCCTGGACATGTTCCTGTGCGACCTCACCTAGGCGTTCCTGCTCCAGCAGGGGGATTGGACTAGATGATCTTTTGAGGTCCCTTCCAATCCCAAACATACTGTGATACAGATGTGTATATACTTTTTTTTCCCTTTGTACTATACATGCAAGTTTTAGGAGAGAGAAACTTCCAGGTATTCATTGAATGTTGTGTAGTTGTTTGCCTATCAGAATAAATACTATGTGATTTGTCTGTATTCAACAGTATGCTGATCTTGGCTGAAGAACAATAGCTATTGACCTTATCAGTTACTTTGGTAATTAATATTTTAGCTTATACATCTTTTCAGTACAGTCTGAGAAGAAAGAGAAGAATTGGCAGAATACTTATATCCATAAATAAATAGGGTGTTTTAAAAAGGTGAACCCAATTTCATTCTCCATCTTGCAATGACGGAGGCTGGGGGCTGTTTGTGCGCTGGGAGAGGCATCTCACGGTAACGGTTTGAAAGTCTCTGCCCCATCTTTTCAAGTGGGAAGAGTTTCATTCAGGGGTAGTTCCTGGTTACAGATACACAGTGATTTCAAGTTGTGTCCATTTTTTTGAAACACCCTTTATATAATATGTATATAAATACATGTGTACATGTGTATGAAGTCAGATAATACAGTTATATTTAAAAATGTAAATTGAGAAGATTAATCCCATTTTTTTGTCCTATCCATTACCAAATTTTACACCGAGACGTATTTTTACACTAGAGTTCATAAATATAGCTATCTCAAATAATTTAAATGCTTTTAAATTGTACTTCAGTGTATTTAAACATAAAAAGGCGAAATGTTCATGAAGAATTAAGTAGGATCAGTTTTAACCATGCTTCTTAGTTGTTGAATGTTACTTTAGTAGAAGTATAGTTTTAGTTCTGCTTTTTAGCATCTTTCATTGCTTACACAGTTTTAGTCCCTGAGGCTGTGTTTTAGGGCTGCTCTGCATTTTTACAGTAGAGAGTTTCTAGAGAACGCTGCAAACGTGATCTCAGTATTCTTATGGGGTTTCCTACCTCCTAAGAGTGAAAAGAGCGATTGTGCCAACGGTGTGCAGGAGCTGTGTGTCCTGATATGACCATGAAATCGCAGCTGCCAAAGGATAAGTGGGTAAAACCAAATGTCTCTATTCTGAAAGTTGTGCCTTCCATCAAACCACCCTTGGTCTTGTGGGGACTCAGTTATTATATGATTTCTCAGTTAGCAAGTTCAACCAAATCTGTGGTGTGATGTGCTCACCCATGGCTTTTCTTTGGTGCTTTCATGCGTATCTTGTGTATTTGTTATGGTCTTGAAGGCTTTAGCTAGAAATCACACACAGATTTACTTTTTGTCCAGCTGTAGGTATCTGTAACTAGGATGGCACTTTCAGGTTCATTTATAGGTGGCAAAACAAAGGCATTTCTAGGGCAACTTCATCTATCTATCTATCTGTCGTAAAGTTCACATTTAAATAGGTCAGATGAATTATTCCCCCAAATTCCCTTTCTTTTTACTGTGAAATGCAATGCAATGATGGCTCAGCTGTTGCTGTTCAGAGATATAAGAAGTAAATCCCATGTTGTGTCCTAGGTGGTCACTAGCTGCAGCTGCTTTCTGCCAACTAGTGCAGCCAGTCCCTGGTTGATGGTAGGTCTTTCAGTACAGAACTAGAAAAGTTGCTTACCTCTGTAGCTGTTCTGGGTAAAGAACTTCTCCTTCTGAAATGTTTTCAGTAAAAATCCTAAAATCAATATCTACTTGTCAGTTTTGGGGCTTGTCAATTTGGATCCAGAGAGAACTTTTTCCCTGCTAAGCAGTGTTTTCAGCTTCTTACTGGTCTGGGACTGATGGAATAAAAAGTCTTTATAAAAGAAAACAGTAGTGTTGGTTGTTTTTTTTTTTTAAATTCATGTTATTATTTTAAAGAGAATAGTTGCGTATGTGTTGTAACATTTCCTGGGTTTGTCTTATTTATTTGAGATGCTTTCTGGGATTAATCAAAGTTTTGATTCTAAATAGAGTCTCAACACAGATTCGGATATCTTGCTTGTTTGCAATGTTCAGTTTGGCTCTAAAATGTATTCTGGCTGCATACAATTAAGCTGTTCAACAAAGTCCTTAGTTTTGCTTGTCATTTGTGACAATAGCTGTTGTGAGATTTCAAATTCCAAACAGCTAACAAAATACGGTCAGACAAAGAACTAGAGAGATTGAAGTCAGAAAATCCATGAATAAAGCATTAAGGGTACTGTAGTACCTATTTAGAAAGTTATATTATTAAAAAGCTCTTCTCCATTTTTTTTTTTCACTTCAATAGATGTCTTTGTTGACCTTTCTCAGATTAGAAAATGTATCGGGAGAAGAACCAAGACTTTTGAAAACAACTGGCCTTAGGTAGTTTTGTACTTCTGTCTTCTGTCTGCTACCATTTTGCAAGTCCAATCCACTCATGCCATCGTAGACATATGTATTGCATATTCTGATAAGTTTTAAATGGTTCCCTAAAAGTTTCTTGTTGCTTCAAATGTCTTTCTTAGGTTACTGTTTTTATTAGGGGGATATTATGTGCTTTATTGAAATAGTTGTTGCCAGCAGACAGTGGGCTACTTAAATCCAGTATGTGGGAGTGGAAGAGTCAAAGGAATGAATATGCGTCTGTTTCTGAGCATTTCTGTAGAAGCAAAGAACAAAAAAAGTAAATTACACGCTTTTACTGCTCTCGGTCTAACCTAAGGCTTGCTGATTTTGGTCGCTTTTGGAATACTGTGTGGCTGAGTTAGAGGCCAATTAATTCAGCTTCTTCACTTTCATTAGAAGAAAAAGATGTGAAGTCCTATCTTGATTGTTGTGGGTGAGAACAACACAAATTGACTAGCTAATAAGTTTTGTGAGAGGCTTAAATTAATCTAAAAATGAGCTGCTAGTGGCAGTGATGCCAACATTTCCACTGTGTCTTTCCTTTGCAGCCCTTTCCTGAGCAGTCCTGAACACCTGGTTAGCAGCCTGATGCTCAGGCTCAGTTCCTTGATGTGCCTGAAAAACACATCTGATGGGAGCCTGATTTCAGCTGAATAACTTGCCCTTCACTGGTGCTGGTGCAGGGGAGCATTGGGAAGGCAGGAGGTGGGACTGTTCCTTTCAATAGCGGTGGGATCTTACTTGCGGTCTTTAGAAAATCACCACATGGCAGATGAGAATTAAGTAGCACATATCTTAGAGATTTAGACCTCCCAAGAGACTAGTCATTCCTTGGGATGTGACATTTGTCCTTAAAGAGTTTGGTTTGTACTCTTCCAATCTGAAGTAATTAATTTTATTTTACCCTTTTTTTAAAACCACTAATTTTCTTAAATACCTCTTTCCTGACCTTTACTTTTTTTGCCTGTCGCACCACTGAGCAGAACTCAAATAGCTCCAGTTAAATAAAAACAACGTGTAATTAAAATTAAATAGTTTCACCTGTGAAATCTTACCTCGAATTTCATGTCAACTTTGAAATTAAGTTACTATGTCAAAAATCCTTTTACAGAGATAGGAAAAATTAACAATTTGCTAAATGACATCTAGGTTTAAGTTTTATTGGAAGAGCGTTAAGCTTTTGTTTTTGAAAATGGGGACTTTACCAATGCTTATAGACAGTGAATGTCTTGTGGAGTTTTGAATACAGACATGTCTGCTTTTAACATAGTTTAAGCTTTAAAGTACCATTTGTGGAGTGTGAGTGTTATATAAGAATACGTAGATACCCAGGCTAGATAACTGTTCTGTTCTGATACATATTTATGGTACACAGACCTTCCTGGGGAGATGTGATGATGGTGCTTGGCTCTTGGTTTGTTTTGCTACTCTTTGAGATTGGGAAACTGAGTAAATATCCTTTTAAAGAACTTTGCAAAATGCCAAGCCATTGTTTTGGTGCATGGAGAGTTACTTCTGTAAAATATTTGGTATTTTTGTCCTTTTTTCCAAACAAGGAGTACAAAAGAACATTCAAATCTACAGCTGTGGTGGGAGGTTGTGGTTTCTGCAGGGACACCACGTACATTCCATCTCATGGAATGCACTTGGTGTGACATTTAACAAAATGTTGCTGAACAGCTTTGAGAAAGACCAGCTTAATTGTAAAGACGTATGCAATGGGAGCCCTTCCTGCAAGATGGCATGCCGTTCCTACAGTTCAGCCAAGGTAGAGAATGGGATTGTGCTGCCGGAGAGTGTTCTCCAAGTATTTGTGGCTTAAACCAAATTACAGGAGGCATGTTTCTGTGTATCCCAGAAAGCAGAAGGATTACCTGATGAGCAAATCGAAATTATTAATTCAAATAAGTAAGATGAATTGCTTATTGTTCTTCAAATGTTTATGTAGTCATGTTGAAAACTGCAGCTAATCTGCAGTCTTTTACTGTCTGCTTTTTATGCTAATATGGTGTCATTTGCAAAGGTCTAGGAAGGAAGCTTGTTATTGGATTTATTGATCTTTGCGGCTATTCAATAGCTGCAAAATAGTTTCCAGAGATGGCAAAACAAACTCATATTTCTAACTTGAGGTGGTGAATTTGGATGTTGCCCTTTGTCTATTTCTTAATGAAATTGAACAAAGACCATAGGAACTGTGAGTTGGTTTTTGTGTCTTTTTTTTGTTATGATAACAAACCTTACCAAAATATTTCTCAAGCCCTAACAGTTGTATTTGACAAAGTGTGTGTGGCTTTGGGAGAGGGAGATTGGTAACGGTAACTTTATATCCAGAAAGAAACTGTATGGATAGAATGTGGTGGTGATTATGGCATATAATCAGTGAGAGATAATTACAAATTTAATCTCCAGTGTATCAGCTGTGAGGTTTTCCAAATAATAGAATACTGTCTCTTGTAAAAATAAAAACTTTTTAATAGGACTGATGGATTTCCTAAGGATCTGCCTGTCATGCACTCTGTTCTCTGCATTTCTTCCTCACTGGAAATATTAGATTGTAATTAATGCAAGATGACAAGTATTTTACATGTTTCTATTTTGATGAGGGGCTAGAATTTTCAATATTACAAAAAGAGTTCACAAAGAATTTAAGAAAATCCCAGAAGCAAAGGAGATAATAAAATCTAGACAAAATCTATCTTTAGAAATGGCAGTCAGGAGGAGTATAGAAATTGATGTTGAGAAGTATGTTTTAAAGACTGCAGGTTTAAGCCAAGACAATTTATTGATGAATCTGTAAAATACAATGGTGTATGGTTTTATCTAGGGTTAATGAGCACTCCTGAGACATTGGGAGAACATCAATCCTGAAATAAAATGTAATTTAAAAAAATCTTATCCAAGCCTGTTTTAGAGGAACATCATAGATTTTGAAAGTAGGCATAACTTAAGTCTTCATACATCAAAGAACTCAGTGTTTGTGCTTCTCTCAGATAGGTAATGAAGGTCAATAGTGTATTTTTACTTTTCCATTTCTGTCTTTGCTTCATCTTCATTCTGAATGTGAACACTTGGCTTCCTGAAACTGCTGGCAGTGTGTTAGTCTTCTGGGGAAGCGCAGCTGAAGGAGCACAGGAGCTGACTTCCAGTCGGCAAAGTATATCAAAGCTTCTCTAATTGTTTTTCTCCATCTGTGCTTTTCTGCAAGAGCGCATCCTTATCATCAAGCTACCTCATTGTGATATGCTAGTTTGTGGTTTTGAGAGAAGGGCTCTGTTCCTTTCCCATGCTTTCCTGGTATTGCATGTTCTAGAAAACTTAAAGGTGCGTAATAATCTCTTGGTGTAGATTCTGTCTCTTTGTTTGTTTTATGCATTTCACTGTTGTAATGTAGTGGAGAGGTCAAGAGCTAGAATGAAAACTGTGTAATAAATAAGTTGTGTTCAACTTCTTTACCAGGACTATAGGCCCATTTGTACAAACCTGTTTTCTAGCCAGTTGGCCTCATGCTTTTTACATTTATTTGTTTGGTGGTTTTTTTTTTTGGTTCCCTACCCCGCCCCATACCTATCAGATTGTGTTAAAAATAAAGACATTTTGGGAACTCTGTTTTAAGTTCTGACTTGTATTTAACTACTGTAAATCTGGTATCTGTTGGTCTCCTGCCATTACTGTTTGATGAAGGCAACTTTCTGTTCTCTGGTATTTGTATTACTGGTTGGTTTGTTTGTTTTTAAACAGAGCAGTACTACACCCTACAAAATAAAGGGTCGAATAAGCTACACGTTAACGCATGTCTGCACCATGCAGTGGATTGAACACGAAGCCTGGCTCATGTACCTGCAAACCACAGGGCAAGTCAGAGGCATCAGTTTTCAGCCAGCAGCAGTGTGGTGATATCCGCAGCATGATGTGCTGGGCTATCAGGTGTCTCATAGTGTTCCATCATCAGTCAGTCTGGTTCAGACACTAGCTTGGCTTGCTTCAGCTCAGGTTTCTCTGCCTTGTTCTACGTTTTATGAAGCAGTTGTGCCCTAGCTTGTCAAATGATGTGATGTGTCCTGATCTCTTCCCCCGATACAGAAAGTCCTCCTACGTGCATCTATTTGATGCTTTTTAAATCTGGATTGTCTAGAATGGTGCATGACACTCTTGAGAAAGTCTTGCTGAAGCAATTACAAGTGCTTAAAATGTTTCCTTGTCTATTCTGGAAACACCTGTCATGATATATCCTGGCATTGAATTTTGTCTTTTTCCCTGCCATAGTCCAATGATGGCTCATGCTGGGGTACCTCCTGCTTACCCGTCTTACCCATACCGTTGGATATCTGTGATGCATTGTCTCTGCATTTCTCTACTTTCAGTTGTTAGATCATGCTTTGGAACTAATTTTGAATGTTCTGTTTCCCTTGCTTTTTAAAACTTCATTTTATTTTAACTTGTGTTTGACTAATTATCTTTCCCTTGCTTTTTAAAACTTCATTTTATTTTAACTTGTGTTTGACTAATTATCTCCTACATATGAAACCCTTTATCTGATAATAGAAAAAAAAATTCTACATGGTATATTTATTGCACAGTTACATCTCTATAAAAATTAATATTTTCTGCTAGTCTCTAACAATGAGAGACAAGACTGGAGGAAAACATAATTTAGGAGTGAAAGTTTGTCTTGCCAGATACACTTTTTATTGTATTTCTTGTTCTTTTTTTAATTGACAGCCTGTCATACAATCCCTCTTGCTTATTTAATTTGGTTGTAGGCTCTCCTGTCACAATATGGCCATGAATATTTCATTGTATGTTTGAAGAAGTGCCTTGCTGAAAACGGTAGAAGTCATGGTTTCCAATTCCATCTAGTTTGTTCTTTCACATAACTCAATTGACCTCATCATGTTTCCAGAGTTAAACTAACATTACTTAAAGAAACAAAAAGCCGTAAATTTATATAGGACTCCTGTTATTACATTGCTGTTGTTATATAATCATACACACAAATGGACGTACCAGCAGCAGAGTCTTGATTTTAGGCTGTGATTTTTAAACCTGGTAACTTTTCTTTTACATGGAGATCTTTGCTTTTGCCTTGGCTTGATCTTTTCTGTTTATTGCTACTGGTAATGAGGCAATCCTCTTCGGAAGCTCCAGCTGTTCCTGGTCTTTGCTTATTTGAAAAATCCTCTTAGCAGAGGAAATGTTGTAAAGCTCTGCTTCTGTCTTGGCCAAAAGAAGTGTACTGGAGGGGTGTGTGGAGAAGAAAATGGGAGGTTTCTGGAGGAATAATAATCTGTTAGAAACCATAAATGTTTGGGAGATGGGCTTTCATTATAAAGCTACTTTGATGCGGTAAATGTCTGTTTGCTATGCAGTGAGTATACTGCTTAAAAACAACGTTGCTGGTTTGTTTTAATTTTCTTATTGTAAACCCTCAAATTAGGATACGGTCCATCTTTTCAGTCAGTGTAATCTGAATCTGATTTGAGAAAATCGGTGTTAACCACCCTCCTTACCATGGTGGAGATAAAACTGCCAAGATATGAAATGCTGATAGGACATGCTGAACTACAACCAAAAACCCCTTCACTGCTGCTTTTGGCTGTCACGTCGGTGTGCGAGCACGTTTGCTTGTGCTGCCCAGGAATGCCAAGTCATGTGAACACCCAAGTCACACAGGCTGTAGTATTGCAACATGTGCTGCAAGTTAAATTCACAGAACAAATACATCCATTCTGCATTTCATGGCTTAGAAATTTTAATTTGTGTTTCTTCTAGCTTCTATTTTATCTAAGACAGACTGGTTTTTTTTTTTTTCTTTTTCTTTTCCTTCTGAATGTTTGTTCTTTCAGTCTTTGTTAACATCTAGAAATAGGATGAGTAGCAGTTTGCCTTCAGTTTGGTGTAGTCTCAAGATTGCTTCCTTTAAGCACTTGGTAATTAATCAGAGATGGTGTAAAATTACAAATTGGTAAGGTTTTTAGGTATATTTAAGCACAGCTAGTCAGTAATAAGAAGATAAAATAAATGAAGGTGTACTTCTGATGTTTCAACTCTGTGTAGGTGTTCTAAGAGAGAAACAAGTTGGGGCTTAGTGCTCTTGGAAAGGCTGTAGACACACATGAAACTTGCAGCTGAGCAGGCGATTGAGGTGTTCACTCATTGTTACTTCTCTGTCATTTCTCTTGAAGGAGTTTACTGTCCCCTTGGATCAGCCAGTGTAATTCTTCCTAACCTGCGTTACTTTATACTCTCCTGCATGGTTTATTTTGATATAACTGCATTAAGAAACAACTACGTGTACTGATTAGTGGCAAATCCAAGGGGGGCATTGTCTGGCCTTCTGAAGTGTGAGGTTGCTGAGCTTTTGGAGGTAGTAGCCTCAGCAATGCCTCGCTTGCTGTGTAGCCTGAAGAGAGTGAATTGCACTAGTGATAATTAAACAAAGTCTTTCCAAGCATGGTCATATTTTAAATCTCAAATCTCTTTTTAATCAACACAGACTTAAATGATGTAAACAATTTATAAGCTGAAATCTATGCAGATTTTGAACTCAAGGGATTTCATACCTTATACAACTGGCTATAAATCTTTGTAACGTATATACTGTGGAAGGTCGGTAAGATTAAATGCAAGAATTTCAGAATCCTTCTGGCTAGTTTTGAAATTACTGTTACTTCCGAGAAAATAATGGGATCTTTGAAATCATGGCATTGTCGTCTTTGTAATGCAGAAATGTTAAAGGCAAACAATTTGATGGAAGATCATCCTTCAGAAGAACTTCATAGATCTTGATTTGAAGCCTCAACTTAGTGATTCATGCAAGCGCATAGATTGTGCAGTGACAATTCTTGAATTTTCAACATAGAATATACAAATGATAGAAAATATAATAGAGCGTGTGGCGTAGATGCATAAAATTAAATATCACTTGTCAAAATACTCTGTAGGGTGGTACCTCTTCTTTCTTGATAAATCTATGTGTGTGAAGTAGAGTAATACTACTATGGAATTCTAGGGACTAAATAAGACTGTAAAGGACTGAAGAAATGGCAATAAGAAGAGGGAGAAAATTAAAAGTAGCGAACACTCTAGAGCAGTTCAGATCTTACTGTTCTGTATGAGTAATAATATGTATTGTCATTTAGCACTTCATCAGAATGGTTTATGCTGCCATCATGAGGATATTTATTACAAGTAGCTGCTTCTACACTGTGGTACTTGTTAATCATTTAAACAATTCTAAGTTAAGACTGTTGAAGTTCCCTTAAAATTTTCTGTCGTATGCCTACAGAATTAATAGCATATTTTGGATAATTAAATTAGTTAAAAAATAATAAAACTTTAAAAATCCTTCAAGCACAAGCATTTGGAAATAAGGTGGAATGTAAAATGAATCTGGGTAGGTCTGGTGTTTGGGGTTTTCCACTTTGGAAGATTTTTTTTTTTTTTTTTAAGAAATCCAGTGAAGCCTGCAGTATACTTCTGACATTTTGAATTAAACCACAGGACATCTTCTGTAGTCTTCTAGATCCTTACACTGTTTTTAGTCTGCAATGCAGAAGGAAAAATGTTGTAGAATAACACATCGTTTATGATTTGAAGTTTATGATGTATGTTTAAGCTGAACAAACACTTTGAAGTTTCTGAAATGGAATTGCAGTGCTTTTCTCTATCTTAGATGGCAAAATTAATCTGTTGGAACACAAGTAAACTGGGAATGGCTTTGACATTTTAGGATATTAAATCAGGAAAAAAATCAGAATTTTAAGTATCACATGTGGTCTTAGTAGCACTTTCACACAGTCTCTGGTATTCCAGCTGTAATTTCTTTATTAGTACCAAACATGTCACGCATGACGGGGAATGTTTTCTTGGTCTAGAGAGGCCCACTGGAGTTTTTCTTGTGCTTTTAAGTACTTCTAGAGCCATTTTAATTTGAGCTTCTTACAAAATTGCTTTTCTGTGCCAAAAGCTTAAACTTTATGAAAACTCTTCAGTCTTCACATGGCTTCAAAATATTTCTATATGCAGAAATGCTGTTTAGCAAATTGATACTTCTTTGGATTTATTCTGTTTTAGATGATGTAACAAATCCGGGGAACAGGTCCACAAATCATCACAGGCATCTTGTGCGACCTCCTTTCTTTTTAAAGGACATCAGTAACATAGATCCTGGAGTTTAAGGTTTCCTTCTATTAACTTATTTGGAAATTTGAAAATTCTACCTCATTTTATGCTTAATATTTCTCTTGTCATTGTTAGTGTAAAGGCTAATCTGTTTCCCCTTCCTGCTTTTTTAAGTGAGAAAACTGTTTAGGTATAAGAGTAACTGTGAAGCAAGTTTGAGATCTTCAGCTTGTTCAATCTAAATGCTGGGGGAAAAGAGGTGATCCTGTTTATTTTTGCATTTTTAGCGTATTTATCAACTATTCCCTTTTAGGATTTAAAATCAGCATGTAAAAAGCTGTGTACTTCTTGGTAATGAGATAATTCTGATGTTTGAATGAGTGGTAGAGATACGAAACCTAGCATTTTCCATTAAGCCAATATTAAACTTGAAACAGGTTGAGAAGAAATACCTCCATTAGGAATGGCCAGAATTTCTTGGGCATGTATATAATAAAAATAATAATAAAATCTGATTTCCACGTGCCTGAAGATTTCATGTTATACACAGTTCCTAAATTCAGAAGGCCAGAAACAGTAGCTGAAGTATTGGGAGATCACATGGAGGAGAAAAATGAGCCACTAGGTTGGTGAACTTGTGATAGAGAGAACTGGGAAAATCTGGGAAGAGAAGCAGTTGCTCGAATATCCAAAAAAAACAGGACAGAGCAGTCTAAAAAACATTACTTAGCAGATGTGTTGATTTCTATAGGCAAAAATATTCCTTGCACACAGAGGTTGTAAGAATTTATTGTACTGGTAGTTCAATATGGAGAAGGCATTTCTGGCAAGTTCTGAAAAGTGCTCAGAAGGATGGGACACTGGGATTTTGGCAATTACATGCAGCACCGCAGGAAGAAATTCATCCCCTTCCACCCCATGTAGTTTGTGGGAATGAACATGTGGGAACTGGTATCAGGCTATAGGAATAATTACTGTCCCATTTGTATAAAGTAGAAGAGTGAATGTTTGTCAGCTCGGTGCAGCTGGAATACAACAGCTTCTTTCTCATGTTGCTCTAAACCTTGTATGTGCTTGTTTTGGGTTTGGATGTACCCCTAGGAAGTACTGTCTGGGACATGTTTGCTGATGGAACATCATGTAAACATTATTTCAAAGCAAGAAGAAGTTACTGTTGTCTGCTATTAATGATTCCAGCTTAAATTATTTTGTAGTAAGCAGAGATCAGCATTATTTTTTAAACCTTTTGAGCACTTGCAATTAAATGTGAAGTAATGAAAAGCAAATGTTGAGTTAGGATGGATTGTCACTTACTTGCTTGATCTCATCTTCTGTTAGGTTTTAATGCAGACACTTGTATAGCATTTACTCCTAGAACCACTTCTTTGCATATATTTTCATATCTTATTTATAAGGTAAATAAGGAGTAATGGGAGTATTTTCAAACGTTGAAGTTTTTGATCCTGTGGTGATGAGTAAACTTTTTCTTAAGCTTTTATTTTAATTTCTAACACATATGTTCGGTGAACTGGAAATGACACAGAAGGCGTACAGTTTTAAGTTTTATTGCTTTATTATATTTTTAAAGTTATATCCCTTAATATAAAGAGCATGCTACTTTGGGCTTTTATTTGCATTGCATTTCATTTGTCATAACATTTTTAAAATGACTACTATATGTAAATATAATTAAATTATGCTTAAGCGATAAAGATGGACCTCTGGTGTCATGCCTTGCGTATTGCTCTTCTGAGCACAGCTGTAGTACAAATACAGATAATGGTGAAGAGCATTTCAATGATGAGAGTTAAGTCGTAGCAGCTTCATGATAAATAACACCCCTCTTAGCCCCCTTCTCCTCCCAAATACAGAAAGCATTTCAGTCATGTGGTTGTAAATAGTATTTTCACAAAGGGCTCTCTGTGTATCTGCAGTATAACAAAATTAATAGAAAATACATTTTCTATATTTTGGTATAAATGGCAGAGAATGTGTTGAGTCTCTCAAAAGCTGCGGGTTGCCTAATATATAATTTTAAATGAACAACATTTTAGATAAAATAAGGCAAACACTTCTCTTGCAACTGGATTAATTAGGAAGAGCTTTAAGGCAAATCTAATAGAAACAGTGTGACCTACTTAAATTAGCATAACATGTTAGATAATTGTTTTAACACAGCATATTGTTGAGACAAAATTAAATTAACAAGAGCACCTACAGCAAGTATTCTGATTGGTTTGTGTGGAAATTTTTCACAGAAATGTTTTAAACTTATTAAAGTGATTGGACCAGAAGTCATTTTGTGATAGGCAGTATTTTGAAGGCAGTTTTAAAATAAAGCATAATAATTCTAGAAAATTCAGTTACTTTGAAGTAGCATTCATGGAATATGTCAGGGCTTTTAAAATAAATCTAATATCTCATGAAACTGCAGAGATTTTTAATTTGTACCTCTGAGGAAGAACTTAACAGATTTAATCCACTCATCCCAAAAGTGCTCCAACATCATAAGAACTTCCATGAATATCATGCTTGAAATAACTGTATCTGCTTTGCTTTGAGTAATTGATTATCCTGAAAGGTTATATCTTATTTGGTGTTATATGTCAAGATAATGGGAAGAAACCCAGAAGGTGATTGTCTGGAAACGTAATTATGCAAAGCTGCTGTCATCTGAGCCACAGAAGTTGTGTGGCCAGGGACTCTTGTTGAGAGCTAATTACAATAATGCAACTCTATTAAAACATCAGTTTCCTTATTTTAGGAATTATCTGGGATACAATATCAAACTTATAGTTTCCTGATCTTTGGTATTTAAATTTAGTGCCTTTATCTTGAAACATGAAAGAATGATGGCGCTAAGTGCTTGCAATCATGCTGGGGCGTCTCCAGGAGTGAGTGGTTTTAACAGCACTGTAAAATCAGCTAACATTAAATGCTCAAACTTACACCAGTTACATAAAAGGAGCTAATCGTGGTTTGTGTCTCTTAAGCCAGTCTGAAACACTGAAATTGATTTAGAGACTAGCTCTAGTGCTATTTGTACATGTGGCTGACTGGTTGGGAGGAAATGATGGCAATGAAGTAGGCAGTCTTCTGCTCTAGCTTCTTCCCACCCCTTCCTTTCTTTCCCTTGGCAGAAAGGACACGAGTGAAGGTGTTAATGATTTTTTTTCAGCAAATGGGGAGAGGGCAGACGTGGTCCTTTTTAATGACTCTGCTTCACTTTTGAACGCTTATGAATGCTTCGGGCTTAATCATGAGAGCAGTTAATGACTGGCTGAAGCTGACGGTCTGTAAACTCTGCTGTGAAAAAGTATTATCTTTGGTATGTATTGGTGTTCAGTCCTTGCAAAAAGGTTGTAATGGTTCATTAAAAATGCTGTATTTTTCCCGTGTTTCATGTACTAAATGCCTGAAGTAATATTAGGATTTTGTACTGATGTCTTCCTAAGCTTTCTGAGTTTTCCATTCTGTAACTTTAAATCACAGTGTTTATTTAGTGCCTTGTTTTTCAAAGTTTGCTTTGTGATTGGAATAACCTGCCTGAAAGTTGAGTACTGTTATCTTAAATAGTTAGGGCAGTGAATGTTGGATATTCCTGGCACATACTGTTAACACTGAGTCTCTCTCCGTACTTACATTCCAGGTTTGTGAAAGATCCTGATGAGAAGGATAGGATTGTTTCTTGGTCATTGTGAACTTTGCCTTCAAACTGATGATTAATTCTTATCAAAGAGAATAAATATTTGCATTATTTCCAAAGTATGTAAACATATTTTATTATGAGAGATGAAGAGTGGAAATATTTGTAATGCCTTCTGAAGTAATGAAATTTCTCTAGCAATCAAAAAGCTCACTTGTGAATGAAATCATGCCTTAGGAAAATATCTGGCTGTGTCTTACAATGGCGAGTGATAGGTATTATTGTCCAGGTTTGTATCTGTATCCTTATTTTTATCCTTGTTCTTAGGGGATGAAGGGGGGAAAAAAGCTCTTCTTTTTTGGTAAAGCACCTGATGTTAGTCAGGGGTTATAAACATGAATCATTTCATTTCAATGGCTTCAGAAGATTAATCAAAATATAATTAGTGATTTTTATTTGTATGTGTAAGTCCACGTACGTTTTAACCTACTTCTCTGCTCTGTTTTGCATAGAAATGCATCCCATGCCCTTGAAAAGCATGTGGCGCGTTACCTTGCACGCTGCCATTCCTAAGCTTTCAGAGATTTAATTTTTTTTTGTATTTCCATAAGTCTCATTGTTATGTTAGAATTCTGTGCAGTCCGTTCAGTTCGTAACACTGTGACTGTGATTCAGGTCTGTGTTGTATGTTGGATCATTTCATGGTTAAGTGTAATTTCTTCCATTTCAAGATTCTGTATGATAATGGAAATCAAAAGAATGTAATGGCATATAAATGATTCTTTAGCATTGTTTTATTCTGAGATTAAAGTGACACGCTAAAGGATGTGCCATAATTAAATAAAATAGTTTCTTACACCAGTACAAGAATGAAGAGTTTTAACAGTTAACTGTTTAAAAAGACTAGTATGAAGTATTCACATTTCAGAGAATAGTTTAGATTTCTCTTTAGTTTGTAGTGCAGAAATGTCATTTAGTGCCACATGAACTGACCTAGCAAACTAAAGTTTTCCTATGCAAATCAAATTTCTTAAGTGCAGTGAACAAATAGAAGTATAATAAAAAGTGCCATCTGTCTAATTAAGCATATTAAACATTTCTTCAGGGAGGCTGGGATAGTATAAACTTGATTAAAACTGTGTATATGATGTTTCTGTCTTTTAACTAAAAAACACTCACCCAGCTTTTCGTAGTCCAGGTTGTGCCTGTGGGGCAAATCAGTAGATGTTATCCAAGGACTCAGAGATACAATAACCTGAGCATTAAAAAGAGAAACAACCTAAGTAAGGTGATAGTTATAAACAAAGAATTAATCTTGAACCAATGTAGTTATGGAATTCTCAAAATATTTTATGTCGGTTTAGTGATGAATTTGTTATCTTTCCTGGTTCTGAACTTTATTTTTTTTTCATCCTCATAATGACCTTCAACTGGTTTTTAATATGCTGGAGTCGATACTAAAAATATTTTATCAAGAATATTTCAGATTACTTGTAGCAGTGATATTAAATGAATGCAAGCCAGCTCTGGTTTAGAAGCCTTAATTAGGAAAGCTTATTTTGG
This sequence comes from Streptopelia decaocto, assembly GCF_964273445.1. NCBI lineage: Eukaryota > Metazoa > Chordata > Aves > Columbiformes > Columbidae > Streptopelia > Streptopelia decaocto. The sequence continues at coordinate 54,752,031 of NC_138661.1, forward strand.
AAGTGGGTTCATTTATCACCCTGACCACAGAAGTTTGTACACTCTACAATTTCTTTTTACTCATGCTCTTTTGAGGAACATCAAATTATACAAATTTCCAACTTTAAACTGAAATGACAGTGTTTCATTTGTCTCCAATTGTAATGCTTTTCTATAATCTGATATGTGGATTTGCACAATTTACAAGGCATGGAAGTTACAGTTTATTTGCTCTTAAGAATTTTGAATATATTATTCTTATGGATAAGAATTCCTGAGGGCTGTTAACCTAAAATGTGAGTTAAAAGGACTCTGTATGACAGTCCTCTTATTTAGAAGACTTTTTCTTTTTTATTCTAAATATCAAGCATAGACCTCAGCCTTCCTTATTTGCAGTCCTATGAGTTGTATGTTATTCACTCTGGAGCTTCGTCAAGGGCCAGCAAGCTGAAGCTTGGATGCCATTAAATAGGCATTGCTTAGTTTGTATTAATGAGTTGGTGTCTGTTGGAGACAGAAACTTACTACATTCTGGTAGCTCCAGTAAATGAAGGTCTATTTGGGTCACAGTAGAGGGAAGCCTGCCTTCTAAATTCAAAATAATTTAAAAAATTACTTATCAGCATTCTGGCTTCCACATATGTTTGTAGTGACTGTTTTTATTAAATAACTTTAATTTGCATGCATCCATACTCAGTGAAATACTGGATTTCCTGTTTGTTTTTAGCAAAAGTTAATTCCTTTAAAGTTTATTTGGCTGACTCTTTTTTTTTTTTTAAATTTATTCCATCATTTTGGTTAGTTTTCTGTTCAGCATTTTTATGGCACTTGGCAGTAAATATTTGTCTCTATCCAGTATAATTCATTTTTAAGTAGGATAAAGTAGCTTAATCCTATTTCAGGCTCTGTGTAATTTTTTACATAATACTGTCCTGTCTTCATGAATGCCTTTTTTTGTTGTTGTTAAGAAGAGTTATTTCAGATTTATGAATATGGAATTATTTCATAGAGCGAGAGAATGTAATTTGATTCTCTGATTTTCTTTGAACTGAAATGTAGAATACCTGCTGGTTCTACAACACATGAGATTTATACTCTTGTGTTTACAAATGCAGTAAGCAGGAAATGGAGTGAACACTCCCAAATGGTCTTTGAAGACGGTCAATGCCTCGTACAGGTCTTAAAAATCTTTGCTCTGTAGAACGGTTTGGAAAACTCTTGTATAGACAGGTCTTGTATAGACAAGTCCCCCCCAGGTGGGATTCTGGTTTGGGCTTCTTTAGTGTTTTTTTGTTTTGTTTTACTTGTTTGTTTGTTTCTTTCTTTCTTCCTGGGGTGGGGGGGTGCTGCTTGCTTTGTTTCAGAGTTCAGAGTTTTCTATCTGGCCAGTGCTGCTGCTAGTGTGAAGTCACAGCCTTACAGTTCTGCTAGCCCTGGATTTCAGGCACATGAACCTGCCACCTTTCTCCACCAGACTGGTGTACCCAGCCTGGGCTTCCTCAGTGCATTGCAAGTGGCAGCCCTTAGAATTTGTGTATCCTGTAAAGCTGATGGAAGGTGTTTAGTCCTTTTTAGCCACCTCCTTCCAAAGGCAGTGTGAGAGCAGTGTCAGGCCAACCAGACTCTGGGGATGAAATGCTGTATTGTTAATGTCTCTGCCGCAGCCTGTGCTGTGGCCTGTGAACCTCTTGCTTTCTAGCAACAGCAGTTTGCCTCTCCCCATCTATTGGCAGGTGATGGATTGCTGGTAATAAGCGTGACTGTGTGGCCAGGTGATATGTTTACTTTGTGTCATGAGGGTGGCACAGAGTGAACCTGCTGGTGGAGGATGAAATCATCCCCCAAAGATTACGTAGATTAGAATTCGAAGATACATAGTGCAGACTGTGTATATGCACAGGTACAGAACAACTAACATCTGTGTACTTCTGACTGCTGGTAGTGATCGGGTGAATCCTGGAAGTTTGTTTCCAGTTGCAGGTTGCTTGTGGCTAATGGTTTCAGTAGGAATTGGAGTTGGAGAGAAAGGCAAGGTCCTAAAGAGGGTACTTCCACTTTGTCTATGCCATGGTCAAAGGCTTTGTATATTTCATGACTGTTAGCACATAGGTTAATTTACAGCCCAGGTATTCCTCTTCTGCTCCAGCAGACATCATGGTGTTTTGTTGTTGACAAGAATTTTTCTTGCTCATTCTGCAAATTTAGCCATCTGTAGGGCAGAATGACCTGCCTGAGAACATAATACCTGGTTACATAGCAATTTCATTGCAATTTTAGGTTCACAGGCAGGAGGATTTACTGCTCTAGTTCAACAGGCCAGGGTTGTCTCTGACAGGCAGAATGCCAGCTGTGTTCAGTTGCTGATGAATCAATTGAGAACCTTTGGCCACAATGAAGAGTTGTTTTGCCTCTGCCTGAACAATGGCTAAACAGTAAAGAAGCATGAATTGCTTATCTGACATCTAGACCAAAATTGCAGTTTATTAATCTCAATTCTAGTGGATGCTTTGTTCCCTTATTTGCTATCACACAATACTTGGGAGACCCATTGAGAATTCTTGTCTGACTGTTGAAACAGCTGGTGGTAAAAGTTACCTAAGGTATCGAATAAGTGAAATAATTACATCAAGTGAAGTTTGACTGTTATGGCTCCAGGCTCACTAAATGGCTTATTTTGGTCTATGAGCTTAAGGTTTTTGTTCATGATTGCTTAGTTACCCATCCAGCCTTCTATGTTCAGAATAAAACCATAACAAGTAAGTGCTGTAAGTGAAAACAGAAACAGAGTTTTGGTTTTTGTTTAAAAATCTCTGAAGGTGTGACGTGTGAGGAGCAGGGAAGCTGCAGTGTGGAACACAGTATTGCACAGGGGTTACATGGGTGGTGATTGTTTCCGGACATGAGAGCTGCTGTTTTGGCTCTTCAGTGACACAGGTTTTACACACAACAGCAGACTTCTGTTTGCTATGAGGTGTAGTAGTAAACACCATTGTTCTAGCTCACTCCCTGAACAGATACTTTGCTATAAAGGGTTCTTTTCTGAACAGGCCTGAGTTGCTGCTGGTACATACTTCCACGTGGCCTTCCAGTCATTCTGCATTGGTCATTGTTATGGAATAACGTGCTGAAATCTGGTGCCTGTAGGTGCCATGGGACAGTACGGTGGAGGGATGATGGCAATATTAATATGTGAAGCCTGAAGAAGGATCCTGGCTCTTGAGCAGCCAGAGGAGAGTAGAAGGAATGGAGCCTTAAGCTACTTACACGTGGGGAGTGGCAAATACCAAGAAGAGTGGAAGAGACAAGAGAGGCAGGTGTGCCACCTCTGCTTTGGGCACAAAGACCAGGAAGATGTACTTTCAGGTGCTAATGGCCATGTGTGATCAGTACTTAAGCTGTGCTTTTCTACTTGATACAGAATTGGAATCTATCAGGTCAGTAGAGGCTGCATGGGCTGCACTGTAACTGCTTGTAGCTGGAATGGCTTTTGGGTAATGCTGTTTAGATTGCCTTGCAGGTCAGAGCCCTGGTGTTGGACATTTGAGCATCTTTACAACCTGTCTAGTAGTAAAGTAGCTAAGAGCAGTTTTATGTTTGGGCTAAAAATATGATGATTTTGTTTAGATGAGAATTTAATAACTTTTCCTTTTTTTTTTTTTTTTTTTCCCCCTCAAGATTAGAACAAAGACAAAAATACTGCTTCTTAATTCAAATAAGAATGTTGGAAGGACTAATATAGCAAGGAGACATATCAGTTCTAGTAACTCCATTGTGCATTCTTACATGTTTTGAGTAAGGTCTAGGCTTTGTTTCAGGTGTAGGGACTTTTAAAATCTAGCTTTAGATTCTGACAGAAAGTCGTACTCCAGACTTATTACTTTTTAAAAATCTACCTAATAAAGTATTCATTGTGGAATTCTTCCAAATCCAATCTCTTTGGACGTTCATTTTGTCAAGTAGTATTTAGCTTTTTATTGTACGTTTTTAATGACCAATTCCTGGAATGAAGTTCAGAACCCATGGAAGCAGGTGTCTGTCTTCAGGACAGTGAGTTTTAAGCCAGTGCTGCTGGTGTCTCTGTGGGACTTCTTTGTTTCTGAAGAGGAGCATGGAATGAAACAATTGTTTTCGTATGTAGCATCTTAAAATTAAGCTTCTGGATGCAGAAATGTGTCTGTACCTAAAGCAAAACCTAGTGCCATATCTTGCAGTTGCTTTTATTTCTCTAGTCCTTGAAGGACAAATCCTTAATGGAAATAAATTCCTTAAATTTCAGACACTTTATGCTTCAAGGCCCTCATTTCTACTTTATGGAGTTCCATCACTCTTACCAACCTACATGGTCACAGAGAGGACTGCATTGGCATTTTGTCTTGCAAAAGATGCCTTTCTCAAGAATTTCACATGGTACGCAAGTTGCTTCAAAGGAACCTTTTTGCAACTTGAGTGTTGCAGAAGCAGCTGAAAACCAGGTCCTGTATAATTGTGACATGTTTTCATATCTGGAAAATTAGGTTTGGGAAGAGATTTTTCTCTCTTTAAAGTGTATGCAAGGAAGAATGCAAGCATTTTGCCTCTGACAGGCTTCCCTAAAATGAAGGAAAGAGTGATCTAGAATGGGTAGGTTTTACATTTCTGTGCTCTGATTTCATCCCAGGGTGGGCTCTGTTGGGCAGTGCCTCTGTTGTGCGGAGGGTGCTGAGCTCCAGCTGTGATGGTGGGTTGAGAGGAACAAAGACAGACTTATGAGGACAGAGGATGGAGGATTGCATAGTGCCTGAATAGTCTTAAAACCTGGGTGTTGTTTCTGGTGTTGGGTAATAGCCAGTGGAGTTCATATCTCACACCTGGATACCAGGGGAAGTTTAAGTAGATATCACACACCACCCCACACACCTTCACCCCGACTCCTGTACTTTTTCACCTGACCTGTCCAGCCTCTGAATGACTAACATGGGACCCAACTGCAAATTTAAAACTCCTTCCAAAGGAGATTTCACTTATTTTTTTATCATGAGTATTTTTTTATCATGAGTATTCAGTTTGAGAGGAGAGCTTTACACTCAGTGTTCCCTTCTAAAAATACATAAGAAACAGACAAGCTTGAGAAACTAAGCGGAGAGTCTGGCTTTTCTTGAGAATCTTGACTTTTGAATGAGTTTTGTGTCAGTATGACCAGGTGTATTTCAGGCCGTGACAGAATATGGATGGGAAACTTCACTGTCTTTGTGGAGTGTGAAAGTCTTAGTTGTTTAATCAACTCTTGCTTGCCGTTTGGGATGTTTGCTTCTTTTTACAGATATTACTGGGAATGATATAAAGATGATGGAGGGTGAGGATGGGTAGCAGACGGCAGGCCATTTATCTAGCCTACAGATGGCTAAGCTGAACAAGCTTGTAATAGGCCTACCCACCTAGTGCCATGTAAATGGTAAGAAAGCTGCCTGAACAGCAGCAGGGAAAGAGGGGCTGGAGAAATTGAAAGCTACCGAAAGGTGAAGAGAGCAACCACGTATTAGGACGGCAGGTAAATGGGAAATTTTGAAGACTGGAAGGTGAGGTAGGGGAGGGGGAGGAGGTAGATGTAGTTTTGGCTTTGGAGAACCCAGTTTAATTGAAGTCAGAATACAAACATCTTCATGTGCTGTCTGTTTTCTTTCAGAGGTTACTCACTTTATTTTTCCTTAGGTAGCCCACCTGAAAAGAACTAATCTGCTTATGTGACAGTGATCACTTGAGTTTTCTTAGGAAATGAGACTAAAAAAAAATCTTAGTTCTTTTGTTTGATCAACAGGTTCAGGAGGGCAGCAGAGATTTTGCATAATCATTGAACCCACTAGTCTGCCTCAGAAAAGAGCGAAGGTTATCCTTCAGCTGGGTGAGATAATGCTTTCTCACATGGATGTTTTCTCCCAAGTTCTGGTGTTGTTTTCAAATCCTCTTTCCAGTGCTTTTCTGTTATAACTTCTGTTGGTGTTGGTTTTGGTTTTCCCTATATAAGTACCCGGTTAGTCTATAACTCTGGATCAGTTTTGGGTTTTCAGTGATAGTGTCCTGCTTCAGCTTCAAATTTGCCATTATTCTTCAGTGGTTTTGTTCCCTATTCTTGTGTTTTCTACAGAGAGGGGAAAAAGAAGACTTTCTATTATGTCTTCTAAGTACTACTCATTATATTGAGTATCTTGGTAATATTTTCCTTGTAAGTAATACTGATATTTTCAAACATCATGTAATAATTTTCCCCTATATAATATTTTCAGGGAAAATATCAAATAGAACACTTTGTATGGGAGTAAATTACTGATTGATGGTATTGATGTTACAATAGTTTCTGCATGGCACTTAATTGTGTTGTTATGAATACTAAGCATTTTAGATGCATTTAGATATAGCATCAAATAACTGTCGACAATGTTTCTGCTTTTACCTCTAGACTTGATGAAGTTGATCTAGATTCCAGTAATGTGGTTACTTCTGTTCCTCCTTCAGTCTGCCTTTTAGATTTAAACTAATTTTCCATTAGTTTACCAAGGACGCTACTTGTTCGAAATACCTGAAAGTGGTCATGAGCTTGCTCTTCTCCAGTCTTTCAGCCTGTCCCTGCTTTTTGAATCATAGAAATGTAGAATAGTTTGGGTTGGAAGGGACCTTTAAAGGTCATCCAGTCCAACTCCCCTGCAATGAGCAGGGATATCTCCAACTAGATCACAGAATCACAGAATCGACTGGGTTGGAAAAGACCTCAGAGATCATCAAGTCCAACCCTTGGTCCAACTTCAGTCCATTTACTAGATCATGGCATTAAGTGCCATGTCCAGTGTCAGTTTAAAAACCTCCAGGGATGCTGAGTCCACCACCTCCCTGGGCAGGCCATTCCAATGCCTGACCACCTTCTCTGTAAAGAATTTCTTTCTAATATCCAGCCTAAATTTCCCCTGGCAGAGTTTAAGCCCATGCCCCCTTGTCCTATTGCTAACTGCCCGGGAGAAGAGACCAATCCCCACCTGGCTATAACTTCCCTTCAGGTAGTTATAGAGAGTGATGAGGTCACCTCTAAGCCACCTCTTCTCCAGACTAAACAACCCCAGCTCCCTCAGCCTCTCCCCATAGGTCTTGTGCTCAAGTCCCTTCACCAGTCTTGTTGCTCTTCTCTGGACCCGCTCCAGTACTTCAATATCTTTCCTGAACTGAGGGGCCCAGAACTGAACACAATACTCCAGGTGTGGCCTCACCAATGCAGAGTACAGGGGAAGGGTCACTTCCCTTGTCCTGCTGACCACACTATTTTTGATACAGGACAGGATACCATTGGCCTTCTTGGCCACCTGGCCACGCTGTTGGCTCATGTTGAGCTTCCTGTCAATTAGTACCCCCAGGTCCCTTTCTGTCTGACTGCTCTCCAGCCACTCTGTGCCCAGCCTGTAGCGCTGCAGGAGGTTGTTGTGGCCAAAGTGCAGGACCCGGCACTCGGCCTTGTTGAACTTCAGCCCATTTTTCCAGCCTATCCAGATCCCACTGCAGAGCCCTCCTGCGTTCCAGCAGGTTGACATTCCCTCCCAACTTGGTGTCATCAGCAAATTTGCTGATGATGGTCTCAATCCCCCTCATCTAAATCATCAATAAAGATGTTAAACAGGACTGGACCCAACACTGACCCCTGGGGGACACCACTAGTGACTGGTTGCTCAGAGCCCCGTCCAGCCTGGCCTTGAATGTCTCCAGGGATGGGGCATCTACCACCTCTCTGGGCAACCTGGGCCAGTCTTTACCACCCTATTTCTTCTTCAGTGCAGGAATTTTCTTAGTGCAGAAAGATTCTTCCTTGAAGTGCAGATCTACCTCAGTTAAGTATTGCATGCCTTTTCAACTAGCAGCATTAAATGCTGTAACGCCTGACAGGTCCCTTACTTCAGTATTAAGGTCACCGTAGATTCTGGAACGCACAGTATTTGTGCCTCAAACTTATTTTCTTTGTTTAATTTTGTTACAGGAAAGTAATGAGTACTACATGACATGCTATGCCAAGGAATACTAATGTGGTTATTACTAAGTGAGTTTGTTGGCCCTGAAACACCAAAGTAAAATTCAAACAAACGTGACTGCACAAAACCCACTTGTCTCTTTTACTGGAGGTGGTGTTTGACAAGTCAGAAGTTGTTCTATATTGTAATCAATCCTGTATGTGGAAAGAAATTAAAGGGACACTTGGTAAATGTTGGGTGTCGTCGTGGAGGCTTTCTCTTTGGCCCTTACCAGATTTTCTCTTCTCCCTTTCACCCTCTTGTGCCACAGTTTCCTTTCCTGTTTCCAAATCACTGAGGTGGCATGATGTGTACCAGTGAAGGATTCTGCTTCTCTCAAGTTCACCTCAAGTTCAGTTTTTGTCTGCCTATTGTCATCTCACTTATCCTCATATTTAAATGATATGTAATGCTGTCCACCCATTTAAAAACTGTGTAGTTTCCACCACATTTTAAAATTTAAATGCCTTTTATATTTAAATTGAAATTTCAGAGCAATAATACTTCTGTCGTGTTAGAGCTGGGAGCAGGAGACAAAAAGAAAGCTTTATTCTGAATATTCCCACACATCTTTTCCCTCAAATGCTACAGCTGTTTTTTTCCTTCATAAATCTTTAATCAGAGGATTTCAATACTTATTTTTTTTTTTTTTTTTTTTTGTAATTAACTTTGCATCATTCCTTTGCTGTCAGCCAGTATTTTCCTTATAATGTGGATAAGCTAGGCATTAGGGTAATAAGTGATTTTTGCAAAATGGCATGATGAGCCACTGGCAGCCTCTATGACTCCTGGTTTATAAGCCTGTAATCTGCTGACTTGACACTAACTTTCTTTTCAGCTGGCAAATCAAATGGAAACACCCTAAATCCTGGTTGGGACTAAGAAGAATTTTTCTGAGATAAGAATTACTGGAGAAATGTGTTAATGCCGTGATTATCGGTGTCAAGGAGACACCAAGTAAAAACAAGAGTAAATACATAGGATAGAAATGTAAGTGCTTTAGGGCCATGCACACAAGGTGACCCATGGGGTCCAACCCAGCAGAGTGGCAGAGTGACGTTCCTGGCCCAGTGCAGCTGTGGCTACAGGGACAAAGGCTGACAGCACCTACCCCAGCAGCCCCAGTGAGGCACCAAGGAACCGTGACTTGCACAGCACACCTGGTAGAGTTTTCCTCTCACGTGCACACAACTTTTTCTTTTTGCTGTTACCTGTGTGGTTTTTGGGAGCTGTGGGGTTTGGATTTAATGCTCCATGCTAGAGATGAGAGAGATTATGTTTATAAAAGCTGCTTTTTCAAGTCTCTGTAAAAATTCACCTGATGCCACAATAACATTTGTACTTGAATTGGCTTTTCAAGCTTTTTCTTCACTGCAAAGTGACATGCCCAGAAGCTTGTATGTTTTTTCATAGAAAAGAACAAAAACTTCTCTCTAGGCAAACTGTGCTCTTTTTGTGTTATCCTGGCATTTTTATAGGACTTCAGAAACTGGTGCTGTACGCAGTGACCTGTGGTATCTGTGTGTTATTCTGTGTGTGCATTGCATTTATTGCATACAGTGACGTGTGATTCCACAAGTTGTAGCTGTTGGGAACAGTCAATTACTTGGCTGAGCTCCATGTGTGACAGTGTGCAGAGCTAATTAATAAGCATTCTCATTTTTTTGAGGACCAAGCCCTTATTCTGAAATGTGTGATAATTTTGGTCTTTTTTTTCCCCCTACTGTTTTATCTCCATTTGAAAAGTTTTGCAAATGAACCACCCTTTTTTTACACCTTGACAAGTAATAGTTATGCAATATGAAATATCACAGTGCTGTTAAAACATTATAAGAACAGTTAATATGAAAAAGAAACTAAGTATTTCACTGAGATCAGATTTAGTTTTATGCTATAAGATACATTTAAGGTAGAAGAACGAGGTTCCATTCTTTTCAGTCAGGCTTTAAAAGGTATCTAGAATAGTGGCAAACTTTTGTACCACTTTCCTGATGACTGAGATGTTGCTTATAAAGTTGTGATAAACCTGGTGAAACCAATTCAGTCTTTTTCCAAAAATAATACAAGATTATGTAGTACGTAATGGGCTAGAGTTATTAAATTCAACATTGCAGTGTCTTCCAGTGCAGCTAGCACAGATAACAAAGTAATTTTAGAATCTGTTTTATTTAATATTTTGCTTAAACTAAGCAAGTATTCATGTGAGGGCACTGTACACCTTCTTTACTCTAAGAGTAGTGTAGGTAGATAATAATTTAAGTCTATTTGACATTAGTCATGCCGCTGGGCTATACTGTGTCAACTCACACGTCTTCCTGCTTTCCAGTTGTCATTTCCTCTCCTGAGGCAGACATGCCCAAATACACTTGCATGCAACCTACCATTGTACTGTATATCAACATAAATCTTGCTTTAGGTATTTCTTTGATTTAAGCTGTAGTAAAATACTACAGGAATGAATGCACATAATTTTATTTTTGTATTCGGTAGCTTAAATGATGTGGTTTAAGATTCCACCTCCTGTCCTTCCCTCCTGCTTTCCCACAGCTGAGAGTGTAGCATGATAGGATTCTTTTTCAGCAGGGGAAAACTCAGTATGTTTTTTTCATACTACTGTAATGTGCAACGCAATCTGCTGCTGCTTATAAAACAATACTATGCATCTAACTGAAATTTCTAAAATAAATTTTTGTCACTGAGTTCAAGGTCACGGATCTCGTGCATTTTCAAGGAAATGGTTGTCAAGGGCTCAAATCGTGTTTCACCTGCAGTCTGGATGTTCATTAGCCGATAGGAGGGATTTGCGGCATTGGCAATAAGTTGTGCTGGCTGCTGGCCGGCTGCCAGAGCAGAGCTGCTGTTGGAGGCAGCAGGTCTTTCTGCCTTGCGCCAGCCTCAAAGACGCTGTGTTTTCAAGAGGAGTGTGGTGCAGGATTTTACGTTGAGTCAAAAACGACACGCTGTCCTTGCTTCACTGAAGCGATGGCATGTTTATGATTTTGTAGTATGTGATGTCAGGAGGGTGTTGGCTTTTAGGAATTTCACTGTTGAGGAAGCAGTTTGAAATGCAGGCAGAATCTTCAAGACCTTGGAATATGCACTTGCTTTCTCTTTAGTTAGCTTGAAACAAATGTACAGATGGATACATACGTACCTGTTTTTTTTGGTGAGGAATTAACATATGGAATATAGAAGCGACTTAAGTGGATACAATACCTGAAGGCAATGTCGAGTCAGTCTGGATTTTCAAACTCTGTTCCTCTACCGGGATATCCATTCTTCCAGGTGCCATGCAGGTATATAGTGATTTAAGTTTTATCTTCTAATACACTTGCATATAGAGCTGTAGCATGATGCTTATGTTAACAGATTTTCTGTTTCCATTTCCTTGTTCTCTGAAAAAACTTAGGAAATCAAAGAATTAAGAAGCTGAAGAACAGAAGTACTGTTTTAGAATGCTATGTGCCTGACTTCATAATTGGGTTTGCATTTAGTTAAAGCAAATATTTTTTTTGTTTCCAAACATAATGAACATTTTGAGAGGTTTTCTAACTGGAAAAATGAAGTTTTAACCCTGGGGATTTTTTAAGTGAGTTATCTATTTAGATCTTTCAGTCATTTATCTATCAGTCATTTAGCAGATATCTATGGTGTTGAGAAATGGAAAATATACTGATTTCTAGAAATGTGAATAATTTAAAGTCTTTTCATGCGGAAGTGCATAAGGTAAATAAACAAAAGTACTTACTGTCATTATTTTAAGACAATTCACAAAAAATGTACGTGTGGAAAGGTGATAAATGCTAATGTCGTGATAAAGCTGCTTCTTGTTTTATCGGTTTGACTCAACAGTCCTGTTTTATTAAAAATCCTTCCTTCTGAGAGTGCTGTATAACAGTTTTCTAGTGAATGGATTGGATTCCAACCATGAAATTACTGTTCCTGCTGTGAAAGACTGTAATATTGCATAATAATTAGAGGGAATGTGTTACAATACTTCCTTAGCTGAAAGATCTCAGGTTTCTGGCACACCTTAGTAAAGGAATGTAATCTCTGTTTATTGTGTCTAAATCCGAAGTCTCTGCCTTTCATGCTGCAACAGTAACAGAGGGAGGGGAAAATGAGGGTTGGAACAGGAGTTTTGTGCTATTACTCATCTTTCTGTAATGCATTTGAAGAGTAGGATAACAGAATAAGTTAATTATTAACATATTCATATCCAGAGAACAATATTCATAAACTGCAGCACCCAATGGGAAAGGTTAGTTTTGTAAGGCTGCAGTGATAGTAATTTGTGAAGAGAAACAAAAGTGGTAGTTCATTTAAGCACTTTGTGTTTCTTGATATAAATTCCTGCACTTACTTGCATATATATGTCTCTGTAGCATTACTAGGCTGCCTGGTTGAAGATACCAGTAGGGTTTTATTGAAACCAGAGTTAGCCATTTAGAGGTCAACCACAGTGATTGCTCGTGGGTGTTGTCCTTTGGCCTAACTTTGGAGGATACTGAAGTCTAGTAGCCCTTCTCCCTTTTTCTGGCCTTTTTTATTATACTAGGCATGAATAAGCTGGATATTAAAGACAACAGAAATTCAGTAAATGGCAGCTGACGTAAAAACCTTCTCAGCCCAAAAGTATGTTAGGTGCTTAGTCAAACACACACCTTTTCACTCCTGTTCCTTGAGATCAAAATGACTAGAGCCTGCCATCCAGTTCCCTGGTTTCCAGAGTGACCTTCTGGACAGAATGAAGGTTTTGTGGGTGAGTTCCAAATCCTCATCTTTCTGCTGTGAGAAGATATAGATTGAAATTCTTGAACTTTCGGATCCCTGTTGTTTAACTGCATTTTATTTTTAAATTATTTTTTCTCTGTTTATTAAATGTTTTTAAATAGTTATTATGCATTTTAGTGAAGCCTGTGTTTAATGATTTTCAGATAACATAAGTAGTTTCTGTGATATGCAACTGAGATTGTTAAATCCTGTTTTATGTATGTAGAACTGAGTGGACTTACTGCCTTTTATCACTAAGTCATTCTGACTTTGTGACTCTGCTTTTGTTCCAGTACCTGTGAAGAGAAATTCTTTACATTGTCTATAACCACTGATAACTTGGCAGCTCCAGCTGTGTAAAAATTATTCCTGAAGTCCTTCTAGAGCTTGTCCTCTGCAGAGTTTTCTTCAGAATAGTAATGTACATCTGTCTCTGTCTGGGGTGTAATATAGATTACAGAGATAGGACTGAATTATGATTTTTAATTCTACTCGAGTTGTCATATTCTAGTGAGTGGACATTTTCCGGTAAAATAAATAGGAAGTGAGACTACTTTTTATCGTAAGTGGTTTGTAATCTCTATGGAGTGGGGAGGGTTAGTACACATTATGCTAAGTTTGTGTGGTGGCAGAGACCTTAATCCAATGTGGCTTGCAACTGGGATGGCATAAAAGCCTTGAACAGAGTTCTGGAAGAGCTCTGTCTTCAGGAAACTTTGCCTTTTGTGTAGACAAGATTAACTTTCAGAGATTAGAGTTATCATTGGAATTGCATGGTGTTTTGAATGGATTGTGTTTTCCATTACACATAAGGAGTAATAGTTTTGGTATGACATTTTTGTGAAAACGTGGTCTGAAGTATTGATGATAGCCTGTTCTAGAATAGTGTGCAATCAGCATTTTGTTCATTTATGGTTTGTTTTTTGGTTTGTTTTGTTTTAAAGTTGCTTGGGATGTTGTTTATAGTTTATCTTGGAAAAGACCAAGATACAGTCTGAAACTCAGGGTGGCATGATCTCTTGGTTGGCTGTGAATTATGGAATTCCTTAAATCAGGAGTTCATCTTGGGGACTGTTTTTGAGATGTAACTAGTTTTTGGTGTCCATCCATTGCAGAATTGGAATTTCTTGGGAGCATTTCCATACTCAGACAAAATTTACAGATTAATTGAATTTATATTGAGATTGATAACAAATTTCTTGTTTCTTTTATGGTGCAAGAGAAAAGATCTAATCTAGATATTAGTTGTAGAAAATACTCCATGTGATTAAAAAAAAAAACACTTCCTCAAGTAATTTATCATCTTTGGTTTTTACAGATTTGGTATTTATTACAGAAATTCAAAGAAAATATCACCATCTGTGATCCTTGTACTTTAAGATAAGTAGCAGCAAATGTAAAATTAGTATTGGTGGTTAAACTTTAAATGGTAGCCAAAGCATGCAAGTAAATCTATGTGCCAAGTTACAGCAGCTAGAATGGCATTTGCCAAATAGCTTGCATTTTTTCACCTAATTAATATTGTAATATCAGTTTTCTTCCATATATAGTGCAGAATGAAGTATGTTCAAAAGATAGTTTTTGAAAATATGCTTTTAACGCTTTGATTTTCATTAGCTTAATCAGTAGAGATTAAAAACAAAGTTTTCTCTGGCAGAGCTTGCAAAGGCTGTGCTCATGTCTTTTTACCAGTTAGACTAGTATGGTAAGAGACCTTTTTTGTAAGAACATTTGCTATTTCTCATTGCTTTAGGCTACTAGAGGAGAAGGTGGGTAGCCTCATGAATTTTCCTTTGGCAAAAAGAACAGATCTGGTGTCCTGGCCATGTTTGACAAGAGAGGACAGAGCTCTCAGCTACACTGGGATATTAGCAGATTGTGGCCGTTTTTAGAAACGGTGATTGTTTTTATGTTTGCTTTAAAAATACACGTTCAAAACCAGTTTTGAGTAGGAGGACTTGTTTTGAGTAGGAGGAGTTACATGTCTTTCTTCACACAGAAATGTGAGGTAATACAAATACAATACCCTGTCTCAGCTGTGGAACGGCTGCTGGTGGCTCTGTAGTGCAGTTGGGGTGCTGCCGGTGCACTGTGACACTCTTCATAAGAAGACTCGTCTCTAGAAAGAATCTTCTTGTTTCTGACACAGATGCAGACGGGTCAAGACAGGGGTGTTCTGCATAGTTGAAGGATCTTGTAGTTTTCAGTAGCTGCATTTGAAGTCACAAAATGGTTTTTAGGGTTTATCAGGGCTGTTGTAGTCCTTTGCCCTACCCAATAACAAAGCCTTCTGCAGCCCTTTGGAACACTGGAATTTTATCCTCTAGGGAGGTTGATGGAAACCCTGTTCACAACAAAAGGCTATCAAGACTTCCTGGGAATCGTGTGTGCTATAATACTTCCATCTGCTAAAAAAGAAAAGGGGGAAAAAAAAAAGCTATCCAGTGAGGGAGAGTGAAAACTTGTAACTTTGTGAATTCAAGATGAGTGTATTGCATCTGCACAGTTGATTCCAAATGTAGTAATGCAGATTCCATCTGGTGGTAGCAATATTGTAAATAAACTGTTATAATTGATACAAACTGACAGTGCTGAACTGTGGAAAGGGAAGAAATCTTGCAGCATTAAGCTGCTGCTTTTCCTTTGACGAGGGAGCCACTGCCCACTTCAAACGTTGGTCTTCAATTAGCATCCATTTCTTAAATTAAAAAAAAAAAACAAACCAAACTTGCTGTATTTTAGGTAGAGGAATAATTCTTGATCACCTCCATGTTATAAAGTGTTAGGAGAAAGTGAGTGCTTTCAAAGAAATGAAAAAATGACTGATTTTTCTTTGTAGCATAATCCAACAAATTTAGTTACACTAAAATCTTCAAGAAATAATGAGGTCAGGCAAATAGCAATCAAGAATAATAATAATAATAATAAAAATTAAAGTATTTACTTGTTTGGTAGTGTTAATCCAAGTCCTGGGTAACTATTTAATGTTGCTGTTCTGAAGATTCAGCAGTATGTGTGTGTATGTCAGGGATTTACAGGTGCACTTGTCTTGGAATAACTAAATCAGTTGAGCAAAACTTCCTGTATTTGTTTTGTTCTTTGTTGGTTTGGAGCTGTTCACTTTCCCCTGCAGAGAGATGAGGAGGAGAAAGAGGAGGGCAAGATTTTTGTCAAAATCTACAAAATATATCTAATAACATAGCATGCTAAATTCAAGCTTGCTTTAGAAGCTGTTTCCCCACAGAATTTGTTTTTTATATATGCCTACAATAAAATGTAGAGGGAGGTTGGGCTCTCCTTTTTAGATGGATAATTCCTTCTTTGAGACTTCGGAAGCACCAGTGAAGAAAGCTGATGCTATTACTAGCTATCTCCTTGATGTCTAAAAAGGAATATATTAAATTCTGATTTAAGAGAGAGAATTATCAAAATCTGAAGAAGACGGTTTTATATGTTTTATCTTCTGCAATGTTTAAAATGTGAGCAGGCTATTTTTATTTAAAATGGTTTGAACATTGTATAATTGCTTGTAGATATTGCTTTTAAGCAAAACATTCCCCCCCCCCCCCTTTTTTTTTTCCGAGGGGCCTCATGATTAGAATGTCAGCAGTTATTTGGGCTTGACAGAACAAACAACGCATTAAAAAGCTTGACATAATAAAAAGTAACTCATTAAGCAAGATTGAACTTGAAAAAAGAGTTTTGCTTGCAGGGAATAAATCTTAAGTACGGGCTGCTCTCTGGGAAGACAATATGATAGGAAAGCGTAAAGACGAGGCAGGTTACAAGATCACCATCTCAAAGTTTCGTCCAGAAGATCCAAGCACAGAATCGTGAGTGAGAGATGTTGATGGAGGAGTGGGCTGGTGTTGTGGTTCCTGTGTGATTTTCCTTGGTTGCTTGCATGGAGAAGTGGAGCTGGGTAAGAATGCTGTTCTCACAAAATGCCTCTGGTGTGGGAAAGTCTCTTTGCTCTGCCTTATCTCCTACTTCTCCCTCCCCACCCCTTTTTCTCTGCTTTAGTTTATTCACTTAAAAACAACAACCAAACAAAAAAACAACCAACAAAACCCCAAACAAACTAACTCTCCTATTCTGTCTTATTTGAACTGGAAATGGAAAGCCTCAGATCCTTGCAAGTGGCCAGTAGATCAGCACAATCCTACACGTGGCTCCCTTGTGATCTATAGAACCAGCTGTGAAACTGCTGGTGTCTTGATGCTGTTCCAGCGCTGAACTGAGCACCAACAACTTTGTGAAAGATTGGCAGTGGAACGCGCCGAGTTTCACCCTTGTTGAGTTGTATTGGGTATTGCCGTCTTGAGGTGTGCGTGTCACTTCTGGCTTCCTTAACCCACGTTACCTTCTGGATCCTCAGGTCTCATTCCACATTCCTGGCGTGGCTCATGTTACACTTCATGGTAAGGGTGTAATCAGATGAATGCATGGCCGATTGCAACGATTCATTATAAATCATTCTGTCAGAAAAGAGGAAACTGTGAGGGGAAAAATGCGAGCGCTATGAGAATGTTACCTATTAAGTGTCCTTAAAAGGAAACGAAAGTATCAACTGCGTATGATGCAAAGCAATAGCTGTGATGTGGATCACTTTTCTAATTAATTCTGACTGAAACTTTGAATATTTCTTTTTGTTTATTTTGTGATATCTGGTATTTCAGGCTCTTATGCACAGAAACGTAATTGTAGTTCTAATGACATGGGTATTTGGCTTAGCAGAACCAGTTACAACAAGTTCTTTGTTACTGTTTTCTTAACAGCTATTTTCTAACATATTCTTCATTATTTATAAAAAAGGAAAATGTTGGGCGTAACTAGAGATTCAGATGTAAAATCTTTTGTACTTCCATTATTTGGAGGATTTCGGCATGAAATGGCAGCTTGTTTCTGTATTTTCTAAATGTTGTGCATTGTTTCTGTTGGTTGAGAGAAGTTTGTGCTTATGTGTGCACCAAAAAAAAATTGCTCTGTTGATATTAATATACACAAACTTGGTTTCCTGAATAATGATGGTTGTTCAGAATTCTGTTCAGTTCTTATTTCCATTACCATTTCTACCTCAGTAGATCAATCTACTTATGGAATTAAGTTAACGAATTATCACGGCTCTTGGTTCTGTAGTGTACTTCCCAAGATTTACACTGTGATTGCTTCTCTTAGAGCTGAAGCTACCTGGATACCTCTTGGATCCTTGTCAAGTCCTTACAGAGTTGTGTCTAGAGGTTTTCTGAGATCTACCTGGTGTGTTTGGGGATCTGGGTTATGCAGCAAAATGTACATCAAAGAACCTTCCTATAACACAGAGAGTTTATGCTCTTAATACATTAGTTTTGAAATTAAATATGGAAACTAACTTTGTGTTTTAGAAATTGAGCCTACAGAGAAATATTGTTCTTTCTAGTATATGTAAAAGAAACATTGACTTGTAATAAATCCTGCAGTTTTAAGGGTGGTCCTAGAAATGGTCCTGGTTTGTGTATTATTTAGTTGATAATTTGAGAAATGTAAACTAGGAACTTGTTATGATTGGGTTTGGAGAAGAAAAGTTGAAGCACTGGCAGAAGCACTATAAGGCATATATTTACATGCTGCTTCTTTAAGCAAATTCAAAACTTATTAAATCAGGAATGAGAACGTTGCAGGAGCGTAAAAGGTATTTATAAGACAATTAACTATAAGATAATTATAAGCCATATAGTGATTTATGTTTAAATTTGAATACCTGTCAGCTAATATTTGAATTTAACAAATTGTTAAATATAGATTGTATCTATTCAGATAAGATGTAGGTTATATTTAGTCTCACTTTTTATGCTGTTATTTTGGCAGTTGTATGATTTATTACATTGTTAATCCAGTTTCATGAGTCCTGCAATTCATTTGAAGGACATCTTTCTGCAGAAAATGAGCATAAATTTGAGTACTTCATAAATAGATACTTATATATTCCATTTTTAGAATTTTTTTTTGCAAAAAATAGACTACTTCTTTCTCACTAGCTGAGGAGAGCCATCTTACAGTCACTTATTTGAAACAGATGGTCAGTCCTGTTGACGTATTAGTGCCTCTGTGTGCTGCTGAGATGACTGCAATGCAGATGATGCTGATGTGCGAGCCTTTTCAGAATTTACATGAGGTTTTCAGCTCCTGTAAGAAGTTTCATTTCCTCATAACTTTAGGTAAGGGATAATCAGCTGCAGAAGACAAACAATGACAGTGGAGAAGGTTGTCATGGCTGAGACGATGAGTTCAGGTGGGGAGGGTGCCAGGGCACTCTGTAACCACGCTGCTTCCCCAGCATGGCTGTCTCAGGGACAACTTGCCCCAAGTGACAAACACAATGAAATTAAAACCCGTGTAATTTTCAGGCACTGTGCATTAGTCTTTCAATTGGAAGCTCTTGGATGTTGTACTATTAAGTTTTACTTGCTATGACTTTAGTGACGTTACTTCTGTCTTCCCTGTGGCTACTGCCTTCTTCTGAAGCAGGACAGAATCTTTGCTGTTTCCTTTTACTCCCAAATTCCAATTGTGCCTGCACTTGGAGATCTGTAGCACTTATCCTACTCTTCCCCTGCAAGTTATCCATGTTTTACCTCCTGCTTTAACTACATCATCTGTTTAAAAAATCCGTTTCTTGGCTCTCCTGTTAAACTGCATCAAGTTCAAGCTTGTCTTTCTTGCTTTAAGACATGTCATTAGCTCTGTCCCCACTCTGGTTTCTTACCAGTTTGCTCCCTCTGTTAAAGTCTATTCAAATGTGGCTGTAGTAACAATGATTTATTCTGTGCTTGTCTGCTGTTGACTAGGTAAGATTTCTAGATTTTAAATATGTCCTGGTGTACAGAATTTGTAACTCTTGGTGTATAAGAGTAGTTATTCCATTATTGCTGTTCTGAAAACTTAATTGTCTGGTTTTTCTCAGCCTATTCTGGCTTTTACTGATTTTTCCTCCCCTCCTGTTCCCTTTCAGGTAAAAGCTGGAGTGTTTCTCTTTGATTTTCTAGAGCCCTTCTGCCTTTTCCATTGCTCTAAAAGATGCCTGAAGGGAAATACAAGACAAAGTTGGAGCATTACCCATAATCATGGAGTCTTTTAATTGAAGTCTTTTAAATGAAGTGCTTTTGTCTTCTGTTGATGTGATGTGAGGGAAGGTGTGTTCCAGGTGATGTCAGAGATCTAGAAATATTGTTCACAAGAGTTTCTTTGTTTTAAATTGTTCACGCTAATGAAAAGTCAGCATGTCTGTATGGATTAGAGACATGTATGTATATTGTCTTGCAGGTCAACTGGATTTTACTTAGAATAATTTTCAGGTATGTCCACAAGATACTTCTGTTTAACTCCAGCTTTTGTGAGCTGTTCTGTGATGTCTGTAGAAAAGTAGCAAGTGTTGATAAAGCTTTTGGATGGGGAAAGATGCAATCAAGTTTCTGTTCCACTTCTGGCTATTCATGTGGAAACCTTGCAGGCAGGTTTATTTTCTCCCTGCTCTGTGTTGCCATAGATGGATAAAATGCAGAATATTGAGTTTGTGCCCTGTGTCAATTTGTATACTAAAATCTCAGTTCACGATTCAGAATTGTTCCAATTGTGGAAAAGCAACACTGATCTATTAATGCCAGCTAAGTCTTTTATGCTCCTTCACTGTATTTATTGCTGCTGTCTGCCAGTTCTACCGTATTTCCATGTGCTGAAAACAGTAGGGAAATCTTCAGTGGATTTGCTAATGTAAACTTTTCTATTGCTGTGCACCATAGGCCTTGATTTCCCTCTATTGTGCTTTCCCTCTATATTCTTTTCTGCCCACTCGCACCCTGCTGGGTCATGATTTGCTGTATTTGAGATGCTAACAGCTCCTAAAGATAAGCCCCTTATTTTAAGCACAAGATGTTCTGAAAACTTCAGTTGCTTGAATGTCATAATTTTAAATGTTTTAAAACCTAGATTTTCCTAACAGCTAAGCTATTGAACGTTTGTACTTTGGAAGTTTGCATAGTCTACTTACTGCATTGATTTGAAAGAAACTTCCTGTGTAGTTTATTTTAATATGCATTAGTGTTAGCATACTTCTAAAGTATTCTCTAATCTTTCTAGATGCACCTTAAACTTGGGTAGAGTGTGGTTTATTAAAGTTTACAAGCGTACTCCCATAATCTTTGGATTTTGTATTATGTAGACACTGGAAGCATTACAGATATGTAATAAGTTGCAGCATCTGTTCTTTTCTACTTCAGAACTAGAGGGGTTAGGAACTACTATAAGTGTTTGGGATTAGGTTCTTTGAAGCAATGCTGTTGCCTAGTTAGTTCTGTTAAGTAGTTGTGTCCCAATACATTAATCCATTCTTTGCTCTGTTATTTTTAAACTGTTACCTCTTCATTGGTTGTTTTTACAGTTGTGAATATCCTTGTGCTGTTGGTTTTTCTTGACAGTTTATTCAGTGTCTCATTGCATCATGGATGGCATATGAAGTACAGTTTGAATACTAGCCAGAACTTTTTTGGTGGAGTGATCGTTGTTAATCTGCTGATCATTGTTAAGTGCACTGATTTTGAAGTGGAGATCTGTAGGTGTTAGGACATGCGTCTTGGATCCAAGCCGTAAATGTTTATATACTTCACAGAAATCTGATGAAATGCTGGCAGCCTTCACTGGAGCCCAGCTGAAGGCACCATGTATTGTGCAAGCTTTTGTGGTTCAAGTTTAGAAATGTAATTCAACCATCTGAGTAATTCAACCATTCCCTTTCTGGCCAGTGAGAAGAAAAAACACTTTAGAGCAAATTCATAAACTCATACAGCATTGATTGTCCCATGTAAACCTGCAAACAGTGGTTTGAATGTACAGGTTGCTTTTACCGGGCCCTTGCACTGCTGTCAGCCTTCTGACATACAAGCAACAGTTTGTGTCTTTAAAACTTGGAAGTCAGAGCTATGCCAACAACCTGAGGTACTCAGTACTGAGACCATCCTTTTGAGCTTAAATCATCATAATTTGTTTGAGGTTGGCATCTGTTGCTTCCTTTCAGCTGTTGCTTCATTCTGGACTCTGAGTGGTGGTGACAGGGCTCCAGTCATGATGAGCTCAGTGGCACATGTCGCTGTGTTCTTGGATGGAGAATTCTCACATACACAGAAGCTGGGAAGTTTTCTTCAGCAGTAAAGAGAGGGCAGAAGGAAGAAATAGCAGATGTCGCTAGGACAGAGGTGACTTCACAGTCTTCATATCAGACAACTGTAAAGCTGCTGCTTGGACTTCAATTAATATTTTCACAAAAAAAACCCACAGAATTCTATTACTTGGGTCAGATGTGCTTGGTAATTTGGTGTTTGCTTAAGTAGGCATCCTCTTACACTCTTTTGGAAAAATGCTGCCGAAATAGCGAGAGCAGAAACAGTAACTTAAAGAAGAAATTAAGGTTGTTTCTCTACCATCATGCCATCAGGCATCCTGTCCAATTTGCTAATTTGTTGCTCTTTTTAGGATTAAATGTTTTTTTTTTTTCTTTATTTATTCTTCTCATGAAAATGGTCTTATTTTTGTGACACACTTCTATTTTGCAAAGAACCAATGCCCGCAAGTATGTTTCAAAGAAGCTACAGTCTGTTTACTGCCTGTTTGGATCACCGAGTTTTGGCGCTAGTGCACAATTTCACACGGGAATCTAATCTGGCAGTAAATGTATGTGCAGTCACTGAGTAATCACTAGGACCTCTCACTGAGAGTTTCTTTTGTTTGATTAGCAAAGAACAAAAGATTTTTAGCTGTGGTTTATCGTGAATGTAGAACCGAAAGGACTTTTACTGGAGAGGCCGTGCAGCAGATAGTCTGTCTGAATGCTCTTCTGAGGCAAATGATTTTGTGGTCTAAACAAGTGAAGAACTTTAAAGATTAGAATACTAAGTATACAACACAACCTGTACCATTTTACTATTTTCTATTTTGATAGAGGTGGTTATAATTTTAGCTGGGAACTTGCTTTCTCTAAAACTGTAACACATGCTGAAATTTCACACCCTTTATAATCTAGTATTTAAATTTTTCTTCTAATATACTACTTGCCTTATATAACATATATATTGATGTTTGGGAATTTGGAAGTTCTTTATGTTTAAGATCTGTCAGGAGAACAAAATAATGATTGAAATTATTTCAGTAGCCCTTGGGCTAGAAGTAGGTAGTCTGCTTAATATGATTAATATTACTGGCATCTGGAAGCTGTTATTTCTGAGTTACTGCTCCTTTCAACTAGTGACACTAGTGTTCTGATACAGCAGAAGTTAAATGCTTCTGTGCGTAGTACAAATTGCAGTATTTATAGGATTTGATGAATTGCCAAATATGAGGGCTTTATAATTAAAGAAATAAAATCAGAATTACTTACTGGCCCTTTTTTTTTATGTTTAATATTATGAGTGCATGTTGATAGTTGATACTGGCTTCCATCACTTTATAATTTTACCAATAAACTTTAAAATATAAAGAATCTAACATAAAAGTGTTGTAAAGCACAGGTGTAATTAGATATTGCTAATAGGTGAGGTCTGTTTCCCAGAACAAAGCCAAAGACTGCAGTAACAGAATAATTCTTTTTAGCCCTTTAAGTAGAATTATTAAGGTGCAAGTCAAAGTGCTAAAGATAGCCAGCAAAATGTTTAGAATGATTTAAGCTAATAAATAGGTAGTTGGCAGGATGAAAATTTATTCCTCTATTTTGGATATGATTTTCAGGAATCTTCATTTTCAGTTATTGAAAGGTATAGTAAATCTCCATGGAGCCAAGATCACTTGTTTCTCACCTGACTTGTAATACTGGTTAAGCCTTAAGTAACGCAGGAACAAATTTTAGTACCAAAAGGAAAATACAACTTTGAGATATAAGGGCATGTATAAATCTTGTTATTTTTATTACAATTTTAATGGTTATATCTAAAGATATAACTCTAAAACCACTACCACAATGTGGATCACTCATCTTGAATACTGATCTTTTTATTTTCCTTCTTTAGAAAATCTTATCCATTGTTGAAGTGAAATCTGCTGCATTTTAGCAGATGAGGTATATCATAACACAAGTAACTTGCACGTCTCTTCATTCATAATAAGCACAGCTCTGAGTGATCAGCTGTAAGACAAATAGCTAGTTCTGACACTTCTTAAAAAGACTTTGCTTTCTGAAGTGATACTGGCAATTGATATCACTTCAGGCTTTTGTGATAAGGATTGATTACATTAATATTTCATAAAAACCTCTATTCAGGCTCTGCATCTTAGTGATTTGCTGTCTTTACCAACCCAGTCTGGATTCAAGATATTGATATAAATAATTCCATTAGTCCCCCGGATTCCTTTGGTCCCTGTAAGACATTTGACGTAAATCAGTGTTAGTGACAAAACCCTTACAGGTTTTGACCATTAACATTTATAGTGGGTTGGTTTAAACAAAGTAAATACAGGTTATTAATGCTATAGATTTTCATTTAGTTGATTTTTCTAGTCAATAGAGATGCCAGATTTTCTTATTTTCTGCTGATATAGAGCATTCTGCTGTAGAACTTGGTAAGCTGTGTGAATAAGTCTGCTGTTGCTAAATGGTGCATTTTAGAAAGGCAATCAGCACTCAGCATTGCTTGGTCATTATTTGGAACAATATGCAGAAATAAAGGGCTTTGACTCTCTGCCACTTCTTGCCCTTGCAGTAATGAGTAATTCAACACTAACTCTTCATAGAAGGACACTTTGTTTTGTAGAAAAATATGTACATATTTTCTGAGAATAGTCAACTACTTTTTGTCCTTTGCTGCTTGATTGAGTGCCTTAATTAATTCCAATGACAATAGAAATGATGCCCTTGCTTTAGAAAAAATAAGAAACCAAACCATTCAGCTGCATAGGAAATTAAACACTGAGATGAGAAGTTTTTTTTTATGTACTATATGGAGCAGTTGTGGACTATTTGACATGTACTGTTCTTTTTTTTTCCCCATCTGTGTTCTTCGAATGACTTAGCTGTGGTTTAGCTCACTTCCCGCAAACAGGTTCTGGGGATGTTCTCTCTAGACAAACCTGAGGCTTCTGCAATACTTGTGAAGAGCTTTGCTTCAGTGCTGCGCTTTCCGTGCTTTTGATTGGGCTTGCTGAGTATTTGTGGTGTTGGTGAAACTATGTGTTTGGCTCAGACTTTTAAGTCTTCAAATGCTGAATTTCATGCTGCTTCTCAAAACTTTGAGTTTCCTGTCATCTCTCTTACTTTCAAGAGATTAATAGTTAGATCAGGATTCTCCATGCAACACTGTCTTCTCATTGATTTGAAGATCTTACTGATCAATAAAAACTTACTCTTTCTCACTGTGTTGAACATGTTTTTCATTGAACTTGAAACCTTTCAGTATTGATACTTTCCAAGTGTCCTTGCTGAATATTTGTTTCACCAGAAGTGCTTTTCTAGATTGAATTTGTATTTCCTATTCAGGACATCCTGTTATATCAGACAAAGTAACTTTTCTTTGTTCCTTTCTGTTTTTCTTCTGTTGCTTTGTTTCGACCTTCACATTGCAGTTCATCACGTTGGCTGTAGCCTCTGCTTAAAATGTTTGTGTCCTGGGGAACTGGAATTAATTCTCATTCATCTCTTCATCTTTGTCATTGTTTTTTTGTAAACAACTGTTGTTGTTAACTTGTTTCATTTGCTCAAGCAAGGAATTTAAAATGTCACATTCACATATTCTGTGAAGATTACACACACTTTTGTCTCTGTAAACGTAAGCATCGGTGTATAATAGAGTGGCTTTTTGGCATCTATGAATACTTAAGAATCTGTATGAATGCAACTGTTACTTCAAGTAGGTATGCTTGATCAAAAAAACGTGGGAGAAAGAATCCCAACACTTTACTGATTAGGATGGCATATATTCTGTAGGAATTTATTTGCATAATCTAAATTTACATGCCTAGTGGTCAATTTTTTTTTCTTGTAAGGTAAACAAATGTCTTTAATATCAAAAGAAAAAGTAGTTTTTTTGCCTACACAATCTAACTACATTTCCTATTGATTCATATATCACTTATTTGTATATTATACAATTTCTAAGCAACGTAATTACTCTGAATCCTGTATAAATACTAGTTTTTCTGCCATTTTGCGTTTTTATCTTCATTTATATGTTCTTGCATCATACTTTATTTTAAAAAACACTTTTCCAGATAGGACATGTCATGGTGGATTTAGGCCAAGAAGTAATTTCTTTTTCTTTGTTGCGTGATCTAACTTGATATTCCAAATGTACTTCAAATATTATTGCCTGATGATAGGCTACATTATATAAACAGCTACAAAAAGTGGTAAAGTATGAGGATATCTTTTTGCCAGCTTGTTAAAGTATTGCTATGCAGTTACACAAAATAACTCCTGTAGTTTGTGTTTTGCGGTAGCATGCAGAAAAATTACCACTAAGTGCTCCTCTTTTCATCCCCTTGTGTATTTTTATCAGGGAGCTGAAAATATTTTCTAATCTGCAGGATTGTTTATGCACAATGTGATTAATGAATAGCCCTGTCAAGTCAGGGGTTGATGTTTAAGAATCTGCAGGATCCAAAACATCATGGTTTTTCCAAAACAAATATCTAGAATATTATTTTTATAAAACCCCACAACAGTACTTAGAAGAATAGTCTTTATTTTCCCCCAATACTAGAATCTTTCATGCTATTGGAACAATTGGAAAAGATGAGATGCCTTGTCCACAGCTTTGCCTCTAGTCTGATACTTGGACAAGTCAGTCCCTTATAGACATTTTAGATTTCCTACTGAGGTGGCTTACAAACCTTAGTTTGCATTGACGTGGAGAGAATTCTGCCAGCTGTCCTAAAATTCATATTCACCAAAGTGTTTGGTAAATAGCAAATGTCAAATCTAAATGTGTGTGTATGTGAAATTATAAAGAGCAGAATGCTTGTGGGAAAAAAAAGACTATTATTGAAATCTGAAATTGGTGTTCTAATTTTTTTTAGAGAGTAGAATTTTGTTTTGCTCAATCTGTCAGGAGAGTGAATGGCAGTAATTAAAAATTCCCATTGTTGTCTCTAGGCGTGAAAAGGTTTTGTTGTTGTCATGGTGACAGTTGAGTGACAGCTTCAAAGTGAGTAATTGCTACTGAGAGCTCCATTATGAACATTTACAATGTTTCAGAGAGGATTTCAGGACCGAATAGGGTTTCTTTACCCGGCTTTCAAATCATCATTTTTTTTTAACCTGATGTTTTTGTATGAAAAAGTGGTGTCTAGGTGACTGTTTCAGATGGTTCATTTTAAGAGCCATGTGAAGTATCACTAGTACTTGCTTTTTCTTGCCCTGCTCTGATGATAAGGGCCAAATTCACAGAACTGCTAACGGATTCAGTTGGTCAGAGTTCACAGCACCCTGCAGTCTGTATACTGAATTGTTCTCCACTACTCTCACGGCAGAGGTGTGCATGCATTTCACCATAGAAGATGCATGTTGTATGCATGCGTGTACCCTCTGTATATATAGTTTTGTATTTACTGCATTTTGATGATTTGTAATGTGTTTCAAGTGATATGTTTTAATGGATCATTTGTGGAAAGGATAGGATTTTTCTTACATGTACAAAAGTTTTATAAATTCATATTTGGAAGACTATATTGGGAAAGTCACTTTAAAGTTAGAGTTGCTTTTCAGAGCCTAAAACATTGCTGTGAATCCCATTTCTGAATAGTGGAAGTGACACACTTAGCATGGCAAGTTCTGTATTCTTGATTTTACAGTCTCCACGGTACTTTTATCCTTGTCAATTCCATGATTTCAAGAATGAAGAGGGAAGTAAGGTTTACAAGATATAAGGGTGTTTGTAAACTCTGATTTGCATTAGGTAGTACTGCGCTAAAGTGTGTTTGTGTCAAAACACTGTGTACAACAGGAATCCAGTTATATGTCTCCTTGTTACCACATACCTGTTTTTCAACTCTAAGATGCTTTCTTAAGTTCTAAGAGACATTTTAAGAAAAATATTTTAAATTTAGCTTTTACTTTAAATGTAGGTAGTATATTGCCATCAGTTTATTTCAAGATTCCTTGAAATGCTCGTGGAATAAGGATTCCTTAAGATCATTACGGTTTGTTAACCTGGCTGCCCAAGTTAGTGTTCTTACCACTGGTAAACATGAATTAATTTATAGCAACTTACTGATCATAAGCTGAACTGAAGGTTTCTCTTGGATTTTAACTGTTTCATTCTATCCATTATAGCGCTTCTTAGATTTGTTTGCTTCGATACCTTTATGCTTAAAGGCACATTGTAATCAAAACCTACATGCTGTTCCTAAACATGAGAGAGATCAACTGTGTGAATTTCAAGAATTTTAATCTTTGGGAAGTCTGCCTAACTTGTGATTTGTCTGGAGCCTCAGAATGAAAACCTCAAATATGCACCTGTGCGCACTTTTAAAAAAATTAAAAGTACAAGTAAACGTATCAGTAAATGTATTTGTTTATTTTATTTTTGTTCTTGGTGAAAAGCAATAGTAAAGGGGAGTAATTTTCATTTTGGTTTTGGCTGTATAGTAGTTAGGAAACTTTGTTAACTTTACTTTCCGCAGACTGTCACTGCCACAACTGGAGAGCTGAAAGACTAATGTGCTTGTGGAGGAAAACTCTTTTGAGACTATGCAATGAAATTTTCTCCATAACTGTGAATTTGACCCAGGTTGGTCAGATTTTTCTCGGAGTTGATGAAGTATTTTAGATCTGAACTGCCATTCTATGCTGGGTAGACCCTGACAGGTTTCAGTTTTGTTTTCTAAGGAATAAGCGAACTAAGGATGTTCAAAGTATTTTTCTGTTTGCTTCTGGTTCATAACTTCATGAGCTCAGTAGTTTAGAACATATTCTTACATGAAAAGCACTGTTTAAAAATGAGGTTGAATACATTACATCAAGAACACCGAAGTGTTTTTTTTACTGCGCTGTATAATAAGCTTTAAATCTCATTGTTTTATAAGTAGACATACACTTTCCAAGATTACCTTTCTGTTTTAACTCATCTCACAAGTATTGACTCTGAAGACGTCATTCTACCAAAAGGTTCATAAGAATCCTTTACAGGTGGACCAAAGCAGACCTACTGCTTAGTGTCCATTGATCTTAATTGTGCAAACACTGAGAGATGTAAGTTGTCACATTTGAAGTGTTTGTAAATTAAAGCATGTCTTTAATCAGTGTTTGTATTGTAGTAGTTAAATGGCATCTCCAGGTTTTTCAGGTCTTGTTTTTACTGATCTGTTTGTCTGTTGTAATTTCAATAGTGTCTGTGCTGTAATTTAGTCTTTCAGGCAATACCATAGGTCTCAGCTATGCACTGTTGTGGAAGTCTTGCTGTTCCTTGGAACTTGCAGCTAATACGCTTTCCGGTTAATCATTTAAACATTTGTTTGTTTGTTTTAAACGATGTTGTGTACGTGTGTGTTTTATTTTCTTACTAGCAAAATTGCTCCTGGTACTATAGTCATAGTGTCCATTATAATTAGTTTACATTAAGCTAAGTAAGTTACATGAGTGGGATGACATTTCTAGGCATTATAATTCAAATAATGTACAGAGTACTGGTTCAGAAATTAGAACAGGTGATTCCAGTCTTGCACTGGATACAGAAAAGAAGAGAATGTGCACAGACATTTGTCATTTAAAGAAAAGTGAACACAAGTATTTCAAAACAAAGGTTTTTTGTTTTGTTTTTTTTTTAATGTGGTAAATATAAGCAATATGAAGCAAAATTGTTTTGTGATCCAGTCAGCAAATGATATGATCATAACTTTTGTTTAAAAATAACCATATTTCACATTGGAAAATGCTAATAAGGGCCTATAACCCAACTTCCTTCCTCAGTCCTCTGTAGGAAAACCGCTTCTTACCAGTTAAAATAATGTGCTTAGCATTTAACTACAAAATAGTAGATGGACAAAAGCCAAGAAAAACTGGCATTTTACAAGTTCTATCCTAATCTGTACTTTGCTGCCTGCATTGTAGTAATTCTTAATTTATGATCAGGAAGTGTTACATGCTATAATTCAGGTTTTTGAGGATGTTTAAGTAAATTATATAGGTTTAGTTGTAACAAATGTTGTTCATGCTTTTAGAAGCATTAGCTCTTAACATTTTTTTTTTAGAATCTCTACAATGGAAATAGATATGTCATAGTACAGTTTTCCGTCTTCGGTCATTCTGATCTTTTAGTAACAAGAAAATGTTTGTGAATGATAACAGGTAAATATCTAAAATTATATTCCTGGTCGACATGAAGAAAACAGAATAAGAAAGTGAGCTAGAGCAATGGTATTCTGTAACTCAAAGGCTTTACATTCTGTTCCTCTCTCTACAGTTTGGTGCCAGCTTGTTGCAGATGCCCGATAGGTTTCTATGAATGAAGAGTGTGGAAAGTTTGTGGAAATTATGCTTAAGGTCGAGATGGATGGGTCTTACACTTCAGCTGTTTTTTGGAAGATAAGATTTCTCTACAGTCTTGTCTTTCTGCTTCTAATTGAGGATTTCTATAGTGACCGCAATGTTATGACAGACTGGTTGGGCTAGAAGTAGTGCAAAGGGAAAATCTTGCTTGGAGGTGAATAGGTGAGAGACACTGGGGGTGGGAGAGCCTGGACCAGTATGTTTGCAGCATTGTTATAATATATGGAGATAGGAGTGTCTGAAACTTCTCATTTACAAAATAATACTGTAAATACAGGCTCTGACAAAATATAAGATGAAAAGTTTTTCAAGAGTCTGTTCTGTTACAGAGGTTGCAGTAGAAGCAGTGTTGTGAAGACTCAACTGAGAATCCCATTTTAATGATTTCCTGAGAAATCTGCTAATTGATACCATTGAGATTTAATTTGTAGAAACAACTGCTGCTGCTAATGCCCCACATTCAGCATTCTGAATATCTGCATTTTAAAAAGTCTGTTCCATTTAGTATCTCATAGGTCAGTTAATACTTAGGTTTTCATTCTTGAATTTATGAATCTTGATTGTAAAAGTTGTATAATTATATATGAATACTGCATATATGGTTATGATGTTATAATAAATATGGTTATACGTTAGTTATTGTGTGGAGAAGAGGACAGGATATTTCTTTGAAGAGCTGGAATTACCTGTACTTCCAGCCCCAGGGAACAGTTGGGAACTCAAGGAACAGAAGAGAACCTCTCAGTTGTAGAGGATTAGGGAGGAAGGAAAATCCCTGTAGTGCATATATGACTTTAGTTGCTGGAATTTGGTTAATCTAAGGGAAAGTCCTGTGAAAAGCCGGTGACCTGAGCTGTGTGTATTGCAATGCCGCTTGCATACTGGAGGACGTACAATTTCTTGCTAGTCAAGTCCCTCATATGGTGGCTTTAAGCGGTAGTTGGTTTCTGAGTTCTAATGGTAATTTTCCTGTAGTAAAAAGAGAACGCTCATGAACCCTTTTTTTAATTCCTTAATGGCAACTGCGTAGAGTTCCTTTTGTTGTGGGCATTTGACATTTTGCAACCCTGTACATACCCTTCCCTTGGCTCCTTGCATGTACTCTTCCTTATTGCTCCTGTGTTGTCACTCTTGGGTGTTTACTCAGCTGTTCCCACTGCAAGACAGCATAACACAAAGAGCAGAGAAAATTTAAAATCTCCAGATGCCTCGAAAATGTTGTGAGAAGAATTTGTGGAACACTTGGTTTATGAACTATACGTGATGCTTGGATACTTTTATCAAGTATAGGAAATCTTGAGCAATCTAGAATACAGCTGTCATTGATGAGAATATATGCAGACAATCTATGTTAAGTGAAAACTGGTCAAAGTACATTTTAAATGAACCGTGAAATTTCAGTGGGTGAATTGCGGTTAGCAGATCGAGAGAAGTGATTTTCAAACTCTGCCCTCCCTGATGAGGCCCCGCCTGGAGTCCTGTGTTCAGGTCTGAGGCCCCCATCATAAGAAATACATGGACCTGTTGGAGTGGGTCCAGAGGAGGCCACGAAGATGATCAGAGGGATGGAACACCTCTCCTGTGAGGTCCGTCTGAGAGACTTGGAGTTGATGAGCCCAGAGAAAAGAAGGCTTGAGAGACAGCTTATACCAGTCTTTCAGGCCTTAAAGTTGGCCACCAAGAAAGATGAGGAGCGTCTCTTTATCAGGGAGTGTAGTGACAGGATGAGGTAGTGGTTTTAAACTGAAAGAGGGTAGATTTAGATTAGATATAAGGAAGGAATTATTCACTAAGAGGGTCGTGAGGCACTGGAACAGGCTGCCCCGAGAAGTTGTGGATGCCCCCATCCCTGGAAGTGTTCAGGGCCAGGCTGGATGGGGCTTTGAGCAACCTGGTCTAGAGGAAGGGTGTCCCAGCCCGTGGCAGGGGGGTTGGAACTAGATATCTTTAAGGTCCCTTCCAACACAAGCTATTCCATGATTCTGTGCTAATTAGATTGGAGTGATATTATTTCCTACATGTGCATCCCATTATTTTGAGTGAATGCAATTTTAATAGAATCCAGATGAAAAGAAATTAAATGTGTGACCTCTAGCTTATGAAAACTGTGGTCCACTGATTGTGGAGCTGCACTGGTGCTGGAGCCATGTAATGCTGTAATTATCTTATGGTTTGAGGTAATTTGTGATTTACAATAACTTTTTAATAATTACGCAAGGTGACAATAGAGATCATAAGTAGTTCTGATATTTTAAGTGCTCTCTTTACCTTTTCTACCAAATACATTGGTGTATCAATTCCACAAGCGTGTGATGAGGTCAGATTGGGTAAGTTAATGCAACTTAAAGGATAGCCCTTGAAAAAGTTTGGCAATTCCCTTTATTTGTTGATTGTCTTATTAATGATTTTGTGGAATCTTTAAGTGTTTCTTTTTCTCTTCTGTTGGTAAGCAGTTAAAAAGCTGGCATGTTGCATATGTTTTCAATACGTACCACATGGCACTAGATGAAGGTTCCCTGCTTCCAAAAATAGTTGGTGTTACATGTCATGTGTATGGATTTTTTTTTTTCCTCAAGAATCTGCTCTCAACTGTAGCCAGAAATATCTTTAAAATGGGACCATGGTCCTTATACTTGTGGTTTTGTGGGTAGGATAAGACCATTTAAGAAAAACGGTACACCTGTCTTTTTTTCTTCATTCATATAAACTTCCAGGGAATAGTGTTAAGAAACATAACAGGATTCTTGGTCCTACTGTCAAGGTTATTTCCTTTCGTTTCCTCTAATGACTCTTCAATATCAAATGCAGAGAGTTGGCGTCACCATTGGCAGCAAAGTACCTGTGTGATCTCTTCTGTTGCAGCTAGATATTAATCATAGAGTCATTTTGGTTGGAAGAGACCCTCAAGATCATAGAGTCCAACTATAACCTAACACTGACACTAAATCATGTCCCTAAGATCCTCATCTACACATCTTTTAAACACCTCCAGGGATGGTGACTCCACCACTTCCCTGGGCAGCCTGTTCCAATGTCTGACAACCCTTTTAGTGAAGAATTTTCCCTTATATCCAATCTAAACCTCCCCTGGTGCAACCTGAGGCTGTTTTCTCTCATCCTATCACTTGCCACTTGGGAGAAGAGACCACCCCCTCCATGCTCCAACCTCCTTTCAGGTAGTTACAAACAGTGATATGGTTTCCCCTCAGCCTCCTTTTCTCCAGGCTAAACAGCCCCAGTTCTGTCAGCCGCTCCTCATCAGACTTGTGCTCCAGGCCCCTCACCAGCTTTGTTGCCCTTCTCTGAACTCCCTCCAGCACTTCAATGTCTTTGTTGTAGTGAGGGACCCAAAACTGAACACAGAATTTGAGGTGTGGCTTAACCAGTGCCAAGTACAGGGGGGCAATCACTGCCCTAGTCCTGCTGGCCACACTGTTCCTAATACAAGCCAGGATGCTGTTGGCCTTTTTGGCCACCTGGGAACTCCAATGGCTCTTATTCAGCTGCTGTGGACCAGCATCCCCAGGTCCTTTACCGTCAGGCAGCTTTCCAGCCACTTTTCCCCCAGCATGTAGCACTGCCTGGGGTTGTTGTGACCCAAGTGCAGAACCTGGCACTTGGCCTTGTTGAACCTCATACAACTGGCCTCAGCCCAATGATCCAGCAGGTCCAAATCCTTCTGTAGAGCCTTTCTGCTCTCCAGATCAACAGTCCCACCCAACTTGGTGTCGTCTGCAAACTTGCTGAGGGCGCACTTCATCCCTTTGTCCAGATCATGAAGATATTAAACAGAACTGGCCCCAGTACTGAGCACTAGTGTAGTTCAGGTGGGTCCTGCTAGTGCAGATTTTGGGTTTCCTCAGTTGATGGCAAGTTCTCTAACACTATTACTGATAACAAGTAACAGTGAAATATTTTCAGTAAAATAGCCGTTAGAGAGTAAGTGCTCTTCAGTTTCCCTGTGGAAGTAGGAATGTGTGGTGGAATTTTTTGTTTGTTTGTTCTCCTTTCTTTTCTTATTTTTGTTGTCCTTCCCTGTAGGGCATGCTGACTAATCAGAAAAATTAGTATTGGAACTTCAGCATTGTTTATTTCCTTTAGATCATGTTACTTAAAACAAAAATATTTAGACCTTTGGGTTTCTGTCCCTAAAATACTATTTCATGGTAGAACTCTAGTGTTTTTTTTTTCCCATAGTAACTCTCAATTGTCATTTTCTGATATATCAACAAAATAGCTTTCATTTCTGTTTTCTGGTTCTCATGCTGACAAAATTTACATTCATATCAACAGAAATAGTTGAGAGTGCAAACAGGTATGTAGGACCAGACATTTCAAGGTGCCAAGAAGTTTGGGCTGGTTTTTCTTAATATCTTAAGAATACTGTGTCTTACTCGGCAACATGTTCACATCAGAAGAATGTAGAATATGCACATGGTATTTGCAGAATTTGTGAGCTGTCTGAGAATGGTTAAATTCAGAGGTATTAAAACTTATGGTGTATAACATGAAAGTCCCAGAATGTTAGATACGAAAGAAAGTGTGTGGCATAAAAGAAAAAATAATTAATTTATTTTTCTAGAGAGGTTCTTATTCAGAAACAGGGCGTTTTCCCTTCTTTTATTCTGATTTGACAGTAATTTGTGTTACAGTGTAGTTATGTCTTTCTAGTGTGCTTTGAGAGAAGTGAATATTGCCGCTCATCACTTCTGGAATCTAAACTGTTGTATTAGCTTCACTAGTGTTTAGATTTAGATTCTTAGATAGTTTTCACAGAACTGTAATAAGACAACAGTATGTGGTATCACAGAAGCATTCTGGGGGGCATGTTAGGCTGAACTCGATGTTTCAGTTCAGTTATATGTAAGTTGTACCTGGGTGAATTAACTTGGTAGCAACTAGGATATAAGTAATTGAGCAGAAAGATTTTGATTAAGTAGTATAGAAAAATTCATCTCAGAGTGAATTTAGTTTTGGAGACTTATATTTGGATATGCAAGTTTTCAGATGACATTGCTTCAGTTTTGAAGAACGGCACTGGCAATTTAATCTTGTGAAATAATTTTGATAAACTTGCTTTCTTGGTATTATTATGCATTAAGCTTGAACAGAATTGTGCCCTGTTTTACAGTGTTTCACCTCACAACTGTGAAAAAGTGTACCAGTGTAAAAAAGCAACCTTCTTCTTCCCATATCCATACACTTAGTACTTGAAGTGCAAAGAATAATTGATGTAGCCAAAATGTTGTTTTCAGAATAAAGGTGATTTTATGTTGGATGTAAATATTTTAAAGAACAAACTTCCATGCACTTAAAGAGATTTTCTGTAAATCTGTAAACAAACTTGGAAGGCAACAATGTGTCTTGTTTAGCTAGATTCAGAAATTTCATCTTGTTGTTCCCCCCAGGTTTGCTGGAATTCTTTGAGAAGGTCGGGGTAGTCCTTTCTGCTATTGAAAATGAATGGCTTTGCTTGTATGCACTGCAGTAGCACCCTGAAAGCTGCAAATGAGGTTAAGGCTCTGAGTTGGTAGGCACCCTTTCTCTCTTTTGAAAGTCTTGAATGTTAATAAAACGATGATTTTACAAAAATAAGATTACTCAACAAGGTCATACAAGAAATCTGCTTCAGAGCCAAAATCTGAATCCTCATCTCCCAAATCCCCATGTAGTAGTGCCAAAACCTCAAACTTTTTTTATCTGTTAATGATGTGGAAAACTTACTGTACTTCAGGTTTTACAAATTTAGCCACTTCTTTCTCTTTTCTTGTGGGAGAACCCCATTTCTCTGCAAAGAGACACTTCAAGTCCTGATCCAGTATCTGAAATACCTGAAATGTCATCACTCAATTCAAATTGTTTCAACTTTAAAATGCAAAACCCTCGAAGCAGAATCTCTCTGTGAGTCACTGATGACTTATTTGGCAAAAATCAGTCACTCTGTCATCTTATTATTTTCTGTGCTGCTTACAGATTTTTTTTTTTTTATGTATTGTAATTGCCATGTCTGTTAAGATACGTTTTAGGAATAAGCGTAATTTGTTGGTTGCTCTATTAGCATTAAACAAGTACTGGCAGCAAATGTTAATTGTAATGACTTGTGACCTTGATTCATTCCAATAGCTGACTGGGAGAAATTAAAATAGAGATTAATCTGAAATGAAGCTTCTATATGCTGAACATAACAAGTCCGCAGGAGGAAATAATACAGAGTTTGCCCAGAGTTTGTTCTCTAAGAGGAGACGTTTCCTATTTGGAAGTTTTGAATTCCTGTAATCATATAAAGACCCAGAGAAGGCGAATGTAGCAGTCACAGCGAACCAGCTTCCAAACAGCAGGTCTGGAGATTTTTTCCCTTTTGTTGGAGGTCACTGCTACAAGCTCCAGCTTTTTCACAAGCACGCAGAATTCATGTGGAAAAATGAGGGACTGAGTGAGTAGCTGTGCGGTCAAATTATGTTACTCTTTGTAACTACGTAGGAAACCAGGTTAGTTAATATATTTTACAGTTTTACAAATTAAAAGGCAAATTTAAGTACGTTTTATGAAGTTAAAAGTGAAGATTTTAATGTAGTGTTGCACAGTGTCCAAGAAGGTAGAAACAAATCTTAGCTTTGGTTTCAATTGCTGTAATGGAGAGGACGGCAAGATCCCAAGAGTTCTTGAGAAAACACTTGTGATGTTGATGTGTGGTGGTGGTTTAATTTTACAGAATAGTCAATATATAAAACAAGAATAAAACAAAGACACCAAAAAAAACCCTGAAACAACTGCATCTTCTTTTGCAAATAATTAAATTGCTAGATTATACATTAATATAAACATTTTTAAAACACTGTGCATTTTCTATAATTACTAAATTAAAATTCAGCTGGAGCACTGAAAGTCTGAAAAGGTATTGTGCTGCTTGTAATCCTCTTGATCAAATATATATGCTTATAATACTCATCATGTGGCACTTAGGTTTTTTTGCATTTTAAAAATTAGCATTGAATAAAACTGTTTTTATTGTAGTGCTGGTCTGAACTTCTCTGGAGTGTCTAGCTTTTAGTCTGGCTCTGCTAGCTCATGTGCTTTGGAGTACTCTATTTTTGATCTTGCTGCATCTGAAAGGGAAAAAACCCTCTAATTCTCTGAATAGTGAAGGACTATGTAATGCCTACATCTTCAAGAGATTACAAAATTTTCTGTAAGTGGAAGATGCACGTTTCTCAAAAGCAGCCTGTCATTGTATGTATTGTTAAATAATTACCCGAAGAACAAATATTATTTCATGTGAAGTTACTTCACCCTCGTAGCTGCCAAGTTTCAGTCACATGCTTGATAGAGACTGGCTCAACATTGGAAGGACTTAATGCAGGACCTGCAGAAGTTTTTGGAATTTCTTTCAATCTTTAACCCTGCCGGCTCTCCCCAGCCTCACCCCAAGCCTCGGCAGCAAGGTGAGCTCACTGACTGCCGGGTTTGGGTTCAGCATTGCCCTTGCTGCGCGCCGGCCGACCGGAGGGATCCAGCCGAGCGGTGAGACATGAGAACCAGGGTGCTCTCTGAGGAGAACTCGTGCTCTGCTCTGGCCGCGTTCCTGACAGTGGCAAATGGTAGTGGTTTGAGGTGAGAAAGTGAACCATGTCCTCCCAGCTCGCTCGCCAGATCGGGGAGATGGCAGAGAACTAGTCCTTGCATTACAAAGGTGAGAGGCCTTTTCATTCTTTCTCATGGTTGGTCCTCTAGCCAAAGTCTTATTTAAGGGCACATTTCTGTGATATTCAGCTGTGTGAGCTGTGCTGTGGAGCTGTATGGGCTGTGAAAGCCCTAATGATAAAGCAGCAGCCGTGCTGTTGTACTCTTGGAGGTGTTATCTGCACTGGCTTCATGTTGGTGAGAATGGGGTGCTCTGGTGGGGGTTTCAGTGCAGAGCTACAGGACAAGAGCCAGACAAAGCAGCTGTAATGCGCTGCTCAAGTGGTGCAGGAGGAATGCTGCTGATAGCTCCACTATATATAGTCATGTATGAAGAGCTGTCTTTTGGCTGGATTCTGCTGCACCCTTGTTCTCTGAACCCAAGTTAAGGAGTCTGGTTTAATCTGTTTTGGCTGTTGGTAATTTGTCTGTTATATTTGGCTGTTGACTTCCAGGCTTATTATGAAAGGTGGTAGTTGCTTTATCCTTCCAGTTACTTTGAAAAATAATAGCATGCTTCATGTGTTTAAGGAGGTTTTCATCTTTCCCAATGGGATCATGTGGTTTCACAGAGAGTCTAATTCAGAGCTGATTTTGAAGAAGATGCATGCTGTCCCCAGATGACTGCATGTTATCCAATAATGCATATTGATGTTTGCTGATAGAAATGAAACCTCTGAGCCACTTCATAGAAAACTAAAAAAGTAGTTTAAAAACCGTGTTTGCTAGCTAAAGCTATTTCTGAGATGGAAAGAGTGAAAATGTGTTTCTTTATACATTCCTTGTACTATTTTCTTTAGCTACTAGATCTTCTTATTGCCATCAGTTGTGTACTTCAGGCTTTTTCTGAACTGGCTATTTGGGCACTGTTGATGTGATTACTAAGTGACATTAAGAAAATGCAAATGTTTCTTCCATGGCTGGGTTGTTTTCAGTGCCACTCTTCTCCTAGCAGTCTGATTGTATTCTGGTTTAATATTCTAGTCTCAGATTTTCATGGATAGTGCAATTTGTTGATTCAGGAAATTAAACACAGGATGTGATTATATGAGAGTTTTCTTAAATTTGGTTTATGTTTGGTTCACATACTTAGACATTCAATACACTTAACAATTTACATTATTGGCATAAATAATGCTATTAACCCATTGTTATAGGTTATATTGTGACTTGACATGCTTTGATTACATAGTGATTGGTTTGGGGCTTGGGGAGGAGACACTGCATGACTGAAAATAATTGCCTTCTTTCTGCAGAATGAATTCATTGGTTTATGTTTAGCAATGAAAATTCTAGCATTACACCAAAAAAGTTAATTTTCAAAACAATTTGCTTGGGTTTCTCCACTAAGTAAAATAATGAGTATTAAAAGCAGAGAAGTTTTAGTGATTAAAATTGTTTATTACAGTGTTGAAATTTTTAATATCTTAATGTGGGTTTTGTTGCTGTTTGGTTGTATAAACTTGTCTAGCAGTGTTATGTATATTTTTGCATGTTTTCTGTTCTATGAATGCCAAAGAGAGTCATTTAAATTAATTGTACACCAGTATTTCTGTGATTGTTTGGAAGTGTCTTGGGAGCTTCTCTGCTTGTCTGACTTGGGGCTGCTGAGTATTTGTACATCTCCATAAAGACGAGTTGGCTCGTCGTTATTTCTTTGGGCAAGTTTGACTGAAGTCATCAAGAACTGATTTAGCTATAAATCCCCCTTTTTTTATGCTGAAGAGCTTTTTGTTGAACTGAAAATACATTTCTAGATAATCTGTAAACTCTGTACATAGTCTAAAAAGAGAATCTTCCATGTCTGTTTTCCAGTTCCAATCTGGAATTAGTTTAGACTATAAATCATTGTGGGTTTCTCACTACACAGTGGGGTCACTTGTATGATGGAAATGTTTGGGTAAATAACATTGTAGTAAATTTTTATCTGCTTTACAGCTTTGGCACCAGAACTATTTTATATGAGGTATGAGAGAGTGTGATTAATACACATTAGCTCATAATACTGTATTGATGAATGTGATTTTT
Organism: Streptopelia decaocto; assembly: GCF_964273445.1. Lineage (NCBI taxonomy): Eukaryota > Metazoa > Chordata > Aves > Columbiformes > Columbidae > Streptopelia > Streptopelia decaocto. The sequence goes on from NC_138661.1 coordinate 54,792,012, forward strand.
TTTCTTTTAAGAAATACTAGCATTTGACAGTGCAAATAACCCCTTTCTGTAATCTTTGAAGTTTTATTCAATGGAAGTGGCAGTTATAAGGTGTTGGGGTTTTTTCCTAAGCGGTAGGGACCGTCCCTTTGGCAGTGCAGTGCCCTTGGGTGCCGTGCAGCCCTTGTGGCCACAGGGCCGGGCTGCCATGAAGCTCTGCCAGGGATGGTGAGGTTCTGCTGCCCCCTGGGCCTTCTGTTTTGACTGTGGAGTGGAAATTCAGCTCTGGGTTGGGATGGATTTGTGTGTGACTTACAGTAGCATTCAGTGAGATGATGCAAATGTCATGGCTTTTGTATGTGTCAGTATTTCAGTGCTGTAGATGCCGGGCTTCTTTAGAAAGGAAAGCAACCAGTAGGCGTGTAAATCAAAGCTCTGAAAAGTTGGTCTGATAAACTTTAATTTATACTTGTTGCTCTCAGCAAGATGATATTGAATTACTGGTCTTCTCTCAAGTAGAAGCTTGATGTAACGTGCCTTTCGAGAGTACTGTAGTCCATTTTGTGCTTAATATTTGATAGGAAAAAACATTTTAGAAAAAAATTGGAATTTTAGAAACAAATTGGGAGGTGATACATTGTATTTTATCCAACACAGTGAGTTGAATGAGATCAGGGAAGGAGGGACTCCTTCAAAACATCCAAGAATAACATAAACCAAAGGAAAGAACTTGGTAGCTGTAATTTTTTATTTTTGGCTCAAGCTCTGTATGAATAGAGTTTGAAGTGTTTCAGCATTAACCACAAGAGAGGCTGGAACAGTTTGTTGCTAATGAAGGAACTTCTATTAACATATATGCCAGTAAACAGGAACAGCCAACCCACAATAATAGGTATGCGCTGTGGGAATTGTGGTTTCTTCATATTAGATGGTACTTCAGTGAATATGATGATAATATCCTTGTTTATGCTTTAGGCTGGTGTCTGAAGGAGATGAGGTTTGTAGGATTATGGTCAGTACCCTGTCAGTGTTGTGAAGCAGTAGATGACACAGATGGGGCTAGACAGGGACTGAGACAGACCCAGGCATGGTTTGAATGGCCTTAACTATAGGACAGGCTTTAGGTAGAACGTGTGTCCTGTTAGATAAAAAGCACAGAACCACAGGAACTTAGGCTGTGTAAATTCTTTTATTTCATGGAATATTCTTAGTAGAATGTGAATGGACTTTGGATTTAATTATTTGGTGAATAAGTTAACGGTGTTAATGAAGGTTGAAGGAAGAAGCCAGGTTTTAATGCTGTTTTGAGATTTTCTTCCTAAATGATGTGGAGCTTTTATATTATTCTGTTAGCCAGATCTGTCCTGCAAAACTTTTTTGGTTGTTCTGGGTTTTGGTTGATTTTTGTTGTGCTTTGTGGTAGAAATAAGAACTATAACCAACATAAGGATTTTAGAGCAATTTGGTTTGGGTGAGACCTGAGGTTTCTAGTGCAGATTCCTGCTCAGAGGAAGGTCAGTGGTGAGGTCAGAGCAGGTTGCTCAGGTTTTCCCCCACTCTGGTGTTGAAAACCTTCAAGGATGGAGACCTCTCTGGGCAGCCTGTTCAGCACTATATCATCATAAATCTTTGTATTCCCAAGGTAGAAAAGCTTCTCCTACATGCAGTGTGAAGCTCTCATTTCAGTTGATGCCTGGTCTCTCTTGGCCTCCCATCATGCATGGCTGTGAAGAGCTTTCTTGCTCACCTGCACGCCGGAGGCTGCTGGGTGGTCACCCTGAGGGTCTCGTTTCCCCAGGCTGACCCAGGCTGGCTCCCGTAGCCTCTCCTCACAGAGCAGGTGCTCCTGACCATCTTGGTGCCCCTCCACTGAATTCCCTTTTGTTTCTTGATGTCTTTCCTGTATGAGGAGGTCCAAAATGGGATGCAGTATTCTAGACTGTAGCCCTGAGAGAACTTGATGGGGGTGGTTAGTAGATCCAGAGAGGTTCTCCTTCCCCTCTGTTCTGCCAAGGTGAGACCACACCTGGAATATTGTGTCCAGTTCTGGGCCCCTCAGTTCCAGAAGGACAGGGAACTGCTGGAAAGAGTCCAGTGCAGGGCAACAAAGATGATTAAGGGAGTGGAGCATCTCCCTTATGAGGAAAGGCTGAGGGAGCTGGGGCTCTTTAGCTTGGAGGAGACTGAGGGGTGACCTCATTAATGTTTATAAATATGTAAAGGGTGAGTGTCACGAGGATGGAGCCAGGCTCTTCTCAGTGACAACCAAGGATAGGACAAGGGGTAGTGGGTTCAAACTGGAACACAAGAGGTTCCACTTAAATTTGAGAAGAAACTTCTTCTCAGTGAGGGTGACAGACACTGGAACAGGCTGCCCAGGGGGGTTGTGGAGTCTCCTACGCTGGAGACATTCAAGACCCACCTGGACACGTTCCTGTGTAACCTCATCTAGGTGTTCCTGCTCCAGCAGGGTGATTGGACTAGATGATCTCTTGAGGTCCCTTCCAATCCCTAACATTCTGTAATTCTGTGATACCAGCTTTAACTCTTTCATTCTGTTCCAGACACTTGTGATTTTCTAAGAAAACAGTATTTGATTAGAACTTCATTCCCATGGTGTGGGTTGCAGATAGTGTTTTGATCTTATGGAAAGGGGAAAAGGGCAGTATGTTTCCATGTTGTCTGAGGGCACATGCAGCAGCCCAGCAAGGTTTCAGTCTCCAGGATTGTTCTCTGACAACCACTTTTTCATATTATGCATTAAATTCAATAATAATATATCAGAAGTGCATTTTCCTTAAGAAGTTTAAATCTGTCTTCAACTTTAAAAAGCCAATGAAGTAAATGTTTTGAGGTTGTATGTCTTACATGTCAGAGGAGTAGAGTTTTTGAAAACTGTTTTATTCAGGCTTTGTAGCTGTTATATTAAATTGTTTCAGCTTTCTATACTTTATGGCTTGCTACTAAGATGAAAGCTGGCTACTGGAAAACTTGTATTTGCTTTCATATTTAGAACAATGTGGATTGTTGTGCCGATTCTTGTCTAAGTCTTTTCATCAAAGTAAAATGTACTCAAATAGGACTGGTGAGGGTTTTCAGCCTCCACTGGTAAATTTAGATGCTGTGCATATTAATATTTTAACCAGTTTTGTTACGGCTTAAAAATGGACATATATAATATTTTTGTGTAAAGCTTTCCTCAAATACTTTTTCCAAAATAGCATGCTTATATGGGAATGCTTGCTGGACATCTTCCTCATTGTAGTCTTTAAATAGTGGCTGACGTTGGGATTTAAGGGTATGCTACATTTATCCAGGGAGTTTTAATCATATTACTTAGTGATATCACCACTTTCTTTTTAATTAGAGAATGAATTCATTAATTTAGTTTGTGTATCAGATGCAGAAGAAATAGATAATACGACGTGTCACTCTCTACATGTTGTTTTCTTGTGGCAGGATTGGTTTATATCAGCATTTCATGTGTAACTATTCTGCAACACTGCTACTGTAATATGGTTACAATAGACCTATGTAGTTTTCTTTTGTGTGAAGGGCTATGGAGCAAATATGTTTTACGCATAGGAGAGAATCGAGTAGTGAAAAAAGTTGCTGCTTTCCTGTGGTGTCAATGATGTCCAGTGAAAAAACAAACAAACCCAAACCAAAACAACAAACACCTCCATGCTTTCCAAAATCTTTGATTTAAAAAATATACTTGCTTTCTACATGAGCATCTGTCTTTGGAGTTTCTGCATCTAATTGGACTGTTGGGACCATTTGTCCCAATCACTTAATCCTATAGGAGCTAGAGTTTATTTGTATCATTGCAGAAATATCTGTGCTAGCATTGAAAATTAGAGAGGTGTGTATAGATATACACCAGATATACATACATATAGGTGTATACTTGTAGATAAGTATGCATACAGATATATGTGTGTATATATATCACGACTACGTGTGTTTAATTATAGGACCTAATATTTTCATTTCAAGCTTTCAAGTTCTAGCATAGATATTCATGTGGTATCTGTAAGGAATGTACAATCGATTGAGTCTGCTGTTCACATTGTCATGTTAGTGACATTTTCTTGTCACTGAAAGTCAAGTTTGTTTTTGTTAGATAGCGAAGTTCCAAGTTAATTCTGATGTAATTGTATAGGTTAAGATGCTAATTTAACTGTATACAGGAGTGAAATTTTGACCTTAGCAAGGTCTTCTGGACACTAATTACAGTGGAGCAAGGATTTTACAATTACTCTAAGGAGACATTTTACTACCAAACAATGTCAACCTATTTACTTCTCCTCCCTTTTGGAGGCGGAGGGGGAATCTTAGGGCCACATCAGGAAAGCACGGATGATTAAGGGAGTGGAGCATCTCCCTTATGAAGAAAGACTGAGGGAGCTGGCTCTTTTTAGTTTGGAGAAGAGGAGACTAAGGGGGGACCTTATTAATTTTAAACTGTGGGTAACGTTCGGGATCTTGAAAAGATGGGGTTTTGTGTGCGTCCAGCTTGTAGTGGGCACTATTGCTTTTGTAATACAATTAATTGGTATTGTTCCTAATTCTTCCAAATTACATCTATGTTACACTGCATTTTGTTCCAATAATATTATTTGCAGAACTGTGATGGCACTGATTTTGTTGGACTATGCTATGATACTCTTTCTAACCAATTCTAAAAGCTAATATCTGAAAAATGCTCAGAAGGTAATGCTGATGCTATTTTGAAGCTATTGATGTATTTCAAAAATACATTATGAAATAAAGCAAACTGTTCCTGGCTATTTGCCTGGCTAGATACAAGCACATTCTCCTGTTTGGAGCGACAACTCACTGTCTGAACAGCAGTTCTTCACTGCGTGAGTTCTTGTGTCGACTGCACCCACACCACTAACTCCCATAGAAGTGTGGGTGCTCCCCCGTAACTATCTCCACCATTTGGGGAGTTCTACAGAAAGATGTTAATGCTTATCTAGTCTTGCACGTAAGCGTAAAGGAGTCTAGATGGAAGATAAATGCTGTAGAAACGGCCCGGAATAATTTATTGAACACTCTGTCCAATGACACCATGAATTTTTCTTGCAACTTATAAATTTCTTGTTAATGTGATGTAGACTCAATCAGTAGTTAATTCGCACATTTGAAGGTTCATCTGCCTGGGCATTTAAATTTCTCTAGAAGCAATCTATAGACTTGCTTGACTTCAAATGGAAAGTCATCAGCATCAGTCATGTCCAGAAGTTAATTATTAAAATTTGGCTTTGGCTTGAATACAAAATGAATTAAAAGGGGAAAAAAATGAAAATAGATGAAGTAAGTTTAATTATGAGTTCTGCAAAAGGATCCATGCAGGCAGAAGTGCCTGCCTGTGTCCGTTATACTGTAGGATTGGAGACTGGATTGTAATTGTGTGGTTTTCCTGTGTTTAAGTCAGTTAAATTTCATCACACTATAGGTTAGGCTAGTGCAAACAAGTGATAGGCAATGTTAAATTTGCAGACTTGCTTAATCAATACCTGAGAAATGTTTTAGGCTGCAATCTGATGGCGAGCAGTAAGGTGCTGTCAAAGGCTGTAGGTGTCTGTCTGTCTGCACCTTCACCCACCCACCCACTAGGATCATAAGCAACATCCAATGCGTGAAGTTCTCAGGTTCCAGCCACCAGCCCTGAACCCAGGGCCAACTTTGAAGCTACGTGAGATGCTCAAGCAGCACCCTCTCACATGGGGGCTAGTGGTAGCCAGGTGTATTAAAATTGCCGACATCTCGAAGGTCTTGAATCTTTCTCAACCGCTGTAGTCCATTGGTCTTAAGACAATGGGTGACTATTGATTCTTACGTTTGTAAATATTGGGTCCATGTGCTGTGAACTGGTAGAATTTTTGTTGCTGTATGTAGTTTCAAAGACCCAGTGTTTGAATTGTGATTCTGTTAGGAAAAGTCTGAGTCTTAAATATTACAAATCAACACAAGCCTTGGAAAAAAGTGTTCTATAACTTTGGAATTCAGAATTACTTTTAGTAGTCTGTAGTGTAATTTATTAATAATAAAGATGGTAGTGGTAGATGATAATGAATGGAATTTTTGTGTGGGTTCTTCATGTTTTCATACTTGCTTTGGTTCCATGGTTCTCTTGATTAGCAATTATACAAAATCAGAATAATACAAAACTCTTAAAAGGCGACTGTTAGGAAAAATGCTGTAATTTATCATACAGAAAATCCGTAACATTACTGGAAAAGTCATCTTGGCATTTCAGATGTGTGGCATTGTACTAATAAAAGTTCCACTGTGTTCAGAATTCACATGATGAAGCATCATAAGCATTTCCCACTTTTGTTGGGTGTATTAAGCCATATATAAAGAATAAAGGAGGCATGAAAGTGGAGCGGCGTATTGTGACCTTTTATTAAGGCTCGTTTATTGTGCCTGTTATATGAGGTAGTTTTCTGGACAACAGAAGTGCATTCAGCAGTTGCTGTTTGGAAGAAATACAGGTAATCACTGCCCAAAGGCTTGGTGAGCTGGTCTGTCTGGAAAACAGCTGTGCCATGTCTGCTCTTGGTCTGTGCTTGGAAAGGAAGGATAACTTAACACTGCAACAAGTGACTAGATGACTCTCACTGTTATCATAGTTGTGTAAACATATATTACCATTAAGCAAATCTTTAGAGGACATAAAAAAAAAAACAACAAACCATTGTGATCTAAATCTAAAAATCGAATGTTGCAATTTTTTTTTTGCTCTGATCAAAATAAGGAACTACTAATATTATTGGAATACATCAGTTTGAATACTGGGAAAGCTTCAAAGGGATTGTAAGAATTACATCACATTTGCAGAGAAAGTAGGAGAGAGCAGCAGAGAGTGACAGAGCAGAATAATTTAGGTTGGAAGGAACTTCTGGACCCCACCAGATCCAGCCCCTCCTGTTCAGAGCCAGGACAGCTTCAAAGCTGGAACCATCTCAAAAAGTTTGATTCGGTTGCTCAGGGCCTCATCCAGCCACATTTCGGATGTTTTCAAGGATGAAGATTCCACAGCCTTGCTAGGCAACCTCTGCCAATGTCTGACTGCTCTCATTGTGGGCAAAAATCTCCCTGCTATGTAATTCCTTGTTGCAAGGCATTAGCCATCTGTTGTATTGGTTGTTTTGAACAGTATTGCTTATTCTTAATGAGTCCTATGAGGCAAAACATTTAAACTCTCACTTTTCAAATTCAAATAAACTACTGTGTTCTGTAAAACTAATTGTTAGTGGCAGTGGTTTCCTTTCTTCCCAGTCAAGTACTAAGTATTGAAGCTGCAGATTTGCATAAAGTTTTAGGTTTGTGTCTTTTACTTGTCTGTGAAATTACCATCTGCATTTTATGTGCTAACAGAACTCTTTCTCTGCTCTTACTATTCGAAGTGCAAAACTTCTCCTAAAATGCAATTGCTCAGATATTTAGGAAGTGTGTACTTTCCAGCTGAAATTTTTATTATTAGCAAGTAATACTTAGTCTTTTAGTAATGGACTTGCTCTTTCATTACAACAAGAGGACTAATTAATCTTCTGACGACCTGGTGAATTTATTTCATGGGAAAGGATAAAACATTTGTAAAAGTGCTAGTATAGTATAATGACTAACTTAATTTCCTAAATAACCCTAGAACACTTCTGGAATAGAGTCCTTTTTCTTAGTCTTAATCGTCGAGTGAGTTATTAATGACTAAAAGCCTGCAGATGAGAACTTGCTGACAGTTCTTCTGCCTCTGGAGAATAAAGCTGACAATGTGCTTTCAATTTTAAAGCTAACTATGTATTTGCATTTTGCTAGTAGTTCTAGCCTAAGTATCAAAGGTTAAAACAGATTGCTTCATTCCTGATTTGAAAGAAAAGACTTTTAGCTTCAAACTATTTGAACTGTGTGACAAAATGCAGTTTAATTGTTACTGTTATAATTTCCTTATTATTTTCTTTGACATCTGCAAGTTCCTAGTCCTTTCTTTGGACGTATACTCAATCTTGGAATATAAACACACAAAAAAAGTGCTTCTTCAGGAAACAATACTCCTCAGTCCTTTTGTGAGAAAAGGATCATGGTTGCTTTGTAGATGTTATCACTGCAGGCTTACTGGAAATACATTCTCCTGATTTCTGATTTTGTGGGAAAGCTGAAACTACCAAAGTACTTATTTCATTAATTCCCCTCTGGAGCAGAGGCCAGTTCTCACCAGGCTGAGCAGTGAATGCTGTTGCTGGGGCCCTGGGCTGGTTGATGGCCTAATATGTTGTTCACAGTTTTGTAATAGGAGTGGCTGAAAAAAGTCCTTTTAGTGTAACACAAGTTGTCGCAGCTTTCAGCTTACCACTGAAAGTGCTCGTTGTGTTGGTCCCTTGTGTATGACTTTCTGTAGCAAGGCATATTGGAAAGGGGTGAAAAGTTTATAACACAGAAAACATCCTCTGCTGTTCACGGTCCAAGTGGGACTTAGCAGTTTATGGTTTTGGTTGTGTGGGTTTTTTTTGCTTGCATGTGTAGTGGCTTTGTTTGTTTGTCTGCTTGTTTTTCCCTTTCCTCCTGCTGGTATGTTTTTGTTTATGGGGTTTTTTAAATTTGTTTTGTTTTGGGGTTTGTGTGCGGTGTGTGTTTGTTTTAATCAAGACATGTCCTGAGCTATTTACATTTGAATGTTATGGGTAACGAGCTGTTAGATTTTTTAGCTGTTCTTTACAGAAAGGCTGTTACCTCTTTGGTATTTCATTACTTCGAAACTCTGAAATATTTCTTTATGCCTTATTCTGTTTCTGGGGAAAAATCCTGCTATGTGCTGGGCAATTGAGTTAAATCTGGAAGACCTGAAATAGCTGGGCATTATGGGAGGAAAACCCCCAAATCTTCTTTAAAACAGCAAAAAAAAGGAAGTGTTCATTTTTGGCTCTTTGAGTTATGATTTATTTAATGGCCTTTTTTGTTTGTTTTCCTGAATATACCCACAGTGTGTTAACATTTTGCTACATTTGATGGGAGTTCTAGTTTTGGATGAGGTTTACCTAAATATTAACTAAACCCATAAATATTAACTAAATATTAACTAAACCCATTAAAATTCCATAAAAAACCATAAATAAGTGAGCTCTTGGTTCATTACTCTCTCTCATTCTAAGGCTTCCTAACAGCATCTTAGACAAGACCTGCAATAAGATCTTCATTTTCTTGTTTCTTTAAGATTTATGATTTTTATATATTGCTTCTTTGGACAGGGCTACAGAATAAGGGGCTTACTAGATATGAGACTCTTTAGAAATTGTCTTGTGTTTTCTATACAATTAATTCAAATTATCTGCTTCGAGGAGGAGGGAAGACTAATAGTTTATCTTGAAATAACCTTTCTTCACGCCATATTTTTGCATTGTATGAGTACAGTTACACATAAAATAGTCTTTAATAGTCTTTAATGGATATCAGTATTTCACAGAGGGTAGCAAAACATCTACATAGTACTTTGAGGGGAATGTTGATAGAAAAATCCCAATTTTAATTCAACTCAGATTAAATACTAAATTATGTTGGTTTAGATAGGCTATGTAACTGAACAGCTAAGGTTATATATGATGCTCTGCATGGAGGTGTAAAGAAAAATCATTGTAGAAATACCATACGAGAGGAAAAAAAAGCACATGCAACAAATGACTTCACAAAATCTCTTTCTGTGATCTCATTAAATATTACAAATTGTGTAAAACATTCTCCAGCAACATTTTAAAGGATTGTATTGGTTCTGTTCTATGAATCTTATGGAAATACAAATCAGTACTTTATGTTGTGTAATTTCTATGTTTTGTTTAAATAATCTGATAAGAGATGTAAATAATCATAAATCCAAGTCCATCTCCCTAACTAAGCATTGCAACTAGTTTACTTTTAAAACATTAACCTGTTTAATAATTAAATGGTACATTGTGCCATTGGCAAAGTCAACAAGAATTCAGGGAGAAGCTGAAAACATTTATTGCTTGAGAAGTACATAGGAAATATGTTTCATTTCTGGAGTAGCAGCAGTGAATGATCAATATAAACAGTTCTGCCTTTTAGAGATAATAGATATATTTTTCTGAGATTAGCAATATTAATTTATTTTTTCTTTTTTTTCCCTTTTTTTTTTCTCCTTTCAGCCATAATCAGCAGACCACATCATTTAGACATCCTGTGACAGGACAGGTTTCTCCAGAAAATATTGAATTTATTTTGCGAGAAGAGTAAGTAGTTTTATACCCATGTCAAGAGATCTAAACCAGTAACATGTTTACCTACAGTAGTTTAGTAGTTTGACAGTTTTTCTGCTGTTGTAGCAAAAATGTCATAGAGATGGTTTATGCTTAAAAATTTACTTCTCATTGTGATATTATGGTTTTGATTCTAGCACTGTTCTGTATTAGGCCTTGAGAGAAAAATCTTTAGAAGGTCTTTAAAAATAAACAAACCCCAAAATAAACAAAAGGCAATATAAATAGGATACTTAAATAATAATGCTTTAGCCCTATATAAATATAAAATATACAGGACATAAATGTAAAATGTCTTTAAAGCAAACTGGAAGATTTTTACTGAAGTTGAAATACACAGAATATTATAGTTTCCATTGTAATTCCTTGGTTTTCTTATGTTTTAGATTGTCTGTGTTCCCTGTCTTGGGCTGGTATTTATTAAAAAAGTTTTGATTAGGCATTCTTCAGTTTATCCTAGAGAAGGAGAATCATAGATATTAGTTTCCATCATATTTTTTTCCTAATTGTCTGATTTTAAAAAAAAGAAAAGAAAAGAAGAAATGCATATGTTCAAACTGGTCTATCGGGGCATGTCTTTGGTTTGGATCACTCCCTGTTTCACTGTAGGGTTTAACTGGTCCTGTTGTCATTGCTGCATGTTTGGTTGCTCCTGGAATCCCCACTGCCATGGGATGACTGGGTATCTTCCCTAGGCAGAGTCTAGGGGAAAGTTCTACATCACTTCCAAAACCACTTCAGAGGAGAAGAATGGGACATCACCAGATAGCTTTTCCTTTTCCAGCCTACTCTTCCAACACTGTTTGTGCAGCCTCAAGCCCTTCATGCATCACAGAGGCTGGACACCATGCTGTGGTGGCTGGTATGGCTACCACCATTCTGAACACTGTGTCAAATTATGTGACATTGAATTTGCTTTACAGTTCATTTAAAGCAGTATAGCATTAAGAAGAATGAAGCCCACAAAAGGGCCGTGCAAGACTCCCAGGAGACTGAGGCTTTTCTGGCCATGTCTTCTGTTGTGGACATGGAGAGGAAAGGAGAAGTAGAGCATGACTGAACAGCCCTCTGCTCAGAGTTTCTGGTACAGCCCTGAGAAGTGCTTCTTATGGTTTAAACAACAAACCAACCAAAGAAAACAACAATAGCAATAAAGACCCCCCAATATAACCGAATAGCTGCTCTCCCCCAAGCCCAAAGCACATCCAAGGGCCAATCCCTGTGAGAAGGCCTCTGCTGAGAACCAGCATGAAGTAGAAGGTCGAACGTATTTTGCAGTGTGTGGGAGAGACCTTGTGATTGGGTACAAAGCCTGTTGGATGGCAACAAAGCTGGAAGTCACCTCAGGCTACGTGGTATGTGGTGGCTTGCTGCTCAGGAAGGTCTTGGCTCAATCCAAGTGTGTGAACAAGCTGCTCCAAGTCATTTAGCGAGAACAGGTGTCTTGCAATGGAGAAAATCTCAAAGACAGTATAGACAATAGCCACTGTGCATCTGTGTTCCAACTTTCATCTGTTAATTGATTTTTTAATTTCATCTGTTGTAAAGGTTTGATCAAATTATATATAAAGAAAATTTGCACATGTGTAAGGGAAAATAGGTGTTTGGCCAGAACTCCCTGGAGTGCCTCCCTCGGTTAGTCACACTACCCTGGACGATTTCTGGTCTTTTAATTGTAGTAGCAGGTAAAATATTAAGAGCAGAACTGAAAGAACAACTTGCTGGTGGCACATAGTTTTAGTGATCTTTTGTGTATGTTAGAAACTCTTTTGGAAGAGAAATGAGGGTGTTTATTTGGAGGGCAATCAGATGAACCACCATAACTTGTCATCTCTAGACTTCTGTTTGTAGAACTGAGATAGATGGTATCAAAAGCAGGGAGAAAGATTTTACAACGTAGTAGAATTAATAGAGATAGGTGGTTTTTATTGTAAAAGAAGGGAGAATGGCTGGAGGAATACAGAGAGGAGTATATGTTTGTAGTGACTACTCAGGAAACAGCCTTTGCGAGCTTTATTATTGACCTGAAGTACATACAGAGTGTTTTTAAAAATCAGGTGGTTTTAATATATTGGTTCAAATTACTTTAAAGAACTAATTTTCAGGTGTGTGGGATATTCTGGTTTCCTTAGTTCTGCACTGCTTCTGTATGACAGTGGAGGTCTTACCTGGGTGGTATTCATCACAGTCATACCTGAGTTCTTGTCAGATGACACTTGACATACGTGGGTGTCTCTGCTGAAACCAAAGGAGATGTGAGCACCTCCCTGTCTGTAGGCCTAGGAATTGTAATGGGGCTATGTAGTGGTTTCAGTTCTTCTCCCTCAGCATCAGGGATTTGTATGGAGTTGGTGGTGTTTGGAATCAGTGTTGTAGATTTTATCTGTTTGTAGATTGTACCTGGTGATGAAATGACTCGCAAACAGGATGCAGTCAGAAAGACACTCTCTGGATTTGCATGGTCTGTGGAAACTTTCCATCATGGGATCCTTTTGACCAACAGTATTTTTTTGATAGCTGAAGGATCCTGTCTGGAATAGTAGCACTCCTAAGGGTTTAATAAATGGCAATTTGTTCTTTATTGCAGTTGTGATGTGATTTATTACTTATGGGTTGATTTTAATTTAAGATTAGGGCCAAAGCCAGGAGTTGTCACCAGATGTTAACTGGGAGCTGGTGGGGAGAAGTAAGCACAAACTGGTTCAGGCTACAACAAATCTATCTATTAAAAGGACACATTTAATATCAGAAAAGTAATTTACGGTAATCTAGAAATGATGAATGTACAGACTGCTCTGGCCATTTCTCATCCAGGAAGCAATGTTCTGGCAAGGAGATTTGAAAAGAAGTTTTGGAAAATGATGTCAATAAATCCTGGCTTGATTATGAGTCAGTTATGAACCAGACACCCTGTCTCATTTGATCTGAGATCTGGATACTTTCTGTAGAAGGCTGAGACTGTATTTCACTGTCTTTTCCCAAAGCAGTTCCCCTTTTAAACAATATCACATCAATTTTGCTTTTGAAGCCAAAATCTGATTTCCTCAACTCCATTGTAACTGGAGGATAAAAACAGACTGGTGCCTGGAACCTGGAACTTTTAAATTATTATACATTACCTTATGATCCTTATGCTATTCCTTCTTCCTAAAGGTGTTCTTAGTCAGATATATTTTTTTTTGAGAAGCAGTGATAATTCCTTATTTCCTGAGACTTATTCCTTATTAGCTGAGACTACTGTCAAATCCCTGTGTCTCAATCTGTTTTCCCAGCTTAGAAGCTTTGGTCACTCAGTGTGTGGGACATGTGTTCTGTACCTGTCACTGGCCCTGCCTGAGTGTTTGCTTTTCAGCATGAGGCTTAGATTTGTCTTTTATCTGATGGAGTGATTATAGGTGAATGCAGTGTGTGAGTCCATTTTTTTTTTTTAAATAATAATGTAATTATACTTTTTCTTCTCTAATCCTTTCCTAATAATTCTTAACATACTTTGCTGCTGGTCATTCTGCTAAGATTAAAAAATATCCTTCTCTCAGATTGCCAGTGTTGTTTTGCGTGATAAAAGCTGCAGAGATATTTTTAATTTCTGCCTCCTTTGAATTAGTTGTCTGTTGTCGACACTGAATGCAGTTTGGCTTCTTATCCCATGGTTGCTCATATCTGAAGTTTATTTTTCTGTCTGTTCTTGTCAGCATTTCAGTTTTTGTCCAGATTAATTTTTGTCCTCTGTCACCTCACGGTTTTCAGGATTACCACTAAATAGTTTGAACACCTTGGTTTTATGGGAAGTCCCTCTGGTAGCATCTCTCCATTTAACAATGATATCTTAATTTCTATCCTTTACTTTCATGTTTTTAATGAACCCTTAATCCCCAATGGGACCTTTCCTAAGTAACCAGTGGAAAAGTGTGTTAAGGTTAAGGCTGCTGGACACGTGTTAGATTTAGTTTAACCATATAATTATACGCGTATTTCTCTGAAAAATCTACGACAGAATTACTTAGGATAGATGTACATAATGTTTAGATTTCTCCTGTCTTACCTTTCTTTAAATAACTATTCTTCAAATAACTGACAGCTGTCTATTTAATTGCATCTGTTGCTAAACACCAGTAGTTTTGTGTTATAAGTTCTACAATGTATTTGTGATAGTATTACGTTTGCAAATGAGAAGGTAGTAGTTTGTGTTGTGTTGCAGTCTTATATTTTTTTTTTTTTTTACTTTAAATGTAGAAATGTATAAAATGTCTTTATATGTTTGGAGCTTAATCCAATGAGTGTTACCCTCTCTTTTGCCTGTTTTTTGTGCAACCGCAAAGCCACGTATCACCTCTGGGGAGAGAAAGCCATCTTATTTTGTCTATTGCGTTTGGTTACTATAGCAGCAAAAATATCAGGTGGAGAGAAAGGAGGAAACCAAAACAGTCCCAAAATAAACATCTGCCATGTTTGCATGTATAGAAATACTAGGACAGTTGATTTTTATCTACTTGAATAGGACATTTATTAGTATTAAAACTAGATTGACATGATGTTCTTGTGTCATATATTTGGTTTCAACAAAATGAACTTTCAAAGTTGCTGGTATGAATGTGGATCTTTAAGTTGACTAATCTTTATGATCCTTTAGAGAAAAGGAGTGTGTTCTCTCGTAAGTATTGTATTTTCAATATGGGCTACTGGTGTAATAATTTTTTTGTGTTGTTCAGTGTTGGGGTTTTTTTAATAAACTGTGTATTGACCATGTAATTCTTTTAGCTGGTAAATGGGTTTTCTGTAGACATACTAGCACTATGTAAGAAGAGTGGGGAGCTGCTTGACAGGAGATACTATATTAAGGGTTATTTTCACATATTATAAAAAAATTTATAAGCCACTAGGGCTCTGAATGTACATACTGCAATTTCGCCTGTGTAGACACACCTGGGGAGGCAGTAAGGAAACCGTCCTGAAAACAGACACAACACAACACTGGGAAGACAGAATGGAGTGTCTTGAATAACAGATGTTATCAAACGTCTCGATTTGAATTAATGTTTCTGAATGCACAGTTAATGCTGTAGTCAATTGTTTTTAAAGATGAATCTGTAAACACTATTAGGACAGCATTAACTCCATTAACATGCTGGGATGTTTCAGGTAATTCTGCATGTTCATATTTGCTTTTAAAACATTGAGAATATTAATTAGCTAGTAAGAGACTTGAATAATTGAGTTTCCTTATGGTCTTATTTCACGCAAATCTGTTTTATCTTTGACACACTATGTATGAGTACTTAAATTAATTTACAGTGTTGTTTGGTGTTTTCTGTTACATCTCAGGTACAAGAAGTTTGAATCACCAGTGTTTGCTGCCAAAGGCATTTTTTTAAGAATGTATTTTCTCTTTTGGTGGACTTACGGTCTCTTTTACTGACAATGAGTATTCTTCCACATGGCAACAACCTCACAAGTTAAAAACCCCCAGATTTTTGTTCTTGTGAATTTTTTCTTTTCCCAGTTGAACTTTGTTATTGGTTGGTATCATTGGTACTATTAGAAAAGGAAAGCTTGGTTTATTGGCAGTGATAGTTTTCAGTAGCAAGTGGAAGAGAAATCGCTAAATGGCCGAATTACAAATTCTTAGGAATTATGGATTTATTGTTCTGTATTGCATTATAATTTTCTGATAGTGATGGTCTTGTTAAAGGTTTGAAGCTTATCATCCTCTTTAGTTTTTTCATTTTTTTTTCACTGCAGTGTGTTTAACCAGCTGTGAAACAGTATCTTGTGGAATAGTGAAGATCTGTTTAATCTGAGTTTGTCAACCATGCTTTGTAGATTAAAGCTATTTCCCTGGGGTTATTTCAATTGCCATATTAATGTTTTTATTGGAAAAATTAATTCCTATTTGTTAATTCCTAATGTATTTTTTTTTCACTTTTGTCTTTCCTGAAGAAGTTAGTTCTCTGTGAAACAGCTATTCTATAGAATGAAGAAACCTAATTTAATCAGATTATCTCTAGTTTGGAAAGCCTACAGATTTTCTGAGTATGTATGTTATGTGTTCTCTTACCTCTACCTCCTCCTTTCCCCTATCCTCACCTCAGTGAGTATCTGGAAAATAATGTGTATTGTGTGACTGTCCTATAGTTTAGAACTCAATAGTTTGTGGTGTGGACATTGTGGAGAATCTAAACCTCAAGGGATGAAGAGAAAGTCTGTGTCTTCTAAAGCCAAACATTTTCCTTGGATGTGTTTTATTTTCATACTTGTGACTAATTTCTAGTGGCCTTCTTAATGATACCAAATCTAATGCTTCAGATTCCTGTTGGGGAGTCAGTGTAGGAGATAGTCATGTCTTTGAGCATGCCTCCCTCCTTGAAATGCCTACTCGCTGTTTAGTTGCCTCGAGCAGGGAAATTGAACCTTTTTGATAAGTAAATATTAGGAAAAGGCAAGTAAGATGCTTTTGCAAGTTAAGTGGAGGCACATTGTAAGTCTGCATTTCTACCTGTTTTGAAATTTTGAGTGGAAGGGGAACAAGTGAGCAGAGAGTCAAAAGCAGATAATGAGACCGGCTGATGAACAGAAATAGCTTGGTTGGGCAGCGTTATATACAGGAAGTATCTTAATCTGCTCTTTGCTGAAACTGGCTATTCCTAAAGCTGATTAAATGCTGAAGTAGGATACCTGGTCCATAAGAGATGAGGCAAAGTGGCTCCAACTGATGTGATGAAACTCTCATGCATTAAAGGCTGGCCAGGGATTTTAGGGACTTGCCATAGTTTGTTTTCATATATTGGACATGAATTTACACAAAAAGCTAGAAAGAAGGGATTTCTTCCAGATAATCAAGACATAAAGCAAATGGGATCAAATTTCTGTTACTTCCATGCAAGTTTAATTGAAATTGTATGTTCCAAATGGAAAAATGTACTTTCCCTGATACCAAATCAACTATAAAAGCTTTTGGACAGGTAATAATTGTTCAGGTTGTAGCTGAGGAAGAGCAATAGTGGCAAACACCTTATCCTCAGTTAAACCTTGCGTTGAGCTACTACAATCACAAATTCTTTTCTGTTCTTAAGAGTGATGACTGCTCAGAATTACTCTGTCCTCTGTTGAGTTTAGAATTGGATTGAATTTCAGTAGTAGCAGTGGTAATGTTTGGTGTGACTTGTGTATCTTGTCTTTTGTTTTTTTAAATAAATGGCTTTGGTGACTTATTGAGATGGGAAAAAGAAAATCGTAGGTTGTTACTAGTTTGCTTCGTATTTTCTGTTCCAATATGGTTGCATTGCTAATTGTTCCTAAAATATAATTTGCTAAACAATGTTGTTAATGATTTTTTTTTTAAATACTGCCTGTGGGTTTGATTCACAAGTTGGTGTCGAGCGTGGCTGCTGAGGCCTCTCTTCACAACCTGCATATGGGATTCCACAATATTTTGCACTTCCGTTTATCCTCTCATTTCTTCATCTGGGCAACTGTACTGAATTCTTACTTGTTAAACAGGTTCTTACGGAAGGATTGATCTCACTTATTCTTTAAATGGGTATCTGCATCTGAGCTAGTTATCAAGATTTCTTGAATCTTAGTATGACTCAGAAGTTATCTATTTCTAACAATATCTGCCAGGAATTGCACCATTTCACTTAAAAGGTATTTTAATAATTAATATTGTAGTATGAATCATATTTTGGGCAGATTCAAAGATCTCACATTAAGTTAGTGAAAGATCTCACAGTAGACTAGTCTCACTTTGATTTTAAATAAGAAGCCTGTTATTGCGAAGTGCTGACTCCAGTGGTTCCCTCCCCAGCACTGGCTCTCCCACATGTTTGCAGCCAAGCCTCTAAATTGGGCACAATTTAGTTTCTCTGCGTTGTCCTTATCTTCCCCGAGTGCTCTTTGTTATGGCTTGGTTGTCTGTTGGATTTGCAGACAATTTGGCAGGTTTCTTTCTCCCGATATGTTGGCAAGTACCAATCATCAGATGTCTCTGGCAGCATCTTACCTGAAATCGCAATAACAGGGATGGTGCAAAGGACGTTGCAGATGCATGGGAAATGTTTGACTACGCTGACATTAATTTGCTTACTGTGAGTCTTATACATAAAAGGGCAAAGCTGACTGTTTGAAACAATGTGCTTTAGATTATCTGTTTTTGTTTGTTTTCTAGACAGAATTCATCTATGTCCAAGCAACAAATAAACCAAAGACCTTCAAGCATGGTCAGTGAAACGTCCACTGCGGTAACTACATCTGCTGTTGATACAAAACCTGTCTCTAAGGTAAAGGAAAGAGGCTGTTGTTTGAGTTTGATGATTAGAATTTCACTCGCTTTAAATCCAATACTCTTTTAATGCTGATTTTAACAGGGCCATGGGTTTAGCCTAGAAGTCTAATAACGTGCCTCAAAGAAGAGGTAATGTCTTCTACCCAAGCAAAAACCTTTTTACAGCACTGGAGCACTGTATACCCACACGATAGTAGATTGAAAAATAGTGATCGTTGTGACACATAAGAGAGGCTTCGTAAGAATGGAAGTAAGTATATGTAACACTAGTATTCCAGCAAGTCTTTTGATAGTTCAGTGTATATGGCAAAAAGTGCTGCAGAATACCAGGATCTGTAGTTTACAGCTCTTGCTTTTCCATCAAAGCTTACTTCTGTTCCTCCTCTTACTAACAACTTAGGTCCTTTTTTGCCACCACTGGAGTGCACAAACAGTGTAGATGCCAAATTTACACACAGAATGCTTAATGATAGAAAAATCTATTATTTGACATTGACGAAGGGCCTATGTTTATTATTGCACAAAATATAATGAAGTGCTGTACCTGAAGTATCTCCAACTATTTAAATGCTTCTTTGACCTTACAATAAATTCCAGTACGGTGAGAATGGGAGGGGTGTGGGTAAAAAGAAGCAAAAAAAAAAAAACAACCAAAACCTGGAAGAATTAGCAGGGTTAAGATAGATTTCTTAAATTTGCCTGCAGTTTTTAGACTTCTCAAGTTTTCTTTTTTTAAATGCAAAAGTGTGAAACCTGTGAAGTAATTGAATTGAAGAAGACTTTACCAAATTAGTTGCAAAGATATTTTGTTGAGTTGAAATCACTTCACATTGTTTTCTAATGTTTTTGTATGCTTGAGTGAATATTGGAGAAGATAAACACAATTTCATGAAAAGTTAAAAAAAATTTTTACATTATTTTTTTAGATGCAAAGTGTATAGGTCATTGGACCGACACAAAGATTGTCATGTATCAAATCTCAAGAATACTTTTATCTTTAAAGTGCCAGATGAGTTTATCCCTGAAAACAGTAAACTTAGGAGGTTACTTGCATTACGTGATGCATTTCTTTTTGACATTTTAACAATCAAATTTACCAAAGTGCTTGAGCATTTGTGTTTACTGCATTTACCTTCCTTGTTCTGATTTTTTTTAAAGCAAACATTAGAGGCAGAAGGCTCATTTTTCACTCTTAAAACCAGCAAATTTAATAGGGACTTGATACTCTCCTTTGAGCTGGGGATTTCTCCAGTGACACAGTTGGCTTTAACTTACCCAGGATCACACTTCTGCCAAGAAGCGTGTGTCCTCTGTCACCTGCTCCTGCTGCTTCCCTTTGTCACGAGTTTGCTCTGATCTAATCAGGCTTTGCAAAACACTGAGATCAAAAGTGGTGACTGGGTACAACTTACAGGGCCACCCATGTGCTAGAGGTGAGTTCACTGGAGATGTGAGAGGCACACAGCTAAAGGTGAGGGTGTTGCTTTTTCCATCACAGCTTGGAGAACATCCAGAATCACCTCCCCAAGCTTCAGTTTATCTATTTTTGGTCTCTGCTTCTATTTTGTTTGCAGTCCAGTGTAAGTGTGGCCACTCATGCTTCTGGCAGACTCCCAGGTGGGGCATTTTTTTAATACATGACAGCTTTAGACTTTGGATAGAGCTCTTGTAGAGGGCTTGCCTGTATTTTCTTCTCCACCAAGATTGTTTGTATGAGATCCATCCTGCTGTGGGCCCTCAGTAAATACTTTACTGAAGTTTTTGTTAAGAAAGAGAGCCAACATCTTTCTTATATATGCTTTGTTTCATCACTGCTTGTGTTTCCAGGCTTGAAATCGCTCCTCTCATTCTCTAGGGTCAGAAGTTCTGTCGAATTCCTTCGCAGCCTAACACAAATTCAATTCAAGCGAACTAGCAATGAGGACAAAGGTTGTGAAGTGAATAACTTCCATTTTGAAATTGACTTTCGGCATGTTGAAAGTAGATTTTAATATTCTTTCATCTGTTTCTAGATGTTTTGTTCCATGAATTCCATAGTCATTCTTTCAAAGAGTAAGTTCTCAGACATAGGCTTGACACACAATCATGAAGCCAAATACATGTTCTGTTTGACATTGCAAAGATCTCTAGCTACCCATAGCAAATTATTATATTTTTTGAAATGTTTTCATAATTTTGTGCTGTAAATACAATCACAGAACAGTGTAGGTATCATGTTGGAATCCTGGCCAAATTCAAATTGTTTTTTGGATAGAGCTATGCTCATTGAAATACTACGAAACAGAAAGTGCAGGTACGTGGCTTTTCACTTGATTCTTCTGCAGAAAGTGGACAAGTATTGCTACATTTGGGGCAGAGGAGGAAGGTAAGCTGCCAACTCTGCAGCAGATTTGTCATTATCAGTTCAAGATGAAAGAGATGAAGACTTCTGGCTTGTTTGTTGAATTGGAAGTAAATTCTGAAGTAAAAAGTAGTTGTTTGGAAAGAGAATTTCACGTGTTCTAACCAACGTCAGTTGTAGAGTGTACAAAAAGAGCAGCGTGTTGAAAAGAAGAAAAAAGCTAAAATTAGACTTATGCTTACCAAAATGTCATTGTGCACTGATGTGCATATATATATATATATATATATATATATATAAGGACCAAAATGTCATTGTGCACTGATGTGCATATATATATATAAGGTTTCCTTTTGTAAGACACCAGAGGTGGGTGGTGTTGCAGAAATGCAAATAGATTCTTGGGGCGGGCCCCACCATTTCGTTGCTGGCACTGTCGGAAGAAATCATCTGAAGATTTAGAGCAACGCAGCCTACCCTTCCTTTTGAAATGTGAGGAGTATAGAGTTGTGGGAATAAAAAGCAAAAGGGAACACTGATAAACCACAATAGTTCTCTGTCCCAAAGATCTGCTTGTTCATAGCCAATTCAGTTCCATTATTAACCATATTAAAAGCCATTTATATTGATTACAAATGAAGGATATGGAGGAATAAAGACTGTTTCAGTTTGAGAGTAAGGTACTTTGGAATTTAGTCTGTTAAAGCACGTGATGATGTGAACGGAAGCTTGTAAATGTTCCTGTACTACAAGGTACTTTGGCCAAGCTGAAGGCGTAAAGAATCGTGCTGTAATGTATTTATTGCTATCTACGGTCTGTGAATGTGTTTTGGATGGAGAAGCAATTGAATTGTTGGTGACACTGATAGTTGCTGGTATTTTTCCAAGATGAACTGGTGAGGATTACAAGAAAATAAAGAACATGTCTAGCAGTTGAGAGAAACAGGCAATGGTGACAGGTGTGTGACAGTGCCAGCTCAGCGGGACTGGCTGGAGCTGGAGTGCAGGACACAGGGTTTGGTTCAGGGCAACTGCAGATGAGTGCTCAATAGGAAGAACAGGAATTTCTGAGAGTTTCAATTTTTCCTCTCTGAAAAATAAGGATTTTGTCTAATTTTCTTAGGGATACTGAAAGGTTTCATGGGTTAATTCGTTAGTGAAACATTGAGATTTCTTTGAATAGAAGAGTTTATGACATAGAATTAAACACGTGGGGTTTCTGTGGGCTGGGTTTTTTTTTGTTTGTTTGTTTTGGTTTTTAATTCCATGTAGGTTGAAAGTTATGTGTTCTCTTCTGTGTTGTATACGTACACATATTTTTGCCAAGTTACTGTCTTCCCCTTTGCTATTTAGAAAATCTGTTCCAAGTGAAAGTCAGTTTACATTTTTGGTGACTGTCCAGTTTTAGATAAAAACATAATTGCATTTTATAATTAAGTTACCAATTTTCCTCCTCAGCTGGAAGCTACTGTGAGGAAAAAGATGACACCGTGATGAAAATGAATTGGAAAATTTTGGCTCTTGACATTTTGGATTTTTTTGCAAAATCTTATGAGTTATTCACAAACAAAACAGTGTAACAAATGCACTGAAGTCAAAAGCGACTTCTTTGTCTTCAGAGACATGGGCAGCTGCACTGGCCATTGCAGCTGCAACTGCATTTTTCAACATACGACAATGATATCAGAATATTTTAAGTTAGGAAAAGACTACTGCAGTACAAATAGTTTTTAAAAATATACCTTTTCTTTTAAACTATTTCTTTATTCCAGCCCGTGGAAGCAAGTGGTGACATTCGGTATCTATTATGCTTTGTTTTATTCCAGAACAGAGATGATTGATACTGCAGATTAAATGAAAATTTTAACTACGAAAGCACCATTAAATTATTTTTTTTGTTTCTGTTATTGGTATTTTATTGATATAGAATACACAGCCTTAGGAAAACTTTTCCCCCTTCTGTATAATAGAAATTTTTTGGTCTTTTTACCAAGTCCAAGGATGACTTTTCTATTTGGTCTGTTTTTTTTTTTAATTAAATAAGGTCAGAGAATCAAAGTGTTTGATCATTGACAGGGGATCTGATAAAAAAAAAAAAAAAAAATTAAACCCAGTTGTTGGGCTAGATCAGCTATACTTTAACTGTACCTCTATTCTTCCACCGTCCCTAGGATAAATCAAAGAAAGAAAAATTAGGAAACTAAATTCTGTACATCTTGTAAATTGATTTCTATATTCAGGTGCAAAGCATAGATTTTTGACTTTCAGAGCCTGAAAAGGTTTGAGCCTGATTATTTGTCATTGTCCTTGTAATGTAGCTGTTGCATGTAACATTTGCCAACATTTTTTTAAAATCTTGAGTGAATTGATTACTTCTCATTTTTCTTAAGAGAAAGTATATATGGCTTGGCCTGATGCTCAGATGATCATCCAGAGCTCGTCTGTCCTCATGATGCATCTTTATGTGTTCATTTAAATTGATATTTGAACACAGGTTCACAAGTTATCTTTTGGAATATTTTTCAGTAGCAAACACAAAATATGTAATGTTATTTCTTCCTTTAGTCTCAGACTTGCCGCTTGTGAGTGAGTAGCGAGGGAGATGTGGTCATAACTGACACACCGTGTTTGCACAGGGCTGCCGCTCTGCAGCCTCTTAGCGCAGATATGGTGAAGAAATGGGCTGCGAGATCCCGGTGACACCATCCTCACCTGCCTGGTATGGTGACACCATCCTCACCTGCCTGGTATGGTGACACCATCCTCACCTGCCTGGTACGGTGACGTGAGCTGGTTATTGCCAGCGGAGTGGCGGCTACATCTGCTCAGAAAGCTCTTGCTGTTTGCGGCCTGCCCTGTTGGGTTTGTGCTGGGTTGGGTCTTGTGCAGACCCTCACAGAGGTGCCAGGTGAGGTGTCCCTCCTAGGGAAGAGCCCAGACTTGGCATTCTTCTGAACACATTAGAAACAACTGTGACATGCAGCTCACCTGACTTCTGAGCAGGGCTGAAAGCAGCGTGCTGCTTCCTGGTAAACAGACCTCGGAGAAACTGCTTAGTAAACTCTGCCCTTTGCTATCACCTCAAAGGTCATCAATCTGCATTGCTGCTTTATATGCTATGGTACCAAAGAAAAAGTGGATTTTTATGTTTTCCTGATTATTGCTATTATCTTAATCCTGCATTAAGATGTATGCTTATGCCTACTGAAATATGTGACATTTAGTGTGGACAGGTAAAACCTGGCCTCAAAATTAACAGAATTCATTTTATGTTGTTATATGTGCTGTCTTCTAGTCCAGATGTCGCCTGACTTGCAAAAGCGGTATGCTGACGCATTTTCATGGTGTTGTCCCTTGTGTATGACAGATGTACTCATTTCCAGAGCTGCTGTTTCTCTGCAGCTGATAGAGCATCAGTACCCTGACCAGCTGAGAGAAGATTCAAACAAAGGAGGTGTTGTAGGAAGGAGGCAGTGAATCTGGGCAGCTCTTTCCTTGGAGAAGTTGGGAGCAACTATAAGGGTGGTTTGGGCACCTCAGGTTGCTAAAGCAATTGCAGTAGCAAACTGCGCTGAGATTGGATAAGAACAAGCAGATCCAGAGATTCTCACTCTCTCTTTCACAGGCTGATAAGCTTTCCTTTTTTGTTTTTTGGAATAATTTTGCCTATGTGAGTCAAAATGGAGGGTGCAGTAAAACACAAATGATTCCCTAGTCCTTGCGATTTCTGTTAGTACTTACTGCTGTCTAGGTCTCTTCCTCAGCAGTGTCACTCTGTCTCCTCCTTTTGTTTGCAGGGTCGAAGTTCAAGCTATCAAGGTTATTTGATTTTAAACAGGAAAGAAAACAAAAAAAAGAAAAACACACCCCCACAAACACTGAAGAGCAAGAGTAGGATTCACGTGCACAAAGTCCTCTGCGTGTAAGAGACTTGTACAGTGTTGCAGAGTGACTTGCATGCAGCTCTTGTAGTGCACTCAGATCCTTCCCAAGCACACTAAAACTGCAGCAGTTCTGCCTTTCAGGCTTAAGTCACCAGGGCTGGTTTTCAGCTGCGAGTTGGCAGACTGTCCTGGCACTGATGTGTTGATGGAAGTGGGAGATTGACTTTACTGTGTTGGAAATATCATTGCCTATTTACTTGCCCTTGAAAATGCTATAAATTCTTTGTTAATGGGTAATGAAGTATGAGTTTATTCAGTGAGGTTATTTCTAACATGAAGTGAATCTCAGTACAGTTTAAAAACCATTGCTGCATTATACTTCTTTACAGGTTGTGAAGGCTGGAAACAAAGTTCATAGCTTTGGAAAGAGGGAACAAGCTATCAGAAGGAATCCCAACGTTCCTGTTATAGTAAGAGGTTGGCTGCACAAGCAGGTATGCATTTAATAATCTGTTTCTGTTCATGTACTTCAAAACAGTCATCAAGTAGACGTAAATGCCTTCTAGGTAACTAATAAAACCAGAAGTTTGCATGTTGGCAATGCAAGGCAGTGTTGGGTACTCCCACAAGCTTCTGTAATGAGGGATTTTTGCTCAACAAGTGTGAAAAACAAGTTTTACCTATGGCATTGTTTCAGAAGTGGAAGCAATGATAAATGGACATTGCCACCATGGTTAAATGTTGAGGCTGTCACTCAATTCTTTAAATCTGTTTATTTGCCTTGGTTTATCCTGCTGGCTTGCTGCCATGCTGATCTCAGTCTCCCGCAGAACACACTATAAACCCAAGGATGACTGTGAAGTCCTTATTCCATCTCTTTGCTTATGCCCTGATCAAAGGCTTAATTCCAACTCATATGCCTTTTGTTCTCTAGAAGTGTTAGGGACAAAATGAAGGGAGACAGGAACCCATTCACCATACATCACTGTCACCAAGACCACTGTCCAAGCAATGGCTGAATTATAGGATTTCATCCAGAAAACAGAATTTTACAGCTGCTGCGTCTTGAACTCTTAAGCTGACAGAAACACATCCTGAGTGCAAAAAGTAAATGAAGCTATTTGTTATATGAGAATACTTCCTTGCTTCTAATTTGGCAGTCAGCGTCCATCTGATTAGCACCAGAGATCCAGCAGCTAGTCTAAGTCTAAGGCTTACAGTTACGATTCTACATAAACAGGATGGTGAAATTACTGCCAGCCATCTGCTTCCTCCTCTATGGAGGGCTGCGTTCTGCCATCAGCTCTGGTGACATCTACTACCCAATTCCATTAGTTTTCAGGATATAATCAGAACTCAGACACAGTATGTGTTGACAGCATTGAAGCATGAAGAAAGAAAGGGAAGGAAGTCCTTGCCTGCTTAATATGACTGCAGAAAGAAGGGAAATAGTATATACAGCGTTCCACTAGCTGTTTCCTTCTGTCCCCTTTCCTCTACTTGGAAGCACTTAAAGCCAGAAGATACTTTCTCCTGCTGGTCACATCAAAGCCTACCTCAGCTCAATAAGTTGGACTTGCTTAGGTTACAGTCTGGCAATTTTACAAGCTTCTAAAATTAATTTCAATGTAAATATTACTCATTTTGACACTGTGATATATATTGTATAGAGAGATACAGATTTATATTTCTACAGGCATATTTTATTATAGTTCATTAAAATTTGCACATTTTGCACCCTGTTTTATTTCCCCAGGAACATTTGATTAAATTACATTGTAGGCATGAATGACATATGGGAAATTGACTCTAGAATTATAGGGGATCATTGTCTGAAATGTGAGGTTGTACTTCACAGCTGTGTAGTGATTTTCATCTTGTTCTACAAGCATTCCTTGTTGGAATTTGTGCCATCCAAGATGCCTGCTTTGTTTCTTTATTACAAGATAAATCTGTCTAGATAAAATATGCATTGGCTGTGTATAAGGTTAATCTGAATGCTATTT
This sequence comes from Streptopelia decaocto, assembly GCF_964273445.1. Classification (NCBI taxonomy): domain Eukaryota; kingdom Metazoa; phylum Chordata; class Aves; order Columbiformes; family Columbidae; genus Streptopelia; species Streptopelia decaocto. Next base: position 54,818,783 of record NC_138661.1, read on the forward strand.
GGAATGCGAGTGTAATTACTTAATGAAAATTAGCAGTTTGAATATTTTACCCTGATTATTTTATAACTGGATGTTTTGCCTCTTGTCTTTCTTCATACATAATATTTTGCTAAAATATAAACCACTTGTTTTTGCAATTAATACCATATTTTGGCAAACTTCTGGTAAACTACTCACTGGTACAACATTGTATAATAAGCTGTTAACTTTCCTTAAATAAAAAGTTTATCAAATTTCTTGCATTTCAGGATAGCTCTGGAATGCGATTATGGAAAAGAAGATGGTTTGTGCTTGCTGATTATTGCTTGTTTTACTACAAAGGTGAGTAGATACTAGCTCTTTTGAGTTAATCTGTCACGGTTCACCTGTTCAAATCACATTGCAAACATGAGGAATTGAACTCTTCATATATGGTGAGGTATTCTGAGAACGTGCATTGTAAAACAATTACTTATCCATATGTCTTTAATGTGCAGCGAATTTCAGGCTAGAGTTAGGGAACAAGGGGATGCTCTACGATCTTTTCTCACAATACTTATCTTTGATATATGCCAAGGTTTATGTTGCAAAACATTTGATGGCAATACCAGTTTAAGATTTATACCATCTCTGCATTGTGTTACCTACTTGCTTGTGCTTGGACAGCTGATTTTTTGAGAACGTACCATGGCCAGACCAGGGCATTGATGCAGCTTCAATCTAAGAGACAATGTAAGAGTCCGAACTTCCGAATCCAGTATTTCTACCATAAATAGTTAGATGTGATCTTTTGTAATACCACACCATTCCTAGTTCAGCCTAAGTTAATTTTGAAGCTTTGAATATTGTGCAGTGTGTTACAATTTTTAAAAAGCATTACAGAATGTGTAACTTGAATTCCAGTTTCTAGGTGCTGCATTTCTGCCGCTGATCGCTTTAGAGCCAGCAGTTACAGAGTTTTCCTAATTGTAGCAAGTAGCCTAGATTTAGAATGTTAAATAGAATGTCCATCGTGTTATGCAGCCTGTTTGAGTTCATTTGTCGCAATAAGCTTTATTCCCAAAGCCTATTCTTCTGTTTGAACTTGAAAAATTCAGACTCTATCCCCCCATCCCCCTGTCCCCCCCAGTGAAAGCAGGGTCAGGAAAGACGACAGCACAGATTGCTCAGGGCTTAGTCCAGTCAGGCATTGAAAACCTCCAAGGATGGAGATGGCACAGCCTCCCTGGTCAGCCTGGTTTGCTGCTGCTCTGTCCTCATGGGGGAAATTCTTTTCCGTATATCCAGTCTGAACTGCTCTGCTAGTTGTCTGTGTGTCCATAAAGGAGGATGTATTGGTACCGCACTGAAAAGTGCAGTGAATTAGATTCTATTTTTTTCATTCAACAGACAGCAGAGAAGAATCTGTTTTGGGTAGCATTCCATTGCCTAGTTACGTAATATCTCCAGTTGGACCTGAAGATCGCATAAATCGCAAATTTTCTTTTAAGGTACAGTTACCAAGCTTATTTGCTAATCATATTTTTAAATATTTATTTGCATTAGAAAAAATGTTGTAAACAGAAACATCATCTGCCTTTCTATTGTATTTCTTATGTTTTTCTAAATGTGGACAGGTTTCTTGACTACCTGTTCAAATGTGGCATAGCACGTTTTGTTGCTTATAAATTGACACTTGTATGTCTGTTAGTTTGTATGTGTCTTTAGAGCCTAATAATGTGTTTGTGAGTGAAGATCCCATTTCTAAAATGAGAAATTGGTATTGATAAGTTGTTCCACTACTGTTTACAAGTTGAAAGAAAAGATGTCATTTTTTCTTTATCGAGTACTAGATCTCAGAGTGGCTGACTGGTGCACTTTGGGTTTTGTTGTGTTCTTTGTTAAAGAAAATAATCAGCTCGGTTCTCACAGTTAGAAAATTACAATACTGTAGCTTTTGATGTATAATTTCCTCATTTCAAGAGGAAAAAGAGAAACCAATTGTTTTCTCTTTTTATGGGAGGGAGCAATAATCACCTGAAGTGACATGGAATTTTTTAAAGAAAAAATACTCTGATATAGTTTGATGTTGCTGTTGTGTTTTTTCTTTTTTTAAAAAAAAAAAAAGTGTAATTTACTGTTCCGTTCTTTGCTATAAAAACCTATAAAAATAAAATCAAACATACATTCCTTCTTAACAGTGGAGAAACCTGAGTCCAATTGATTGTCTGAGCTGCAGCACTAAGGCAACGTTGAGAAAACTCAGTGTACATTGTTGTCGAGGGTTAAGATTGCGGGGTGACAATAAAACCCTGGCAGATGTATTGTTAACCTCCTCTCCCCCCCACTTCCCCCTTTTTGCCCCTCCCTCTCCCCCTTCCCACTCAGGACAGGCGATCGGGAGGGAAAGAAGGACAGAGAGAAGAGAGTTGGAAAAATTAAAGATGTTTTACTAATGCTACTAATAAGAATAGAGAAAATAATACAAAATATACAAAACCAATCTTGAAAGTCTCAGCAACTGCAGAGCCGGCCACCAAAGTCCAGGATTAGACTCTGCAGCCAAGTGGAGATGGATTCAGTCTCTCACTAGGCCTCAGTTCTCAGGGACAACCAGCGAGATCCTCTCCTAAGGTCGGCCATAAGCAGAAGGGAAAAGGGAAAAGGGACGAGATCCTCGTGATCTCCCACTTTTATATGAAGTATTCACGTGAATGGAATGTTATACACAGTTGGTCAGTTTCTTAGTCACTTGTTTCTTGTCGCCCCTCTCGCGAGATGTCCATCCATGCTTATCAATATGTTTGCATTCCATTGCTAGGTTTACCAAAACATGGGTCTGGTTCTCCAGGAAAATGCAGTTAATATGAAGGCTTTAGCTGACAGGCAAAATTCACTGAAAGAGAAACTTGTTTTTTAGCAAAACCAGGACAATTGTGGAATTAAATTCTATCTGTACTTAGAGCAGAACCTGTTTTTCTGTCAAGCAAATGAGTTATGTACTCAAAAAAATATATAAATGAGGTTTAGGTCAGGTGTACTTCAGGTGAGCTAGGAGGAAACTTTCTGTTAAAATCTTTTCCGTGCTGAAATTACGAAAAACGTGCTCAACTTAGAGTTTCTCTTGCATTTTGATTTTTGGGGTGTTTTAAATTTGTAGATGGCCTTTTGTTGCTTTGGGTTCTATTTTCAAGTGGATAATAGTTTGAAATTTATTAAACAAATATTAACTTGGAGAATTTGTTTAAAAAAAGACCCAGTGCACTTTGTGGAAATGTTTATTGTACTTTTTCAAATGCGTTGAACATGAGATAGCAGGACAAGCTACAAAGGAACCTTTGTTTAAGGAAAACATTTCCACTCCAATATTTAATGAGTGTAATTCATCAAGCCCTTCTCTTCTAGAGACTTTTCCTAGGAAGAAGCATACACTGAAAGAGGACCACCCAATGGACTTGTAGGCTTCTACTTGGATAACTATTAGTGCAGACTGGGGAAGGAGATAAAGACAGTCATGATAGAATCGAGTTGCTTTAGGTTTAAAAAAAATAATCTGCTTTTTAGTTTATTGAAAATGTGTTTGTAAATATTAATCGAATATATGCTAGGAATGTTAACTAGTTTAACACTATCAGTGATATGGGGGGAACAAAACCCCTAGTGTGTGGAGACCCATAGTTTCCAACCAGTATGTTCTATAGGAAAGCTCCGAGCAAGTTACCACTGCCAAGTTGTGCCTCTCCTTCCCTGTGGAGTAGAATCCGTGATTGTGATCACAGTTAAACGTTTTCGGAAGCAATTGCAGGCTACTTCTGTTCATTTCAGGTTATCATACTTATATGAGATCTACCAAGTCTTCAGTCTGATTCGTTTTTCTGAAAATCAGCACGAGCCACTAACCTGAGACTTTCAACAGAGGACCATTACTAAGAGGCAGAACCCTAAATTACACCCCTGTGACAGAAGCTGATATAGAAATAGGGAGTTGATAGGAATATAAACTTTATACTAAAAATCCATATAAAAAATCCACAACATATATCTGTTGTATTAGTTCGTCGGGCCAATCTTCATTCTGCTTTAGGTGTTTTTGATTGGCTTCAGATTTGATGCTGCAGTTTCATTTTATTTAGAACCAACTCCTAGGGCAGGAGGAGGATTTTGTAAGATTCCTGTCACATGGACCCCATCCAAAACTCAAGTTCAGTTGTCACAGAGATGGCTGTGGGCACACGGCAGCAGGAGCACGGCTGTGCCGGCATTCTGTGACTCACCAGCCATTACCTTTATCTAATCTCTTCAGTACACTTTGATATCCAGAGCATGGACGGACATTCTGTCTCACGACTTAGTGCAGTCAGAAATAGAAAACAGAAGCAGATTAAGCCCAAAATAAATATAGGACTTTTTTTGCATTCAACTCCTGAATGAGTGGGAGAATGTGTTGTGTTACTTTTTACATTGGGCCCGTTGCAACAGAGGTATTGGCTCCCATTTTAAATTACTGTTTTAAGTAACAACGAGTTTTTGAAGCTAAGGAAGCAGTCTAACAGTGAAAAAATCAACATTTTGATTTGTAAAACTAAAGGGAGGAAATTTACTTAGCAAATACGATATATGATTTAGTTAGAAGAAGGTTTGTAAAATACGTGCTCACTAGGATATATATTAAACCCTGCTAAGTGTTAAAATGTACACCAATGGAGTTCTCAACATTCTTTTCCTTTCATCATCTCCTAAGGCCCAGCTTTAAGCTTTTGTGCCCGAGTGTTTAACAATTACAGGCCTTCAGAACTGCATACAGGCTGTTCAAATGCATTCAGAGACCTACTTTGAAGTGTAGCAGTATGTATGTTAAATTGTTTTGTTTAGAAACACCGGTTTAAGTATTTACTTGATGAATTTTTCACATTGTTTATTTGTCCCAAGCGAAGTGCTGTGACTAGCTGTGAACTACTGCCATTAAGCTTTGTGAGAACCTTTTAAAACTCAGGATCCTTACAGCATAGGTAGTTTGGCAGCTAACGTCTTAAAGATACTTAATCTAGTTGCTGTGTTTTGTAATAGTCATTTCTTGCTGATACAAATGGGAGGAGGCACAAATCCAACGAATAAATTTTAATCTGAAAAAGTTTGCACAACATTAATATATAGTTGAAATTAGTCCCTTTGATTAACAGATAATTGATTGTACTTTTTAGAAATACAACGTTTTTAAACGTGAACAGTATCAATTTATGAAACTTAATGTCATTGCAGTCTCTTTATAAACGTCATTGTCCTCAATCATGAAAACTATTTTTAATTGATCGTATATGGGTTAAAATAGATGAGAATACCGAATGTACATTTGTCTATATAAATTTCATAGTAATACAAATTGAGAAACTTGGAAGGCCTACCAACATTTGCTTTAAAGAAAACAACAGAACTTCATGCAACGACAATGTATGCAAGTATATATTCGTATTTATGTGCATATCTTGCATCCAAATAAAGTCAAGAAAGGATGCTCTGATGTTTCTTTAAGAGATAGGAAGTAGCATTGGAGATGCAAATTACTCCTTTTTATTTTGATGCTACCTTTTAGATTTTTTCATTCTTTCAGCATGAGGGCTTTCAGAGCCTAGGAAGCCAGGCAAATGGTTACTTCCAAAAGATGCTACTGCAGCTTGTTTTTAAGCATCTTTTCATTATTGACACTTGTAAGACTTATTAAAGGAAGTATCTGTTCATTGCTTAGGTCTGCTAGGACCAGGGCACATGTCTTACCTGTTTCTTTGGTCTCACTGATTTTCCTAAAAATGATTGGCAGTTTGTTACTTTATGTTCTCTAGATCATCGTTGCTACCTCAGGCTCCCATATTGCTTCTCTGAGTCTGAGGAGTCACATGAAGAAATGCCAAGGGTTATAAATTTAAGAGGTGCCATTTTAGAATTTGGAGGAGAGAAGGTTCTAACTTCTAGAAGTTCCGAAGAAAATACTATTTGAGGGTGGAAGATGAGTTAGATTGTAGTGTGCTGCTGTTGTGTTTATAGTTAAGACGCAGACTATTATTTCTAATTTTGCTTGTAAGTGCTTCATAAATGTTGAACTTCAGGAGAAGAGAGAATTTCCTGCATTTTAGAGCTTATTAAGAGGACTAACTTTGAAAGGTTACAATTATTAGAAAACTGTTCCCCTCCCCATCCCTCTGTCCTAGGAAGCATGTCTTTTTCTCTTCTAGAAATGTTGAATTATTGGAGGTGAACATAATAGCTCTAGGCATTAGTTATTTCTAGTATAGTCTTTTGTTAAGTATTTTCTTTGGAAACATGAATCTTTTCATGATTTTAACTTGTTTAACTTTTTGTCCTTGTCTTGTCCTATTGGTATGCTCTTGGGGTTTACTGTCCATTTCTCCTTCTGTGCATTATGGGAGAGAGACTGCTTTTCTTCTCAATCTGTCCACATTAAGGCATCTGAATGCATGAATAGGTACCGGTATTATTTTTTCCCTGTTGTGTGTATGGTGTACACGTGCGCATGTGCTGTGTTTTAGGCTTTTTAGTATGCTGTAATCGTCCTAATAGCTATTGCTTTAAAAAAAAGCAAAAAGATTCACTAGCTTCTGTGTCTGCTAGCAGTGACAGCTACAGGACATTCGCACAAAGTGGCTTTCTTGCATATATGGCACACTACTAATAAATAACTGAAATATATTTTAATTTTCCTTTAACCAGTTTTATATATTACGAACTCTAGAATGTCGTGTTTGTTGATAATAACACACCATCTCCATTATCCCTTCTGAAACCATGAATGTTTATGGCTGTGATAGCTTCACTCTCTCAAGGGAGAATGGTACAACATACTTCGCATTTTTATGCGTTTTCACCTGCAGCCTCTTAGGTGATGCTTTTAGCTGTGTTCATCATGCACCGCTGAAAGAGAACCTGAAAGGCAAACGGGTTATGCTGATCAGGACTTACAGGTCAATTAAGACATTCAGCTGTTAAATCCATTTATTGATGTGGTACTCCATCTCTGCAGTTGGTTTCTGCAGGAGTTGCTTCATGTCTGAATTCCAGCATCTTCTAGGGGCTCAGCATGGTCTGTGAAGGATCCCTGTACTCATAAGGTCTAGATTAAAATCACGTTTTCCTTTTACATCTGGAGCTGCCAGTTTTTGGTCTCTTCTTGCACTGGATGCTAACCATAAATTGCAATGAATTAAATGCTTCTAAATCATATTTGTTTTGACCATTTGTAGTGCTCTCAAAATGAAGGAAAAAAAAAAACCCCTCAAATAACAAAGAAAACCCAAACCCAAACACCTCAACAAGGAAAACATTTTTTAAAAAATCCTATATTTCCTCAATACGTAATTGATCAGAGCTGCTGTTTCATGCACGACAGTCCTGTTTTCCTGTGTTAGGATGGGTAGCTAATGATTGAAAGGGAGAGGAAACTACCTTGTATTCCCTTAATGGCCAACGCTGGAGGGAAGCAAACCCTTTCGAGCAGGAGAGAGTCTGGGACTTCTCTCTGTCACCCTTTCTTCTTTTTTCCTTCTCCTTCTTTTGCTGGCTGTTTTGCTGCGGTCTCAGCTCTCCACCATGGGTGAGAATGGCAGGCTGGGGATGGCAGGCTGGGCCTGCTCCTACAGTGCTCAGAACAAATAGAGGTTTCCTTATTTGAGGCACTGAAGCGAAAGACCGCATTTTGCACATTTATAAGAACAGGCTGCAATGGAAAGGGAGTAAATTCTCCACACAACTTAAAGCACTGCAAGAGGAAGCAACTATTTTGCTCTTCAGAGTTTTTCATATGAGTCTCTAAGATTATGGTAATTTGGGAAATTCACGGTAAACAACTGAAATTATAACATGTAGAGATGGCCACACTGGATTAAATAGGATGGGTTTGGGCTAAACAGTTGCTGTGTTTCTGAAGCCTTTTGTGATTGTAGACTGGTGTGGTTTTTTTATTTGGAATAATGAGAGGGAGATGATTTCATCAAAATAAAAAGACCACTTATTTAGGGAAGATTTGTGAAGTATGTTTAACCTTTAAAATAAGATGTAGCCAAATGGAAAAGTTGAGATAATTTTTTTCATTAAAAAAAGCCCAGTTTCAGCAGTGTTTCATGCTTTCATATATGACAACAGGTTTAGTTTCATAAAAACCAATTTAAATTACTAATTTTGTTTTAATATCATTACGAGAGCTTTCAAACCTGTTATACTGTCTCCAGCTTTTTGGAACGTAAGGAGATTAATCTCTCCGTGCTAAACTAAAGCACATCTGTAAAGTAACTTTAAGGAAATACAGTGAAGTGTTTCGAGACTGATACGGCTTAGTAATATCTACACTATTGCTTACACGAATGTGGATGAGATTTGATTAAATTCAAGTAGCCTGGAGTTAGCAAAGACCTTCCATATTTAATACATTTGAGTATTGAATATATTTATAGAAGAATTTCCAAATACCTCTAGTTTGCAGTGGACTTTCATGGAGTGTTTTGGTGTGCAGAAATACTTGTCAATATTTTATGTGCTTTGATAAATTCATCAGGATTACTAACTTTATCAGTAAGTCTTGTGATTTTGTGGCTAATATAGAAAGGTTCAAGTGCACACTTTAACCAAAAGATCTTAACGTGCATAATAATCAGTTCTTAAGTATGCAGTTTAATTGCTTGAATGGTAAGGTTTTTGTCTGTGTTCTGTCTGATTAAATTGCTTTATTAAATGAGCTGGTAAAATTGGCTTGCTTACGTATGTCTCAGTGAGAATTCTTTAATTTGTTTTGTATCGTATTTATGGCAAATTAAATATACCTGTTAAGAGAAAATGAAAAGCTGAAATTTCCTACTCTGAAAAAAAGAAGTGCTGCACTTATAGCTTAATAGTGTGAGAAAGGGGTAGAAGAATTTCAGTAAAAATCACTCAGTGCTATTTGAGTTTTTTGCATTGCAGCCCATTGTGGCAGTGTAATAATTGTATCCAAAATTCAAGAAAAAGTCAAAGAATCTGGAAGGTTATTTAAAGATATCAGGGAAAGTTACAGGGCTGTCTGACTTCTTTTTTCTTTTCTTCCCCCCCGACAGGCTGTTCATACAGGTATGCGGGCATATATTTATAATAAGAATTCTGTTATTGGCTCTCAGGCAGAGCATTCAGGGATGCGGACGTACTACTTCAGTGCAGATACCCAAGAGGACATGAATGGCTGGATCCGGGCTATGAACCAAGCTGCTCTTATGCAAACACGCTCTTCACTGAAGAGGCAAGTTCAATACAAAACTGTTAGGTTTTTTTTAATATATATATTTTATATATATATAAATGTATGTATATAAAAAAATCAGATTGGTGGTGATTTATGAAAGTGATATTTGTAAATGCGTGCATGAAACTCCTTCCCATTTAAAAGAAATTATTATTTTTAACTAACAGTTAACTAACATCAGTTAAGAAAAGCTGATGTTCAGTATTTGTGTCTACTCACAAATTGTGTGTCCACATTTAGTGACATGGATTAATTTCTGTACATATGTAATTTTTTTAGGGAATTTCAGTTAAAAAATTACAGATTTTGTGAGCAAATTCATACCCCTGCAACAGCCAGTTGGCAGCCTGGAGGAGACATGAGTGAACCAGAAAAGACAGAAGAGGAAGGAGTTGTTTCAAATTAGTGTTTAGAAGTAACATGAAAATGCTCTTAAGAGGGAAAAGAATGTAAAAGATGGGTAAATCACATTTAGAGTTACAGATATGAACTGTGCTATGCAGGTATTAACTATTTTTTTCATGTTGGTGGCCTTTAGTACTTTTAAGTGTTTGTCATGGTTTTCCTGGTGTAGAAAAAAAAGCACTGTTATAAAAGGAGGTTGTCCATTGTCCCATTGTTCTTAATTAGTGCTAGAGGCAAACGAATTCAGCTGTGCCATCATGTGCTTCCAGTTTTTCCCTTTTCTTAAAATCGATCTAACATTCTTGATATTTTGACTTTGGAATGTGATTCTTTCCCTACAACTCCATGTGAAAGAAGGCTGTGTACTGAGAGACAGCTCTGCTTTTAACCCTTTGGGGCCGTGAGGGTTAGTGTGTCGTGGTGCAGTTTCTCAGAGTATCTCACACTATTGCTTGCTTTTGGCAAATCAAATACAAACAAAGGATCAAAATCTCTTCCAGACCTTTGCATCCTATTGATTTTGTGTTAAGATTTTTCTGGATTTAAATTAAATTACAAATAACATGTAATGTGTTACCTGTTTTTTTTTTTTATTTCTTTGTCTTCTTTATAAAGATAGGAATAATTGAGAGAAACATTGGAGAAGTCTGGCGTGTTTTAAGTATTGATCTAGTGTCCTTTCTTGTAGTAGACTGTTTTGAGACACTAAGTAGACTGAAGTGAAAACAATTGTCATGGCCCTTACTAAAAATTCACTTTCCATAAAGCTTTAAAGAAACTGAACTTATTTTCACAGAAGTTGAGGTGCTACTCTGAGATCAATGATGCTCCACTGAATTATTAGAGAAAAATTATTGTTGAGAAGCTTTTCATTATAAGAATATCAAGAAAATTGTAAATGAAGTACGTTATATGTGAAAAGCAACATAAAACTTTCAGGATCCTTAGATGTTTTCTTGTGTTGTAAGTTTAATATCAAGATTTCTGGTACGGAATTTTTGAAATATTTAGGTAATAAGGTAAGTAAGCAAACTAGTGTGCATTGCAGCATGTACTAGGAGCAATGGAGATTTTTTTAAAATTCTTTTTTTTTTTTTTCTTTTCAGGAATAGGCCCCAGGTTAGGGATTCTGTGGGCAATAATAGTACTGACTCAAATGTAGATATTGTTCTGTCCTCTTGACCAGAAATGACTAGTCCCTAAGGCATCTACAGCAATGTGAAAGGCTTTTTTGACTTTGAAATGAGCAGTTGGCAGTTTGGTTTTGGTTGTTTGGCTTTCAATGTTTCCTAGGTTAGGAAAACTTCCTTTTTTACAGCTGTTCATACATAATACTATGCAAGTTGAATACTTATGTCCTACAATATTATTATTTTCAGTCATTTTTACAGATGCGTATAAATTATTTCTGCTTCCTTAATAGGACTGTAAAGGTAACTTTCGCCTAACTGGGATAACAACTTGAGTTTTGCTGAGTGTATCTGTCTTAACGTTTCAAATTAATCACAGCCTGGTGAAGGTGCTTTTCTGGGTATTCCTTCTAAAGTAGTAACAAGACCACATCAACTTTTGACAATTAAGCGGTGTTCATTACTGACATGTATCTTCTTTTCAGAGAAACTGAAAAAGTGGATCAGCAAGCTGTTCCTCAGGTCAATCATGTGGATGCCTGTAAAGAGTGTGTGAAGGCAGAGATTACGGATGCAAAAGAAAGTTATCAAAAATCAGCTGAGATGCTTGGATATGATAAGCGTGAAGAGATAAGAAAAGAAAAAGAGGAAGAGCAGCGTCATGTTCACAGAAAAGAAACTCTGGAAACTAAGAAGGGAAAGGCTAAGCATGCGTTAACAGAAGCTGATTCATTATTTCCAGGCTTAACGAATGCACCAAGGTCCCAAGTAGCTCAGCCTCAGCCAGCTGAGAAGAATGGAACGCTTCCTAGTTCATTAAGTATGAGTGCTGGCCTAGTGGAGCAGAATGGTACCAGCTCCTATAAAAGAGGGTTTGTTCCCAGAACAAATCCAGATAAACAGATGCAGAGAAAAAGTAACATGGCTCAAGTGGAGCACTGGGTAAAAGTCCAAAAAGGAGATACACGAAGGTTAGTAGTAGGCCCGTCTGTAAATAGGCTGCCAAGTGGCATTTTCTTAAAGAAAGATATTAGTAATATGCAACTGAGAATGATATTTTACAGAGACAATATATAACAAAGCTTACTTTTCTCTCTAGTGCATAATGGTATTTTTCGGGTGGTTATCTCATGGGAATGTCAATACAGGATTGGCTAATCAAATCCTTTTAATGTTGTCACTATATTGCAAATAGAAAAAGTGAGACCAGAGTGCTATTTTTTTACTGGTTTTAATCATTGTGGATGCTCAAAGCTTCTTAAAATTTGCGACAATTGAAGAGCCAGAAAGTGAAGTGCAGCCCTCAGTTACTTCTTATTTATCGACAACTACACAATATAAATTATAGATAATGATTTCTTTTCCACTTACAAGTAAAGAATGCTGTTGTGTTTTTTTTTTTTTTTTAACCTCCTTTCTGTTCCTGTTTCAAACATCCATTCACTGCCCTACTCAGGTCACTGCACTGTGTGCGTCAGAAATTGAAAGGTCTCCATATATTCATGTAATTAATGAAGAAGTCCTAGGATGTTCCCATGGTCTCCAGGATTCTCTTTTCCCTTTTCAGTCCCTGGAAATTACCTAAAGAGTTGGAATGCACACTGGAATGCTTTTGTAATTTGAAAATCTCATAATTGCTTTACTTTCAAAGTGTGCAGTCAGGAACCAGTTGAAAAAATGAAGTGATGTTCAGGATGTCACCTTGTGTCAAGTGGCCATAAAGACACTAGGGCTCTGTGCTGCATGTGAGGATTTTTGAAATATAACCTACTGAAATGTAACCTACTGACTTGAGTGCCTTATAAATTTGCTAAAATCTAATTATAGTATAGAACAATAAGGGACATTAGCATGTAGTTCTTAGGAGGGAGAAAACATTTGAGGCATTTTTTTAGTGTTTTTGGAGCAAATATTTGTCTTTTTTGGATCCAGTAAGAAATTTAGGACTTGCTAATTCTGTTTGGAAGTCCATTGTTCTACTCTCTTATCTTTGGAATTACCCTTACAGAAGTTTTCATACTTTTTGATTTTATTTAACATTCTTCTAGGCTGCTAGAGTCAGTTTACTTGCATCTTTTTTGCTTGTATATCAATTAGTGCTTCCCGAGAGAATATGAGTAATGAAGAAAAGTAGTTGGTGTGTTATTTCTTCTTGCATGCACGGATCTATTAGTCTAAAATAATACAGAAAACTATTGAACTAATTAGCTAGTGCTTAATAAATGTCTGTTGATGTTTTCCACACCAGAAGTATAGGCATTGAAGAGGCTTGACTGACAGCTAAATAAGCACTGTTTTCCTCCTAATTGCTCTTTCCAGTAAATCAACTTTAAGTGTGTATCAGGTGTAGTGTTAAGATAGCACTGTTGTGGGTGACAGTTTTTGTTCTAGTTAAACCTCAGCTGGAGCTGTTAAGTACTGGGTGAAACTTCGCAAGAGCCAACTGCAGTGATGCAGCCAAAATCGAACTTTTTAAGTGGATATGGAGTAATTTTCTTCTTATTTTAAGAACTTTAAGTTCTATTTTAGCTCAGTTGACCTTCTTTTCTTTGTCTTTCCCTGATAAATGCCGTTACATTCTCTGCGTTCAGAATATATTGCACGTTACCTTCCTGAAGATTAATGGATTGATCTTTTAAATGGCCCCTTCTCGCAACCTGCTCAGTTGTTGGAGTGCATTTAACTGATGGGTAGAAGTGGCATATTAATCATCAAATGTCTTCTTGATTTCGAGATACAGAAATTCAAGATGGAGATGATAATTTGATTGACATTCCATTTTGATTTTAGTAAGTGTGTGGGCCAGCAAGTTGATTGTGACAAGAAAGAACTCTCTTGTATAATTATTTGCAGGGATTGCACCTTTTATAGATATCTAGATCTTTGAAATAGATATTTTACACCCCCATTTTATAAAGCACTCAGAACTGTTTGCTCACTAGTACATGTTAGCTCTCACTTTGGAGATTCATTTCTCTTAGACAATGAACTGTCATCTAACCCCTCTCTGTTCTCAGCAAAGGGGACTACCTGCTTGAAGGGGGTTCATGCCAGCCTTTGAGAGAATTGGAAGGAGATTTGAAAGAAGGCTTTGAGGAGATTTTGGGTTTAAGTAATTAAAGGTCAGGACCATCAAACAGCAGCTGCCCAGAAATTACTAGTCTTTGATCTGATTCCAGTGCCTGGATACACATAGTGGATGCATAATTGCTAAGAATCTGCTATTTTGAGCAGTTTATTTGCACTAAAAGAGACCCCATCTAAATCTGAGAAATGTATGCTTAATATTTCCAAACCAAATGTGTTGAGGATTTTCTTTCCTTGCAAATACAGTGTTAAATATTTCTGGTTGTTCAGAACTTTCTATTCCTTCCTGATTTGCTTAAAGAAGAAATTTTTTAGCTTCTCTGCATGCCCATGAATAAGAATTGTGTTTCCAATAATTGTATTTGTTTTCTTTTAAACATTTGTCTTCTTTTTGTACAAAATTTTCTGTGTGGTTCCTTCCCACTGCAAATCCGGAATGATTTTCGTGGCACATCATCATATAATATGGCATCAGTCCATTTCTTTTTCACTCTCCAATGTCTGCTTTTCTTTTAATGTTAGTTATACCTCATCATTCAAGAGGAGATTCTTGAGTACAGCTACTTTTGCTCGTTTGTACTCTTGATCCCTGCCCAGAGTCCATTGTGGACCAATTCGAGTAATTTGGGACATTGTTCTGTCCCTGTTATAGAATCTGTTCAGTCATTTTAACGCTTATTTTATATAATGTAAGTTATTTTTAAGAGTCTGGAACCTTGTGTGATGGAGACGCCAACAGCTTAAAGCGTGTTTTAATATACCGAGAAATTGCAATCCATCTGTATGTAAGCATTTGCCTCTGAAGTTCAGCTTTGAATGTGATTTCCCCTGGGCAGCGTAATGCACATGCAACTTTGTTCTTTTTACTAGCAGGCTGAAGTATTGCATGAAGCCAGCACTTCCCAGCTAAGCAGAGCACTGCTTTCATCTAAACAGTCTGTGGTTCCTCTCAGACAAATGCATCCTCTTCTAGAGGAAAGGCAAGATTTTGCTCCCCCTGGCCCCATAACTCATGGGGACTTTGGGGGTCTTTGTTTTCAGACTGCTTTTGCTCCTAAAGCTGCTAGCACTGAGGACTTTGACTCCCATTAATTCCTGCTGATCTCCATACTTTATCCTTTCATGTCCAATTAGAAAATCACCATGCATAGATGGTATGCAACGTTCGATAGTTTGCTGATCCATTCCTGAGGGCTCTGCTAAGTTGGAGTATAGGAGTGGCCAAGCCCCGTTCCCCTTTTTTCCACAGAGAAATCTGTCCCAGCTTCATGCCTGTCTCAGCTGTCCTTTTGAAACACTATCTGCTCCACATGTTCTCAGTTCTCGTTCTTGTTGAGAGAAGACACATCTACCAACCACTTTGGTTTTCATGTGGAAAGAATTGGCAGTACAGTACAGAACATACAGAATACATGTGATATAATGAGCTAGAGAAATAAAAGAGGTTACTTGACCATGAAATACTGATCTTTTAGTTGCCTCTGCTCATGCTATCTGCCTGCTTTAACCTTTATTGTGAAATCTGAGAGCACATCAAGGTTCTGTGGTATGAGAGAGCAGAGCTTTTATGGATTTGTTATCCTCCATACAGCACAGGGCAGTTATTCTGGTTTCTGACATGAGGAATCATACATCTTCTCAAGGGTATCCATATTTCAAGACAGCCCAACAGTGCCAAATCCTGCAGTTAGAAGTAGACAGGGGTGACTACTGAGCAGCAGTTACTGGTAGCAACACTTTTCCCCTTGCTTCTGTTATTCTTGGATGCTGAACAAAGATATTCTTGATCCATCCTGCCCATTCTTTCCTGTGGAATTCCTGTAGTTCCCACACCATTAGGTCTCACATTCATGCAGAGAGTGGAGCCTACTGAGTAGAGTGATGAGCATGCTCCGAATTTCTTTATTTGCGTGTTTTTTTTTGTTGTTTGTATTTATTGTTTGTATTGTTACTCTGTAGCAAGTCTAGCAGAACGGTTTTCTCTTTGGAGAGCCTGAATCATTGGGCAAATGATAGCAAGTAAAACACCCCCAGATGTTTAACTGGGGAATCAGAAATTAGACAGGCAGGTTCTTATGGATGAGGCTATGGAAAGATTTTTGACTTCAAAGTAGGAGAGGGAGTTGACTGCACTTTGTCAAAGCTTTTGCCAATTCTGTCTTAACTCTCTGTCTACTGAAAGTTTTAATTTCTACAGTTTAAGTGCATTATGGATGCAATACTAAAGCCTGGATGTCATGCCTCCTTTTGTATTCTAGTTTGTCAATGAGTTCTGTTGCAAAAAGCCTTGTGTTGCTTAAAACAGTAGATCCAGTAGCATTAGTTCAGATTAAAGTCCATCATACAGACATGGGGACTTGGAGCAGTTTCTTGCCTTTGTGGTTTTGCGGTTTGTTTTGGTTTGTTTTTTTCTTCCTTCACATGAACAAAAATGATCCGAAGTACTTATTCTGTGGTTGAGATTTCTTCTTGCACTTCAAGGGTTTTTTTAGAACGAGCCTGCATTTCTTGTTCGTAAACTGCACCATCTAGTGGTGAGCAAGCTTTCGGTAAAAAATATTTTAATTTACTGATTTGCTCTTTATATGTAACAATAATTCATTTCTTCACGTTCTTGGCATTCTTTTTGGTCTAAGTGCATAACACAGCTATCCTGTAAGTTTATTTCTAGTAGGTCATCCTAGACTAGACACAAAAGTAACAGCCTGTATTTACACTATTTACATCTTTGCAGCAATACAGTGTCATGTTTTTGTACAGGGTAGATTTCATTAATATTACTTTATAAAGATTTCTGTAAATTCTTCTTAAATGACTCTTGTGTCTTGTAGCTTCTATGTAATGTCATCAGAGATTTCTTTTTAATCACTGCCACTCATCAATGTATGCTAAACTTTACCCTGTTTGGTTTTTTTCCTCTCCTTTACAGTCTCACTTCTGATCAGACTCTCACACGTCAGGGTCCCAATCTACCTTTTCCTGAGAACTATCACACTTTGCCAAAGAATACCAGGCAGCCTTCAGGGAGCTCCCCACCACCACCCAACCGCAATTTGCCGAGCGACTACAAATATGCGCAAGATCGTGTCAGCCACTTGAAGATGTCCCAGGAGGAGAGGAAAGCAAATAAGGACGGAACTGTTTGGCAGCTATATGAGTGGCAGCAGAGACAGCAATTCAAACATGGCAGCCCCACTGCCCCACTTTATGTAGGTTCTTCAGATGTTATTGATCGTGGTAAGTCAAAAAGTTCATTAGATGTTCCACGATCAATATCTGTTCCGCCCTCTCCATCTGATATTCCTCCACCTGGGCCTCCAAAAAGCTTTCTCCCAAGGAGACCGCATACTCCTGCAGAAAGGCTTACAGTTAAACCGCCTGATGAGAGACAGACTGTAGATGTTCCTTTTGCTGGATCACCCAGGAAGATACGAAATCATGCTGTAAAGGTTTGTATACACCATAACTGATTTCATACTGTTCTAAATGTGGTATCACACATTGGTAATGTAACTTAGTAATTTGCATTGAATCTTTCCTTTTGTATGAAAGATTGTGCAAGTTCTAAGAGTTAATACAATGAATAATTTTCTCATTAAACTCCTAGCTTTCTGATCTTTCCAGATTTATGACTTTTGGTTGATTAGGAAAGGAAAGTTGCTGGCACGTCACATTGATTTGGAATATTTTTTGTTCAAACACTGGAAGGTATATGTTTATATGTATAAAATATACAAATTGTAGTATTTTAATGTATAGAGTAGGCAGGCAAGAATACAAGACTAAGCAGGATGAACTCTTCCTTAATTATTTACTTATGCTTGTAGTTTTCGCTGTTTGCTGTGTCTGCTTTCTCTACATATTAGTAGCTCGTGTAGTTAGTCTTGTAACTGATTCTGGTTTTAGTTATGGCTAAAATCATAGTAACTTTTTGTGCATTTGATAGTTAAAGCTCTTTGCAGAGCCATTAACATCAGCCTAATCAAATTCAAATACTGTTGGTCCGAAACTTCAACCTTCTGCAGAATTTCAGTGTGGATTTTTTGTAGGCACTGTTGTAGCCTCTTATCCAGAGGTAACAGAGGTTTCCCTGGTTGGTACTCCACGTGGCTCTCCTTCCCTAAGCAAATTAGGGCAATTCAGGGTTGAATCAAGGTAGAATGTACTTGTCTTGGTAGCTCTTGCACTGGAATAAGTGGAAATTAAAGCCTTTATATTCACCTCATTCTTTGACCTCAACCATGGGCTCTGATGGGGCCAGCATTTGCAAAGAATTTGCAAAGTTCAGGACCATGACGCTAGGTTGCATGCCAGCTTCATGCACAGTTAAGATTTTCTTCCTAGTGTATATGCAGTATAGCTGTCGGATGTCTTTCAGCATTTATAGGTTTATATTATGTCAGATGATTAAATAGTCCAGTGATGTGCAGCACTGAAAATTAATATTTTTTAAACTCCTGATTGTATTATACCAGACATTGGTTTCTCTATAAGCTGAAGGAGCATTATATTCCTTATGAAGGAGTGTACAGCAGTCTATTCCTGTGCAATGTAGCTGCATAAATTTTTACTCATAAAATAAAACTCTTAATTTCATATTGGTTTTACCAATATAGAGAAAGACAATTTTCCTCATATGTAAAACTTCTGTAAAACTTTTGTAGAAGTTTCTAAAGAAAAATACTCATGTTTATACGTAGGCACATGGCGTTATTTTACATTTAAATGTATATGTCTAAATAAATCTGCGATACTTCTCCCTCCTTCGAATGCATTTACACTTAAAGGAGGAAAAAAAAAAAAAAGAACAAAACAGGATTCAGTTAAATTCGGAGACAGGAATAAAAATAGATCATGAGATATTTAGTCTAACTTGAAGAAAGCCAAAGAAGTTTGGCATTAAGAGGAAAGAATGGATGTGTAGTAGGTTTTCATGTTATAAGCAGAAAGGGGCAGAACAAGTATGATTATTTAATAAAACCTGGTATTAATGGAGCCCATTGCCACAAGGTGTCACTCATGTCAGTAGCTTAGTGTTCTCTGGCTGAAAGAGAACATTAATGGTTGGTACTGTATGGAGTACAAGCTACTGTTGAAGGGCATGAGCCAAACAGCCTTTCTCTGGGAGACATTAGGTGGAGGGAAACTTTATGAATACTTTTTATTTTTATTTGCTGGAAACCACTTTGCATATTCTACTGAAGCACCTTGTGCTGCCAGAATCTGATGATTTGCCCAGCATCACAGGCACTATATTTGCGTTTGTTCATTCATTAGTTTTACTTAAACATCAAAGGATCTGGCTGTCCCATGATGTCACCTTCATCCAAGCATGCTGTGAATTCAAATAGAAAATCTGTAGCAGAGGTGCACATCTCCTGAGTTTGTCCTGATGTACAACATACCTCTCACTACAGACAGTCCTTACAGTTCTGGCTGTGGCTTCTTGCAGAGCTCAACTCACATTGATCGACGCTCTATGCCTGCTATGGGTTACATGACACATACCGTGAGCGCACCCAGTTTGCACGGCAAATCGGTAAGTTGAGAGAACCGTTACTTCTCCTTTTGTGTCATAATAGTGGTGGCGTTAAATTTTATAACCCTGCTCATTCCATAGTAGTTGTATTTTTATTAGCTGAAACATAAATAACATGAATGAGAACTTAATCTTAACCAGCTCCCAATAAAGCCTGTAGGAATTTTGCTGTCACCTGCAAGTGAACAGGAGTGAGCTGTCTGTTATTGCAGGATTCAATTTTTATTGTGTTTATTTGACCAAATGCAGAGTTAATTAAACAATTACCTAATCATGTCAAGTAACTGCTTTCTGGGCAGTGAGGTGAAAAATGTAATTACGATTACTCTCCCTGAAGACTGCTAATTTCCTCTTTACAATGTGTCTAAATACCTGCAGCCTGAAGAGCTAACATTGCTTCTCATTCGATTAAGGAGACATCAGGCTAAGTTGGCTAGTATACGAAATTACACAATCGCACAATTACTGCAGCACTTGCCAACTAATTCCACCTATCAGGTCAGCTGCTGCTTGGCTCATCGTGCTGTATGACATTTTGTGACTCTGCAGACGCTTCATGAGTGGCATGCTTGAGTCTGTGCTTTCCTGCCCATTCTTTGGTATTCTGCAGTCCCCAGGTTGTTTGCAGTTTTTCTTTGCTGTTGTATATGCTATAAAAGATGAGCGTTTTAAGTTATAGGGCACCAGTATACATGTTTCAAAGTGTCATGTGTACTCCCTCATTGTACTATTTCTGAAAATGCTGCGTCTTCAGAAATGTGGTTTACAATGTTAGAGAAGTTCATTCTAAAGCAAAACCATTTCTTTGTGCTGCTTTCATGGTGGGATTGGCTCCCTGTGCCACATGCTGCATCACCTGCAAATTGAAATTCATCAGCCAATTTGTACATTCGTATGAGCTTGTAACTGTGTCGGTTCTGCAGGTGAACGTTGGTTCGTTAAAGCTCAAGGGCATCTTGGGTCATCAACAGTGCTCTTGATTGCACTGCTGTATGAAACTTGTAAAAGTGAGATCAAAGTGCAGTGTGCTTACAGAGCTCTTGGGTTCATGGTAGAGCCTCAGAAATGGAGCTGTCTGCGCATAAAACGTGGTGACTCTTCTTGGAACTGGTGAAGGTTTTATATTGGCCCAAAACTAAAGAAACTTTTTTTGAATTTGGAAAAGGTTCTTTTCCTGACTCACCTCACCTACAGAACAATCGCACTGAGATGGGCGATAGTAACAGGGATTTCTCCAAAATGGGCAGAGTTTCTGCTGGTCAGACAATTGTCAGTAAACACCTCTAAAGAAATGCAAATGTGATCTGTTGATTTTTATTGCATAAAAGGTGTTTCTTTTCTTTTTTAACTACACATTCTCAATGGCTCAAAACTTGAGAAAAGGTATAGTTGTTTTTCTTTTATTCTGAACTTTACTGTAGGCAGTATATAAAATCCTGTCAAAATAGCAATAAAGTTCTAGGAATTTGAGGGCATATTGGCTGATAACTTTTGCAACAGTTGAGCTTTCTTTTGTTGTGTATTGCATACCTCTTTTGAAAAGCAGATGAATAACTTTGTTATGACTTGTGTGCATGCTTTTATTGAAGCAACTGTAATGATGATGTTGCTAGATTAACATAACTTTAAAATTAAGCTTACAGCAATTACAGGTGAGCCAATGAAAATTAAGGATCAAGTCGAATGCTCTTACTTAAAAGTCAAAATGAATTCTCTAATCATATAAGTGAGATATTTTTCAGTATTTTGTTCACAAAACTTATTTCATACTTGCCCTGGATAAAGGAATTCATATCTTAAAATGTGTATGAAATGTAATTGAAAGTATTATGATGATTTATTATATAATGGCTTCTAGTTACAATTGACATTCAGTTAGGTACAAGCCTCTTCTCCTAAAGAGACCTGTTGTGCTGGAGAACACCACCATGACTGCTTCAGTGAGGAGATAGTCAGCAGAAAGTGTTCTTGAAAAAATAACCTTTGAAAATCTATTATTTTGGGTAGTTATGTGTCTCATTAGAGGTGAAAAAATCAAATCTATATCTTTGGAGGGAGGGCATGAGGTAATAATATTATTAGGAAATATTTTGCCCATTGTGCAGCTGTAAATAGCAATATGCTGGTGGAGCAAGTGTGCTTTTTGTGTACTTCCTATTCTGTTATTTTGTTTCCTCTTTCATCCCTTTTCTTGTGTATAACCAATTAAAGTATTCTAAGCTTGTTTCAAACATTCAAATACATTGCATTCTTTTTTCCCTATGTACTTACATGAAGGCGGATGACACTTATATTCAGTTGAAAAAGGATTTGGAGTATTTGGATCTAAAGGTAAGATTCTATAGGAGTCTGCGTCAATTTTTTTTTTTACCCCAATAGTCTTTTGTGTATCATCTTTGTACCTGCAGGTTTCAAATCACCTTCTGGTCAGAAATGGGAACTGTGTCTTTTGCCATCACTATTGTGCTTAGAATAGTGAGTGTTTTTATAGTAGTGACTATACAATTAAATTGCAAACTCAGAAAATGTAGTTGCTTCAGTTGGTAGGAAGAACTTGTGTTACTGGTACTGCAGATGGATGATATTATGTGTGTTTAGTGAAATCGTATAAAAACTTGATTCAAAATGTTTGACTCCTGTAGCATTAGAACCAATATGAAGTCAACTCCTCTAAGTTAAGGTGTTCTTTTAATCCAACTTTTTGCCTTTAAATCTTCTTGAGCTGACATCTTTCCTTGTTTTTATAATATGCCATATTGATGTCTTGCTCTCTTGTGAAAATGTGATGGCTAATTATCACCTGTTGTTGTTTTCCTATTATTAAAGCTAAGAGATTTCAAATGCACCAATTCATGCATCCATTTGTAGACAGAATCTGCCCAAGTGTTACATGATACTTCCTTTTTAAAAAAAAAGCAGCCAAAATTGAGCAACAAAGCATCTAAATTACTTCTGTATCTGATACATCTGATAGCTGGCAATTCGAAAGTAAATCTAGACTCATTAATATCAGGTTTTGAGGGAAAAAAAGAACAGCAACAAAAACCAACCAACCAAAACAAAAGAAAAACGTATAATAATTTTGCTTAGTAAAGCAGTCTACCACTTTACATGGTGTGTAGGATGTCTCACCATATATAAATCATATGATGTTTCTGAAAATCAAGGTGGAGTGAAACCTGACACCTTGTTACCCTATTGTTTGCCATGGGGCTTTGCATATGTGCAATTAATGAGCTGACTGAACTTATTAGTGTGCATATTTCAGTTTTATCTGCTGTTTTAATGGCTGAATATATAACCAAATATATCAATGGAAAATGTTAGTAATACATATTACGCATATGTGTAGTATAATATATATTTAAAACCAGAATATTTATCACACAATGCATGTGGTATACATAATCTAGATGATCAAATATGTAAATGGTTGTAATAATTAATATATGAATTTAAAGTTGCTTGGACACATTTCACTTTAAGCCTTGTTCTTCGTTTGTTCATGGCTTTCGCAAATGTAACTGCATCCTAAGCAGTCAGCTGAATTTTGTGACAAATTTCAATTTAAAAGGTCCTACAGTCTGAGAAATTAGTAACAAAAACACCGTTTTGTCCATTCTAAAACAAAGCCATTCTTACAGTTAAAAGCGGCCACAGTTTAAGCCTCTGAAAATGAGATGTGCTTAGCAAAATCATTAGGGTGGGTTGCAACTTTTTAATGGATTCCATCCGGATTGATTTGTTGTGGTGCAGGACATGAAGGCTGTTTATTGTCCCAGGAGCTGCTCTTGTGCCTCCTGCAGCCTGGGTAGCACCTGGGGAAAGCAGCCAGAAAGAGAAATGCATGGGGGCTCCTGATCTTGCGGTGAAAAGAAACTTAATGTTAGCGTTTGTTCCCTTTTAAAAATCTTGGCAGTCAAAATGTCAAGTGTGTTTCTATAAGAAAGGTCTGATTTTTCAAAATCAGCATTTCTTAATAACTTTCTTTCAGTAGCGGTCTGGAAATGTAAAAATTCAGGTCAGGTAGCCGAGAGATTGGAGGAGACCATGTGAAACTTGAGGAGGTGTCTTTGTATTGGTTAAGTTTGTATTTGCCACTAAATATAAATTCTTGAGGAGATGCCTTGTTTTGCAGTATGAGTAGAGTGCTGAAAGAAACTAAGCAAATTACATATTAATTTGGTAATGGTGGAATATGAGCAATTCACTGTTCATATATGTAGTAGCTTGCATTTAATACACTGGAGGCTTAGACAGAAAGCCTTTTAATTCAAGTCTCTCTTTTGACTTCATTGGACTTTGAGTTAGGGCAGCTCAGATTAACCGATTTCAAATAGGACTGAAGATTTTAGAACTGGAGTTAAGCTTTTTTCACTAAATCCATTATATCTGAAGATATCTCTTCCTAGAGGTTTTGAAATATCACTTTTCAACATGGAATAGGGATCAAGCAATTAACTGCCTAATGTGTGCCATAGTATTGAAACTGATCAGTCACTGGTTACACAGTGTTTAGTAATTTGTCAGTACTCCTGTTTTGTCCCCTCTTGCTCTTATCCTTTTATAGTAGTCTATTTAAAAAAATAAAAAGTATGAGGAACAATTATTGATAATTTTGAACTTGCCGAATATCATGTATTGTGTTTCCTTCAGCACTATTGCCTTTAGATTATAACTTTTTTCACTGAGGTTTTAACTAGGTTGCTGAAATTATCAATACAGAGCTTTGGTGCAAGCATTACTACGTATTAGATAACAGAAAATATCTTACTGTAATTCCCAGCACTCTTGAAACTGCAGTTGGGCAAGTCTGAGCAAATCTTTTGTGTTGTGTGTTTGTATGTGTATGTGTGTTTTGCAAAAGTAAAAAAGTCTTACGGTTGGATGAACAGTCTACCCACAATGTAATAAAACAGATGTCTGGTTGTAGCTTCGGTACTGACAGATTGTATAGACTATAAACATCAAGGATTGGTGTGACATAAGAGCATGTGATGACTGCTGCTTACGGAGTCTTGGGTTGTAAGGCTTGGGTTTTTTAGTTTTGACATCTGTAACAAGCTATTGCTAAACTTTTGTTTGAAACAGATAGAAAATAATGGACCTCTGATCAACATGATATACAAAGTGCTGAAGAACTCAGCACAAGGGTTACTATCCAGTATACATGTAAGACTGCTTGCAGCTGAAATGTGCTCATCCCATTGCTTTTGAAAACAGCAGTCAATGTTTACATGTTCTGGCTTCTACAGGTGTCTTATAGTAAACAGTAAAGCTTTCTGTAAGATTTTGTTTTTCCTTTCCTTTTTTTTTTTTTCTATTTGTATGCAATATTATGGCTGACCTCAGTGTGATTTCATTTTATCATGTTTTGAAAATGATTGTATCAAGTAGTGACTCCTATGTGTAATTTTCACAATGTGAAAGCATGCTAAATCTTCATTGTGTTCTCATGTTCACTGCTTCATAGTTAACAAATTCTTTACGGTTCTGGTTACATGATTTAAACTATTCCCCAAATCGGTAGACTCTGGCTGTTATGTTAGTTCCATTGCTTTGAAAAAGGCTTTTGCACTCTCTTAGGCAGGTAATTAAATATGCAGAATTGTTACTTTAACATGCTAGTATTTATGCTTATATTTAATTAGTTATACATATGATTTAGTATTTTAACAGTTCCATTAATAGTTTTGAAATAAAGCATTTTTTAATATAAAATACATTACTGTTGAAAATATAAAAAAATATAAGTTTTGGGAAGCAGTAAATGCTTTTGATTTTGATGGTGGGGAAGTAGCATTTTACCACATGAAAGCTCATGATAAGTCTTTGAATGGAATCTGCCATTGGAGAAGACAGTAAACATAAATGATGACCGTACTCTTCTGTCTTAATCCTGCTTTGTTATTAGAAAATATGATATGAAGTTAGCTATCTACATGTAGTATGTTAAATGAAAAACTAAGGTTGTATCACAAATTTATTTACACTTACAGTAAAATGTAATTACTTTCAGAAAGCTAGCGTGATCCTGTAGGTGCCTATTAGGTTAATAAGTAAACTAAGTAGCTTCAAGTCTGGAGATTGCCAGTCAGTGCCAGTAAAAAAGCAAACTACCCCTTCTACCCCCCAAAAAAAAGCCAACAACTTCTGCTCTTACATTAAAACTTCTGTTCTTACACTATTAAAGGCAATATTTAGGTGAATTTTTCTTCATAAACTCTTGCCTGTATATGAATAAAATATATTGTACATGGGTACTATACTTCTAAACACCAGGTGTTTGTTTATTAAGATAGTATTTCCTTTAAGGAATTTTTAAAAGTGTTCTAATGTAGTAATATGAAGTCTTTAGATTTTAAGGAATTTAAAAACTAGGTGATTAATGAGCTGAATTATATTGCCGTTTTCCTAACTTCATTTATTCACAAAAAGGGTCCCATGTAGACTGTGGAAATAATAAACGATTCAACAGAGATAGATATGCCTTCATGTTAAGATTGCTGTGAGGGTTGGAAGTACAATAAAATATAGTTTCTGTACTGATTTAAAAACTGTTATGTGAGAAGAAAATCTTCTCACCAGAAATTGAATATGAAACCAGTGATTTATGGAATGAGAGATTTGGGATGTTACAAATATGTCAAAATAGATTAATTACATTTAATTCCACTATAGCACTTCTATAGCAGTCTAATAAAATTCACGCTATACTATGGAAGAGACTATCCTTTGTAGAAAGAATAGTTGCCAAAACATAATATTTTCAGTCATTAATTAATGCTGTTATTCTTACCACTGCCCATTTAAAGAAACCATTCAAATCCTTTGGCTTTAAGAAAGCTATTGAAACTGAGCTGTTAAAACTATTAGGTTTTGCAAGAACAGAACCTTTGTGACCAGAGACAAGTGCGATTATGCTGTTTTGTACAGAACTTCAAGCTACTGTAAGTTATTAAATAGCCTAATATAACTAGTAGTCCTTTTTGCTAACATTTTTTAAAAACTAAAGCCATATTTGAAGACTTAGGTCCAAAATTGTATTCATCTTTGTTAATAACCATGAGTGTTTAACAAAACTTTTCATTGCTGAAGCTTAATTAGGTTTTAGTTTGCAACAAATTTCTCAGATCTTTGAAACCTATTCCTCTTAGGTGACAGGGCGTGACACGTTAAAAGAACGAAGTACAAAACCTGTCAAGATTGCAGAAAGTGATATTGATGTGAGTATCAAATACCACTTCAGAACCTCATGCCTTGGTTTGCCTATTTATATTGTACTGTTACATGTTCGCATTATGCTCTTTGTGGTATTGTGCTCTTTCTGCTTGGCTTTAAAAATTTAACATTATATCTTTATATTATTTCATTTTCAGGTCAAGCTAAGCATATTCTGTGAGCAGGATAGAATTCTACAGGACTTGGAGGACAAAATAAGAGCCCTTAAGGAAAATAAAGTAAGCAAATTAAGGAGGAGTTTATAAAATAAAATAACAACTTTAATGTAATCATAAAATATGGAACTACAAACAAAAAATCTAATTACTGGATGCTGCTCGTATCATAGTTTTCTTTGGACATGTGTGTAAACTTAGGTAAAGAAAAGGTTTTTTGTCTTAGGACTACATACCCACTTTCAGAAAACATTATTTTGAAAATGAATATTTGAAAAGCACATGCACTTAATTTTCTGGCATTTATTATAAATTGGGGTACGTGCACTTTTCTGTGTAGTCTTACTTTGTGTCTTAATATGTATGTGGTGGCAGGCAGAGTCATGTTCCATTTGCGGTTCTTCCCACCTACACAAACTTTGTTTGCATATATAGCAGTGTGCTAGCATATTGAGCTCTCACTGTAACCTGTGTGGTGTGGTGGGTTTTTGTTTGTGTGTGTGTGTGTTTGTTTGTTTTTAGAAGGAGGAGCAAGAGAAGGGAGGGAGTATTTCTATAGTAATTTCAGAAACCCGTGCTGGTTTATATATAGTACTGTGAACTTATTTCTGAGGGTTCTGACTGAAATGCTGGAATATCTTCTGTGATAAGTTTGTAGTTGGAACCTACCTCCTTTTGTCTGTGCCCATTCAATTCAGAATTAAAATAGTAAACGATAACAAAATGGTTTCCCTTCCCTTGTCTTTCCTTGCCTATTATCGGCTTCACTGCCTACAAGGCACGGCTGTCAATAAATCAAGGTGGTTCAGAAAAACATCTGTTCTAAAATGAAAGTGCTGTCCAGGTGGATCCTTCAGAGCTACTGTGCAAAAATGATTGCGTTGTGTATTCCTGACTGAATGAATCAGGCCTACTTAGTGTTTTGGGCAATATTTTAACCCCTTGCATGGCTAATTCAACTATATTAGTGAATAAGAACCTATCCTTGAATAAACAGCTAATGCTGTGCTGCGGTAGGGCTGTCACAATTCTATACGGCTTAGTAGGAATTTTTCTGAAGCTCTAATTTAGAGTTTTGTACAGACTGTAAATAGAAGAATTTCCCTCTCATTCATTTGCATTTTCCACAGTTCTGGCTACTGAATGGAAAGATTTAATAGAAAATATCAGTTAATTTTGATTATAATAGTTAATTAAGGCTCTTGCACTTTTTCGTTTACATCTTAGTCTCCACAACAGGAGGCCGATTTGAACCTCTAGTGGCTTATAGGAAGTGCCGAGGTGGGGAGGTGGAAAACAACTTCTGTTTTCCCACATGTAGATCCATAAAATTCCATGTAAATGTTGCAAGCTTACCACCATCTTCTTTGTTAGGATCAGCTGGAGTCTGTTTTGGAGGTTTTACACAGGCAGATGGAACAGTACAAAGACCAACCGCAACATGCAGAAAAAATTTCTTACCAGCAGAGACTTTTGCAAGAGGATCTCATACATATTCGGGCTGAAATATCCAAAGTTTCAACGGTATGTGGTTTTGGTTGTTTCAAGAAAACCGTAATTAGAATTCCAGTTAGAGTAAAACTGTATAATTAGTTGGATAGGGGAGTTAAGTCCTGTTCTGAACTGATTTGGTTAAAGTACAGGATACTAAACCAGAACAACAAAACTTAGTCTCTCCAACTTTCCTTTTCATTGCCCACTTCCCATCCCTTCACCCCTCCATGCCCCCCCACTCCAGAAAAAAAGCTTAGAAAATTTTTTTATACCTTTTTCATTTATACGTGGGGCTTACATTGCAAATCTTTCAGCTAATTCTTTGAAAATATTAATGTGATTTAATGATATTTTTCCAGGGGAAAAGGAATTGAGAAACACTGTTGATATTTTGGTAAATATTTACTGTTGATATTATGACTTAATAAAATTAAAATGCAATTTAATGTTGCATTCTTAATAATAAAAATATTTCTAGGAATCGACCATGAAAGAGTATATTGAACCTGGGTGTTGTGTACTTACTATATTATTCCTGCCTTTTGATGAATATGTGAGCAGCTCTTCATAATTTTGTTCCTAGAACTGCACGAACACCTTTCCTGTAGTAGGATGTGGTTGTTAAAATGCCAGTATTATTTAAATATACATACATGCTGTATTTTGTGCCTGTAGAAAATGTATGACTTTCACAGATTACATTCATAAATAGCATAAATAGCAGGCGATTGTAGGAATGGTTGTACTGGTCCAGTCTGAGGCTCCTGGCCCAGGGTTCTGGCTTCAGCAGTGGGCATAAGCAGATGCTTAGGGAAGAGTGAAGACAGCAGAGGTGGGCAGTGTGTCCTGTCATAACCAATCCAGCTTCTAATTATTTTCTGCTCAGGGAATTCCTGAGGTTGACATTTTCTATTTGTCTATTTAGTAATCCTCAGTAGATCTCATTTCCAAGAACCTGTACAGTCTTCTATTAAATCTTGTGAACCTTTTGCATCCTAAACATAATTTGGCAAGTTATGACATAGATCTTTCCCCACTGTGTGGACAACTATTCCTTGTATTTGTTTTGAGCCTGACTTGCACATGTTTCATGTGGTAGACCCTTGCTCTTGTATAAGAAAGGATTGGGAGCAGTCAGTCATTACCGCTCTCCATGCCATTTTTGGTTTTGTAGACCTTCGTTATTTCTTCCCTTCAACTCCCAAGTGATCTCTTTTGTAGACTTCAGAGGAAAAGCCTGCTTCATCATTCTTTACATAAAAATGTTCCAGATATTTGATTTTTCTCACTTCTTGGTCAGAAGGCAGACGGTGGTGTCATGGATGCTGGAGATAATCTAAGTAAAGAAAGGGTGATGGGACAGTGTTATTTTCCAGGTCTCTGCTTATTTTTTTCACTTCTAATGACATTATAACACGATCAGTAGAACTTTTAAAGAACATCGTGCTTTGTGTTTCAAAACATGAGTTCTGGTTTAGGTGACTATTTGGATTTTAATTATAAACTTGTTTTAAATGGAGGAGTAAGGTAAAAGGAAATGGAATAGACTCGATTCCTTCATAGCATATTAGTCATCATTCAGATTCTATGAAATGCCAGTTTTATGCCTAAGAAATGGTTTTGTGTGAGGAAGATGGCCAGAATTCTTTAATTAGGGATTCTTGACTTGATATTGCAAGCTATAAAGCATTTTGAAGTTTATCATCAACTCTAAGCAAAAATGTAGACTCCAAAATGGATTTTTTTGCTTATTTTTATAGTGGAATACCACCATCTTAAAAACACTTTTGTGCTTAATTAGAGAATGGATAGAGTGATTCAAAGTTTATTGTAACACTTTATTAGAGTATTCCCTCTGTTAACAGGAAATGGAAAATGCTTGGAATGAATATCTGAAATTAGAAAAGGATGTGAACCAGCTGAAAAAAGCCTTACAGGAACAGATGAATAGTTCATTGGTATCTCAGGTGAGTCCATTTCCTGACGCTGGTTTACTTATGAGATGGTTTTATGTAAACCTGAAAGCTATCATCTCAAAGTAGAAATTCTCCACAACTTTTGCACTCTATCCAGCTGTCTTGTAGCTTAGTTTGCAGAGTTCAGACATGGTAACAGCGTGGCTGTGCAGCAACTAGCTATCCTGTAGCATGTAATAGTTTCTCATAAGTTGTCTATGCAAATTTGTCATTATTTTATTATGTTTTTATTACGTGCTGACATCTTGACATTGATAACGTATTTAATTTATAAGACTATGCAGGACTTCTTAGTCTCCCATTTATTTGATCTGACATTGTTGGCTTCTTTATCCATTTTCAAGAACATCAGTCACTGTCTCGTTATTGTCATTACCTGTTCTTTGTCATGTTCTTCTATTTATGGAAGATTTATCCCTGCAGATTGTTTTGTGAAATGGAATAAGTGTTTAACAGCCATCAGTAATTGAAAGGCATCTCGGTTTTAAATCAGTTATTCAGTTTCGAATCTTACAAAGAAGCTTTGTTACAAGCCAAGTTATTCTGTTTGCTGAACTGGTTGTCGCATACCTGATTATTTCTACGTACCTGCTTAAGACTGGTGATTTTATTCTTAAAGCAAGGAATGCAGTCCAGATATTTGTGTGTGTGTATGTGTAGTTGAGCTCAACTGTAGAATACATTTCTTCAAAAAGTCCCAGGGGTGTTTTAGAATAAAATCATCCCTATATGAAGTTATTTTGGTTAACAAAGGGAAATTACAGGTTTAAACAAAATATACTTTGTGAAAGTACTTCAGGAAACAATTTCCATTTGTGCATTGAGCATACTGGATGTGTGGCATGTGATTTAGCAATACATATAGAAGCGAATGCGGTTTGCACAGATAAAACGTTAACTCGGTTTTATTGTCATCTCATGTCACATACATGCATAATTATAAAAAAAAAACACATGCGCACGCACAAACATACATGTTATGTGTTTTGTGTGCGTATACTTACATATATAAATGTATATATGTATCCATACGTACATTTGTCTTTGGCTGAGATTTTAAAAAATGGTTCTGCATACCTATTTTGGAGATATAAAGGGGAGCTGATTTTTTCCAGGAAGTACTGTGTGTTCTTAAAACTATTATATATTCCTTCAAACAAGTATCACTTGAAGTAACCATAATAGTTCATCTTTTTGATCTCTTCCCAGGAGTATGTAGGCTCGAGATTGTTTATCTAGTATTTTCCAAGAGCACTAAATTAATACACGCGGTATTTAAAAAAATGGAGTCTTCATGGAATATTATTAAAAATTCAGTAAATTTGCAGGCTCAAGTTGCTGTAGGAAACAGCTGATGTTGTTTCTATGTAGCATTAATTAAGAGGTTAAAACCCAAATGTTTCAAGCAGCTTGGTCAGAGTAAATCTTGCTTTTAAGAGTGTAGCCTCATTGTCTTTTGCTTAAGAGTTGAGGGGATCTGGGCATGCTGAAATTAACTGAGATGTGATGTTTTGTCAGTGATAACTTTTTACTTGGTAAGTGTTTCTGCTCTGGTTTTATAAATCATTCAAATTTATGTTTCTGTGTGAAGGAAGTTAGGAAATTGATTTATCTCTCCAAGTTACCTTTTCATGCTTGCCCATAAAGTATATTTATACCCTTTCATAAACAGCAATCTTGGCTTTCATAATTTAAAAATAAATGCGTCTGCTTATATTTTCGATCTAGTCCATTTTGGATCTAAAGTATTCTCTTCACAGTAATATTAAACTAATGGGAAGAAATAATATTAAAAGATCTCACAGCTTTTGTACATTACGGATCGAACATTTTCTGAGTGGTTTCAGAAGCAGGATTTTTGGTGCTTTTTTTTTTTTTTTTCTTTTAGCCAGTTCTGAGGCTTGATTATTGTAAATCCATCATTTGGTTCCTTGTAGTATGATGAATCTCAGAAAAATGAAATGAGACATGCAAATTTATAGTTTGTATCCTGACAGTCTTTCAAGATATGTCCCATCTATTGAGTGAGTTTACTACAGGCAAATAACGTTCTCCATCATTTCAATGTTTGTGTTCTTGGCACCCTGTTTGCTGATCTATAACCTGGCTGAACATATTTTCTGATCTAAGACAGAAAGTGGAAAGCAATTTATATGCCTTCCTTAGCTCTGTGAGGTAGAAGAGCTTTTGCTGAAGTTTTTCTCTTTCAAGCTTATAGGATTAATTAGTGGTTATCTTGCAGCTCATGGCAGGTGATGGATATCTAGGCTTCTTGAGCGGTTTGTAAGCAATTCTTAACTAAGATGTTTCACTGCCTTCTGCTTTCTTCTTCCAAGAGGAAAACAATATTAAGTTTTTTCTTAATAACCATTTTTGAAGGCAGAATTACCAGGCTTTGATTAAGCAGATGAGAATGGCTATTTATGACAATTGCGGTGAACATCTGACTGAGGTGGTGCTTCAGTAGCCAAGGCCTCTGGCTGCAAGATACTATCAAAGCCCGAGTCCAGACTGTAGCCAAAGCCGCGCTCTCTCTCCTCCTTGGAGTGCCTTGCTAAAGCAAACAGAATACAAGATGAGACTGCGTCCTGGAACAGCAACAATATATTGTTTCAACCTATAATACATCATGTCCTGTAGGCCTGACAACCCAAATATAAGAAGGAATTAAATTTGTCAGCCCTTCTGAGTTAGCTTTGGGTTTATATTTCATCCATTAAAAGCTATTAGGAAATTCACAGCAGTATTCAGGGAGACTACTATTTCTTTTTTCTTTTTTTCAATATTGGGCATCCCCCCTAAATACACTCAGATGAGTTTCGTAAGGCTGCCTTAGCAGTCTTAAATGTGTAAGTATAGGATTTAAGAACAAAGTTCAGTTGAAAAGGTTCTGCAAGCTCATTATATGAAGAACATTAAACTGTTTTTTGTCCCCTGAATAATATTGTAAAGAAAAATGTAGATGTGTCTCCCCAGTCTTCCTTTGTAGACTCCGAAGTTTTCATGTAAGTTCTGAAACATTGATTAGGTTTTGATATCAAAGGGATAAGCCCATAATAAATTAAAAACTAGATGTAATTGATTTTTCTTTTTCTTTTACTGCAAACATCAGGAGAAAACACAAATACAAAAAGACTTGTGGAGAATTGAAGATGTTACAGCTGGACTGAGTGCAAATAAAGCCAACTACAAAACCATAGTAGACTCTATCAAGAATCCAGGTAAAGAGAACCTAATTAATACATGAAAAAAAATATACAAATGCAGGTGAATCCTTGCGTCTATGCAAATAGTCTAGAAGTTTGTTCTACTGCAGAAAATCCAGTTCATTCTGCTATGGGTGGCATCAGAAATCTCTGATTGAGCACATTAACTTGATGTTTCTTTGGTTGAGATGGCAGAAAGGTTTTTTTGTTGTTGTTTGTTTTCACATACTGATGGCACCAAAATGTAACAAGCCATAAAAAAAGGGAACAATAATAATGGGCTAAGTTCTGTGAGTTGCAGAAAGGGTTTCTGTCATGTGCCAGATTCATGCCAACATAGCATCTATTCTGCATTCTGTCCAGGAACTCTTCCTATGGTATTCTCTGCTTTGTTGTTTGTTTTTAACTGGGATGCCGCCCAGCTGCCCTTGCTGCAGTTGCCTTCCCCGCTCCCTTTGAGGCAGGTGTTTGGTGGGCAGAGCAACCGCATGAGCTATGGAAAAGAGGAAGGGAAAGTGTGTGTGGTCTGCAGTTCAGTTGCTTTATTATGTTTCAAAGAAAAAGACCTAAGGCATTGGGATAGCAAGAGACTGTTAACGCCTCCTGTAAATTCACTTTATATTTAAAGTATCTTTGCTTACCTTTTACATACAGAGATAAAATAGTTCTGAGGTGGTGAAATCTTATTTTATTTAAGGTATGGCTGTGAGTACTCAGCCTTTTCTAGATCTATAGGCCTCTTAAGGAATCTGTGGCACGGAGCCAGATACAGCCTGTGAACTGATTTCATATGATCCTTGAGCTGTTCCTTCCTTCCCTCCCACTGGCCTCTCTGAGGAATTTTACTGGATGGTATTAAAATGTGTGTTTTTATTTTTGGCCTAAAAGGCTTGCTTGATCCTCATCAAGAAAATGTTTTCCACCCCTGCTATAATGTAACAATCAAACATTTTTATGCCCAAGAAAACCACCCGTTTGTGTTCAAAGCAATGTGCAGAGTATTAGGGCTGTTTTATGAAGTCTAAAGATGTGAATTGCTATTCTTATGAATATTATTGATAAGAAACAACACCTAACACATTTGCATATTTCTCCCCTAGAGAGAAAAATAGTGCCTTCATTTTCTCAGTCCTCAGTGCCTTCCTTACCAGCTTCCCTCACAACTACGGAGAGCAAGCTTTCAGTTCCGCAAAGCCCTCCACCCAGCCCGGTTAAATCCTCGCTGGAGGTTCGGCTGTATCCACAGCCTTATTTCCAGGCCAGAGCACAGCACCAAGCACAGCAGCTGAAGAAAATTGAGCCACCTCTTCAGTCACCAATTAAGCTAAACCCAAAGGTTGTAAGTACTGCTTCTGAGAGATTCATTCACGATGTTTACCTTTACTTCTGGCAGAAATGGTGAAAGTTTCACAGTTACAAAGTGCACACAGTGTAGGGGCACAACAGGGAAACACTGTATCGAAACTGAGCAATAGCACTTACAGGGGAATATATATGCATAACCTGGAGCTTTATGTACAGTAGCCTTATGCTGTTTCAGAACATACCAGTGCAGAGCCTTCCTTGGTGATGCTTTGTGGTTGATTAGTTGCTTGCTTTCCTGGGTCTCGTTTGGTTTTTAAGCCTCAAGCTCCTGGTGTGGACAGAGGAGAGCATGCTGAAGAAGTCACAAATAACTCACATAAACTGACTGAAAGTTCATTACGTTATGTCAAACTATTCTTAGGCTGTTTTCCAAATAGCTGTACTTTCCTGTTACCAGGAAGACGAAGCACCGCCCAGACCTCCTCTCCCTCACTTGTACAGTCCTGATGATCAGCCACCAGCTGTCCCACCTCTCCCAAGAGAAGCCACTGTCATCAGACACACATCAGTGCGTGGCCTGAAGCGTCAGTCAGATGAAAGAAAAAGAGATCGAGAACTTGGACAGTATGTAAATGGAGATTATAGGGTGAGCACTCATACATCTATACACCTGCACTTTAAATGTGAATTTATAATAAAAGATACTGTCTGTAAAAATATAGATTAGAATCACAGAATAGTTTGGGTTGGAAGGGACCTTCCCCTGCAATGAGCAGGTACATCTTCAACTAGAGCAGGTTGTTCAGAGCCCTGACCAGCCTGGCCTTGAATGTCTCCAGGGCTGGGGAATCTACCACCGCTCTGGGCAAACTGCCGGTGTTTCACCACCTTCATTGTAAAAAATTTCTTCCTCATGTCCAGCCTGAATCTCCCCTCCTTTAATTTAAAAGCATTACCCCTTGGCCTATCCATCCCCATTTTTCTTATAGGCTCTTTTTAAGTACTGCAAGGCCAAAATAATGTCTCCTAAGGGCCTTCTGTTCTCCAGGCTGAACAATGCCAACTCTCTCAGCCTGGCCTCATAGAACTGTTCCATCCCTCTGATTATTTTCATGTCCCTCTTCTGGACCCTCTCCAACAGGTCCATGTCTTTCCTGTACTGAGGGCTCCAGAGCTGAATGCAGGACTCAGGTGGGGTGTCACCAGAGCAGAGCAGCTGGGCAGAATCACCTCCCTCCAATCTTTCATCCACCAGTGCCCCCAAGTCCTTCTCCGCATCCTTTCATTGGCCAACCTGTCTTCATACCAAGGGTTGCCCTGACCCAGGTGCAGGACCTTGCACTTGGCCTTGTTGAACCTCATGAGGTTCACATGGGCACACTTCCTGAGCTTGTCCGGGTCCCTCTGAATGGCATCCTGTCCCTTAGGTGTGTCAGCTGCCCCACTTGAACTTCTAGGTCTTGTAATAAAGAGAGAGAGCTCGTGGCAGAGAGGTGGTAGTGGCAGAGAGAGATTTATGACTTATAATAATGGTGTGGACAGATTTAGTTATCCAGAAACAAAGTTTTAGGATTTATTTTAAGACGACTTGCTGTCTGTGACTTTGTTTGAGCTGATGAGTGTTTTTCCATATAGGTGGAACTGCGTTCATACATGAGTGAACCAGAACTAGCAACAATAGGCGGTGACCTCAGCCAACCTTCCAACGGTTTAATAAGCTCTGACAGTGGATACCAGACATTACCTACCCGTGGTAAGCCAGGATTTTTATCAGTATGGTCTGCGCAGGAGCTTTTCTCTCCTAGGATTTTCTGGACATGGTCTTTATTATCAGATTATTATTATTTTAATTCTTTTAGATTAACTACACAATGCTGTGAAAGTCTAGATATTTTGTGCATTTTAATGGTACTGTTTCAGACAACCAGCCTTTTGCAAAGCAACCTAATATATAATGCTTAAAAAAAACCCATAGCAAAACATGAAATGAGCTGTTAGAATGTCTCCTATTATTTAGAGTTATTTTTCCTCATGATTTCTGTGTGATCTTTTACAAATTTAACTATTCTTTTTAAACATATTGCTATTGAAATAAAAGCAATAAATAATAAGAATACAGTGCCCCTTGACACTCCATCCCTGCTGTACTTCAGTCCTGGAACTGTTTCACAAATGACGATAGAGAAGATACTTGGGGAAGAGCATTTAATTTCTTAGCATTTCTCTTGTTTTTTTCTTTCCTTTCTAACTGGGAATGTTAAGGTTTGATTTTTCTTCATAGATTATACTTGTACAGCCTACCTACTGTTGTACTTCTGAGTTCACCCCATAGCTCATTTAATATAACCTTCTAAATTATTGTAGATACTTCTGAATTTTGATCAATAGTGACCTGAAACACATTACTTTTGGCTGAAATGAGATTTCACGCCCCTCCTGATCTTCTGAACTGCAAAATATGAAACATGAGCTGAAAAAGCATCCAGAATATCACAGGAAAAGCGTCATAATTTAAGAAAATATCTGACACTTGTCTTCATTTTATTCTGTCATTTGGTTTTAAAGCATTCTCTTCTTCCTTGTAAAGGTTTATCTGGATCAACTTCCAGATTGCATCAATCTTCTACCATTGCATCATATGCAACACTTCGAAGGGATAGGTCCAAGGTAAGTTTTAAATGAACATCAGAAGGCAAATGTCTCAACCGTTCAAAATATTGAAGCCCAGAATATATTTTGCATAGCAGGAAGTGGGATTGTGGTAGCATGTCAGAGGACCCAGCGCCTGTGATCCAATAAAATCTGCGATTTTTCACTCACTTAAATGAATCAGGAAGCAGACAGGCAACTTACTGCATTTGAAATTGATTTATAAAACAAGGTCTTGTACCAAAAATCAGCAGTACTAATAGAAAATAAAGAGTTGAAGTATGCAAAATCATGGAAAATAATAGAACAAAGTCATGTTAATTTAGTGATAAGGTAGGCGAAACAGTTAATTTTTTGTATACTTCTTATAAAGTATTAATTACAACGTATGTTTTCTGTGCCTTGTGACTTCTACAGGAGAGACCAAAGAGTGCCTTGGAACGTTTATACTCTGGAGACCACCAAAGAGGCAAGATGAGTGCGGAGGAACAACTAGAAAGAATGAAGCGACATCAGAAAGCATTAGTTCGTGAACGCCAGAGAACTCTTAGCCAAGGAGAAAGGCAGTCTGTTTCATCTCGGTCTTTCATCAGGCCCATTTCTGCAGACATAGGCTCAGTATGTTAGATATGCCTTAAAAGGACTATACTAAAAATACCTTTGGATTTTTTTTTTTTTTCCTAGCAAGCACTTTCACTTGAGTGTGTGTGATGCTTCTAGTCTAATTAAATAAGTGTTATACAGTATAAAATGAGTTCAGAGAGTATGAGCAACAGATGATCTTTTTTTACTAGTAGTTACGTATATGTAGCAGGTTTGGCAGGTAAGTTGGTCGGCGGTTAGTGTGCTGAGTGGAGATGTGAGTATATTGGAGTGATTTCAGAGAGGTGGTCATTTGTATTAGAGTTGTATTTAAAAAGTGTAAGGAGCTTGTACAGTTTTAAAACTGCTTCATAATGGAATGGGCCTTTTAGAATGTTCTTACTCAGCATGGGTGTTTTTCTTTTTAATTCAAAAATTAGACTGCAATATAGTCGTGGTAATACCAGACCAAGGTGATGTTTTTTTAAAGAGATGATAAATAGATAATCAGTTTTAAAATCTAATCATGCTGATTAGATATTTATGTAAGAGCTAGCATGTTTTAATTGCTACAAATTCTTCTTTAAAGCTCAAAATGTAGAATATTCTAATAAGGCTCAAATTCAAGCTGCTGAAGAAAAGGACTTTTGTTGCGTTCTGAGATTAAATGCTGTACAGATTATAAGTTTGTAATGATACGTTTTGGATACTAACCAAAGCAATTCTAATTGGTGAAGTTACCCAGTCGCTCACTTGGTGCTAAACCAAGATTGTACTGTAATTGCACTTATGCTGTGGTCTTTTAATTTATTTTTTTATTTGGTCCACTAGAGCTTTAGAACGATCACTTTGTTTTACCTAATTCATTGCACAAGATCTCTTGCTTTTAGATTCGTCACTCATCATACCCCTAATGCCTCTTTTTTTTGTTTGCTTGTCTTTAATTTGCAGAATTTTGTAGTTATTTTAAAATTTCTAACTGGACTACTCAATTTTTACCAGGCTTAATTGCATTTAGTACATGTGTGTCAATTGCTAGCATTAAAAAAACCCTATAATATTCAGCCTTTCATTCCCACTGTTTAGTAGCACTAATTTACAGCCAGTTATTTGCATTTACTTTCTCAGTGAATACGAGTGCACTACTTGGAGACATTCATCTATTTTGTCTTCTGTTTTGCAATCACAAATCTATTCGAGATAGTGCATAATATTTGGGAAGCGTAGAACTATAGCATCGCTGTTATTTTCATATTTTAATTAGAAGAACTAAATCTGAGCTGCTTATGTTTCCTGACTCACATAGCATACACAAGTTGAATTTAAACATTTTCATAACACTTCTTATTAACATTGGCGGCAGACATTTTGTCTAGAAATCTGGGTGCCATCTTGGTCTTCTTCTTGCTGTAAAGAGTTAAAATAGAATCTTTCAGCCCTAGGAATGTTTTGTAGAAGTCATCTCTTGTACCTATAGGGCTTCAATACACAAAAGGCATGTTTGATAGCACAATTAATTACAGCATTACAATTATTTAGCAGCCAAAATGGCAAACAGTTAAATGTATAATTGAAGTGCTGCTCAGTGTGTAACATTTGCTTTAAACATATATTGTTTGTGTAACTCTAATTTTTAGTCGGTCAGCTCTCAAATGTAGTATGACATTTTAAGTACTGATCACAGGACATGAATTCACTTGTTATATACGATGCCTTTTTCATGTAAAAGTTGCAACATCAAAGCCAATAAAAATACTGCTTCGTAAGAATGGTTTGATGTTTTTCTTACCAGTACATAATAACTTGGAAATGATTCTATGTATTTAAAATATACTATGTCAATCAGGCCTGGTTTGAATATGAGTAGAAGGATGAGTTTGGAGTACTTGTATGAGAAAACATTTTTTTCTCTTTTGAATTCTGTAAAGAAACATCTTAAATTTTGAAATATAATTCCCTTTTAACTTTTTAAAATATATGTGGAAGATATCTGTCTTCTGAGTGAATACTGAGAGCTTGTGCATGAATAGGTTTCAATTAGATTCATTAATGCAAGTTGCATAATGAAGTCTAAGGACTTCATATGGAGTTCAAACTTCAACCAAAACAATCCAAGTATCTGTAACAGAAATGCTAGAGATATTTTGGGCATGTTCCCCTGTTGATACCCTCAAATGCTTGAGGAGAATTTTTTTGTTGGTGTTTTTCTTTTTTTCCCTTCTGTTTAAAAGGCATATAGACGAGGTTCTTAGAGACATGGTTTAGTGCTAGAGTCAGCTTATGGTTGGACTTGATGATCTTGAGGGTCTTGTACAGCTGAAATGATTCTTTCCCACTACTTTTAATATTGTGTTTCAACTCTGTATAGTCAAGTTTCTGAGATTTGCTGGATGGAATTATGCTGCAACTGACCTTAATTTTTTGAACAAAAAAGCGTTGCTAGTGTTCTTAAGCACACGTTTTTATGCAGCTGTGTTGTATGTAGTTGCCAAGGAGCTACTATGAAATGATTGGAGAACTCTAAAATTATGCTGCTTAATTTAAATATGTTCTGCATTTGCTGTTGCTAAATATTTACCTTTTAAAGACAGAATGTGAAAAGCTTTTTATCTTTGCAGGTGGCTATATACTGCTTTTGCTAGAGTCAGAAGAGCTTACAAGTTACTAAATTATTATATTTTTAATTCAACACAAGTTAATGCTAGTACGTAAAATATTATCATCTTTAATAACTAGGCATTACTCTAGAAAGATACGTAAAATATTCAAATTGCAATTCTCAACCTGCAATAGAAATATCCTTTTTGTGTAGTCATTCAAAATCAGACAGTCCTGCCCCATTAGATCGCCTGGGACTAGTCTGCCAGCACATAGATTCACCTGTATTAGCATCTGTGCTTCCAAAGATGTTTGTGTGTAGCTAGTTCCATGTTAATCAGGATATGTGAAATTGTGATGATTTGTTAGAATGTAATACTCCTGAACATTTCCTGCAAAATTAAATAATACTCCAGAATCCCTACAGCACAGATAGTGATCAAATCTCCCAACCGTATGTCCAAGAAATACAGTTGCATTTTATTTTTTCTTGTCAGTAAAGGGGTTTGCTCTGTAGATTCTGTCAGCAAGATAGCATTTGCAGCAGTAGTAATGTACATTATTCATTATTAATTTGTATGGTTGAATTCTGGTAATTGTTTTGTATCTATTACCAGTGGAAACGGGAGCAAGAATTTGATTTGCAGTTACTTGAGAGAGCAATTCGTGGAGAAGACAAGAATGAAAATGAATGGTTAAAAGTTCAGGCGGTAGCAGTGACAGAGACAGACCTGGAGCCTCAAGACTATGATTTTGATATCAGCAGAGAGGTAACACTCATCATTTTTTGTCTCCTGTGCCTCAAAATAATAACCTTTTTAAGTTTTAGGTAGTGAATTCTTTTCTTTCAAAAGTTAGCTGGAAGTTTGAGCCAAAATGATTCTTTCGGATACTGTAAATTTATGGCCTGGAACTTAGAATTTCTTTATGTTTCATGTTTGTATTGTGTTTTAGTGTTTAGTGTTTAGAGAAGAAATGGAAGAGCTGGCTTTACTGTTTGAAATATACATCTCAGACTTTATAGAGGAAAAAGTGATTAAGTGAGGCAATGTAATATAAATTGGAAAAAAAAAAAGATGAGAAGACAACATCAAGTGTATTTGAAAATAAGAAACAGCAGTGAAGCAGAAGTTAGTTCCCCAGAGCTACCCTACTCTTCATTTTGACTGGCAAACCCTAGTAGAGAAGAGGGAGCACTGCTTTATCCTGGTCAGAGCAGAAAACACTTTCCTGTCAGCTTTTCAAATTACTCAGTTGGTGTTTTGGGCCCTAAATCTTTTTTTCAGCTCTACTAACTGAGTAAATTTGTTTGAAATGTGATTGAGCCATCTGGTGGAAAGGAAAGAATGTAGCAAGTGGAACTGTGCATTGTGTAAAATGCCATGGTGGATGGAAAATCAGTAAAATTATTAGTGATAATTAAACTAGTAAGCACCTCTACTCTTCTGAAAGCTGGTATTGTTTTATGTGACGTTGAATCTGTTGATCTTTGTGAATGAATGTATCTTTCAATTAATCTTTGTATATTTTCTACAGAAAACGCAGTGCTCTTGTAAACTTCAGAAACAGAAAATATTTTCATTGTATTGCCTTTCCTTGTTGCACTCTGCTATTAATTTTTTTTTCCAGAAGGCCTCCAGGGCTACGCCAATCACTTCATATCTCCAGACCAGTACCCCAGTCCTAGGGCAGGAAACATTCTTGCTTAGAGGCATTTCTGTCCTGCTTCAGAGTGTCTGAAGCTCTGAATGTAAAGCTTCTTTCTCAGGTTACCCAGGTTGGCCTTTTCTGTTTCAGATACCCATCTTTTTCACCTGGCAAGCACTTCTGTAGCTGAGATACTTCTGTGCCTCATAAGATGATGTACTCACTTGTATCTTTAAGGCAAATAAATCTGCTGTTCACCCGACAACTGAGTTTGTTACTCTGGAAGTGACAGGATGAGGTGATCTAAATTAGTTGTAGTATGGAGATATATATTTAAAAAAAAAAAATATATATATATGTATATAGCTGCAGAGCTATAGAGTGGAGTTGGATTTGAAGGTAAAGTAGTATAGTGGAAAATGAAGGTTTTTCAGGAAGCATTGGCCTTGGGTTTACTGAGAACTATAAAAATTTGAGGTTGTGATTTGAATGTGGTTCTGAGTGCCAGTGACCGTATTGTATGCTTTGGGCTTATGATTGCCTGTGAATTAGTGTGGACTAAGTTCATTGGTGAAAAATTTAGGATTATTTTTATTTAAAACTCTGAGTTTTGAAAACTCATTGCCTCTTGAGTGTTTTAACAAAAATATAAAGAGGAGAAGAAAAAACAGTTACCCTTAACTTATTTGTATTTATTCACACATCCTTTGTTTGTGCTTTTCAAAAGCAGCCTGTTCTGTATAA
Source organism: Streptopelia decaocto (assembly GCF_964273445.1). Classification (NCBI taxonomy): domain Eukaryota; kingdom Metazoa; phylum Chordata; class Aves; order Columbiformes; family Columbidae; genus Streptopelia; species Streptopelia decaocto. The sequence continues at coordinate 54,861,777 of NC_138661.1, forward strand.
GCAGCATTGGTTTTTAAAGTCCATTTATAAACTGAATTTTTATTGGGTGATGTAGATCTCCTCTGTGGAGAAAAAATTTCCCACAGAGAAACTGATCTAACAAAAATATATTGCTTGCTTTTGTGCAATCATATTAAAATTTTCAATCTACAGAATTATGTATATGCAACATATTGTTACAATTGCACAATGTTAGGGTATTTTGGGTCAGTTCCCTTGATAACTTTTGAACACCTATGATTTCAGATTTTATAGTTAAGAATTTCTTGAGTTTATTACAAACTGCTGGGGTTTTGTTTGGTTTTGTTTTCTGTGGGTTTGTTGTTGGTTTGGTTTGTTTTTTTCTCTGCTGCTCACAGAAGATTATGCATTCTCAAAGGAATGGTGCTCTAGGTTAAAACTTCAGGTGGTATTTCCTTTCAGTTGTTGGAAGTTCTTGCTGGCATGACATAAATATCATGGCATTAAAATCTCACATTTTCCAGTCAGTCTTGTAGTGGTTGCTTTTTTCTACTGTAACAGCTTTGGGCAGTGTCTGACTTTGGGCTCTAAGCCTGAGCTGAAGAAAGGTTCCCTGTTGATTCTGATTTCTTTTGTAATCCGCTTTAATATTTGTTCGATCTCTCTTCTAAAGTAAAATGAATCAGAGGGGAAAGACACTGTTAAAAGGGCATCAGCTCATATCCAGAGGGAGTGTTTAGCATCAGGTACATGTATTGACTATGAAAACCCATGCTTTATTCTTTCCTCTGTGTTCTCCTATTGAGGAGAATGTATCTCATTTTTTTTGAAGTCGTTGTTATTAAAAACTTGATGCTTGCTTTCCACAGTTGTCAAAACCTGAGAAGGTTGCAATTCCAGAACGCTATGTTGAACTGGAGCCAGAAGAGCCTCTTTCTACAGAAGAACTGGCAGCAAGGCAGCGTAAAGCAGAGAAGATAAAGAATATTCTTACTAAATCAAGGTCAGGTTTGGTTGGTTCTTGTGGGCTTGGTTTTGTTTTGTATTTTCCAAATCATGTATAGGGGCTGGTGTTAAACACTGGGAACTAACCTCATACAACAGTCTGATTCCTGTTGAATTATCTAAGTGTACTTTGTGGCTTTTAGAAAATGCACACAGAATTTATGTAGTATACTTAAAGCTCCTTTCTAAAACCAGGGAGAAGAGATAATGACTGATTTTGTGTATGTCCATTTTCTTGTTCAGAGCATCGTAAAATAGTAGTGAGTCCTTACCAAGCAATTTGTAGATAAGAGTGAGGAGGAAGGTCTGGCCAAAGCCAGAAGAAAAGTCAGAGTGAGAACAAATTTCTGTTGTCTCCAGAGAGCTGGCATGCTGAGAGAACACTTTTGGCTAGTTACAGGTAATGTAGAGTCACCTGAAACATTCGGTTTCAAGCATTTGAGTACCTCAAGTATCTTCTGTCTCTTTGGAAGACAATTAAAGAGGCCATGCCTGAGGACGAGCAGGTTATATGCCTTTTCCTCTGGGCATGGAAGGTCTTCCAGCCCAGTGAGAAGTGAATTCTCTCCATCCTCTTGGAGACTCACTGACCTTTCAGAGACCCCCAGTAACTAATGGGTTGTGTGGGCCCTCTGAAGACCGCTTGTTTCAGACTCACCTGGGAAACATATTTACAACAGCTGCATATTTACAACATATTTACAACAGCTGTCTTGCTAATGCTGAAACCAGGTTACATTGAACTGCCTTGCCAGTGTGCCCATGCTCCCGTATTTGATAGTGCCTTCACGTAAACAGGATATTTACAACAAAGGACTTTCAGATGTACTTAAAGCTATGCAGATGTTGTGACTGAATGTGTAATGTGTGCATCATTTGTCTTTGTATGCTATAGTCATTTACATACTATATCTAGCTCTCTTTAAAAGATCATTGATAAAATATAGAGGCTGATAGACGAGATCTGAAAACTGTTGTGTGAATTCAGGCTTGTTCTCATCTGCATGGTGGATTCTTCTTTATGTTTGCAAATGTTAATGTTGTTTTGCGCTTTCCCACTAGTATGCACAATCTCCAGCCTACTGTTGCCCAGGACAAACACAACTCGGTTGATTTAGATTCACAGCTGCAAGAGCAGGAGCGCATCATTACCATATCATACGCTTTGGCTTCTGAAGCCTCTCAGAGGAGCAAGGAGGTAGCAGGTAATACTTAGTTATTTACAAAATAACAGCTAGTTCTTACCAGCCTCTAAAATTGGGGGGGGTTGGTGCTGAACTCCTGGTATAAGAGAGGGTTTTAGTCATTCATATGCAAAATAGCAAAAAGTGTGTATAGATAACAAATTTAGAGAAACTAAAGATTTGCGTTGAGTATTTGGCCTCCCATGGACAAGGTGAAGGGGACAAAATAGTAGGATCAGGAAGTTCAGAGCTTGGAAACTTACTCTTACTAGTAGTAGTAAAAAAATAACATTTTCAATTAGTTACGTGTCATTATATTAAATGAGGTATTTCTATATTAATTTTTAAGAAGTTGATTGATCTATGACTTCAAAAAAAATCAAGACAAAGGGATTTTTAATTTTTTTTAAGCAGAAGATTCCCTGATCCAGTGATTGAGATGAGAGTGTGATGATTTGCAGCTTGAGCTGTATGACAACAGGCTGAAAGGACATTGTGAAATGGGTATTGGCATGTTTCCATCTGGTGACCAAGATCAGAGGTCAGAGCAAGACAGCCGTGCACAAATTCTGCTTGATGCCTGGAAATTAATAGATCTTTTGCAAAATGTTACTAAAAGTGATAATTTCACTCTTGATTGCTTTATAGTTGAAATGTCAAGAGATTTGTATCACACAGTAATACATGTAGCAGCTATTCTAGTGAGGATTGACTGGCCATTTATAACTGGCGCAGTTCACTGTTCCAGTGGAGAATGGAAATAATGAAAACTTCAACTACGATGGAGAAAAAATATGCACATTTCTCATCTGAAGTTGATGGCACTTGCCACAGAAGCCCTTAAGTCCTTCCCATTAAAGACAGATTATTCCAATATCCAGATGCGTAACATGCATCTATAGTAACAGACTGTTGATTGAATGTGGCTGGATACTCACAGAGGCAGTGGCAGCTAAACCTGAGGGGAATGTGATTTTAAGGGGATGGAATACATTTTCAAGATCTGAATCTTGAGACTTTGGAGTGGTTCTGTGGGTAATTTAACTGACTGGAAGGGATAAAATGATTGACCGAAGGAATAAAATGATTGACAAACAAAAAAGCACCTAGAATTGGAAAATCTTGGAAGCATTTCAGGAATAACCTTTTGGACCTTCAGGCATCTGTGCATCCAAACGGCTTCTCTGCAGACAGTCTGGTCCCACTTCTGGTAGTCAGGTCCTTGTCACAGGGACTCACACGCTTTGGTTACGGAGAGGGACTCGGTGTTTCAGGAGGTAGGAACCAACACAGTGTTTTGCCACGTGAGTTCTGGATTCTTCTGGGAAAAGGTGGCACCGAAGCTAAGATTAACCAAGGTGAATGCAACCCATACTTGAAATGATTCCATCTTGTCAGTACAAGGAGAGCAGAGTGCCTGCCATGCTACACAGCCTTCACGTGGCTTCCTAATTCTTTAGTTCTCCCCAAAGAGGGAATTAAAATGTGTATCGGCACTGAAGTGTTTAAATGCTGCTTAAAAAACTTGCAGTCAGTTGCAAGATGATTTTTTAATTTAATTTTCTTTGTGGGGTATGGTAGTTAACTCTTTTCTCTCAGACACTTGAAAAAACCTCAAATAGTAGCCAAGGACTTGATTCTTTAAGGAAGTCCAAACCTTTATGTCCATGCAGTTTCCTTTGCAACGTTTGTATCTCAAATACTTCTTGTAACGTGTCTTGCCTTGATTTCAATTATTACGTACTCCTTTAAAAACAAAACACCTTTCAAGGAATTCTGAAAAAAAAGCCAACCTAATTTGGTTTTGATAGAAAATATACAAACCATAGAAAAGATGCAGGTTTCTTAGTTATGGCCCATTTTCTGATGATCTAAAGTGATTAAAAAGAAAATAATTTGATGCTTTGCACAGCTGATTGTGCATTCTCATTTATTATAATTTCACAGATTCTTCAACATTTTTATTTTTCTAGTTTAACTTTTAAAGTATGATTTGTCGTTTGTTCCTTGTTGCAGACCATATCTGCAAATTCAAAACTAAATTACTAGAATTTTTTAAAAAATTTGCTTATGAAAAAGACTGAAGCTTAAGTTTTCCCATTGGGGCGGGGGAGGGAGGGAAGCAGTTAAGATGCTATGATAATATAAATGTATTTTAAAATAAATTATGCAGTTATCTAATCCTTGTAAAATAGCATTTTAGAATTTCTCTATTCCTAGTAAGATATCAGCCTTCGAAATTGGAATCATGCCAAGAATCTGAAAGATTAAAATCGAGTGTAGGAGTATCAAGAAGTCATTTCTTAAATTGCGTGTTTAGAAATAGTTCTACCTTTGGCCCTCCAAAAGGTAAAAGCAGGATTTAAGACTGAGTTTTAATCTCTTTAGTTTTATGATTATTGTCTTCTAATACCATTACTCTGGTTTATAAACAAGAATAGTTTTCATTGTTGCATTCTTTATCCTGAAGTTTCAAGGTGAGGTCTGAAAATGTATTTACTAAATCATGCACCGTACTAAGCAAATTGTTACATGCATATGTAATTTTGGGGGTTGATTTTTCTATATATTATTTTTGTTTCTGCTCATTGGCATATAACAAGAAATGTTGAAAACCTGTATAAAGCTCAGTGATATCTTGAAATCATATTAGTAAATATAGGTTCTATTTCAGAACTGCCGTTTTAAAAGCAGGGCTGGATTAAGGTGTATCAGTGGTGTGTACCTTAAAATGTTCCAACGAAAATTCATCTTGAGATCAACTGTCCATATTGTCATCAAAACAGGAATGTTTATTAGTGTAATTTATGCAACTAATAGAAAAACCCAGCAGGTAGAAATGTAGTTGTTTAAATTGTGTTCCACGTAACTAAAATAGTGTAACACCTCATTGCGTTACTAATTGGGTTTCCTATTCATGTGTTAGAAAATGAAGGTGGCTCTGTTGTAAAATGAGTGTTTGATTGTGCAGCCTAATTCCTGTATGTGATCCCTTCTAGCTCAGCAGTTGACTTATCCACCTAAAGCACCCTCACCTTCTGTACCACAGCCACCTCACTCCCCCTTAAGCAATGGATTTCACTACACATTTGTTTAAACACCTTAAAAGTAAGAACTAACTGCTCTCGGCATGTCTGATTTGCCATTGTACCTTCGCTGTGGCTTGCTGAATTTTAGCATTTTTACTAAACCTAAACTAGATCCAGATGAACGCATGCATCTGTTTTTTTCAGAAACCTTTTATTCTTGCAAATATTGCTTCTAATGAGCTAACATGTGGGCTAAAAGTCTTCAGATAACTGCTGGCGCTCTACGGATAAGATGCTTCTGTAATCTTACTGTGGTGAAGGGAAGAGTCACCTCTGCTGTCATTAGCATGGGGCCAGATTTTCAGCAGCGGTTTGGCCAGTGCTGGCACTGCGGTGGCTGCCATAGGGGTGCGAGGCGGTTTTGTTTGCGCACAACATACGCAGTTGCTGTGCAAGAGAATCCAAAGTGCCAACAAAGTTGTATAAGCAGGGGGTTCGTTTACAGGCTGGTATCTTACACATGAACCATCAGCCGAGTCTTAATTGAGGTGAGCTGAAAATTTGGCCCTTTATAACTAATTAATTCTACAATATCATGTTTCACTTTTTCTCGCCTTTGATGTTTCTCATTGAATTGTGTTAATAGAAGACTTTATTTTTGTGTCTAAGTTATTTTGCCACTGCAAGTATTAAAATTATCATAGTTTCATTGGCCTTATAAAGAAATGTGTATCATCTCTTCCCAGGATCATTGTCAGAGTTTTCTCTGTTTGAAACAGGAAAACTTGTCCCTAGCGAAGACACTCCCTATGCTTCCATAGTTCCCCTTGAAATCATTCTCACCTTTCTTATTTCCTTTGGCCTGATTTTATTGCCTGATATTGGACAAACATGTAAAACGCAGATGAAGTAGGAAAGAGGGTTGATTTGGGTGAATACCTTACATACCTCAAATAGTGTTAATCTTGTGATACCTTTGTTTTCATTGTCACTAATCTGAGTCAAATACCTGTGGGGGGGGGAAAAAAAGCGCACATACCAGAAAGACCCAAATGGGCAGTGACTCGCCTTCTATAAGGCCTGTGAAAGATGGCAGATTTACATGAAGAAAGGGGTGTAGACGTTAGGAGCCCCTACAGAGCTTGATGGAAACAGCTGTTTGGTTTTCCAGGTTCAGTTTATCTTTCTGAGAATGAGATTCCACCATCTTTGCTGTGTCTGAATACACTTGGCTCTACCATTATATCCATGGATATACTGGTTGATTGTCACTGTCACATGAGGGCTTTGCATACGAGTAACATACCCTGGTGTGGCCTCAAGAACCCTGAAAAATAACCATAATGTCCCAGGGTAGCTGACTTGAGCAGGGGGCTTGGACCAGATGACCCTCAGAGGTGCCGTCCTACCCCAGCCATTCTGCCATTCCAGATTGACTTAAAAACATGTATCTATCACATGTCCATATAATTATACATATATGTATGTATGTGTATATATATGTAACTGCATATATATAAAAATAAACCTACACTTTCTTCAGGAAGATTATCAAGAAAATAATTGCAATAACCAGCAACAGGCAGTTTGAGCATGAGCTCAGTGGCATCATGAGACAATTGTTCATTTAATGTGTCTATATGAATCGTTCATTCTGCCAAACTGCAGAAGGCTTGAATAAAAAACTGTTTCCAGAAAGTGCTTACTGCTGGACAGTAGTGTACTCACTTTAATGTTTAACCATGTTTTATTTTACTTCACGCTAGCCAAAGCAGTAAGCGAACACTGACATAAGACTCAAAGCGAATCCCACCTAGAGATGCCGCGTGGAAGAGGAGGATAATTCGTTAGCAGCTGTCTGTGAAGGTGCTGGCCGGCTGATGACATGTTCTTCTGGAAATACATTCAGAGAATAATAGGGGGATTTTCTATGAAAATGAAGAGAATTGCAGATAATTTTATTTTGACTTCAGTTTAGTTCAGACTTTTTATACGAATAAATGGCACTTTTAATAAACTCTGTAAAATACTGACAATGTATTTTTAGAACATTATATTTTAATTTTTTTTTTTCAATCAAGGGCTGAATTCATTTTAAGAGAAACGACTTGCACAGATGTTAAAAGATGCTGTTACTTCCCCCTCAGGCTCAGATGCACAATGTAAAGTTTCATGAAAAAATGTAAATTTGAACAAAACTAGAAGAACATTCCTAGGGTATGGGTAGAGCTATCACAAGTGAGAGGTTTGCCAAAAGGGTGTTTTGGATTGAGTATTTTTGTATAGTTAATAACCCACCCTTTTGCCTGTTAAATAATACATTTCAAGGAACTACTAGCTTGAATTTCTAAATATCAGTAACCACTGTTTAGCTGAAATTTTCCACAAAAGCCATAAGGAAAGCCAGTTTTAACTCCCGTTTCCTTTTTTGGTTCCACATGATTAATGTGCTGGTATCAATACACAGTATGTTAGGTTGCTCTTGACAGTAGTGCTGCCCCTCAGTAACAACCAGCTAACAAATCCTATTTTTTGAAAGTTGAGATGCGGAAGAAGAAAACTTTTAATGAAAATACGTGAACTAAGCAATAAAATATAATAGCATGTGTCATTTTACTAGTAAATATGTCGTCTTCTTTTGATTTTTTTTTTTAATAAACATTATGTTATGATGCATTGACTAGTATTTATCCTGGAAACAGTAAAACTAATGTAATGTGGCACCTGATAATTCCCTGTGTATGTTCACATGGAACTTAACTTTGCCAAACTTTGAAGTTCAGTGTTTTACTTATAGGGCAAAGGGCGAAGTAGTGACATAGGAGAAAATGAGATTAAATGAATTGCTGCAACTACTTTACTTGAAAAAAAATGTATACACATTGAATGCAAGACATGAAATAATTTCCCAATATTATGTAATTATTAGTTGAGTTCAGCTCTGGATGAGAGATTACTGAGAACTACTTCTGCAGTATTTTGTGACAACAGTAACTTGTTTATTTGTTGTATTCAAGTAATAGCTACAAAACCCTTGAAATTGATTGAACTTCAAGTTTCAGACTTTAAAACAAATCATATATTAACACTATACTCAGAAATATTCCTAAAAGTATGTATTTAGCTAATGCAATCTATTTTACCTCAATACTGCCAGTATCAACTTCAAAACCTTTGCCAAAATAATGATTTATTTTTGCCTTTATAAAAAGTTTTGAAAGCATAAATGAATATTTTGCAAGAAAACATTAATTTAAATACAATGTAACAGTTTGGAAAATGGTATCTATTAAAATATTAACATAACTGCCTCCTATAGCTTCTGTCTTGTCTGTTCTCTTATCAGTGTCCATATGGTTGAAAATCCAGAGTCGTTTGTACTGTGATCACATTTTGATCTTTGGTTCAAATCCCATTGAAGTTCCCCAGTTTTGCGCTTGTTTCGCTGGGATTTGGATCAGGTTCCCCCTACGCCAAGCCTGCCTATTTTTCTTTTAGAAATGTTCCTTAGCATTTGATTTATTCTTTATTCTTTAACGGGAGGATTTTTCATGGTTCTCCCCTAAACACGATGTCTACAATAGTGTCCTGTCTATCTCGTGGATACGTGTGTTTGTCTGACATATTCTTAGCCCTTTAGTTTCTGGTGAAATTAAGTATCAAAAGTAATTTGAACAGAAAGAAGCGGACCCCGGAGGCACCGCACAGTGAGCCGTGCGCTGGCGGTGAGCGGGGTGCCAGGTGCGGGTCGGCGGGCATGGGGTGTAGCAGGTTTCAGTAGCAGTGAACCAGCCGTGACCGACACCAGAACGTTCCCTCAGGTGACACCAGCGTGATGGAGACCGCTGGAAACGCTTGATTCTTTTGAAACTTAATCGCTAGCACAAAATGTAAAGAAGCAGTTAGAAATATTTCTGTGGTTAGCGTTGACTCTGCGAACTCGAGAGCGGGTATTTGAGAATGGGAGTGCTCGACCTCCCGATGCACGCGGGGGAAATTGGGAGCTGAGCTGCTCGTGACGTGCTCGTCCTGTTTCTCAGCGCACAAAGGAGCCTTTGACCGCAGGTTTTGTGGGTCAGTGAAGCTGCGCTCTTTCTCCAGAGGCTTTGTTACAAAGGAGGGGAGAGGTTGTGGCCGAAACTGGCGGGCGAAGGGCCCAGCCCTGGGACCCGCGGCCTCCGCTGCCGCCCCGGGCAGGGCGGGAAGGGGCTGGGCCCTTGGGCTCTGCGGCTCATGCGGCTGTCAGTTCTCTTTCCTCTGATCACACACACAGAATCTGCTCATTCAAGCTTGCACGAAAGAGAAGGAGTTTACCCTAAATAGCTACACAATCAATGTGCTTAACAAATCTAATCTGAAGATTTTGGTCGGTGTCCATAGTTAAACCTGTATTTGGGAAAAAAACTATCAACATTTTTTTTTCCTTCCTAGACTTTTTATTGAATATGTGAAATGCTGTTCTCCGGTGACCATGTTGGTGGGTTTTTTTCAGGAATAGATGTAGTTTTTAAATAATTAGGGCTAATTTGCATATGCATATAGTGTCTGGTTTGTGTCGATTTCCTTTTGCAGTTCCATTTCTTTTAATAAAAATCCTGTTTTGTAGGTGTTACATACTGCTCTCTAATATTAAGACTAGCAATAAAATGTCTACTTTAGATCAATATAATTTTGGTCAGAAAAGGGCTTTTTCTTTTTTGCTCTCTGCTTATTAAGCAGCTTAAGCATTTGGGATTAATTATAATTAAAGAAACAGAAACTCATTAGAAAAGCAGTATCAGTTCTTCTTTTGAAGGCGCTGTTTTCTAATTAGTGTTTTGTAATGTTATACCAAGCAAAAATTATTCAGACTGCCCTCCCTTAGACATTTGGTTTCAGTTTCTTCAACTAAAGTTATTAAAATTTTAATGCACAGCTGCATTTATAAAAGCACAGCCTGATACTCCTAAGTAGCACTGTGTTCACCTTCTTGAACTTGCATAACACCCTCCCATTTTTCACTACTGTTATGTTGAGTTTGTATGTATTGCCGGGCTGCTAGGAAATCCTGTAGAGCTATAGAGCGTTTGCTTGTCTTTGTATGTGGATATAAAGCTGTTTATCACAGTATCACGGTATGTTTGGGATTGGAAGGGACCTCAAAAGATCATCCAGTCCAATCCCCCTGCTGGAGCAGGAACGCCTGGGTGTGGTCGCACAGGAACATGTCCAGGTGGGTTTTGAATGTCTCCAGAGAAGGAGACTCCACAACCCCCCTGGGCAGCCTGTTCCAGTGTCTGTCACCCTCACTGAGAAGAAGCTTCTTCTCAAATTTAAGTGGAACCTCTTGTGTTCCAGCTTGATCCCATTACCCCTTGTCCTATCATTGTTTGCCACCGAGAAGAGCCTGGCTCCGTCCTCGTGGCACTATGTTGAAGGGCTGGACAGCAGCAGTAGTTGGAGGCATCCAGACTGCTGTGCAACAATCGGAAACAAACCCTGGCTAGAAGGGCTTTTCATAAAGTGACTGCGTTAAGAGATTCTGTTCTGGAAAGTTGCTCTTGTGTGGAACTAAAAGCTACAGAAAGATGCTACTGAACTTGTGTGCTGCTGTTGTATTGCCCCAGGTCCAGTGAGGCAACCTCAGGGACCCCTTTGGAGCGGGGGGTGGTGTTTTGGGAAAGCAGAGCACTCCCCACGTGTTCTATTGTTCACACCACTGTTTTTCCACCTGCACCACTCGCTCATCTGATTTCCGGATCTTCAAATGTATGTGTGTGTATTTTATATCAGTGTCAGTTCCCCTCTGTAAAACCGCATATTTCCCATGTGTCTTAGCAATTAACTCGTGGATGTTTTATGAAGGAAAGACCAGATTTACTTAGTGTCAAAACTTAGAAAATATAGAAGGCATGATCTGATGTTACTCCTCTGATTTAAGTCCGTCTTTGGGTGTTTTAAAGTGTTGGCTTGTGCCGCGTGTGTGCCTATGTATGGCACAGTTATAAAAAGAACAAAGCCATGCACAAGAAAAACATGAAAAAATGCTGTATTTTCCTCACCTAGTAAACATTCTCATTGGTTAGTTGGCTGTATTCAAAAGGCTAAGACTTTTATTGCTCTACTAGCAAGAGCAACCTTTCTTCATAGTGGAGCAGTACAAAGAAAGAGCACAAAAAATACACACATCACAGTGCCTGAAATTCTGTTTGAACAACGGTATTGATTGGGTCTGACCCTTTTACATTTTTTTTTCCATTATTTGAAAAGGTGCATCTAACTGTAGCTGAATTGAACCAACCGAGATGAACTTTCCATGAAAACTTCTGGAGATATTTCTTTAGTTCAAAGCTTTGGAATTTTAAAGAGCATTTTTAATACAAGCCTGTTGAGGTATTCTGTGCAACAACTGTACTTTGAATGTTAAACTACAGGTAAACCTAAGAAGAAGGTAAAATTATAAAGCCTACCGTGAAATTACTGGGAGATGGCAGAATAACTTGGAGCGCTAATTATAAAAGTAAATAAAACCAGAAGGTATTGCATTTGTGTGCTGTTTTCTTGATATTTACTTGTCAGTGCTCCTGGTTGCCTTACAGACACTATAAAAGTCTCCAAAGAAAATGCAAACAGAATTAGGCACCTCTTTGGAGCAGTTAATGATGAAAATAGTGTTACAAGATCTAAGCTTAAAGGACAATGCTGTTTTCTTGTTGCCAGCTAAAAGCCTTTTACCAGGCGCTACAGCATAAGAAAGCGCTACAGGAAGGAAGAGGTTAAAAACATGAAGGTGAGTTTGTAGGAAATAATGGCAGGGATGCATCTGTAAACAAAAATAAGTAAGAGGCTGCAGGTGAGAGTGGAGAACAGCTCAGTGGTCAGAAGCGAGAGTAAAGATTGAAGGAGCTGGAATACATGGACTTGAATGGACGCAAAATGCTTTAACAAAGGAACTCAGCCTAAATTGTAAAGGAGGAGGTAAGAATAAGGAATAGCTGGCAGGTGAGAATGTGAGTACAAAAAAAGAAGAGAGTAGTGTTGGTTGCAGTGGGTGAAGGAGAGAATCACTGATGATTTAGTGTTCTGCTAACAGGACCGTTGTCTTTTCTATTGCCCTCTGATGCACTGTGTTTTCAGCCAAACTGCAGTTACAGATGGCTGGTGTGAGTGAAACTCTCCCTTTGCCTGTAGAATCAGCTTGTCCCAGAGCCAGGGCTGGAGAAGGTTGGTCCTCCCGCTCACAGAGCCCGCTCAGGATGAGCTGAGTGCTGCTTGCACTGCAGTGCTGTGCTTGAGGGTGCGTGTCAAGAGGATGGGACCAGACTCCTTTCAGTGGTGCCCAGTGACAGGATGAGGGGCAGTGGGCACAGACTGAAGCACAGGAGGTTCCTTCTGAATAGGAGGAAAAACAACTTTACTTCGAGGATGCCAGAGCCCTGGAACAGGCTGCCCAGAGAGCTTGTGGAGTCTCCTGCTCTGGGGACACTCAAAACCCACCTGAACATATTTCTGTATGATCTGCTCCAGGTGAACCTACTTTAGCAGGTGGGTTGGACCAGATGATCTCTGGAGGTCCCTTCCAACCCTACCCACTCTATGATTTTGTGGTGTGTGGCTGCTGCAGCCTCAGTTCTATGACGTTGTCTGGGGGTTTGGGCTGCCTTGATTTTATCTCTAGAGCCAGAACTGAGAGAAGCCTTAACATGGTTTATCTGATTCCTCTCTTGAGACACGGGAGGTTTTTTGAAACCCTGGCTGATGGCTTATGCAAGATGTAACCCTAAAGAAACAAGTGGCTGGTGACTTCTGGTTAAAATTAGTTGTACCGCTCTGGGGGAGGAGACTGACATCAGAGAAGTCACTGCTAATTCTATTTGTCTCTTGTATTGTCTGTTTTGTTGGCTTTTCTGACGGCTTAGTTCACGTTAGACACTTCTTCTGTGTCTCTGCTCTGCTTCTTGCACACTGCGCCTTTGAGCACACGTTCTCCCAGTGTGGAACAGGATTTCGTCTTCTGCCCAACACGGCTGTCGAGTGTCTGTGTGTATGTGTTGGGGGTGTGAATGCGGACACACGCGCACATGTTGATCCCGTTCTCTGTTCACTCGGCGCTAAGGCACAGAATCGGCGAAGCTGAGCGACCGCTGCTGAGACAAGTGCTGGAACTGGCTGCTCTGCTCGCTTCCCAAGTCCCAGCCTGGATGAGACGCTCCGGGGGAAGAGAGCGCGACATCTCGTGAGTGCAGCTGTGTCCCCTGCCTTCCTCACAGCCCTCCTCACAGCCTTCCTCAGCCTTCCTCACAGCCTGCCTTCCTCCCAGCCTGCCCCGTGCCTGAGGACTCTACAGTTGTCTTCCCCGAATCCAACTGAAAAGTGACCTGGCAAATGATTTGATATGCAGATTTTATTTAGGATCTGGGTAGTGGCTTCATCAGTTGTCTACTGAGGAAACGTGTTATCTTTTTTGTGTCTAGTATAAATTTCTTACGTTAAGAATAAGTCTTTTTGACCAAACAAACAAATGTTTTGGAGAGAGGTGTTCTGTTACTACATCCTTACAAACAGATCACAATCACTAGACTTGAGTGGGTGTAATGGGAAGAAGGACACTTGCCTGCAACCAATCAAAAGCTTCACCTGCATTTGTTTTAAAGCTTTAGCAATAAATATGAGGGTGAAAAGGAGCCAGTTCAGATTATCAAACCTTTCTGCAGCCTTCAACATAGCTTGATATATTTGTATTAAGAACATGGTAACGGTTTGAGAGAATTTCTCTGCAGGTCAAGGTGGGTAGTTGTAAAAAAAGTTGAAAGCAAGGAAGTTTTTTTAATATGAGGCCCCCCCTCCCCCCCATATTACTTGATCGATGATACAAAACCCTCTTCTGATGTATGTTAATTTCTATTTTTTGTTTTCTCAACTCGATCATCCCGAGCTATGGACACCATAAACAGTACTCAATTTGGATAGATAAAAGCACAAACTGCCAGTGTGATCTCATTCTGCACCTACACATCGAAACCAAATCAAATTAGATTAAATCACTAAGCATTTCATTTCTTTAATGCTGTGCAAAAACTAAAGTAGCTTTCATCTACGCATTGTGATGCCGTACACCTCTGTACTACTTGGATATTTTGCTCAGGAAAGGTGCAGTTGAGGTGGCAGTTTTAAAAGCAAACAAAACCGACTTCTGCTTTGTCCCTTCGGTGACAGTACCTTGACACATGTCCCTTCTCTTAATCCCCCGACAGCTTCCAGGAGACTGATGCAAGTAACTGTGCCAGGCTTTGATTATGAGATATTGCTCTGCCACTTATTCTCTTTGTCTCCTGCAGTTTACAGAGGCAGCTTCAGTGCATAATTTAATCCCTGTTCTGGGGACTGTAGTAAATCCACAGAGATTTCTACCAACCGTCCTCTCTGGCATCAGAACAACATGTGCACGTCTTCTTTGATGTGAATTCCCCAACCGGAGCCTTAGAAGGACCTATAGCTTTGAAGCTGGCCTATAAATTGTGCTTTCAGGAATCAAGTTGTCAGCCTCCTCTTCAGGAAGAAAGGAGAGTAAACTGTAAAGCAGTTGCACAAAGTTACAGGGCAACTTATAGATCTGGATTCCTTGGCCTGGAAGAATTCCTGTACGATGTTGACAATCCCTGTTAACCTGGATGAGAAGCATCCTCTTTTGTGACTGCAGGACCCTGTGGGCAGTGGGGCTGTGATGGGACTCATCTGGAGGGGTTCCCTGTTCCAGGGCAAATGGCAGGGGAACAGGCACACCGGGGCTTTTGGCCTGTTCAATGTTTTCAGTCTCCCAAAGTCAAATGCTGATTTGAGCTGAGGAATTTCAGTGGCCAAATCTTGTTTGCCCTCCTTATGATTCAGTGTCTCCTTATGTGTTCTGCTGTCATCTCAGGGAGCTCCTTCCATACCAGTCTGAAAAAGCAAAGATCTGGCTAGAGTGAGCCAAGACACCAACCTTTCCTTCTCATGTTTGTTTTTCTACATTTCTTTTTTTCAAAGTGTTTTTCATATTTTTCTTCACCATGAGGGTGGTGAGACACTGGAACAGGCTGCCCAGGGAAGCTGTGGATGCCCCATCTGTGGAAGTGTTCATGGCCAGGCTGGATGGGGCTTTGAGCAGCCTGGTCTAGAGGAAGGTGTCCCTGCCCATGGCAGGGGTTGGAACTAGATGATCTTTAAGGTCTCTTCCAACACAAACCATTCTGTGACTCTGTGTTCTGTGCCTCCAATGAGAGCTGAAACCGTTCTGCTACTATCCATGCCACTATTGCTGATGCTGTTACACCAAATGTTGTTAAAACTGACTCCTGAATTAAAACCTTTGCTGTAGAACTTACACTGAACTAAATCAGCCTTTCTCAGTATACACGGAGAAGCTTCCTGGACAGGCTGCTTTGTAGATAAATCTGCAAGTAGGTAATATGTTTATAAATGTTACACAGAAACAGACATGGTTGTGTAAAACTTCCTGTTTTGAGCAGATGAGTGTTAGGTCAGAATCAGAAATTACCTGCACCAAACCTCATCAGCTGTTCACAATATTACATGTTGTACTTTGAGCAATCCAAGTTGTTTTGATTGTTTTCTGGTAAGATTATTTTCTGCTACCAGGATAGTTTGGTTATTTCTCTTTGGAACTGACAGCCAAATCTGTTTTCCGAGGCAGGAGGCTGTAATCAGTTTGGGGTAGAGCGGAGTGGCAGAGGATGCCGGGCGTGTTTGTTGAGGCAGCCTGTTGTGTCGGCAGAGACCCCGCAGGACCTGCCAGCTGGACCTGCCTTCCCTGGGTCTCCAGGTTGGTTGCAGCATGAAGAAAAGCTCTCAGGTGAGGTTCTACTGTGCCCTTTGAGGGGAGTGGGAAAGCAGCAGGGCTCTGCCCGCCCGGGGGCTTCCACAGCAGCGGATCCCATCACCTGCTGAAAGCGAGTCCCCGTTTGGTGCTGAGCAACTGCCCAGGAAAGTGGTGAGAGCAGCGAGAGGGTCAGCACTGGACAGGGAAGGCAGAGGTGAGTGTATATAGAGCATTGTGCATGTACACCTTAATTTTGTAATTGCACTTGAGGCAATAAACAACCAGCAGCCACATCTAGAAGAATTTAACAGTGAAATGCTTGTTTTAGTGTAGCTTGAGTGTCTAAATAGATTAAAAAAAACCCTCTGGTAACCATTAGGAAAGTTAATCAGCTATCTGGGGAGGGCGTCAAGCTCTCCCTAGAGATAGAGCAGCTTTCCTAAGTCATGGTGTGAGGTTTTCTTTCTTCACCATGTACAATCAACTGTAATCTTTGTCTGTGTATTTAGAACCTTGTGGTATGGGAAAACAAAAAAAATCCGTACAAATAAAGTACAAATCACTGACCATTAGTAGCTGTTGTAAAATTGTTCTTAAAACAGAATGAGTTTTCTTGTACTAAATGCAAGTATAGTAAAACAGCTTAAAAAAATCTTCACTCAGCTTTTATTTACAATCATATTACTTTTATTTTTCCATAATGTAACTTATTCCAAGTCCTCCCCCAATAACTGATGCTGCAATGTTTACGTTCAATAAACCTATACAATGATCGTACATACTACTGCTTTCATGTAAGCCAACCGGCTTGCAAATGTTGTCTGCATGTCATAAATCGTATACAGAAATGGAACATTCTCCACAAGCATCTGGAGCGTTTCTTGAAACACTGTTGTGGCAGCGTGAGGCTGTACCAGAGGTACAGATCAGATGTTCTGCTCTCCCAGCAAGGAGAGGCAGCTCATCTGTCTGATGTACTGAGAAGAAACAAAGTCTAAAATGTTCTGATATTTTATTAATTACTCAAATCCAATAAACTATAAGTTTGCAGAGGAATGCATGTGTAGAATTCTTGCTTGAAGGAGTTATTGCAACTCCTGACTCTTTAAGCGCATCAACTTTACTCGAGTGGTACAAACTTTTTGTGAGAGTTCACGGAGAGCTCCAAGTGCAGGTACAGGGAGAAAAGGAAGAAGGGCTTACATACTTAGCTCTGGATTCTATATTTAAAAAAGCTAAATGATTTGTATATCCTTTTCATTATCAAAGTATATTTTCTCTTTTAAAGTAATCTGGTTTCTTCAGGAGGCATTCTTTTTAATAATAGTTCAGTGCTACAACCAAGAGTCAATAATTCAAAAAAATCACTCTTTTCTGCTGTTAAAGGTATGAAGAACTACAGCTTATCCCCCTCATAAAGCCAAAGCAGCAAACAGAGCCTTCTCTTGTATTATGTGTTTCTAAAACATCTTCTCCCATTCAACTGCTGTAGGACTTCAGATGGATACAGTGGTTAACAGTCACAAAAGTGAGTGATTTCTCCTCTCAGCCCTGTCAACACTAGCATCTATAGACAAAATCATTGTTTAAAGCTCTAGTACATCACAGAATAGTGCTGATATCGGTACTTTACAACTAATGCAACATCCAGCAACTCACATGTAATCTTAATAGTTAAAAATTCAAGACTGGGGC
This sequence comes from Streptopelia decaocto, assembly GCF_964273445.1. NCBI lineage: Eukaryota > Metazoa > Chordata > Aves > Columbiformes > Columbidae > Streptopelia > Streptopelia decaocto. The sequence continues at coordinate 54,879,449 of NC_138661.1, forward strand.
ACTAACTAAAGAAAACACAAACATGAAGTTTCCTAATCTGGCATGGAATAAGGAAAGGGATAGTTTAGATAACATTCTACAGATTGGGCAGGAACAAAAAGAATTTATTTCTCCATCCTGTATTTTATACACTTTACAAAAACCAGTAATATCACTGTGCCCATAAAAATGTTATCCATGGCAACTGAAAGCAAATACTACTTGTTGTCATCTAACAGGGTCTTTTTAAAATCATAATACAAAGATTTGTGCTGTAGCAGTCCTCCACTTTGCACTGTAACAATAAGGCTTACTGTACTTTAAATACAAAGCTGTTACATCTGCAGTTATGAACCACTGGCTTTAACAAACATCATTTTATAGTTGCTTTTTGCTTCTTTTTTGTTTTCTGGAACGTCAGCTTCATCATGTTTTTCAGCAGCTTGTAGCTCCTCTGCAGACTCCTCTTGCTCTGACTCAGAGCCACTTTCAGAGTCCTCTGAACTCTCCTCAGAGGAGTGTCCCGCTGCCTCTTCGTGTTCTTCACTGTCCTGAAACTACAAGTTCAGATTATGAGACAGATAAACCGTTATTTCCTGGCAACTCCACTGCAGGTTTTTAATGCAGCTTTGAAAATTTCCCAGTGAGAATGTTTGCTCCTTTCATTTTAATACTCAAATGGGCTATGTTGCTAGACACAGGTCTCTACGATACAATTCGACAGAAAGCAACTCCACTGAAGTGGTTCACCATACCAACCGTGACATCCATGGCTTCCTCAGCAACATTCTTATCTAGTTACAGCAGAAATCCTAAAGACACTTATATGAGCTTGAAAAGTTTCAGGTCACATCAGTTTAGTAATTCCTTACCTTGGTGTACACAGTATATCAATCATGACACTTTGTCACTGAGTGAAACATAATGAATTCATACTCATGACTAATCTTTGAAAGTAAGTTTAGCACACTGCAGCATGAGGACTGCTGAAGTAATCCAACGATACTGCTAACAAGAACAATCCCAAAATGGAATTTTACTAAAAAGCAAAACCTCCATGTCTGTAAGAGTAAGAATTCCCAGCACTGCACACACAGGTTGGTTTACTCACTCTGGGAACACCAGCTATGTTTTTATGCAGTAATTGGTGCTAAGAGTTAGCAGAAGATGTAGTATTGCACCTTTCCATTGGTAGATGAAAACATATTCCTAATAACCTAATTCTGTTGGGTTTTGTCACACTTATCTTCCTGCTCATTCCTATGCAGTTCCTTGTACAAGACCAGTTATGTGTGAGCTCTCTGGAGGACTCTGTACGGCAAATTTCCCTTGGCTGACCTCTCTACAGCCATTCGCTTTTCAGGATCATAGAGAGGTATGTGCCTCATTGCAACAAGAAGCCAGCAACAATGCAGGTGGTTATTCTGCCACCTCATGTACTCCTTGGCAACACCCTGATTAAAAATATCTGTCTTGACTACTAGGGAGCATTAGGCATGTCATATCACTTTTCAGAACAATGAGAAGCACCACTTGCTTCCAGACACTTAAGTGGCCACCATGGTGTACAAAATAGCAGTCAAGTGCCTGCAGTGAAGTTTGTCCTTTAACCCAAACTGCAGAATTTTGCCAGCATTTGTGTATCATCTTGTCCTAGTGACGAGAAAGCCAAATCATTATGGAAATAAACAACTTACTACCTCACTGAAACCAAGTCCACAATGGCGCCGGTTTCGTCCAGACATGGTGCTGTCCATGCTTTGTTGGTACTGAGACTCCAGCTCTTCATTCATTTTCTTGTCTTCTTCCCCTGCATTGTCCAGTGTACTTTGGTTATGGTTCATTCAAATTAACAAAGACATCAAATTACATGAAGTCGCATTTTCAAAGTTTATCACTATATATGAGAAAAAGTTTAGCCATCTTAAACTACTGGATTATTGCATACAAACCATCAGATTTATAAGCAATTATATCAAGTTTGCAAGAAAAGCTGCTTTGATACAAAGGTGGGACAGCAAGATCCTAAGACGTGAAGCATTCAGAGTTGTACCATGCGTGGTGTACGTTCTACTAAACAAGGTAAATGTAAACGGTTTGATTTCTCTGTGCCTCCTGCCAATACTGCAACATGTCACAGCAAGGAGAAAGTTTCTGACCTTCACTCCATAACACGTGATTACTATGATTAAACCATAATTAACATATATCAACAGAAGCTGGGGCAACACTACCACTCTTGTTTGCAGAGCTGTATCTGAAACTATTTCATAGCAGAGAGGTTATTACAGCTCTACATTTTTCTATCTTTAGGAATTAGCAGAAAAACTAATTTTCAAGCGCTGCTTCTACAGGCCCTTTACTTACTTGTTTGAATAGGTAAATGAAGAGTCATTTTTACTGGGGAAAACTATGGTCTAAAATAGTTAAGAATTCTCTGTTCTTGTGAGAGATAGGAATCTAATTCTCAGTAAGCCTACAACGCTCTAGTTTTTAATTTGTGTTTCTGTAAAATTAAAAGCTTGTATTGCAAACTCATGTTTCCTCATTTGGAAGTTAGAGCTGTATGTTATTATAAAAGGACAAAAACTGTATGTTGGACAAGCAAGTGTTAAGAAAACAGCTGTTTTGATTTTTTGTTAAAAACCAGCATCTTAACTTCTTGCTAGTAACAAAGCAGTACTAATTCTTTATGACCTCTTAGGGGAAGCATCACCTCCCTTCTAGGACATTCAGGTGTAGCAAACTAACAGCAGAACCTGGACCCAATTCTCAGGCTTCTTTTGGTGTTTGGGTCCACAGATAATTTTTTTTGTCAACTGAAAAATTACTAGTGGAGCGTACCAGGGAACAGAGTTTTCTGGAACTCTGACAGTGGCTATTCTAGACACCTTTATCAAAGCTCCTCTCAGGCGGTCAAGCCCAGCTTGGTTTCGATGTACTGTGACTTACTACCTGAGCAAGCCTGATAAGAAGTTACCATGGTCATATATGTTACACAACATCAAATTATTGCTGATTGCCAAGATGACCCTGCAGATCTTTTCACCTTCTGCCTCATTGCTTTAAGGCAAAGATCTTTCTATTTCATAGCTAACCAACTGGTTGAGGGGAGTAATCAACCCTGTTCTATTCCATACACAATGATTTAGATGTTTGGATATCCATACCTTGCAGCAAGTAAAAAATGTAATACTGCTAGGTACCAATAGCAATACAATTTTACTTTCTTATTTTGATAGCAAAATAAAACTGAGGACTCACAGGCTCTGATTCCCAGGACAGTTGTACACAAATGTAACTAACCGTCAAGTACTTTGTTGAACTTGGACTTCAGAATGCAAGTACAGTCAGAGAAACTGTCATTACTGTCAGTAATCTAACATGAGAAATTAGGAACTTCTGCAACTCTGCAGCCTGACCTGTCTTCAACTTCAGCCATGAAACCTAAAATCCCTCTCTGCAACATCTACAAAGCTCAAAATACTGGGATCTTCCTAAATAAGTGTTTGATTTCCAACTTTGTATCAGCTCTTGGATCAACTGACCTGTCCTGAAGTGGGAGGTTGATCTGTGGTCTCCGATAACAAGGCGGCCAGTATGTTCTTTCTAAAAGAAAAGGTAGTTTGTTTTGGAGCTTTAGGGTCCACTGACAGCTCTGCCAACATTCTGGAAATCGCAAATGGAAAAGGTTTGCTGTCAAACCTCACCAACCAACCATGAAACCGTAACTCTTACTAGCTAACAACTGCTGTCTGTTGATGAACTTGTTTCACCTTTGTGTCGTTGAATTTTCTGAAAAAGAAACCCCAACAACTAGGTACTCTTTGCTCTTCCACATCCCAAAGCTGTTTCTGTTTCAGTCTGATTCTTGCCACTCCAAAGATGAAGACAAGCCATGCAAGCATGTCAACTAAACAAGGAGGAACGGTAATCATCAGGCAGGAGAACAATACAGTGCTGGACAAGTGTGAATTTAGTTTCTGACAATTTACCCTTTGGGTCTCTCTCTCTGCCACTACACAACAGTTCAGTCTGCGCATCTTATGATGATCCCACTTTTAGACTGGTCATAGGATCGGGTAAGACCTTCACAGTGCTCATTAATATATTGGTTCAGTAGTTGCTCATTAGTAAATATCTTCCTATAGGCAAGGACTGGCATTACATGGAAAGCAGCATTAAGTATCCAAGTAGACATTAAGGTCAGTGATAGTGGGATGTTTTAATAGGGTATTGTATTTCTATCCACCAGGGAGCATGAACTTTAACCTCTTTAACACACTAAAATATTTTTGCTTACAAAAATACTGTATTCAACCAAACAAGCTAGTACAAGTGAAATTATTTTTCTTGAAGGTAAGTAGAATTGCAATATTAAAACATTTTGTACATGGAAAAAGCACAATTACATTTTACTAATTCTGCAGCATTTTTTACACAAAGCATAGTATAAATATTGGTTTAGAGCATTCTTCTCTTTAAAAATATTTCCTAGATTATTTAATTATGTTTATTCTTTTGCTGATTTAGTCTATCAGCTACCATTTAAATTTTTTTTTTTTTCCAATTAGACTTTTACAGACTTAGTGCAAAGGTTTGTTAGTTTGTAACAAAGACTCTCTCAGAAGTGTCTACAATAATATTATTTCGTCTGAAAGCGTAAAGGTGTGGGATGGGAGGCAGCTGCAGAGCAGAGACCTGACAATTTCAGACGGATGTTTCGTGTTACCGCTGCTGACACAACTGCAGCCGTGAAAACCGAATCCTCCTTAAAGGAGAGTCCCAAAGCGAAACGGCCTTTGCATGGCGCCTTTTTCCTGGGCGAGCGCCGCGGCCTGCAGCAAACCTCCTTCTGGGAGGTTCCGTTTCACCGCGACAGCAAACCCCGCGTCGCCGCCGCGGGCAGTGCGGGGGGACGCTCCTCCCGCCCGGGTCCCCGTGTCCCCGCGGGGGTGGTGGGGGGACGGGGCGGCCTCACCTTCCCAGCGCCCATCAGCCGCAGGAACTTCTGCTTCCGTTCCTCGTTGCCCAGGTCCGCCGACTCCCAGCTGCTGGAGCCCTGCGGGAGCACACGCTGACTGCGCCAGCCCGGGGGGCGGGCCCCGAGCAGCCCCTCATCCCCCGCCGCAGCCCCTCATCCCCCGCCGCAGCCCCCGCGGCGCCTCCGCCCCCCGGGCGGCCGACAGCGCCAGAAAGGGGGCGGCCGAGAAGGCCGAGAAGGCCGCGGCCTTGCCTGTGTCCCGCGCGGGACTCGGCCGCCGCACCGAGGCCTGACCGCGGCCTCCCGCCCGGCCACATCCTGCCCCCCTCCCGCCGCGCGGCAGCCCCAGGCCCCGCGCCCATTTACATCGGGAGAGGCCGCTCGCTTGAGGCCGTGGTGGCCCTGGGAATCCCGGCCCGAGCTCATCGCCGCGGCGCAGTGACCGAGCCGCTGTGCCGCCTTCCTGCCCGAGCCCCGCCCCGCCCGCGGCGGTCACCGCGCGGGCTCTGCCGCGGGGCACGCCGGGACTAGTAGTTCCCGCCCAGCCCTTGGTGGCGCGGCGCGAGCAGGCGCGGACTACCCGTCCCACAAGCCTCCGCGGCGGGGCCGGCTCTGCTCGCTGATTGGCAGGGGCGCACGGCCCCTGGAAGGAGGCGGGGCGCGGCAGTGGCGCGCGGGCGCAGCCGTTGGTTGGGAGGTGGTGTCGCTCGCGCGCAGCGCTGGGTCGCTGCGGCTTGGCTCGGTGTCGTGTCGGGGGCTGTGGAGGCGTCGCCGCCGGTCACCGGGGCTTCGCCTCGCTGTGGCGTCAGGCGCGAAATGCTGCTGGGGGACGGGGACTAAGGGGCTCCTGGCCCCGGGGCCGCGCTTGTGTCGTCGTGCGAGCGCGGCCGGGTGGCGGCTGGCTCGGAGGTAATCCCCGCTGAGGGCAGGCGAGCTCTGGCCGCAGTCAGGCGTGCGAGCCGCCGCTGGCCGGCGCCTCAGGCTGGGTAACGGTCGCCTGCAGGCGGCGGCAGCGCCTCCCGAGCCCCGCGCGCCTCAGGTAGCGGCCGCAGTCGCGAGGACACCGCGCGCGGTTCCCGCCGCTTCCCTCGTGTCCCGGCGCTGGAGGGACGGGCGGGCTTGAGGCGCCTTTCCCGCTGCTCTGGGTTCCCTCCAGCCACCGGCTGCCTTCTGTGTTGTGCCGGCTCCAGCCCGACCCGAGACCCCTCCTTAGCGCCGCACCTCAGGAACGCGGGGGTTCCTCTCCCGCCGACCGGTACTGCCACCTCGTGTGGGGAATGGCAGGTTGTGACCTGTGTGGAATCCTGGGTGTGGAGCTACGGGTGTTTCCTGTGAAGCCTTCAGTTCCTCCGGCTATTTGCCATTACTGTTGTTCCTGCGGTCCCATCCCCTCCACATACATGCCGTATACAAAATTAATTACGCCGAAGTTAGCATTTTTCTCACGTATGTCTGCTTCAGAGTTAGCTTAATTTGAATGGGATGCCACTGAGTGTTAATCTAGAGGTTTTGCTTAGATTTATTGGATGGGAAGATGCACAGTCACATCTTTAGGTCTTCTCACCTTAATGTTAAGAAAAGCCCTTCTCTTTTAATTCCTCAATTACATAGTGACTTTATCCCCATCACAAAGTTGTAGCAGTCCAACCAATACCGGGAGGTTAAGGTGCATATGCTGAAATGTGCAAATGGTGTGTGCCAATTCATATGGTTGCTTAAACTTGGCTAGTTAAGGTTAAAGTTGGTGCTTAGGGATTTTTTTTTAAATTAAAATGAGGTAAACTACTCAAGATAAAACTGGTATGAGCACATGTAATCATATGTAGTCTTACTGATACCTCCCTAACAACTGATTTTAAACAAATAATCACAGTTTTCTTGTTTAGTCAAACAGCTAAGTTAGTGTCTGTCCTGGATTTGGCTGGGATAGAGCTAATTTTCTTTCTAGTAGCTGGTGTAGTGATGTGCTTTGGATTTAATGTGAGAAGATTTTTGGTAATACACTGATGTTTTGGTTGTTGCCAGGTAGCCAAGGACTTTTTAGCTTCCCATGCTCTGCCAGGGGCACAAGAAGCTGTGAGGGAGCAAAGCCGGGACAGCTGACCTGAGCTGGCCAAAGGGGTATTCCTTACCAAATGACATCGTGCTCAGTATATAAACTAGAGCTGGCTGGGAGCAGCTATGACTCTTTGTGAACGGATGGGCTCTTGGTGTCATGGGCAGTGAGCAATTGCATTGTGCATCACTTGTTTTATGTATTCTATTACTATTCTATTATTATAATTATTATTGTTGTTGTTGTTACTTTCTTCTCCTTTGCTGTCCTATTAAACTGTTCTTATCTCAACCTACATTTTTTTTTCCGCTTTTGATTTTCTCTGCCATCCCACTTGTGGGAGGAGGGAACAAGCGGCTGCATGGTTCCTCCTAGTTGACAGCTGGTGTTAAACCACAGCAGTGTCTTAATCACATCTTTTTTGAGTGGTTGTCAGTCTGCACGCTCATGTACGTGTGCATAAATGCAGTTATTTTAGCCATGGACTTTTCATCTCTAGCAGTACCCATAAACTACGTGTACTTGTTTCCTCAATCTTGTGTGCTTTGCACATACCGTATACGTCGTCAGAATATGCCCCAGGTCTTCAGTTCTTCTCAATAGTTGGCTTGAATCGGAACTTTCTTTTAACTTGCAGTGATCTAAGCTGCTTTAGTGGTTTGTTGGCTTATTTTCTTCTAATCACAAATTTTTATTCTCGTTTTTATTGTTCCTGTCACTATAACAGGTAAACATTTTGAATTTGAGCCAATATGTCTATTCACCTACCTGTCTAGCTCTGTGTTCCATCAAGGTAATGTCTGGATTTGGAAGGTTAGAGGGACGGAAGGACAAGGTAGAGGGCCGCACTCTGCAAAGAGCGATTAGGGGCAAACTTAACATTGAAAACATAGCACACAGCTCCTATAACACACACAGTCTAAAGATGCTGATGTACAACACATCTCATAAAGGAAGGGTGTCCAGTTCCTTGCAAGTGACTTGTCCTTACGCTGAAGCAGCTTGGGGTGGCCAATGGTAATGAGTCTGGTTCCATTAACTCGCTTTCAGATGAGGTGATCTGACTTCTGGTCAGAGCTGGGTCCACATTTCAAACAGTTTTGGGAAGATCCTGCAGTGTCCACCTTCAGTTTTCTGAATGTAGTTTTCCTGTGCTTTCCCTGTGGTGAATAAAAATTTCCTGTTGGGCTTCTGCTCTGAAAAGCCTTTGAGAGGAATCTTTGTGCTGGGGGGATGAACTGCTCCTACCTAAGTTTGTCTTTATGAATTTTCTCCCTACAGAGCTAAAACTGCGTCATTATAATGTTTTTTGTGTGTATGGCAATTAAGCTCTTCAGTCATTTTGCTACTTTTAAACATTTTCCCTGAGCCTTCTTATTCAGAGATTACTCATCGTTCTTTTGTAGGACTGAAACATAGTGATAGAAGAGTTGATCAGAAAATCTTCTGGAAGGTGGAGTGCAAAACTTCAGCAGATCTAATAATGTAGAGGTGTGCTCATATAGCCCTTCCACTCCTGGGTAGGTAGATTCTAGAGGTAAAGATATATGTAGAATATAGTTAATTTCATTGATTATTTATAGAAAACAGCACTAGGGCAGTGATTTTTAAATTCATGCTCACGTATATTGCACTGCTTGAGTGCGCAAAATCAAATAGAAAGGCACACCTGTTGCACCTGGTTTCTATGACTTCTGTAGTTATTTTTTTACAATGATAAAGAGCAGAAGGGAGCATTAATATGAGAGAATAGTATATTTACAACTTTAACCTCATTTTAATGTGTTTAAATATATAAAATGACTGGAATGGTGGATTAATTTAAATTTCGGTATTTAAAATATTATTTCTAACAGAAGAGGAGAAAAATGCAAAACATGTTAAAATAATATCACTTTCTAAATTAATATCTCATGTTTCTGGAGTAGTATCTACCAGCATTTTTAGTCTGTTAACTTAATAGGAATTGTGGTCATCTAATACCAGTGAAATTGTACCTTTTCCATTTTTAAGTTAAACTTCTGTTACAGTTTCTGTACTACTATGCCTAAAGACCTGTTCCTTAATAAAAACAAGTGTGAAATTTTAGCTTCATGACTACGATTTCATTATGGGACAAAGTGAGAAAGTTTGCAGTTGGAAAAAAAGAAGTGCAAGAAAATGAGAGTGTTGAACTCTAAATCAGCTATTGTAATTGGGACTTAGTTGTGGCTTACTGTTAAATTCAAGTCTTTTTCAGGACAACTGAAATGTACTAATGTTTATATGACTGACTAATGGTTTGGTAATTTTGTTTTTGTTTACATTTTGAGTAATGATGTACTGGTTATATTTTAGTGAGAGGCTGTTACAATTTTTTTTTCCTTAGTTTATTGCTCACTTGGGATAAAAATGCTCTGGTTTTGCAGAAGAGAGGTACTTTAATAAACAAATACATCTCTGGCATTCAGTGGCATTCGTCTACTATAGGGTAACTTAAAAATTGAATGATCTGACTGCTAACAAAAATATGGATTCTCTCAGTAGCAGACTGATTATGTTTCACTTATCTTCATGGAGATAGTATAGACAATTCAGAGGATGTGCAACTCATAAGCTTTATATAATTCCAGTAACACTGGTAAATGATAATAAAGGAGTTCTGAAAATCCTGTCACACTAGGGTTCAATGTTATATTTGCTGTATTCTTTTGAACAACTGAGAAATATAATGATTTGCAGGAGAACAAGACACTGGGTTTCTAAGAAGAAACTTGTTTTCTTCAATCTGTGAGACTGTTTTAGAGTGTAAACAAAAGAGTAGGGAGGGATCCTGGGCAATATTTGTGTGAGTTTTTCACACTTCTTTGACATAGTCTCTCTGAAGAGACAGTCCGGAAATTAACATTCAATTCACAGGAGGTGAGATTTTTTCATGAAGCAGAAACTGGCTATGATGCAGAAGTCAGACCGCAATTAAATGACTATCAGTATAGCTAGAGCACAAGAGGTAGGAATGTTGAGCTTTCTTGTTGGAAATGAACAGAGAGATACAATATGGTGAGATAAGGTGAAATGATGAAAAAAGTAACAAAATTGTTCACTGTCATGTACAATTATACTCTGTCTTAGACTTTTCGATATATTACTGTTTCTGTAGTGGGCTCCAGTCTGTGGGTGGCAACCATCTTTGGAGGTGGAGACTAGGTGAACACCAGGTTTACTGTATTTCACCAGAAAAACTACCTTAATGAAGATTTTCCAGCCCAGTCTCATTTCCAAGTTTTGAACCTCAGCAATCTGTATTATAGAAACATTCAAGCAGACAACAGCTTAGAAAAATTAGATATGGGAAAGCTGAGGCTTAACCTGATCTCACAGAAGCAGTTTCATGTTTGAAGAACCTTCTGTAGAATCTTCAATTTTTTTTTTTTTAGCTCTCTGGGTAGAGGTAGAACTAGGTCTGACAGACAAAATAATGTTTTCATTGTGTAATGTGCTAAGGATATCTTTGCCGTGTGGTGACCAACTATGCTGCAGTAATTATTACATGGTGACCAAGATATTGGACAGCTCTGGCTTGGAAGCCATAGATTCAGAAATGAATCTTCCCCAGTTATAGTCCTGGCTCCACCCAAGACTAAGTAACCTTTGGCAAATTATCTCACCTTTCTGTTTTATCTGTGAAATTAGGATAATATATCTGCATGCCAGCATTAGGAATTAATTAAGGGTTGCACAGTGTGTGTTGAAAGCAATGTATAAGTGCTAAATATTAGCTATAGTGTAATTGGGCTACTGTAATTTATAATATGCTGACATTCGCATATAAAATAGGATCAACCTCGTCTCAAGTGCTGTAGAATTTTTAATTGTTACTAATGAACTTTTGATACTCAAAATAGCTATCACTGTGAGAGAAGGAATGCTGCCAATATCTGCCTGTAGGAAAGCTTAACAAGGAAATTACTGATTTCTTTTAGCTTGAAATAATAATAAAAAGTATGTATGAACACATATAGCTACTTTAAGTGCACAGTTTAAATTAAATTTGATTTAGGCAGAAAGCTTTATTCTTTTTTAAATGGATACAGGACATTACCCTAGCATTTCAAAACTGTTTCATCTATTTCAGCATATTTAAAGCTGAGAATGCTTCCTGTTTTCTGATCGTCTTTCCTTAGTAGTTGTCACTACAATATATAGAGGTTGCCATAGAGGAGAGTGGAAAATACTCTGTGTATCACTGGTGGTGGGGAAAATTTTTAATTTTAATCTGACTTATGCAACATACTTATTCAGTGTGTGTTAGTGGCCCAATGCCTGTCGAAAGTTCAATTCCAAGTTCTTGCTAAGTTTTATTTTAAGGGGTTGGGAAGAAGGAGAGACAAGCTAAGAGCAAACAAAGAGATGTCGACAGAAGGATTGCTGAGAAAGGAGCATCAGTTGAGGGAAGGCAGTCATAGCTGTTAACATTTAAAAAGCCCTTTCAAGGACTAACAAAATAAAGGATAGAGATGTCCTCACCCTGAAATGGCTTTTATATTTCTGAACCTGTTATAAAAGCTTTTCTTAGAACACTTCCTTTCTAAAAACAAAATAGTTTCTATCGTAAACAAGACAGGCAGCACATCAAAACAAAGACTATCCTCAGTTACTTTTATTTCTGGGCTAGCAGAACAGGCCATTATTCAGTACCACAGAGAAAAGAATTGTTGCCCCAGTTTAATGAATGAAGGAAACAAAGAAAGGAGTAATGATGTCCCTGAACCTAGCACTGTGCAGACTTCCAGTACTGTTGCATGTATTAGGCTTTGTCCTCAATACAAAGATTTTTTTTAAATCCCCATTTTTTTAACATCATAAAAAGTATGTTAGGACACCTTTCTCTAGGTACTGTCCTGGTGGAGACAGGACCCAGGTAGTTTTTCTACCAGTGTAGCCAGTCAAGGCCAACCATATATCACTTATTTGGAGCTGATGTGAACCAGCTACGTCAAAATAAGGAAATATAGCGCTTTGCTTCCTCTAAGATTTTACATTGTGTTAGACTGACTAGGCCTCTTCATTTACCACAGTACATGGTACAGTGCTAGAATATTGTACCTGAGTAAAAATCATTTTTATTGCAACGAAGATATAGCTTTATATATCTCACTTATTTTCCTTCTTTTCTTTTGTGCTTGCTAACACCTAAAAGCACCAATAAAGACAAGACATTTCACAGAAAGTATCTGCCAAATTCAATTATTCTACTGTGAGTCTGAAAGATGAGACTACATCTTCAGTATTATCAAAATGAATTGTGTTTGTTTAGAACAAAAACTCAGTAGTTCTTTCCTTTGGTATATCTTCTGTTTCATCCATCTGTAGCAAAGCAGAACACTTTAAGGAAAAGGGAATCTAACATTTCTATCTGCATCCCTTAGGGAATTTAATTTATCAGATAATTTGAAAATGGTGTGGACAAACCACTCATTAGAATATTTCGGTGACTAACACTTTACTGAAAAAGGTTGAATGGAATTAACATTGTCCTTTTTTTTGAGTCATGTGGTGCTGTGAAAGCCAAAGTCTCTGAAGTCAGTTGAAAACTGTTTGCATACAGAATTTGTCTCTTAATATAAGTTTTCCTGTTCCTCACACCATTGAGTCTTTTACTGTATGGCCAAAGAGAAATTAGAAGGAAATGTAATTGATATGCGAAAAAGAGTGGCTCTGTGTGTTCTCCTTCCTAGCCCTATACGATTGTAGTAGTTGCTCCTCTCTAGGGACTTCAGGTAACATTTATGGAAGTGGTCAGTGGGAAGGAATAACAAATAACACCAGCTATCTATATACTGCTGGTTTTCACTTGCTTCAAAATGCTGTGAAAGAGATTTTAAAGATGTGAAAGAAACGGGCATGTTAAAACTCTGATATACCTGCATAGCTCCCAAGTCAGAGCCCTTTTTGAAAATAAATGTTTCTGCTTAACTTTCATCATCAGTGGAGCACTCAGAATTTTCATATGCACCCACTGTCCAAATACACTTTAAAGACTGCTGAAGATTTGTCTTTTCTGACAATATCTATATCTCCAAGATAGAGCTGTATCACAATACTGTCTGCTGCCACCACATCAGAAAGATTTTTCCTCCTGCAAAAACATTGTCATTGCTTTGTGTCCTGATAGTATGTGTTCCAAATGTGTGATAATTCATTACCCCTCTTATTTACAGGAGCCTATAGGGAGACTAATCAGATCCACCTGCAGCCAGTTTGTATGTGTTCTGGTGAGTTGTGTTACTTAAAACGCAGGCAGCATGTCTCCTTGGCAATGCTGATTTTTGCTCATTTTAGCTACTGGAAGATCTTTACTGTGCAAAAGCACATAGAAATGCGTATTTGCTTTGTCCATGTACTAGGCTCATGAATTATTAATTGTGCATCAGTCACAGCCTGTTGGCTTTGAGAGACTGCAATAAATGCAAAAATAAAATGGAAATTCATTACACTCTTTTACCTGTTCACCACCAACATCTTGTGTCTTATATCAGGTCTTTAAAATTAATGTAGTGATCTTTTCAAGCTACACACTGTATTAACAAACTCTAAACTATCCGGCAACTTTGCCAAGAACCTACTGTGCACTCTGTTGATACTGAAGTTGACTTTACCATTTTGGTATTCATCCTCTTGTAATAAATGACATTAAGTTGCAGGTGCAGTACGGCAGTAATTGATTTACATTTTGACTTTAAGCTTAGAAATTTGCAGCCCAAGCATCAGGATATTTTTAATAGTCTGAGATAATAAATTTTAAATAAATTAACCTAGGCATGAAAGATTATGTCCTCTTAATATCATGATATTTATGATAGGTCTGAGACTGTCATGGAATTGTGGTATCCTGCCTAGTGGCAGGACAGTGTCCTTCACATTAGGACAGTGGCTGTGACATACCGGCAGAGTGTGCCAGGAAGGCAAATATGCCTTTCTACTGACTTTACTCCACCTTCCTTCTTTTTCTGGGTGCATAACAGGTGCCTTTTTCTGTTTTAAGTAATGCATCATTTCTAAAGCATTTGGGATCCAAAGTGGGAAGGCATAGAATAAATACCATGTATAATGCTGTTAATTTACTGGAAGTAAGTTCTGTACAAAAGGCTGAAGCCTTTGCTTGAATGAAAAGCTGAGAAAAGCAAATGTAAGGCTGTATGCTGTCGATAAATAGTTTAGTGAGTGCCTGGAGTGTGATAGTCATAAATGTTCCTGTATATGGCACTGTTAAAACTAGTATGTGTATCATACAAAATCATGCCATGTATATTACGTAGATTGGCAAGGACCACCAGGGATCATCTATCCCTACTTCTTGCTCTATGCAAGTCCAGTTACACCACGTTGCACAGAGCCACCTCCAGTCAAGCTGGAGTATCTTCAAGGATGGTGATGCCACATAGATTTTTGGCAACCTGGCCCAGTGTTTTACTACCATCAAGGTGATTTTTTTTCTTTATATTGAATTGGAATTTCCCATATTTCAGCTTGTGTCCATCGCCTCTTGTCATGTCACTGCGCAGCACTGCGAGGAGCCTTGTTCCATCTTCCCTGCTCCCTCTTCATAGGCAGTTGGAGGCAGCAATAAGCTCTCACCTTCACCTGCTGTTCTCCAGGCTGTGCAAACTCAGCTCTCTCAACTTCTTGTATATCAATGCTGCAGCCTCTGAGTTGTCTTGGTGAGTCTGATCAACTTGCTCCACTGTTTCAGTAGCTGTCTTGTACTGGGAAGACCAGAGCTGGAGACATTGCTCCTGATGCAGTCTCACAAGTCCCAGAAAGAGGGACATTATCAGGTCCCTCAATCTGCCGGCAATGCTCCTGTTGAAACAGCCCAGGACGCTGTTGGCCGCCTTTGCTGCCAGGGCACTCTGCTGGCTCATGATCAGCTTGTTGTCCCCAGGGACCTCTACTTTTTTTCTTCAAATATGCTTTCTAGCCAACTGGCCCCCGGCCTGTACTATTGCATGGGGTTATTCCATCTCAGATGCAGGACTCTGCATCTTAATGTATTGAATTATAATTATAGAATTCAACATTTTGAGTTATAATTTTGTGCTAGTAAGAATGAACAGCTTTGAGTTTGTCATTTGGGAATAGCAGTAGCATGCCTTCTGAATAGCCTAAATAATGCAGAATTATGCATAATATCACCCTCATTTTGGGGCAGTAAGTTTAGTAAAATCAGCTAAAGCTGATGACATATCAGGTGCATCCTGGCATAAATAAACTACAGAAATCACTGTAAATTACCAGAGAAGGGATAGTGAATTGTTTCCTGAAAGCAGATAACTTTTAGACTAGTGATGCTTCATTTTTGTTTTGTACATTTATAAATAAAGTAGGCTATGGTCCTTCAGAAAGAAAACCAACATTACTTTGCAGTTATTCTGTTTATTGATCAACTGAATATTTAACTTTTCTTGTTAGATTAATTTACTGTGGAGTACATTCATTAATGAAAGAGTTCAAAATATATTTTATTCCGAGGATATTGAAACACCATTTAATATTATCCCGTGTTTTCATTGTATGTTGGATGGTTTTTGTATAATGATTGTTCATGACTAGTGGGCTTCCACATGTACATAAATTCTTACACTAAAAGCTAAGAATTTTTTATATCATGTGTCAATTTTAAGAATAACATTTTAAATTGTAATTTAAGAATTTTAGAATAATATGAGCACAAGTGGTTTTGGTTTGTTTTTTTTGACAGTCATAGTAAAGGTGGTTTTCTTTGTGTTAGCAAACCCCTTATAGGTAACACAAATCTTTACTTATGCCTTCCCCCACTGTTTATTTATTTGCCCTGTTTAAGAATCTTGGAATTTGTGAGATATTAGTCTAGGAGGATGAATTCAACAGATCTCTGTCCATGGTCTGTCGCAGCTTTCTCACAAGGGCTGTATGTCTGCAATGTTAGGAAAATTTGGTGTATTGTAAATTAAACCTTAGTGCTGAAAACTCTCAGCTAGGAGATTTTATACGGAAAACCAGTATTTCTGGTGCTGCCTATGATTTTCAGCTGATGACCCCCTTTGCTAATGAAGCATGCAATCCTAATTTGGCATGAGTCAGAGGTAGAATGATCTTGCAGGTGAAATGTCATTTGCCACATTTTGCAGAGTACTAGTCTGAACCTATATTTGGTTGGCACCTGTGCTCCAAAACTGGCATCCCACCTTGTAGGAAGGCAGAATGCCACTCTGACAGATGGGGAGGAATGCAAGCATGCCAGCAAACCAGTGTATGCATCAAGGGGTCACATTTCTCTCCAGGAATGTTGAAATACCGGTACATGCAGAGCTTCTGTATCTGAGGCACACGTGTTTCTTGGCAACGACCAAAGTTCCTGCTGAATATCTTGGCACAGTACATAAGGAAGCTTAGTGCATTTTCATGGCTTTCATAGGGTTTCTACTCCATGGGAGCCTACATATAATTTCTGCTAAGAATGGCTCTATGAATATAAACAGAAGAGGGAATATATTTTGCAAATTATTATTTCTTATTAATAGATTAAGAACTGTTAAAATGCCATCATATCTTTCATGGATGATGATTCTTTTGATTAGTTAATGGTTGGTTTATCCTGGTCTGAGAGCAATAGAACGTGTGGTTTGGCAATCAACCCAAAATGTGAATATCACAGCTTAAACTTCTACCATTTCTTTTTCACACTTTATTTTAACTTAAAAGTAAATTCTGGAATCCCATCACACTTTTGTACTTCATCAAGAAATTAGTTTTTTCATGTTCCTCAAAATGATATCATGTATTAGAATTAACTCTATGCCATTCCTTTCTTTTGCTGAAGGTAATTCTGAATGGTTTATTTCAGTGTTTTTACTTTTTTAACCTCCAGAATTACTGTAAAGCTTTTCTATTTCATCCATTGCAGCACAGTGTTTTTCACATTTGAATAGCTGCATCAACATGAATCCTTTATAAGGACCTTAAAAACAAACTTTGCCAAGTCCCAGAATACAGAAGCTAATTCACATCCCAATACTCAGCTGCCTCATGAATAAAGGAGAGTCTGTGCCTGACACTTTGAAGCTGTAGCTGTTAAACCATACAGACTATTTACCTCAATAAATCATTATAAGAAACTAAGGTACAATTATACCCACAGAGAAATAGAATTCAAAACACTGATTTATGTGGTTCAGTGCCTGTTCCCTTTTCCATCATGTTTTGAATTTTATGCATGTTTGTCATCTTTGGCTGATTCCATGTATCTTTAAACTAATGGGTCTTGCTTTTTTAACATTCCTCATTAGGTTTGTTATTTTACTTTGACATACAGACATGATTTGCACGCTGTACAAAGTTTTGCATTTAAAATTAACTATCTAATTTCTTATGCCATAGACCAAAAATGGAAAATGTGAGTAATTTGTTTAAACTAACACACACCCTTCTCTGGTTAATTTGTGACCATCTAAGCAGAAATTCCATATTAGTTAAGAATTTTCTTGGTGATTATTTGTGAGATCTGAAGAGAGACAACTATACAAAGGAAACTATCATTGTGCTTTTCAAAATGTGCCTGCTAATCTAGAGGATTCTCATGAAGAGATGTAAGTCATATGAAGTTACACTTGGAGTTAGTTCCTCAATTTCTTTATCCCTTGAAGAGGCAAAATGGATCTGAAAGATAAAAATTAAATAAAATTTAAGTGCTGGCTCACAGGAAGGAATGGCACTGAAACCGACAAATAATTCCATATGAAATGGTAGAAGTAAGGTAAATATATCTAGTGAGTGAAGTCCGAGAACAGCCACAGACTCTGTTAGGCCACCCAAGCCTTTAAGAGCATTCAGCGTTGTTCTGTAGAGCAACAGGTTGGGGAATGGTTTAATAACCAATAAATGTTCCTTAATAAAACTTCAGAAAGTTACAAAATATTCAAAAGGAGATTTTAAATGTGAACAATAGTAAATATCCTACAGTTTCAAATACTTTATGCCTTGCTAATAACTTTCAGAACTGGTGCTTATGTGGATCACAATGAGCCTGAGTGAGGGTGTATCGAGCAAACTGCCTGATCCCAGTGGTTTGGATTAGAGCAGCACTTGTCTGCACTGTTGAGAGGGAGTTATAAATCCATCGTTATTTCCGAAGTGATTTATAACATGAAAGTTTTTAGACCATGTGTAACGTTCACATATTTAGTTTAAAAAGGTATATATGTGTTGAAGACAGGTTTGGCCATTTCAGACTATTTTTGCTTTACAGTAGATAGCAGAAATTAGAGTGAGAAGCCTAAATGCTCATCTGTAAGTCTATTTGTATTTTCATTATCTTACACTGAATTTCATAAGGTATTCAAGTCATACATGAATATGCATATATACTCTGTATATAATACATGAATAACAGTACACAATCTTTTGCATGCACTCTGTATTTGCATATATACCTTTTACACTTTGATGTGTTTTTGTCTCTCTGAATCTACAGGCATTTTGTGAGGAAATAATATACCTGAAAATTTCCATATGCAAACAATGTTATTTATCCAAAATAGAAAACTCATATAGGATATTCCATAACCTGTTGCCCAGTATTCCAAGAGTCTATAACAAACTGCTTTTATAGTCTGATAGCATTTAAAATGTTTCTGTCTTTATATTCATGTAGTTAACAATGTTTTTATGCTATTGAAGTAGAGGATTACTTAGAAATATTGATGATGGTGGAATTTAACAAGTCTGTGGATACAGCATTCAGCTATCATCTATTGTGACTGTGCAATGTGAGACCTCTTGTATTAGACAATAGAGGGACAAAGTTTAGGAATCTGGGAGCAGAAAAGGACAACCACTTACCTCCAGGGGAAAAAAAAAAAAAAAAGAAAAAAAGTTCATTATCAAGTGTATTTCAATCTCATTTCTGATAGTGACACACCTGCCATGTCTCTGCCAGTCTGTATCCCAGAAAATGTTGGCTGTTTTCAATAGAATTTGGCGGTAGGGCAGGGTCTGAACATTTTCAAGTTTTCACGAGCTTCCAAGAAACTGGTGATAGAGATAGATAGAGAGGGTGATCCAAAGTGTTCCTGTGTGCAGCTACAACTGCAGAGTGAATGCAGCAGTATCTACAGCCGACCAGGCAACTTGTCTTCGTTTCTGTATGAATCATGTGCTGAGTCTTGCCCAGCTCCCAGCCGAACACCCAGCTGCATTCCCTGTGAAACCCAAAGGGAACCAGAGCTCGTGGAGTTACCCGTGGTCAGGAGAAAATGAAGGGAGAGGCCACGGAACATACATGCAGCAAATGGCAATTATTGTGGTTGGACTCATGAGCGTGACACAGCACAAATCAACTGGTAGCCACACTGTGAATGTTTCCATTGCTTACAGAGCAATTTGTTCATTGAAACCATTTTTATCTGTTGAAATTCCATTAATGAAACTACATATTCTAGGGCTTTCTAATACCTAAATTTTATCTTTCCTCTGTTCTTTGTGCCCTAGAATGGAGATTCCTGCTCAATTATAAAAATAGCAATGTCATCAATGATTAAAATTTCTTATTAGATATTTTCATTAAGAAAATCTCAAATTATTAATGTTTTACATTGGTTTTATAGTTCACTGCCAGTGCTACCACGTAGCAAAGACCCATTATATTTTGCAAAATGCTAAAAAATCTCTTCCTAAATTGAAAGAAATTCTGGGACATTTTCAACAGTTTCTGAAATTTCAAATGTTTACTAGGATTTGTTGGCTCAGGTGACCTTGCATCTCCAGTCTTCCAGTTTTCTAGGCAACAAATACAAATACATCCTGAATTCTGTTTAAAAGCATCCAAAGTTAGTGATTGTTTGCTATGAAAATTGAAACATCTTCTCAGCTATTGGAATGCCACGGAAACTCAGGAAGCTGGTTCTGCCAGTACTCATGCCATTTTCTCTTTTGGTAGAGTCTGATTGTTATATCTGGAACTTTCCATCAGCTCTAAAATAGTACACATCAAAAATAAGATTATTGTAATTCCTAATGGAACGTCTTACCAAAGTTTCTAAGGACCATCAGCTCTTTCAGATGTGGGTTCTGTTCTAAACATGGGTTCTAGAGCAGTATAAGTACTTTGGCTACGCATTATGTTTTATTGAAATAGTTGTGCAGGTGTAACCTGGGTGTGGATGCAACTGTAACATTTTAGAAGGGCCATGCCCATCTTCCCTAACAAGAGGAACTTCACATGTAGAGAACAACCTTATGATCTCATCACAGTACAGGGCTTGAGATGTTTAAATTAAATCAGTGTAATTAAGTGTAACTTTTGTATACAGATGAATCTTAAGCATTGCGTGAACACAGACCAAGAATAAACTTGCTTAGTTTACAAAACAGACTGTTGCAGCCTATCACACAAATAGGGAGAACAATTTTTAAATAAACTTAATGAGTTAATGATGTGACTCTGTATGTGTTAAGGAGGGCAAGATATGCCCCAGGAAAGCACTGTGAATGTTAATCTTAGGCACCTGAACCAATTTGTTGAGGTTATCTAGCATGATTTTGTTGTAGCTAGTTTGCAAAAGTAGTAACAGTAAGGAAGTGCAGATTCTTGCAGTATTTCTAAGCTTTTCTTCTATTAGCAGATGTCTTTCACTCACTGAAACTTTAAGTTTAAACAAAGTTTCTTTAATTTTAGCAATGATTCTTCAGAACATCCAGGGATTACATATAATAGATTGTGTGTATAGCATGAGCAAACAAGGCATCAATGATAACCTTCTAGCATGGTTTTATCTGGATGTACTAAAATACAAGGAAAACAGTTTTGGATCTTTTCCTAAGACTCATGGATCACAGATTGCATGTTTAAAAGTGAAAAGGGAGTAGCCAGACAAAGGAAAAAAACAACATAAAAAGCCTTAAGTTTGCATGAGTTACACTATGCTGAAATCCTGACCTCAAATCAATAATAAATCCTTTATCTGACACATATTGAGGGATTATAGACTCAACTTTTTAGAGAATGTGTTTGAAGAGCATTGACATCAAAACCTCCTGAAAACTCCAGGTGGATTATGAACTGCGTACTGTTTATATCTGTAAGTATAAGCAGCTGAAGAGTTGTTTCAGTCTATCTGTGCTACAGTTTTGCAAGTATGCTATGTTTATTTATTGGGAAATAATTATTAAGGAGCAGGGGGGTGTTTATGTTGGTCGAGTGGTTAAGGCAAAAGGACTCAAGAGGTCAGAGCTTTCCTTGCAGCTATGCTACAGACATTCTTCGTGCATGGGGTAAATCAAGTCTTCGTTCTGTATCTCTTGTTTCTCTGTAGGTGCACTGGATATGGTGTACTGGCAGCACTTGATGGGATATTACAAGATTTGTTTTATTGTTTTTTAAACGTGCATGCAATTACTTTTAAAGATGCAATACAGCTGCTTTATGTGTTGGGAGTTGAAAAATATTTCCTGATGGGCAATGCCACTCTTCCAAAAAGATGATATCTTTCAGTAATCTATTCTTAGTGAGTCTGAAAACCTTAAGCATGCTGCTTAAGTAGTTGTGTTTGAGATGTACCAATATAGGCTGATCTCTGCATTTTAAACTGTTTAAGCAAATTTGTTTTGCTGTGAAGAGTGTTAAAGATGCTGAACACTTCAATGCAGTAGCCATTTAGTTAAGTGTTTTGCGAGCTATGTAGCATTTTTTAGGACATTTGGAAAAGTATTTATTGGATAAGCTCTTACCTTATATTCTGACATTTAAGAAAGGGAATAGATCCAAATATGTACTAAAGACAAAAAACCCAAACCAGCCAAGCAAACAAAACCCAAACAAAACCAACCAACCAACCAAAAACCAGAAGGCATAGAAAAAGACTGTAATGAACAAGCCATTGGACTGTATCTCACATGTTATAAACTCAGGGAAAAGCTATAATATTTGATTTAGGAGACATCCATTCAAGAAAGCCTTTTGGAGTCTGCAGTGTCCTGTCAATTATTTTAACAGTTTAAACTCTCTGTTCACTATTGGTGGCCTGAATTGTGGGGGACCTGGACTTTTAAAAGGGAATTTAGATAACGAATGTCTATTATCTACTTGATATTTAGAAGAAAAATGTTTTGCATATTGAAAAAAGCCTGTGTAATATACTTCTAGAAGGATGCTTACATTAGTAATATTCCTAAAGATAGTCTTCTATTAGTTTTCATGTCAAATGCAGTAGCAAAGACACTTATCAGTGGCACCAATCTAGTTAATCCAAATCAGGAAAGTAAAAAAGGAACAACACCGGATCTGCTGTTATAATATTCCTTGTGTTTGACAAATCTGTGCATTTTATTTTATATACATGCTTTCTGTTTTTAAATCAACATTCAGAGTGCTCTCCTTGAGCACTACCAAGAAACAGGACACTTAATTCTGTTTTACAGTGATGGGACTTTAAAAAAAAAAAAAATTAAACATAGATTTGATCATGTTTATGTCAGGATAAATGAAAGCTTTCTGGTTTAAGGACTGACAAAGTTCAAGCACATTTCACTTGTGATCAGGCTTTAGCAGGTAAATTTTTAGCTTCTCCAAGGCTGTGTAAAGGGAACTTATTTGGGACTGTTTATTATTCTGGATGGTGCCCTTAGGCAACAGCAACAACAACAACGACAACAACAAAATCTCTGCTTGAGAAAACAGGGAACAACACATATAATTTGGTGATAGATAAATTACAATAGTGGGCAAATATACCTGCAGAAATACAGCAGAAGAATAAGGATAGGTTATATCTAAAATAAAATCTTACCTTTGGTTGAAAGATTTTTCTGAATTTACCTGTCAGAGAAAGTAGGTACAGTGCTGCAGAATTCCTTCAGGGCTTCAGTGGCTCTAGTACTATATAGAGCTCAACCAAATACATAGCTTATCTTCTTTAGCAAGTCTGCTAAACAGTATTACCATGATTTTCAGCTATCAGTTTGTGAATACCTGGCCTTAGTAGCAATTTGATGACTGTAATGCTGATACCTGTGCACATTTGAAGCAGAACAGAGATGTTGGTCAAAGATTACAACACGGATGTGAGGAGGGAAGCTTTATCTGAAGTTGTGTTAAAGCACAGTGCTGGATCTTGGAGTGGCGTTTGATTTCTTTATTTCCATGAGTGTTTTGACCTTCTCTGAGAATACATCTGTACTACTGATCAGTTTTGCTTTGACTGCCACAAAACTAGTTGCTTCTGTCACGGAGGCAAGGATTAGGATTAGAGAAACAGAAAATGAAAGAGAGCATTGCACAGTCCGACATAGGAAGAGGTGTGGCAGAAAACCATGAAGAACCCAGCTTGTTTTTTTTGCTCTGCTGGAGCCTGTTAACTCTTTTTAACAGGTACTACTAATTTCACTCATTAGTGTTAGAGTACTGTTAATTATTTTTACTTATGCAGGTATTCTTTTTGAAATTATAAATGTTAAGACACTTAAAAATATATATCTATTATTGTGGTAGAAGGAAAATTCTTGGTTTGTGTTACTGGAAAACTGCTGAACAAAGTTTTTGCTTTAAAAAAACATCCATAGTAAAACTCATGACCGTGCCTTTTCCTAAGAAAAGCCTGAATTAACAGCTCACTAACAGATAGTAACTGTGGTCAAGCAAGGTATTTTTTCCTTCTTTCAAAATATTTTGATTTCTGCAGGAAGCATATGTATCTATGTGTCTATATACTATATATGTATTTGTCTTCCTGTGTCTCTGTGCATATGGATATACATATATACATACATGTATATAACTGGTTAAGAATGCAAATGTGTGTATGCTTTAATACTAATATTACAATGCAGTGGCATTATGTATATTGTATGCTATGTATTTCTTGTTAGGTGAATGTGTGAACTAAGAATTAGGAATGCAATGAGAACATAGGATTAATGCTAGCAGTTAATTTCCCATGTCATAATTATGTGATCCCATTTTAAGATGTCAAGTAAGAGACAAGTTCGTGTGGTCGTCTTGACAGGTGATGCTTGAGACTTCCAGCTTAGCCCATTAATGATGAGAATTTAGGATGAAGAAGTGAGTAAAGGTCCTAAATATCTTGTTTATCTCACTGTGGTTTTAATAAGGCCCAAAACCTGCATAAAGGCAAGCAAAGCCATATGTATGCAGACAGGAATTATTTTGTGTTAGAGGACAATGTGAGATCTGGTGTAATTTCTATCTCTACCATGGTCTGTCTTTGTGACCATGAGCCATTTTCTTACTGTCTCTTTATTCCACATCCCATACTTTTGTTTAGGCATTACATTCTTTCCTTGCACCCTCTGTTTCTCTTGTCTGTTAAACTTCAGACTATTTAGGACAGAATCTGCCTTTTACTGTATATCTTCTGTCTGTATGAGTAGTGCCTGGTAGAATAGGATGCAGTTGTGGGATGTGGTTTCTAGTCTTCAATGATTTTATAACACAGTTCAAGTGACTAAATTTACTGTGTTGGGACCATAAAAATGTATTCTGAATGTTGAACTGTTGAGCAATTGAATAGAGAATAACAAAATCTTTTAGACACATAATGAGATTAACACACAGGCAAAGGCTATTTTTTATTTTTGATGGCAGTTTTGTTGTTTGTAACTTTGTTGCTCTTGGACAGCAATATAATTAATTTCACTTTGTTGTTAATGAAACTAATATTCACAACATTATTAAAAGAACCATTTTTAAAGTACTTTATATTTTTTGTTGGTGAAAAAAGATAAACAATTTTAAGCTTAAAGCTACTGATCACTGATTTGGAAGAGTGTGATAATATATTGTAAATTAAAGCTGCGACATGAAAGATAGGTATTGTATAACTTTTTTTGCAATTCCCTTTAGTGAAGTCTCTGTGTGCAATAGATACTTGGAAGCAAGGGAGAAAGTAATGGATAGTGAAATTGTTTACTCGATTTATAGACCACCTTTCCAACTTTAGTTCGTAAACTTCTGTTCAGAAAAATTACTTGAAAATGTTTTTCTTGGTAAAGGCTAATATTATAAAGTACAGTGCCTTCTGGAATTCTGTATATCTGTTATTTTTGTATGTTATTAGTAGCAGATTGGAACCATAAATGTTTCCATTTTAAAGTACAACTTTTCAACATGTAAATAGGCAACTACTGTATTTTTTAAATTACTTTAAAATTGTAAGACACCAAAAGACAGTCTGTAGCTATGTATATTTAAATTAAGAATCATCAACTTCCAATGTTCACATTTATAATTCCTGAGAAATGAGCAGAGTATGTGTATACTCAAAAGTACTTCTAGTGGTTGTGCAGGAAAAGGATTTTATGCCTAGTACAGGGCAGCATGCATGAAAAAAATGAACCTTCAGTGCAGAACAGTTTTAAGTTTACACATTGCCTATAAGCAACCTACTTCATTATTTTGCATTGTAATTAGTTGATTTGTAATCCTGGTGACAAATGAGGATGGAGGAATTTGTTTGGGTTTCTCTTTGTCATCTAGGGATGTAACCTTTTATATATCTTTCCACAAGAGAGAGCTAAGATTTTGGGTAGAACGTGACTTCCATCTGAGGGAAGGGAGTTTGTTTGGTTGGTTGGGTTTTTTTTTTGTATATATTAAAAAAAACCAACCTTTATTTCTAGTGTCTTGGCATGCTGATTATCTTCTTTACAGTTTTCATATCGCAATTTATACTTGCTGCACTGATATGCATTTGCAAACCTTAAATTCACTGTGATTTTTTTTTATTAATTGCCCTTTTTTGGCACCAAAACTTCTAATATCAGGAAAGGACATATTTATTAGGGTGTTACAGGAAGTGAGCGACAATCCAGCAGATTTTAAAAGATCACTAGTTGCCCACAAATTCTCCCAGTGACCAACATCCATTGAAGAAGACATTTGGTATCATGAACTCATTACAAAAGGAGACCAGTGATCTCCCCCCCCAGTAGCAATCTTTTAAATTTTAGGTAAAAAAAAATTTTGTTGTTTTGAAATACTATATGTGATCTAGTAAGTAAAGGTTGTTACTTCATAACTGTGTTAATGTTTTCTGTAAGCATATCATAATTTATTGTGATGGTAGGACTGTGAGGTAGCATGTTGGATTGAACAATCCTCTGATATACAGTATACAGTAATTGCAAAACATTGCCTGAATCTTCTGCTCTGAAGCAGACAGCAGTTTCAGGCTTCACTCAAAGGTACACAGTTGTAGACCAACACATACTGATTAAAAAGACTATGACTTAAAATCTGTGCACTCCACTCTGTGATGACTGCCTTAGACAATAGTTGTAGTTTCTAGGTTAAAATAATGTAGACATTCTGTGGTCCTTATGTTTTTTTTTTTCATGAGTTTTACTGTCTTTCTGCTGTTAAGATGAAACTGTGCTTGTTTTGTTGATGCTGTTGGTTTTGTTTGTTGGTTTGTTTGTTTTAAAGACTGTTGTGTCTCTGTGACAAATTCCCTAAGTAAATACATTCAGATGTTGAATAATTAAGTGAAGACACTAAGTGTAGTTGAATCCTTGAGCTGTACTTCTACACACAGTTTGAATTCAATTGACTTGATCTACTTGACTAATGAGAACTCAGTTTTGGGGACTGCTACAAAATCCATATAAATTATGTAGACCAGAAAGACATGGGATTTACAGGTTCTTTCACGGTTGTATCGTCAAAGCCCATGTTTCCTTTTTCCAGTCTGAGAGCTGCCATCCTGTTCTTCCTGTTGCCAGATATCTTTCCCTTTCCAGGACACCTACTGCTTGCTCAAGAAGACAGAAACTATACCTTAGCATGTGATTTACTTCTGATCCCTTTTCTGTCCTTTAAATTCCTTTGATAGCTGCTTTCCAGCATTTTGCCCTTGAAGTATTGTTCACACTCTTTCCATGCTGGTCTCCACTGCTGTCTTCCAGAAACAGGCATTTTTATCCCATCATGTGTTCAAATGCTTCTGTTAACCTTTGGCATACCTTGTCCATCCCACTTAACTTTTGGAAATCTTTTCGTGTCCTCATATAATTTATACCGATTTCCTAAGTTATCAGCAGAGGACCCTAAAATATTTGTAATTCAGTACAGGAAGATAATACAACAGTGGGAGCACAAAACTATCTGTAAATACTGGTTTATCTGAGCTAGATTCAAAGACCTGTCTGCTAGTCAATGTGTATTTGTGGGAACAGAGGTTTCACAGTCCATATGTCACTTTGTTGTCTCTTAGAATCCTTCATTCTGGGCCTTCTTTGCAAGTCAGGTGGTCAATATCAAACTTTCTAATATTTTCTTAGATTTTTTTCCCTTAAATCAGTGACAGTTTTTTATCCTCCCTCCCATACAGGGTATGGCTAGGAAATCTAAACCTACCAACTAATATCTATTTATTTATGTATTTTGCATACATAAACTAATAAAAGATCTCAGTGGTCTGAGTCAGTCTCCATGTAGCTGGCTTACTGATCTAATCAAAGTTACTTACAAATAGCCTACTCTCTTTCAGGAATTAAGATGCCAATCATTTATAACTTCCCTTCAGATTTGTCTGCCAATTCCAAAGCTTTAAGCTCTTTTACAGAGATTTTTTTCTTAATATTTTATTCTTAATATTGCTACTGTAGTCAACATATTAGACTTTGTTTCTTTTATCTACAGTGTGACTCTAATATTAGAAATCTTTTTGGGTTTTATTTTATTTTTACTTGAATAAAGATTTTTTTCTCCTTTCTTTTAAATTCATTTTTCCAGCACTTAATCATGTCTACATAGTAGCTAGGGTAAATCTGTTTGTTCTTAAAATATACATATTCTCAAGTAACAAAAAAAATCATGTTTTTGTGGATGTGGGATGGCAGAATTTAGATATTTGCATAGAGAAAAGAAGTCCAGCCTTCTGCACTATTAATTTTCCAAAAGCTAGCTCCAATTTTTTTTTGTTTCAGCCTTTTCCAATCCTTTTTGAGCTGTCTCTACCTTACATTCCCATCTCCATGATGACTGCATTGCAAGAAATAGTATTTAGAATAATGTGTTTTATGATGATGATGATATGGAGTCCTGTAAACTATGAGCAATGCTTTCTGAAGCCACTGCTAATGTCTTCCTGCCAGCCAAAAACTACACAATGAATGCTTAGAAAGTAGAAATTTACTCAAAAGTGTGGTCTATATAGCTCCAGTACTCCAGGCAGGAATGATTTGTCCTTGCCTGGTATCTTCTACAGAAAACTATGCTAGGTAGCTTTAAGACCATGGGGTTTTTTGATGTGTCTTGTCTCATTCAGTGTATGAGTAAGTGTCCTGATTTTATTTCTTTGGCATTTTGGTAATTTCAACTCTATATACTTACTTATTCTATCATAGTGTTTTCAAAGAAAGTTCAGAGGTTTTAGAGAAAGCTTGGAAGCGGTCAGGCTGGCTCCGGCTCTGGGTCCATCACAGCTGGAGTTGATATAAGTTTGGGCTGCCTTGTCCTTTCCTCTGTTGCCTCTGGCTCTGTGTTTCCACCTTCTGCGCTGTGCTGGCACTAGCTCTTTTCTGATCATTCTGTGAATTGCTCATTGGAGTAGATCTGGCTGAAAAGTTTTTTTGTTTGGTTGTTCTTATTTTTTCTACTTTTGTGGGGTTAGCTTCCAGACAAGTTGGCTCCTGCACACTTCTGTGGGTGTTATTGCTGATGCAAGGGAAAGAATAGAAATGCTTAGTTGTTAGAGAAAGGAAGGAAGGATGGGAGGCAAAGCTCTGTCAACCTGAGCATTCATTGCTGTACGATCCCACCTGCAGGGTACGGTTCCAGTCTCTCTCTCTAAGTTGGCATGATCTCCATACCAGCACCCATTCACTCACCTTTGTAACTTAGTGTTACTGCTGGAAGTGAGGATAGAGTAAAAAAAATAAATTCTGTGATGCCAGCCATTAAGCCATGTAAAGTAACCATGAAATTTCAGCTTGTGAAGTACATGTATTACATTTTACAAATGAAACCAGTATGTTTAGACTCAATATGACTTTTAAGAGAGATGTTACTGAATGGAAGATGGTTTTCCTCTACCGCCTCCTCCAACACACAACTCCCAGTTTATGTCTTTTTGCAGGCACTTGTAAGTCTATGTCAATACAAAACCCAGATCTGGCGTCTTTTGTATTGCAGAATTTTATTATGTGCTTTTGTATATATAAATGTATTACCATTTGTACTTACACAGAAAATTAAGAAAACAATGGGATTATTAAAAGTAGGGCTTTAGCAGATTTTCATTGAAAAATAATTTCATTTGCTTCCCTGAAGTGTGCAGCTAAACTAATAGGGGAGGAATATGCAGATCTGCATATAGTGTAAATAATCACTGTTCCTTTACCATTTTCTGCAGAAGATGGTCTGCACCAAGATTCCCATTCTGAAGTAACACAAAGCAGCAGAATGACAAAAGACTAGACAAGGGTTGCAATAGTTGTGCAAGATAGAATTCATCTCACTTGCTTTAGTCATTAAAATATAGGTATCTAGCTTAAATTAATTGTTTCTAGAGGTCCTTTTTAAGTCTGGAGAAAGGGACAGACTCCTCCAGTGGCCACTTTGTCTCTTCTACTTCAGATATTCATGGGCAGAACAGGGCAATATTGAAACTTGCTGTGGTGA
Source organism: Streptopelia decaocto (assembly GCF_964273445.1). Taxonomy (NCBI): domain Eukaryota; kingdom Metazoa; phylum Chordata; class Aves; order Columbiformes; family Columbidae; genus Streptopelia; species Streptopelia decaocto. Next base: position 54,909,122 of record NC_138661.1, read on the forward strand.
TACCTTTCTGTATGTATGTATCTGATTATAAAGCAATTCTACACAATTATAATAGCTCAGACTAACCAGTTAGTTACGTTTAATTTCCTGAACTTATGAGATCTATGATTGAGCCTCAACATCAGTTTATCATATGCACAGATTTTCATCCCCTTTAACTGTGGCAAATCTTTATGTGACTGGCAGCTTTCTCTTTTGTATTAACTAACTTCAATTATTTCATCAACTTACTAGTTACTCTTTACACAGACAGAACTACATCCATTTGAAAGAAGTTCTGAATTTATAAGAACTGTACTGATTTGACCCAGAATGAAATTTTAAGCAAACATCTGAGGGAGAATATAATTTTTGAGTTTTTCATTTAAAAAATCTAAAATAAAATAACGCTGGAAGCTTAATTATGTTTTGGCAATAGCTTACTTATTGAACATAGAGCTGTTTATTTTGTCCAGTGAGTATGTTCATGAAACCTTAGTAAATTTTTGAAGTAACATTTATGAGTAGCATAAAGCTCTAGCTGGCTAGTAATAGGATATTTTCTGCAGAAGTCTACTTTAGAAGAAAAAAAAGTATCCAGATCTTAAGGAGTAGTACCTCTGCATCTAAAGGGCAAGAGTCTATATCTGAATGTAAGTATAAAAGCTGCAAAAGATTGAACATATGTTATTTCCCACCAGCACAATATTAAATGCAATTATTTTCTTTCTGCTAAAATCTTGAATATATCTTGCAACACAACCTCAAAGAGTCCCCTGCTGCTGTTGATTATAGTGAATCCCACTTCCTGCCACCCAGTAAGTCTTTGCAATTTTCTCTTTTTTGCCACCCTGTGGAGATAAATAATGTATATTAATGTGAAAATATAAACAGTAAAATCCCTTAATATTCTCCACAAAATAAAGCTTCTCTGTAAATCAAAGGATTTGTATCTTACATTAATTTTTTTTAGCAAAAAGAAACAAGTTCCTCATGGAAGGGCTTTGAAAAGTTTGGATCGCACTCTTAGAAAACAAGTGTGCCAAATACTGTATAGGAGAGGATCGGGTTTTTTAGAGTTGAAAAAGGATCCGGTATGGTGTACTATATTTAAAGCACAGATTTTAGCCTTTTCTTACCTCGGTCTCTAATCAAATAGGCCTCAACAAATCCTTTTTTCACCTCCTTTGATCCAAAACCTTAGAAATTATGTCAAAGCATTTTGTTTTGTTTTCTAGGAGTCGCTACCTGTGCTGAACACAATGATTACGGAGAATATTTTATAAAAGGTCCATCATGTGTAGCTACAGTAGATGCGTGCATTCAAATCTAATACATTGCTAATTCCACAATGAACTCCCCCACTTCTGTACGTTAAAAACTGTAACATGGCAAATTTTCTTTGCAGCTCTGAGTTCTATAAAGGACAGGAAAAAGCAAAGGCAGAAGCTATGACTGCTTGAGTACTGCCTTACAATATAGGTTTAGGTTTCAGTGCTTAAGTGGAAAATTACCATACTAAAGAAATAATTACTTGCTGACCATAAGAGTTGGGGACTTGGGGAGTGTGTGACCATATTTATTCTGAAGTGCTCTCCTTTTACTCCGCCTATTTTTCTTTTTAATTCCAACTTCCGTGAGCATGGGCTCCTTTCCTGGACACTGTGAACATTTCCTAAGCTAATTTTAAAAAAGACAAAAACTTATAATGTTCACCTTGGGCATCCCTTGCTATTGCATAAATTAGGAAGCGAATTGAAAAATGTGTTCAAAACAGAAAAGAAGAAAAAAATAAATAAAAAAAAAAAAAAAAAGAAAAACCCACAGAACAGAAACCTTAGTCACAGACATTTCAGATGGTAGTCTGAGAAAGCTAACCATTCCATATTATTAAAATGTCATCAAATTAAAATAACGGCACAATACTGAGACAGAAGTAAATTGTGTCACCTCCTCCGTGGTTGTTGCAGGCCAGCATTCGAGGACCCAGCCAGGAGTATAATTTCTGTGGGAAGAAGGGAAGGCGAAGGCAGGATACCTTTTTGTGTGTGGGCTGAGGAACGTGGTACTAGAAAAACCAGGCAGTTGTGAGCTGCATTGTGTCAGCTGGTTTGGTACTTGGCAGCACTGCAATACCAGTGCAGGCTGTGACAAACTGAGAGGGAAGTTCTTTCCTTCTTTTGTCCCTATCTGCTTTACCAGCAGCAGCTGCTCGGAAGGTATTTTTGCCATGGTGTTTTTTGAAAGGTATACAAAATATTTTCAATTATGCCTTGCTGTTAGATTTCTGTGTAAATAGTTTGTGTTATGGTAAAAATCCATCCAAATCAGGAAGACTGTTTGCTACTTTCAGCCCCAATTCTATAAACATTTATATGCGTGTTTAGTTTTAACCATGTGAACAGTATCCATTCGGGTGAAGTTGAGTATGGCCATAGCTGCAAGTTGGAAACTTGACCTACTTTGCATATCATTATGTAGTGTAATTTTACTCCAAGAGAATAGTCTGTGGATGAGAAGTCAGAGTTGTGGAAGAGCCCTTTGAAGACATGAAACCTGTCTAACTAATATGAATTTAATATTTTTATACTTCAGTGTAATATATTTGTTCACAACTGAATAGCAGGAGTAGCGTAAGCATTAACAGAAATTAGAATTTATACAGTGTCTGAGGTAAAAACCAAAAGCAGCTTGGATGGTGGCAACACACAGGAGATTTATGACTTTCTTTTATGACTAGAACTGAAGTTTTTAGAATTATTTTGCATTTCACAAAGAGGTTTTTATTTGTTTTAAAAATGTAGTTATGATAAGACAGCAACTTTTTTTTAATGTCAAGTTGGGTATGCATCTTCTTACTTGTACCAGAATGTTATAATAGCAGTATTTTAAAAATAATTTTATTGAATATGACTTGGGACCTTAAGAATGTGAATCCTGAACCTCATTACTAACTTGTATGAGTATTTTAACACATTATCTATTCCATTAACTTAGTTCCTGATACTGCAGAAGTTTATATGCCTAGAATTATACAGAGTGAATAATTCTATTAGAGTAAATTGGACTACTACAAATGTGTGAAGTGAAACGTGCATATGAGTCTTTGCAGGGCTGGGACTTCTAATGGTAATCTTGTTATGCATAAATATAATTGATATGTGAGGAGTCTTTTATGAATTAAGTCTCCCAACAATCTCTCTCCATGTAGAGAAATAGAACAAGAAGATGAAAAGTCCAAAAAGGGTAGGCCCCAGCTTTTCAGAGACGTATGCCTACATTTGCACGCATCCCATAGAAGCAGATATGGATCTGTCTAAATTGAGCTTGATGCATGCATTCTTTGATTGATTTTTTTTTTTAAACTCAAGTGACTTGGTGTGAGTGACTTGTTCAAAAACACTCTGTAGGTTTGTACCACAGCCAGGAATAGAACCCACATCTCCTGACTCACAGTTGTAGACCAGATTTCTCAAATTTGTGTGAAAAGTTAATTTGCTGTGTTTCTACATGAGAGGGAATTTATTACTATTGTTGCTACCTTGCGGTATTTCATAATTTTCTTGCTATGATCCCATTCAATAAAGGTGTAGAACTGAATGTGGGCTTACCCTGTGTAGATGCAGAGCATCTGGTTTGTACTAACAAATGGTTTCCCACCGAAAAGGAAAACTTGGAACTGTAGATTTTTAATGCACAAATCTTGTGCTGTTGCAATGTTAAGAAGTCCTTGTTGTTATGAATGTGCATTATGAGTATATTGTACACAGTCCTGGTATGCAAATGTGTAGCATTCAGAGAAGTGAAATAATTCTGTGTTATTATTATCTTTGTAAATTGCATCTTAAGAGTTTGTTGAGGACTTTATGACGGCAGTTTTCTATAGTCACAGCCATGCAGCACAAAGTGTTTCTTTCATTATTAACAATAACTGAGCCAATGAAAATGCTTTTAAATATACACCAGACAAGCAGTTATCCAGCTCTTCCTTCTTACCATCCACAAACCATCTTTTAGCATCTTATAAACGAGCATGTAAAATAGCTTTGTAAACATCTGCTTTTCATTGTTAATTGTCAGGGAAAACTAGAGATTTAAATGCTTCTTTTGTAGCATTCCTTAATCCTATCAGAAAGGATAGCACTAGATGCTTTTCCTTTCTCACTGCAGATAGCTTCTCTAGGCTGTGAGGTTTATTTTTATTTTTCCCTTTTTTTTGTTTGGTTTTAATATTGATAGTTTTTATTTACTTACAAACAGCGTGTTTCAGGTCTCAGTTTGAAAGGTCTTGCATCTTCTAGTCTTTGTGGCCACTCAGGAAATGTAAACAAAATATACTATGCAATTATTGATTATGGTGTCAAATGTGTTGAAAATCCACATTTTTTAAAATCGTTAGGATCTTCTGAGTATTTTCTTTCATGTGTAAACTATCAGACTAGTTATTGTATCATACACATGCAATAAGAAACCAAGAGTATATGTTCATACTGTCCTATAACAGCAAAAATAAGTAAATACATTTTATGCTGTTACAATATAATTATTACTTTAAAAAAAAAAAAAAACAAACTACAAAACACTGCCGTTATTTTGGTTAGCTTTTCTGTTCTAATAATCAAGTCATTAATGTCAGTTGAGTGTGTCTGGCAATGATTTACTTAAGGTAGCATTCATAACACACAGTAGCTGCATTATACAGGAAAAATAAATCTATTCATGTTACATTTCCTACCTTTAAAGCTTTTCTTTAGTCTTGTATTATGGTCCTGGATTTGTAACATTTGACTTTTGCTTCTTGCACACACAAAAGAAACATTCATGATTTGAAAGTATTTTATGTTTTATATTTCTTTAACAGGATTTTTTTTTCCCCAGATTTTGCCAAATTTGCTTCAATGGGAAAAGATACTTTTTTGAGTTAGAGTTTGAATGTTTCTGTAGCTTTCGTCTTTTAATTTCAGTGTTTTGGAAGTCAAAGTCTAGTTTATCCAGCTCAGTTACAGTTTTAAAATAATTTAGATTTCTCCCTCTTTTGTTAGTTAAATAACAATTGAAGGGTACTGTTGCCTATTCATATTTTTATTCCTGCTTTTGAATATTTACTTCTAGAACTTATTAAAAGAATTGTTATATGGACCTCAGCATCACTGCATGTAAAATTAATTGAAATTACATATTGTTGCAGTTTCTATGACAACCATATCATGATGCTGATGCTCTCAAAAATTTATAAACTACAATTTCAACTATGCTAATACCACTGAGTAGAGTTAACATTTATTTACTTAATATTCTCATTAGAATTAAGCTTTCAAGACTTAATTTTCAAAATAAGAAAAAGGTTTATGTTAATGTTTTTCGTTTGTTTGAAGTTGACTTTTTGTAAGGGATTTCTAATTTTTATGAGAACATTTTAAAAATCTAACTCTGCTACATAATGTTGAAGAGCTTATTCAATCAAAACAAAGAAAATGTATATCACCACTCACAAACTGTTAACAACAACATTCCAAAATAACTCTTACAATGTAATCCACTGCAATTGATTTGCAAATAGTCTGGTTTTGTTAGTGGAATATTTAAAGCCAATTTATTCCTGTTTCTATTGTCCTAGATGCTAAACCTCAAATGCTTGTGACATGAGAGTACTGATTCACTGACATAACTTACACAAATAAAGTCACAAGCATGTCTGCCTGACCACGCACAGAATTATAAACCCCCTTAAAACACATACTTATATTACTGCCTTATTTTATTGTAAATGCTAAAAAGCTTTGCCTAGTAACCTGATTTTTTTTTCCATATTAAATACATACCTTTCGCATAATCACACTATTCCATCAATCTGCAGGCTTTTAGAAGTTAGCTGATCTTAACAGTTTGACAGGGAACTCTATTACTCAGGCAACACTCACATTGGAATCAATGAGTGTTTTACTTGAGTAAAAATTCTAGGACCACTGTAAGATGCCTTATTCAAGTTACTTCACAATTATATAAATTGCAATGACTTAAAAAATAGTGTGTTTTGCTCTCAAAACATAGTTATTTTATACTGTCTAACTTGCACGTATTTTAAAAGTGTGGTTTATATTCAAAATACATGATTCTTGTGTATAAGACTTATTGGTCATTGATTCAAATAGGAAATAAAACAACGTGATCTTTCAGTCATTTGTCTTAGGAAGATTCCAAAGCAGTCAAATCACATTTACTTTACTTCAGTCTTAAATTTGATATTATGGTGGAAAAAGGTTTCATATAATTGAATGTTCAAGTACGTTGAGATTGTGTCGCTATTAGTTTTTAACAGTCTGAATGCTTTCAGCAGTTTCTACCCAATGTTCCCAGTTTAGTAAGCTATATTTAAACATGCTTTGAAAGATTTATACAGTGATTTGCTTCTTAGTCAACTTTGTTGCAAGAAGTTACTACTGCATATTTTGGTTAGAAAATGTAAAGTGTTCCAAGAGGTGATCAAAGGGAGGAGACAGCCATACTACCCCTTCAATATGCCGTGATATTTATAAGCTCCGGGCAAAATGGGACAGTCCAAAACAACACTGTACCCCAAAATTTCTTTGTAGACATTTGCAGCTTTTGTCTTGACATTTTCTAAATGGCTTATCCTTTCCAGCATCATCGTTTTGATCCTCTTAATAAGAAGCATGCACTGTACATGCATGGGACTTGAGCTTCTGAGTGAAACAATTGACAATGACACGAGCCTATAAGATTAGGCCATATTATCACAAATCCACAGGAACATCTTAAACCAAAGGCAGTTCATAAGTGCACAGCTGTAATAATATAAAATACAAAATCATTGGACAATCTTGAGGATTCCTTTTATTTCTGTTCATGTGGCACATATATGTGGCTTTGTGGCAATGCATTTATTTGCAATGTGGGCCAGTCCTCAGGTCTGTATGTTTATTCTAGCCTTCAGGGTTTTTTTAGATTCTATTTTTTTTTTTTTTTTAACATAGTGTCTTGTTTGTAGCACGATAGTTGAGTCGGGAACTTTAAAAATTGTGCTTTTTTGTCGGGATTTTGTTTTTTTAAGAGGGGTATGAAACAAAAATAAACTGATGGAATAAATACAGTGTTATAATATAAGGTCTGTACATGCTCTGTTGAATTCCAGCAGGTGCTGTCAAAATGGGACATTGCCAGTGAAAAAAGAAAATCACTGTGGTGTGCTGATAAACCCTTACAATTGTTCATAGGGGTTTGCAGTAATCATGTTTAGCAAAGGTTTTTCTGTGACTGAGATTCTAGGGAAAAATAAGCAGCAACCTTCACGTTTATATCACTGACCTATGATTTACTCTGGGCTGTAATATAAAATAGTACTGCTGCGGGCTGCAAGGGGCCCTTCTAGCATGTGTCCCCTCCTAGCTCCTCAAATGTGCGTGCAGATATAGATAAGCCAGTGTATTTTTCCATCCTTCCTCATTCACACGATGTGCTCAGCTATTCCCAGCTGAAGCTGGGAGTATCGATATAATATGTGCGGCCACACAGGTGTATGTTGCAGGAGGAGATGCCTTCGTATGTCTGTGGTGATGGCTGTAAGCATCTCTTGTGTGGCTTTGGGTTCCTTCTGAAAAAGTACATTTTAAATCATTGCTCATCTTGAACTGCTTTTTAATATGTTAATGGTGTTTTATGGTCAGTCAATTATACAGAGATGGGAGTAGAAAAATAATTAAGATGACAAGTACGCAAATCCAGCTGTTAGGTGAAATACCCAGAGTAGGAGGAGCAGAATGCATTTCAGTGGAAATGTTTGCACCTTCCACAGTCATACTACTGCTTTTCTTTTTTTACTCTATACCTGCCAAGTGTCAGGTATTCAATCTTAATGTGATTTCTAATCAAAACTGAATGTAATTGCCTTTTCTCATGATTCATTTGCAGAGCTTACTCTGCCAGTGCAGCTTGTAGTCGAGAGTTTGGTGACTTCAACTTCAGCGGTGCAGTTAGTGCTTTGCCAGGATGCACCGGAGTGATGAGTGCTTTTTCGTGGCTTGGGGAGAGCATCAATCCCACCAGCTGCTGGCATCCCAGGAGAGAACCCCTTCCTGGTTTAAGGCTTTTTGTGGGAGTAGGGCTAGGCCCTGCAATGTATTGTGATGCATTGTGCCCCTATAAAACAGGATCTGTCTCCTAAAGCTGATCCATTCCTATAGTTTTCTTGTGCCCGGAGCATGCCCAAGAAACTCACTATGCTGAGTGTTACCCACAACTTTTAGTAGTGTCACCGCAGGGTTCATGGATCATAACAGCCTAGGCTTTTTTTCTTTTTTTCCATTACAACAAACAAAAAAAAATCGAATGTAGATTATAAACTATAAACCCAGCCTCTTGACTTGAAATCACCTAAAAGACTGCAGAAGCAAAATCCTCCAGGAAAGCCTGGTCAGTGTAACTGGCCAGGAGAAGGAGATAGAAGGAATATGGGCAGAGGACCAGGATACTCCCCGGCGTATGCTCCGAGGGGACTCTGCCTTCGAGTGGGGCGGCCGGGCGCTTCGCAGGGAGCGGGACCGGCGGGGGCGGGAAGGCAGAGAAAGAAGAGGGACTCCGGGCAGATGGTTAGGGAAAACACTGTTGGGTTTTCTCTTTGTGTATCCCCGTCTCCCTAAATTCTACCCTTCCGCCTCTCGCTCGGGATAGCGGGCGAAAGCGAGCGTGCATATGCTGCCCCGGGCGGGCAGGCTGCCGGGAGGCGCTCCCGCGGCGGAGCCACCGGCCCCGCGCCCGCCGGTTCTGCGATGACTTTCGCGCTGCTTCTAACGCTGTTTGTTTTGCTTTGCAAAGTGCTAATCCGAGAGCTCCTTGGCAGGAGGTTGCTTTCGCTGCTTTATTTGCACTCGCCTCACGGTGGCGTTTTAAGCACATAAACAAAGCCCAAGTGAGCGGAGAGGCAAGTGTGTTTTCTAGTTTACCTTTATTAGAATAACAGTTCCGTTAATGTTTTGGATAAATCAAAACTGTCTATGAAAGTGGTTCAAATACAGGAGTTGCGCGATGCTCCGCGTCAGTGGAAGGTGTTTTAATCTTCCCGGCCGGCACAAAGCCCGGCTCAATTAGAGCGAGAGTCTGTGACATCTGAACAGCACGGCCTCACCTGGGGTTGTTTCCTTCCCCCCCTTGTCTCTCTCCTCCCCCAGCCCCCCAGGAGAAGTTTACAAAGAATGTAATTGAAAGTGTAAAGCAGCAGATGCCGACGTTAAACTCCCGCTTGATTTGAGTATAACGATCCGAGACACAGCCCTGAGCCGCCGCCCTCCTTAATACAGAAGCGTGCCCCTGGGACCCGAGTTACCCGGAGAGAATAAACACAATATAGAGTCATCTTACCTCCGAGCCGAGAGAGCAACGTTAGATGTAGGAGAGGGCAAAGCGTGGCCCTCCTCCATTCTACCTCGGCCGCTCTGTCGCGGGGCTCCAGCAGCGCTGCTCAGCCGGGATCGGCTCCCCGGCGTGCTACCCCCGCCCCCGCAGGCAGTCTCCAAACTGAGCCCAGCACACGTCCACAAGTCAGGGGCAGCGTTTCGAGTCAATCCGTGCCGGTGCAAATCCCCCATGGCTTTTTTCCGCCAGAGCGTGGAACAAAATTGCCGGCTACCCTGAGTTTTTTCTCAGGCTTTCTTGGCAACCAGGAGCAGGTAAGGCGGCTGCCGGCTGCCAGCGATTCCCGATGCACTTGCAGAGAGCAGCAGAAGCCGGTGGAAGTGGGAGTGTGGTCTGCTCTTCATTAGGGAGGGGGGAACGGACCCTGGAGGTGATGCGGTGAAACACTTCTACTTCCTTGCATTGTGTTTGTTACAGATCACGGGCGCTCTCCTTTTATAACATTCACTTCAAGCATTCTCAAACCCAACCGGAGTAAGTTCCGATCCTCCCCTTGAGTTTACATTGGGGTTGTCAAAGGATTAAATAAATGAAACTTTATTTGACCGTGGAGTTTACAGACCCTGGGATCCCTGCGCACTCTGGCCTTATTCTAATTCTATAGCGGTAATTACCCTTCGTTTCTTTAAGTGCAATAGATTTATTGCCTTAGAGACTATGCACAGTTTGATTGAATTATTCATTTTTTTTTCTTTGGTGTAGACTGCATCTGGGGACTGATGTGACGTGTAGATTTTTTTTTTTTTTTTCAGGAACAAAGGGAATGTGGAAATGAAAGAGAGAGGGAGAGAGAGGCTGGCAGATGTGATGAGATGCGGTGAAGGTGTATCCAGCTTGGCACTCCCACTCCTCTCTTCTCCTCTCATTGCAGCCCTGGGTGACTCTCAGGCTAACACAAACAGCTTTTCTTCCGCAGCCTGCCCTCTGTCACTGTAAGTACAACAGCCTTCTCTTATCAGCATGCAAATTCCAGCCACTCACTACCTTAGCCTGGTGTTTGCACTTTAGATTTACAGAGGGGACCTTTAAAATGAACTTTCCGAGACAGGAAGGGGTTTTCATGTCAAACTTGCTTTTATTTTCTTTGTAAAAGTTTATGTGTTTTTTTCAGTCGTGTGTCCCCCCCCCCCCTTTTTTTTCTTTTGGAACGGGGGGGTGGGGGGGGTAGGGGGTGGAGTGGGGAGATTGTTGCTGCGGCTTTTTGCTTCCCTATCAAGATGATGCACAGTTTCAAATGAAATTAAAATCTGCTTGATCCTCTTTCCGCCAGGACAATACATTGTGTTGGCAGATGACGCTATAAGGAATTCAGAGTTTGGGTTTCCAGTCAAATCTTTAGCTTTGAGCGTTATAAAATGCAAGCATTCTCTAAATTTTGAGGAGATCGCCAGAGGTTCTTGTTCTAGGCGAACTCATATCAGCTGATAGGTTTGCTTATGAAGAAACATGCAGTAATACGCTTCTATCCACTCTTAACAAAACTTTCTCATAGTTGGATGATCAGGCTTTAACTTCTTTTCCTTTAGCTTTCTCTCAGATGCTGTTGATTATTTTGCAAAAGTTTATCTGAGCATCTTTAACAAGCCTATAAAAAGTCTTAATTGTCGGAGAGTGTCAGTAGAGGGAATTTATAATTATGCCTGTTAATTGCCCGGCATTAGTTGGGGAAAGAGGGGAGTTTAGTATTGGGTGAATGACTTTTCAGGTGGAATTTCTTGCCCTTCGAATGAAAACTTCCGAGACTGTTCCACCAACTCTGCAGGAGTTGTAGGTTTGCTCATCATCTTAAACATGCGGCATGTAAAACTTAACAGACAGGTTGCTTCCCTTGTTGAATATCGCTTTACTTCAACTTATTTAATGAGAGCCGCCGCAAAATGCAGTGACAGCTGTGAACAGGTAAGTGCCCCGACTTGAACTGAGCGCCTCCGATCCCTTCCCTGTGCAAGGACCCGCAGCAGTTCAGCATCCCTCCTCAACATCTGCCTGCGCCGGCTGCTCCGGCTGCTTTTAGCCTTCATGAAGCAAAAGCAAGGGAAGTAATTTCAAACGCGATCCCTAAACGTATGGTAACGCTAAAAGTAAAAGCGTTTTCTTGTTTCTCGGCATGTGTATACGTATCTACACGGCGGGTGTTCACTTATGCAAACAAAGCGGGAACCACAATTGTTCCTGTGCAGCGCGCACACACGCACATTTGCATACAATGCCCAAGGAGTCCTCTCTGCCGCGGAGAAGTTGTAGCTCTGGCACTGCGTTTTCCATCTGTAACTTCACTGATCACACAGGGGAAGCAACAAGCTGCAAAGCGGGGCTTGCGCTCTGGCTGGGAACGCGGCCGCATCCCTGCGCGTCCTGCCCCAGCCAAGTGTCCCTCTCTGCACAGGATCTTCGGGAGTGCAGCGAGATGCTCTCCCGATTTGGGGCTAGGTGGGCGGTTAGATTGATCTGATGCCTTCATTATCTCTTGTCCCTCGTATTGAATAAGGAGGACGCTATATTTGAAGAGTGGAGGTCTTGGGTTTTTTTTTTCTTCCCTGCTTGTTTCTTGAAAGAAAAAAAAAAACACCTTCCAGTAACAAATTGATGAGGCTGCAAACTCGGGCAGGATGGTTCGTCCTTGTATTGTGATTATATCTCTTTTCTTACGGAGTGGTTTTTTTTTTTTTTTTTTTTTTTTAAATTTTGCGCGCCAAATCTACTAGTTATGCGAAAAGTCAAGGTGTTTCCTTTACTTGCAGCAGGTTTAAATCTATTGCAAGGCAAGTACTAGTGACCAATCACGGGAATTTTTGAAATTAAAGATTAAAAAGAACATAGCAATATCTGGAAAGGCAGCTATTTCCTGTTGCTAAATCCATAGCCCAGATAACTGCAGCAAGGTGAACACTGTGAATGAACTGAACGCAGGTGAATACAAACTCAGTATTTACAATTTACCTCGTTTCCGAATTTCATTTTTTAAGTCTTTTATTAAAATTGAGATAATGCATGGAAATTAGCAGCTGTGCCCTCAGACAGCTAATTTGATGATAAAGCTTTGTTAGATAATTCTAAAGTTCTGTTTCAAGGTGTTTGCTGCTTGCCGAACAGGACTGATTGCTTTTTTTATTGTAGTGGAATTGCCAAAAATACTGTCTATAATAGGTCCGCTATTCCAAAAGGTTCTGACTTAAAACTCATTTTCCCTGGGCTCGACTCGAGAGGGACGATAGGACCTCGGATAGCAAGGTAGAGGATGCAATGTGCGCGATTCCAGTAGCGTGTTGAGTTTTACAGCCTGTTAACAAAATGAAATAGAGCCAGATAAGATCAGTCCTGTGCCATCACGTTAATGCTCGATTTTCATCACATCCTTATGAAGCGAGGTTCATTCGCAGTGGGGCTGAGTATGCTTCTGGGTCTAACTTATTCCGCAAATTCCTACTTGAGAGAGGAGGAAAGCGAAATCAGGCTTTCTCCTCGTCTTTTTGGCCTCTACAAGTTATGAAGCTATTTTAAAATTAAAAAGTTTCTCTGTTACTAACTGTTCCAGGCGCCTTCTGGAAAATGGGGAGAAGGTGCCAAAAATACAGAGATGAATCAACAACTTCTCTCTCTCTCTCATTTTGTGGGCTTGAGGTTGCTTTCCGCACTCCCATCTTAACAACAGTTTAGCCTAGGTGTGAATAATATCAAAAGAGGGAGACGTTAGCTTTGCAGCGCTGTTTGCCCACCTGATCTGCGGGCCCCTGACAGTTTGAAAGACTCTTTTATGTTTACCTTTGGAATGTAAAAATACAGCAGAGAGACTTGCTTGGTTTTGCAGTACTCTGTGCCACTGGTTGATTTTCTCCTCAGCTCCTTAAAGTTTTCTCTTCTTTCTCCCAGATCCCCCCCCCCCTTCTCAATTAGCACTTTCAAGGGAGCCTGAGTTCCTAAATTGGTATTCAAGCTGATATTCAAGTTATCTGTTGCCTTTTGGTAGTCAGAGAGAGATATATTTATATATTGCTGCTGCTAAAAGCTCTCGTCGTCGCCACGAGAATCCCAGCTTCAGCTCGAGTCCGTCCTAATTGAGTTTTTCTTCTCCGGTCATACCTGTCTTTCCCTTTTAACTGTACTCACGTTTTACCTTTCTGTGGAACGCATCACTAAATAGTTTGTGGACTTTGAGTGCTTTCTGCTTCCTCCTCTCGCCTTCCTCTCCCCCGCGTCCCTGTAGCTGGACTCCCATCTCTTCTGTAATTTATACTTTACTTTTCATCTGTTTTTTACCCAGACGGGGCTGTGGGATCGGGCTCCTCAGAGCCCCATTTATCAACTGTCAGTAAGCGCTTGCTGAGTGCTCGTCCACGCTTCCCCACCAGTCCTTCCCGTGCCCTGCAGATCGTGTCTCTTGCTTTACCACCTCTTTTTTTTTTTTTTAATTTGTGAGCAGGAGCCCGGTAGGACTTTTTTGGTGTGTGTCTCCCCACGCACTCCTCGGGAAGCGCCGTACCGAGCGGGGGAGGGCCGGCGTGTAACACGCCGCTCCCCCCACACAGCCCCGGCCCGGCGAACTGGCTCTCCCGGGACCCCCCCTCTCCCCCTCCTCCTTTTCCGGCCCCCGCCCGCCCCTCCCTCCCCGCCCTCGCACCCCCTCCCCGGTAACTTTCTAGTACCTTTCCTCACCACTCCGGGCAATCAGTGGTCATTAGAGGAGAGAGGTTTAGGGTTTCATGTGTCTAATAGCAATGTGAGTGGTGATAGCTGCGCGGGGATGCGGCTGGCAGCCCAGGGTGATTTCACTTTCTGTTTTGTGCTCACTTTCTCCGTAGTTGTTGCTTTCCCCTCTCGCTCGCTCTCAGTCTCCCTCTCTCTCTCTTCCCCTCTCTCTCTCTGTGTTGTCTCATCTTGCCTGTGCTGTCTGGGCGGGGGAGCCCTGCCTCCTTTTGCCTTCCTCAGATCAATGCCCTGGCCACTCACTTTCTGATGTTGCACGACGGGAAATGCTTTGAATACTTACGACATGGCCGCTCACATTGATTGCCAAGATTGACAGCAGTAACCATCGCCTTCACTTGTTTCAGGAGGAAAAAAAAATAATAATAATGAACCTGATTGTAACCAAATCTCCAGGCAACCCATCCGCAAACTTCTAACGATCGGGATCCTGCACATCCATGGCCCGGAGAAACACCAGCAGACTCTAGTTCATTTATTTTATTTTATTTTACTGAATTACCACTCATTTATTCCTCTTTCTCTCTCCTCTTTCACCTCCTCCTCCCCCCCCTTTTTTTCTTTTTTTTTTTAATTTTCTTTTTTTTTTTTTTTTTAATGAAAATTACCGAAGCGCGTTGCAAAAAAAAAAAAAAAGGAGGCTCTCCCAGTGCTTTGTGCCACACTGGATCCCGAGGAGGTAACCAGGAAAAAAAAGCCCTATTGTGTTGTATACCTGTTGTTTGCTGTGGTGTGTAGTGCTGCGTGGCTTGGTGGTGGTGGTGGTGGTTTAATGGGTTTTCGCTGGCTTTATGTCGCTTTGCAGGAGAGAATCCGGTTCCCTCTGCGCTGTCTTTAATGGGTTGTTAGTTGCAATTGAGTGAAGCAGCAGCGTCCGGAGGTAGATCTGTTGTTTAGCTTTTAACATTGCTGAATTCAGCCCTTCCCCCCGCCTCCCCTTGCACGATTATTTACTTTTGTACCACGAGGGTGTTGTTGTTGTGTTGTTTTGTTTTTTTTTCTTTAGGGAAAAGTAGTTATAGTCTCGTGCCCGTGCGAGTTTCCGGGGCTGTTTGAATCCCGAGGTTTCCGAGACGTTAAGGGACCCCAGTACCTTGCAATCACAACACTTTCTCATCCTTCCCGAGTAGAGTTTATTTAAAAATGTAGTGACAGATCAGCGTTGTATTTTAAGATCACCCACGGCAGGCGAACACATGGTGCTGGGAAGATATTGTACGTAAGGAGCTAACACGAGAGGGAGAAAGAGAGAGGGAGAGAGGAAAAATAAAATCCGAAATAAATCTTTGAGAGCAGCGCGCTGCTGTCATTACTCCGAAGTGCTCGCGTGGGTTTGTCTTCACGGGTGACCCCACGAGACACGGGATGGAGACAGGCGAAGGGACTTTTGTGGTGCTTTTCAGTTGCCCGTTAAGTTTGAGGTGGGCAACTGCTCTGGAGTTCGCCACAGGCGAGCACTGGCCCCGGAGCGCGGCACAAGGCTGCCGGTGGCCGTGCTGGCTGTGGCCGCACGGGGGCGCTGCCTCAGGGATTTGAGTTCTGCGGCGGCGCCTTATCTCTCCGGGCAGAGGGTTTGGATAAAGTTATACCGAAAACTTTAAAATGGATATCGCACCCTAATTTGTGATACACAAGGAGGGGGGAAGAAAGCAGTCCATCATCAGAGAGCTCTGTTTGCACCCGGGCAAGGGGAGATGTGTGCCGCTTTGTGGCAACGTTCGACTTGGGATTTCTTGCTGCCTTAGCTCTTTGCCGGAGGTCATGCAAATCGACCTTAAAAGAATGCATAAGCCATAAATTAAAATAAACCCTTAGCCAGAGGCTGATCCATAAGTAGACAATACCTAACCTGGACAAAACGGCTTCCTTTGCGAGCTGAAAAAAAGAATAGTGCCTAAACTAAATGCGAAGTAAGTTTTCAGGAAGTATTTCGCTTACTATTGTTATTATTGTTATTATTTTAAAATAAAATAGTGGCAGCTGCAACAAGCTATCGCAGCTGTTTACAGACGGTGCTGTAGGGTACGAGTGAGGCAAGGTGTGTCTGGTGGAGAGCTTGTTCTTTTCCTGGCTTTCACTACCTTCGAAGCTGATTGTTTTTTGATTGGGGATAAGAAGACTCTTTAACCGTATAAGCAATTTAATGTTTTATCTCGGATAATGCTGAAGAGTTTATGAACAAATCTGGGTTGTCTGCAAATGTCACATGCGCGCACACAAGCTGTGTCTGTATATAATAGTCTTGGGGCTTGTTTTTTTTTCCCGCAGTTTTTGACAATTGTTCCATTCATGATCCTGAAAGGAATCATCAGTGGGAGCTAATGAGGGTGCCTCTGCGGTTTGCCCTGCTCCGGGGAGGAGCGGGCACCGGCTCTGCCGCCGAGCCCGCTCGTGTGATGCGTACACGCGTGTACCGGCGGCGGGGGTCGCCCCTGCGTGAGCGTGGCTGTGTGTAGATACGTGAGAGAGAACGTATAGGCGTGATGTGAGCAGGTACTTCCACGCGTGCATTAATAATTGAGCTGCCAGAGTTGCTCCTCTGCCGAGAGAGCTTCCCAGCTGCCTTTCCGAGTGGCGCTGAGCAGCGCGGAGCAGTTAACCCGCCTTGCAGCAGGGGCTGCGGGCTTCAGCAGAGCAGGGCCTTGAGGTCAATCAGAGCCACTGATCATATCGATTTGATTGCTGTCTTTGCTTTCTGCGGACCGTTTCACCGGGGGGGATCGTGTACATATATATATATATATATACACACACACATATATATATATATATAATTATTTTTTTAAGGAGGGGAAGGAGTGAAAGTGGCAACGTGAAAATCAATTACTGTTGTGTCTGAGTGGCGGGGGGCTGGGGGGGACTGGAGAGAAAGTCAGCCTGGTGGGAGCCTGGGGACGACAGATTAGCTCTGTCCTAGGGGTGTTTCCCAAAAACATAGACGGTGAAACTTTCCGTGATAAAGTAATATATCTTTGCCTGCTGTTTGTAGATAAGGTATATGTTTATTAAGCTAATTTAAATAGCCTTCGGCACACGAGCAGTACTTTGTTCATACTGTTTTCTTTTACCTTCATCTACACATTTCTGGTATTTCCATTTTCAGTGCTGATGGTGAGGGCAGAAGAACAGTTTTATCCAGTCCCTAAATGGGGTTTGAGGTCCAAAAATTAACGAATTTCCCTTTCTGTTTTCGTGTAATGGAGTAATTTTGAAACCTGTTTTGAGACTTCGACTTGACTTGACTTGTTTTATTGACGTGCTTGTGCCCACTCATTTAATTAAGCCATTATACCATAAAGTAAATAATAAGAATGAATGTGAGATATGTGCATGTAGTCTGCAATCATATACAGATATTTCCCTGGAAAAGAAGCTTTAAAAAACTTTCTTTTCAGCACACCATGATTCTTTGGCAAGATCTTATTGCAGGTTTTTGTTTTGAGCCAGGATATTTTGCGTGTTTCTGTGCTCACAACATTACATGCATGCTACACTCAGAATATAAACAGCAAGCGTACCTAGCAGCTCATTCTAGTAAAACTAAGAAATAATCTATTTATAGTGAGTACATTTAAAAGAAAATAATGAGGTCATTTGGAGTATGCTGCAGTTTGAAGTAGCTCGACACCTGGCAGAAACTACATACGCGTTTTCTTCAGACTCTGCACTGTCCATAACTTTTCCTTATAATACATTCTTGTGTTAAGTGAGAAAGGCTGTTTGTAAAACAATCCCCTGGCTGATTCCAGTGTTGGGTGAAGCTGATCCTGTAATGGCATTTTGTTTTGAACAGTTGCTGTAGTTGAAGTTCCCTCATAAGGTAAGGTGGCACTGGGTCTGAAAGGAGGTCCAAATGCCACATTTATAATTAGACTGCCAATTCAGCACATTGTATCTATTGCTATACAGGGATATACTGCTGTGTCTGGTCTCTCAATAGACTGTATTCAGAATTAGCCAATTCAACTGCTTAAACTTTGGAGTCAAATTTAGAATAGGCAATGAGAGAAGGAAAGAAAGAAAACAATAATGCTTTCTTTTTTCCCTCAGCTAGCTATTAAAAGCCAAAGAATATACGGAAACCAACCCAGGCACTGCACTTGGAATCAATGCACCAAGCGCAGCCAGGCCAACCTCGCCTGCAAAACCATTTTGAAGCGCACTTCTCCGGGGGGAGGGGAAGGTGAGCCCCGGGCATCGCTCCGAGCGCCGCTCCCCAGGCCGCCGCCGGACTCCCGCGGCCGGGGGAGGGGTAGGCGGGTGGGGGCCCGGCGGCGGCTTCGGCCCCCGCGCCCCCCTGGCCGCGCCGTGGGGCCGAAGCGAGTGACCGGTTGCCCCCGGGCTGGCCGGCGCAGCGCCCCGGCCCCCTCCGCCCGCGCCAGCTCCCTCCCCGCCGGCTTGTGGAAGGGCTCCCGCCCCCGTGGCGGGCGGGGGCAGCCGGAGCCCCGCGGGGAAGGAGCGGCCGCCGCCGGGGGACCCCGCGCCTCCCAGGGCCGCCGGGCCGCAGGCTCTGGCTGTTGGCGGCTGCCCGCCTTGTCCCCGGATTTACGGCTGCTGGCTCCGTTTCTCCTGTCACACTTTTTGTTTCGCTCATTCTGATTTCTCCGTCCTCTTCCACTAGAACTTTAATTCATTCAGCGATGAGAATGTAAGAGGCCCTTTGGTCTGCAATCTCGCACCCTCTGCTAAATGCATTATTTTCTCTCCCTTTCTTGCAGTTCAGAACGCTGTTTCAGTACTGCTGGGAGACTTAGCTGGGTTGCTTCATAGCTCACTTAGTGCCCTTCTCTGCTAGATCGCAGGGTGCAGACTAGTGTCATGTGTATAACACACAGGGTAAAGGAAGAGAGACAGATGGCTAGCTGTCCCTGCACTTACAACTGATTCTCAGCTCAACTTAGGTAACTCTGCTTCATTTTTTCCTTCCTCCACCAGTTTACACACTGGTGAAACCGAGAAGAGAAACAAAGTGGAGCCCATCAGTTTCCTTCGTAAGGCCACTAGTGCCTGATTTGTAGAAGATAATAACTGACATCCGAAGTTAGTTGCCTTCACTTGTCAGTTTGGTTTTGTTCACAAGTGGGAACTGCCAGTGCTTGTTCCCTGGCCAGTGGGTTTTCATATATATGGCCAACAATTGTTAGTGGTCACTTCCAGCTGAAAGTCTTTTGCTCTATGGGGGAAAAAAAATCACTTTGGACATGTTTTTTGCATCTTTGATCATATTTTTAGTTGAAAGTATCCATATATGTCTGCAGTTCTTAGAGGCCTTGGAATATCTTGTGGTAATAAGGGCCAGAGCTTTGCATGATGATAGAAAAAACAAATATATTTTTTCTCAGTGGATGTTAGAAAGTTTCTTTAGTCATGACCTTATATCTGCTAAACACTGAAATCACCTTGGGAGATATCACTTCAGGAAGCATATCCATTAATGTTTTACACTTGGTTTGATTTGATTTCTCACTTAAAAGTGCATAGATCACACTTAAAAGGCTTTTGTTTATTTAATTATTTATTTATTTCACAGAACAAAAATTACTTAGGAAAGAGAAGCCGTGATGCTCTTTTCTTTATACCCCACACAATGAGGTGATGTATATTTCTTTTTCCATAGTGTGACTTAAAAGATCAGCGGGCTGTTTTGGCAGAGGTTGTGTGTAATGACTAACGTTTTATAAGTTATGTAAATAGGGGTGTTTGTGTATATATAAGCTATGTCAACTGAAGTGATATAGCGACATATTTTTACAACATTTCAGTTAATATAGTAAATCACAGAGACAGAGCTTTGAAACATTTCTGCATGATGTCAGAACCTGCGAGAGAAGTACTGCTTTATGATGCATTCGGTAGCTCACATATAGCTTATTCTTCAAGCAGCAGCAAAACACAAAGGTGCACGTTTCAAGTTTGTGCCTTAGTAAGCCTATTTCTACTAGTCTCCTTCAGTGTGTTTTTGTGCAATTTTTATTTACACCGTTTTCTATTTTTTCCTTAGGTAGAACAGCAAGAATGGGCACTTTAGGGGACTTGATATCAAACCACAGAAACGGAATTTCCTTTTATTTTATGTGAGCTATGCAGATTTTTTTTTTTTTTTTAATTTTATTGATGTATCATTACAGGCCATGACATATTGTGAAAACAACACGTGTTAAAATCCTGTCATTAGTAAGGTTGTGTACTGGGCCGGTGTGATGTCTATATGAAATACGTGTATATGCACTTAGATGCAGCTCTGTGCAGAAGGAAGAGATGTGATAGACATATTTGCTGGAAAGCAGCCGATTTCTACAGTGATAAAACTGGATAATTACATGTTCCCAAAGCCTTTTCAGCACAGAAGTAGGTGTTCTTTTAAAACATTATTCTGTGGCAACAACAAATATTTGTGACATCATTGTAAGAGATTTCTTGCCAATTTTTTAGTTTACTGTCTTTCGGAAAGTCTAGAGTTCTTTGGCACTGGTGAAACTGCTACACATACCCATCGTATATTCAACTATTCAGTGAAGTTTTAAATAATTCTCTTTCAATTAGTACAACAGGAACCTGAAAAATGGATTTTCTCTTAAAGAAACAAGAATCAGTACATAGACATTTCTTTCCTCCTCTTGTATATTTTAAAATACTCCTATCAGTTTTATGTTTACTGGTTTGTCTCCTTAAATTAAAAAGAGAGAGAACAGTATCCCAAGTTTGAAAATCATTGCTTGGAAATCAGTTTAATCAAATATTTCTTGAGTCTTGTGAATTGGAAAGAGTAATATAAAATTAGATACATTGGTAAACTAGGTTAATCAGAGTCATTTATTTTTAGTGGAGAATAAATATCTATCAATCGGTGTTTTTTTTGAAGTCAGGCAAAACATTCCATCAAGTTAATGTGTTTAAGGGTATCATATCAGGCACAGACAGGTACTAGAAGTGATAAAAACCAGATAACCTGCAACAAAATGATTTACAGATGGGTCATTATCTTCTATAGAGAGGTTACACAGATCATATTCTTTATAAAAATAGAATGTCATTCTATAGAGCCAGGAGAATTATCTAAATTTGTCTGAATGTTTAATTTTTTTTCTGAGTAACTGGTAGAATTTGTCAAAGTAAAATTTTTGACCCTTCTTACAGGCAGCATATTACTGTAGGATACAGAAAAGTACTGGGTTTATATTTTAAGTATTCTTTATGTTTATTTTACCTGTTTGATAAAGCTTGGGAAACATTTACTTCTTAAAATGTGAACTTTGTAGTGCATACCTTTAAAATATGCACAAAAATATTATATAATTTTTTTTTTTTAAACCTGGAAAGTTTGATGTTAGTGATTTATTAGATTTCAGAACTTGTTTCATACAGCAAGTGGCTAAGTTGCATCTTTTCTATCGGTGGTAAGACAGGATGTCATTTAAATATTTTTTTCTTTCTTCTTGAGCTAGACAGAAAGGTGTACAGTCCATTGTTTCTCCAGTCACTGCTAGACTGACATAAGGCAACGGGAAAGTCTAAAACCTCAGAGATGCGGTATTGATTTGATTCCTAACTGCAAATCCTTCATATCATTGCTCCAAATATCTAACTTTACACCAATATTACCCATTCTTTTTATAGTGACACCATGCTTAGTAAAAAACTTCTAAGCACTGAGGTCAGGTGTTGAGATTGGATTCTAGTTTATTTTTTATGAATCAGATAAAGATTTCTGTGCATGAGACCGTATGTGAAGATGAGAGAACAAGAACATTTCCATATCAAAGGCAATATATCTGAGGCTGCATAGTAATTAAAATGCAGTGGTTTGGACTCTGTGCACTAGTACTTACGCAGAGCGTTGTTGGGACCTTGTGCAGCATGCAGGCGGTTGTCTCTTGCATACTTCTAGAAATATACTTATAATTTTGTACAAACATTTATGCCAGTCCACACTTTTCTGTGGATAATTTGTATTTCATCCAAACCATTCAAAGTAGAAGTTATTTTTTGAGCAACCCCCTCATTATGGCTTTTGTGCATCAACTATTTTTACTCTGGTTGTTTGTATTTCCTCTTACCAGAATGATGGCTTGTTTATAGTCGTATTTTTTTGTGTGTTTCTCTAAGACCCCTTCCATATACCACTGAAATTTTACTACTTGCTTGAAATATCTTTTATTAGAAACAAAAATGCTAATATCTTTTTAGATTTATTGAAGATGGTGTGATTTCTTACATACCATACTTTATGGCAAATTAAATGCATGTGCTGGAACATAATATTTTTAATGAAACAATATGTATTTACTAATTCCAACTAACTGTTATACAACATAAGGGAAATTAATACATTACTCCAAGGACTTGCTGATGTGGGAAAATTGACATAAAATACTGCGGGGTGCTCCCTATCTGGATACTCTTTTCTGGAATAAATGTGACTTTAATTCCTGAGTGTGTCACCCTGGTGAGGAGCTGCTCTGGAAGAGCTGCTGTTGAATTGTTTACTTCATAAACTGTGTTGGTCAGTGTCCCAGTGTGGAGGAGGCAATGAGTGCTGCAACTTTCCTCATTACTCATAGATCCTGTTCTACGGAGGCTCTACCCATTAACGCTCCAAAACTATTGAGGGGAAGCTTTTAGGAAGTTTTCATCTTTAAACAGGTGGTTGTACTGTGAAAGTATTATATAACATCAATCTTGCAATCTCTCTTCATTTTGTCTAGTTTTGGATTACAATTGATGTATGCATACGTGAGCACTTTGAGCTAGAATACCACGCTTTCAGAGATTGTTCTGTGTGCTTTTTACATCTGTATTATTGTTGTGGATGGGCTTGTTAAACTGAGTTCCTGACCATTTGTGGTTAGTAAAAAGCCATGGTATTTTTGCACAAGTAGGGGGGTTAACCTCAATGTCATGGCCTAATTCCAGCTAAGATAGGATGTAGTTGCCCATCTACATTCTCCTTACAGTTTTAACTGGCTTAGTTAATCCTCACTTCCTTTCCTCCGTGTGGCAGAGCAGCATGCTAAGGACACTTGCAGCGTTTTACCTCAGAAGTACCAAATGCAGCTATTGAAGTAATAGGCGGAACTAGATAATGAATCACGTTTTGGGAGTTTTCTGGATAAGAGGGGTGCCATGTGCTTGACCGGCTTATTATTATTAGAATTAACATTTTAAAGGATTTAATAGATACGGTATTTGAATGCTGACCAATTTTAGAGGAATATTTTTATATAGTTTGATATTTGACAGATTTTCAACTGGCATAAGCCAGTATAACTCCGTTTACTTAAGTGGAAGGGTGCCATTTTACAATAACCACAAGTGCATTCCTTAGGACATGATGCAGTTCCTTCTGGATTCCATGGAAAGACCTTTCTGTGACTGTGCTGGAAGGGACGTTGCATCTGAAGGCCCTGTTTGTATTGGATTCACTGTAGAATATAACTTGGTTTTACTTAGGGTGGAATCAGTTTCATCTACATGATGTTGCTTATGTCTTTAGGATGATATTAACAGGAATTCATTTCATGTAAACTATATATTGGAACAACTGGCTTTCCATACCTAATCTTTTAGTGGGTCTTCTGGTACAGTATATGCAGCATGTGGGGATTCTGACTGCTGACTTGTTTTAACTGTGGAGGCTGTGGCTGTGCATTTTCCTTTTTTCATTTGCTTGTTTTGTTTTGGTTTTGTTTTTCTTTCGGTCACACCTGGTCTGCTGAGGGCAAATTATCTTCCTGCAGACCCTTTCACATTTTTCTTCTGCTGAGGGATTCATGTAGGCCACTACAGTAAGAATGTACTTTATTCAAACTTTAGTGTAAGTGTACATAGATGTGCACCCTGATTTTTTTAATGTACGTAAGTAGGCATGATTCAACATATTTTTAGTAGTGTTTTTCGTATGGTAGTGCCTACAGTTGAGATTTTGTATTCACTTTGGGTTTACACGCATGCGTTCTTACATTCTGCCATCTATATCTGCTCTCATTGCTTGCCCAAAAGGTCAAAGATGAATTACAGGAAAACCCTTTCATGTTTTCTGGTTGCCTTCTATAGGCTTTAGTTGCCATTATACTACCTGTTTGTTCCACGTAGAAATAATGGTACCCATGGTATTTCTCTTTGAAAGTAACAACAGAATATTTTCATTTGTTTCAAAACAAGTTAGATATGATCAGTTTTGCATCTTGATTTCATGAGCTAGAAAGTAGTTAACTGGTGTTGGGGTGGGATGGCGGCTACATCGGCTGTGAGGAGTAAGTTTAGACAAGCGTAGTGATGTGGAAAAATGTGAAACAGAAGAGATCAAGAAAGCAAGCTATTGCCACCTAATGTTCTAGGCAAAGGAGAAAGATAAAACTTATTCTCATTTCTGCTGAGCTGTAGTACAGCATATCTTTTGTACTTTTCTTAGTGGTGTTATTTATGTATTTTGATCACTCCTAGAATACCCCAAGTTACAGATCTGTTAGCATACCTGCCAGAGGAAAAAAAAAAAGAATGTTCCTATGCTAGAAGATCTGCCTAGTTTTAAAGTACTGAGTGGGCAATCACTTTGCTGTCTTCAGGTGGAAGAATGTGCTAATATTGGCCATTTTGGCATCTGGCTACTTTGGACTTGGAGAGCAAATGCAGTTAGCCTTCCTGCTTCAAATCTATATTTTTGCTACAGGTAAATAATTCACAGGCTCCCTTTGTTCTTCAAGAATGACTTACATAGGTTAGGGATATGTTCGCTTAAGCGTTGTCATGCCTTCAGTCTTCTGCACCACATGCATGATGCCCCTGAGGGATGACAATTTTCAGGCAGTCCCCACTAGGTGCAACAACCCCTCCAACTTTTCACCCTTCGCTGCCTCTTTGTATGAACTCATATAGGTGTGGTGGAGTCAGTTCAGGTGTGTCTCTGCTCACCCACAATGCTCAGCCTAGGCTTCAAGGGACCATGTCTGCTGAGTATTCAAGAAGTTAAGTGAGCCTTTGGTGAAAGCCAAAAAAGTTTTCTTTCCTTGCTCATGGAAACAGACTTTCCTTGTGATTCCTTTTTTTCCCTCAGTCAGTGAAAACTCTCCTTATTATTTTAATCTCCACTATTGCCTCTAAACAATAATGATTAAGTCTGTAACACTGATTTTAACAATGTAACAAAAACTCTGCTAGTGGTGGCAGTGGAGATACACTGGTGTGCATTGTAGTGCAGATATACTGCCATGTGTTTGATGGGGTGAATGCGTGTATCCACTAACAGTTGATTTGAAAACACCATTGCACAACACTCCGTGGTGGAATGAGATCAAATTACAGACACAAAGTCAAGATGATGGTGTAAAAGTGAAAGGCTTTGAATGCTGTGAGTGTTTATATACATTCTTTTCAGGGAAAAAGAAAATGTGGATAGGAGGGAAGGTAGTTGAGGGACCCAAAGAGTAATTACTGAGGATTAGCTGGAGTTTCTAGTTTATGAAGTCCTCCCTTGGACAGGTTGAATTCAGTTTTTCACGATGTGAATATATTGTATAACATGACCAAAAGCAAAAGGAACAGGAGGAAATTGTTTTGCTGAATTGTATGTAAGAGTGATTTCTTACTGAAGTGTAAACTTAAAGGCATAAGCTGTTACTGATTCAACTTCTGATGGATTTTTAAATTTTTTTTTCCCCCCAGTCAAAATGGCACAAAAATGCTTAGGATAACAAACGAACCAGTAACAGACAAATCCAGCCCCAAATAGTTTTTGATTACTGTGTTCCTCTTGTGGAAGTCTTTCTGTTTCGGTAATTCAACATGGGATGATTAGATAGAGAAGGTGAACGCTCATTTTCCCTCGTGCTGTTTAAGCGTGGCTCCCACATGATACTTCCTGTCTTTCCCATATTGTCTCTTTAGTATCAACAGTAACTAGATGCAAATCAGCATGGTATCTGCTGGTTTGTTTTCAGCTGACCGGGCTAAACAGCAGATATGGAATTTATCACCAGGAGGCTGTGACCTCATCACAGACAAGTGGCATTCCCACAAGTAGGTAATGAAGCACCCCTATTGAGTGTAGCCGAAGTCCAAATCCTCAGTAGCGTTATTACATATTCAATTTAAACAGCTCTCCCAAACTTTAAAGCTGTCCCTTGATTTTTTAAAATCCACTCACTGTTGTAGCTGGAACAGCAGCTGTCACTGGTCTCTGCTGATGCCACACTGCTGAATTGGACTTTCTTGAAAATGTGTGGGAGAAAAGAAGGGATGAAAAAACAAAGGGAGAGGAAGATGAGGGGAAGGGATATGAAAGGACAAAAATGGGAGGGAAAAGTGAATGTCTTGAACTCAATAGTAACTGAAATGGTATAGAGACTGTTTGTAGTCAGAGAGTATTTGGTAATAGCTTGATGCATTTAAATTATTAAGACTTCTATATATAGATGGTGTAATGCTGTCTTTTTAAGAAGATAACATATAGTGGCCAAAGAAGTCCTCTTTAGTGCTTACTGTATTTGAGACAACTCCATATTCCTTTTCTGTTACTCCTCACCATGTCCACAACAGATACTCTAGGACACAAGTTATCTGTACTGCTAAGAAAATGTAGGCTTCTGGGGAAGGTTTGAGTTCGGTCATTTTTGTATTTTTCAGCAAGTCTTGTATGTGTACATAAATATTATATCTATCAACAGCTCATGAATATTTAGCATGAATCTTAAACATTTTTGTGTTTTGCTGATCCTTCTGGCAAGTGATTGATAGCAAATGTTGTTGAAAGGTTTACAGATTCTGAATGATAAGTATAAATTAGTAATACCAATACACTTGCACACCAATTTGTGGTCTGAATGTGGAATGAAATTGTGTTTTATGTCTTTAAAGTATTTGTGAGTGGAATAGGGGTAGCTTTTTGATCTTGTTAGCTAGTCTCAAACCTTCATCACTAAGAGCAAAACAGGAATGAAATAGATGCTTTAGAACCTGAAGGAGTCTGTTTCTGTGGATGGCAAGGGAGGGAGAACACTTGAATGAGCAGAAACAAGAGGGGAAAAAAAGAAGAAAGGGGATAGGGTGAGAAGCAAAGAGACTGAAAAAAAACAGGATGTGTGGGGACAGAACAGCATTAGTGGACGCAGACTTTCAAGGCATATTTAATGATGTTATTGTCCTCCTTCATCTATACTCTTCCACTTTGCAAGGAACTGAGGATGAGATATCAAAATCAGCATTTCTGTCATTCTCAATCAAATGAGATATTAATTGAGCTTAGAGTGGGAGTAAAGACTGAACAGCTGTTGATAACTGGGATGTATAGAACGGGGAATATTGTGTTATATAAAAGGGAAAAATAGTTTTCCTGTGTTCTCAGCTTTCTGGAAAGTTGTGCAGTTCTTGTACTTTTAGTGAGAGGTTTTTTGGAGTTCCCGTGATAGGTGTTTGTTTTAGAAGAACCTAGACCATGTCCTGCAGTTGTGCATGTTAGTCTGAGCTGGGCCCACTGCACCCTGTTTATATAACAGATAAAGGCTGGCCTGGTAGTTGTGTTATAGAAATAACAAATAGGGAGGCAGTCCAAAAATACAATAAATATGAAGCTTTATCATAAAAGGCGTTGAGCCACTGAAACTTCCAGGGAAGGATCCATATATTCTCAACGTCTCTCCCAAGGGTGTCCAAGGTTAGTAGGATTATCCGTTGCTGTGGCTTGATTAGAATTCTTGAGCATGTAAAAATATGCCCTGGTGCATGTCAGTTTTTTTCAGTCAAAGCTGCAGATCAGGGCTCTCCATAACAGTGTTCTGTCTAGTTAAAGCTGCTAGATTGTGGCAGTCCACTGTCTGATAATTTTAGGGTCACTTCATTACTGGTTATGCATGTTCACTATTTAATTTCTATGCCACGGTGTAATATAGTTGTCCAAATGAGGCACAGCAGCCACTACACAAAATAGTCTTTCACGATTTGTTTTGAATCTTGTTTCAGACGTGAAGGTATATCTGGTTCTTCCTATTCCCTTTAAGTTTTTCTGTGCAAATTCTCACTTGATGAATGTGTCAGTATCTTATTAGGCTTTTAAATTTTGGATTATAACAAAATGCCTTTACTTGTGTTTAAAAATATTTGGTATATCATCTCTTTTTGCAATGAATAGGGCCCTGAAAAAGAAAAGAAGGCAGAACATAAAACAACCAGCCCCTTTTGCACACAGATAAAAGGCTGTTTAACATTAGCCATTACTTGTTTGATGTGAGAAATTAATTTATTTGCATTCTGCTCTTCTGCCGTTTTGCTTGTCTGAAAGCACGCTTGGTGTCACACCGGTTTTCATAGGTCATGCTTGGGCTTCAGTGGTGAATTCCAGAGCTGTGGTATAGGCAATCGCTGGGTAAGAGGCTCTTATTTGCCAGAAGTCAGTGAGAGCCACAGCCTGCCTGTTCGCTGGTGTTGGAGCCATGATGCATACGATCAGATGTGTGAAGAGCAGTTTGCCTCTTATCACAATTTTTATATTAAAATAAATATCAATGATGAATTGGATAGTTGGCATTTACTCCCAATAATTCAGGCAATGATGATTCTTACAACTGAACTCAGCAGCACATGTTTTTTCTCAGTAAGAGGAGCCGATGGGCTTTGGTCGTTTTTTTACGCCTAAGGGGATTTTTTTTTTTTGTGGACACCAAAACCAAAAGAAGATGCAATAGACCACAGGAATGGCTGCTAAGTCCTCATTCTTCTACTTGTCTGGATGGTTCACATCTTTACAATGAAGTTCAGAGTCATTGGCCAAGGCAGGTAGAAAATTCATTTGTTTGAGCTCTTTCAGGTCCAGCTGATAACTCTCAGGGTTCAAGTCCTGGAAGATACCAGGTGCTCTGGTACTAGTTCAATAGGCAATATAAGCACATGCCGAGCTTTAAAGCCTGTGAATAATTTCAGTGGGAATGAGACTATGTATGTGCTTAAAATTCAGCATGTAGTTAAGCACTTTGTTGGATTGGAGCCAACGTGCTTAGCACTTTGGAGGACTGAATCCTTATTTGCTAGTGGTGGTTTATATATTTTTTTGGCTTATGAATTTCCTCACTGACCTGCTCCTTTGTTTAACGGTCACCCCACAGCATGGTCAAGATTAAAAACTTCTGGGGCTTGTTTTGTCTAGAAGGTTATGCGTAACCTCTAGAGGGAATTTTATGGAATTACTGATGCTACATAAATATGTTCTTTATAATCAACTTGTGTTTAATGTGAAAGTACTAAGAATTTTGATCAAGAGACCATCATTTAACCCAGATTTTATTTCTTCCCTTGTTTAGAACTCTGTTCTTTACCTGCAGAAATTAATAATGCCTGTCTACAAATGTATATCAAGTTCTAAAGATAAATTGTATTTGTTTATAATGACCTTTTCTGTTTCCAAATTCTCTCTACTTTCTACCAGCTTTTTTTCTGATTCTAAAAGAGTGTTCTTCAGGCAATAATTAGCAGTGAGCTCTATCTGAACTGAGATCTTTATGCACTTCTGTCTTCACTCAAATTTGGTCTTCACTCAAAATATCTTGGCCACGTAAGGTAATGGTTCTAATTGTTTTCTTCCGCTTCTCACCTGTTCTGCTATAATACAAAGCATAATCTTGGCACTACCTCAGTGGTGTCAGAATTACAGAAGCTAGAGAATATTCTTCTGTTATTGTATGATTATTCCCAATTATATTTTAAATTTTTACCTACATATTTGTCCTTTATTCTCCATAAATTCAAGACCAAGCATCATAAAGGATCAACTGAACAAACTGAATTTAAAAAAAAACAAAGAAACTCAGGAAAATCCTTGGTGCCTCAGACAAAGTTAACGGATGAAGTTTTTCCTCAGCAGGAACAAACCTGGTCTTTTCAAACCAGTGAGGAAAGAGAATTTCGTTGTCTCTGTAAGAGTTTTTGCTTGCTCCCAACAAGATGGAATAGGGGTATAGCTAAGTGCTAGCTTAAATCTTGACTGTTTGTCTTTCTTTTTATGCTTCATCTTTAAAATAGCTGAGGTAAAGTGTATATATAGCCTAGATTAGAGTGTAGACAGGCATGTTGTTGCACGTCTAGCTGGAGGGACAGAAGAAATAATACGTTTAGCTCCTCTTTCCTGCCTCTCAGCTGAGGTGCAGTAAATGCCTGTGTGAATGCTTGAAATGTAGTGTCGCTGTGTGGCAAAGGGAGTTAGTTGAAACCACAGCTCAAACCATGTAATGTCTAGGTGGAGGGACAGTAAGTTCTAGCAGGGAGAGCAGTGGCTTCTCAAGTATTTCCAGTTGCATTTGTAAGAGGAGGAACAATGTACGGCTCTGGTGTAGCTCAGGGAGCGGTGGGTGCCAGTGCTTAGGGTACTGAACAGGGAGGTAGGAGAACTTCGGATTATCTGTTTTTTTTGATGCTGCCACAGACCGTGATTACAAACATGTTACTTTACTCAGGGTACCCTTCTTTCCTCTTGTGTAATCTACTTAGACTACAAGGTGCAAAGAATGTTTCTAACTCAGTGTTTGTACCACAGTTATCGTATTTGAGTATGTTCTGGGAACAAATGCTAAGAATTCCAAATATACAAGCAGATACTTTTAATACTGGCATATGGACATATGCTCTGAATCCACAAGAAGAATCTAATTTCCAATTGTCAGTAAGGTCCTACATGATTAAACCACTTTTTTTTTTTCTTCTTTTTTTTTTTTTTTTTTCCAGCTACTGATGATTCATTGAAGGAGGATGGTGATGCATAGATATTAATACTTGTAAAAACCATTTATCACTTAGTGAATTTTAAAATTAGATAGCACAAGGATGCTTTTGAGACATTTGAATTATAAAAAAGTTCCCAGTTCTGTGTATACTACCAAACATATCAAAAATTCTGCCACTGACATTTTTATCTCAATCTGAGTTCAGTTTTCTGTTAATGACAACTGGATATGTTTTTGTATTTTTACTATTATTCTAAAGATTTATTCAGCTTGACAGTTGTAGGATTAAGCTTTACAAACAAAAGGATAATATATCCTATGTTTACAAGTTAGCCAGAGGCCAGGTTTTATAAACTTTAAAAATATAGCTATTGCGAGTTTATAAAATAGACTAGTCAGCTTTCCAAGAGAGAAAATAAATCCAGCAATGGAGCTCATTTCCATGGGAGCTTGCTACTCACATGTATGATAATATATTTTGACCTAAAGCAGTGTTACATGCAAATCTTAAAAATGTTTTGAAAGAAGTAAAAATACGGAGCGCAAAGTGAAGACATGTGGGGCCTGATTCTGTGAGTATCTTATAAAATGCCTCATGTGAGAGCCTCTGATTCCATTGAAAGAGGCACCGAGCAACTGACGTTCGGTACAATCCAGAACAGAGGCCACGTAGGGTTTTAGAATCTGATCTTTCCGATGCTTTCTGTCAGACGTGGTGGTTTTCATTAGTTTAAATCTGATAATAGGTTTACAGGCGGGCCTGTAATCACCTGTGTTAGCAACAGAGAAAGGTATCTTATGTTTTCTGCTGAAGGCCATCTAGCAATGCTTTTAATCTTAAAATTTCAGCTAGAAACAGAGGAGCTCCAAAGGTCATAGCAACCAGAATAAAAAATTCTGGAAAAGAATTTAGGATACATCAGGCAACACAAGTATCTTTATGTACAAGCATGAAATGTAAAGAAATTCCACATAAACACAGATTCCTGTTTTATAATTTGCAGCATAGGAATAATTCATCTTCACATCAGAAGGGTTGTATTTACAACAGATGAAGAGAACATCTCAGTTGAACTGTGGCTGCAATGCTGGGCTTTTTTTTTTTTAATTTATTTTATTTTATTTTTTTAATAATGGTGATATATTTAAAATGATGAAATGGGATTTGCGAGTGACTCTGGTGCACAGGTCTCCTGCAGCACTGAGGAGGTGCTGCCCTGTTAGTTCTCAATCTTGTCACTTCTGGGGAACAGCAGTGAAACTGTTTGTTCCTGACAGCAGACAGCCCCACTGCAGGGCCCTGGTTTCATGTTACATTAAGTATTAGTGCTGTTCTTTCAGGAGCTATTATGCTGTGACATCAAAGATTTTCTGACAGGGCAGTTGTAGGTTAGCACTGAAGTTGTCTACTGAAATTTTTAAGAATGGAATTAAATATATATGATCAGATTTAATATGAGAGATCGGAAACTGCATATAAAATGGAGTTAGTGGTTAAAGAAAGCTGCGAGAATAATTATTTGGTTTGGCCTATTTATCCTTTCTTGTCCAGGGCAATTTTTATTGCCTTTAATTTCTACAACAGTTCCAAAAATACTGCCATATGTTAACATTTTTGTGCAACTGCTTATTTTCTGAAAAATGTTGTGTGGAACAGGAGGAAGAGGACTTTTTATAAAACAAGTATTCAGTATGGCCCCTGCAGTGCTTGTAGAAATTAATCCTTGAACAACAATTGTAATAGCCCAAATTCTTTCTTTACTGATTGCCTAACTATTTAAAAGGATCAAGATACACATTTTAAATAGTAAGAAAGAAATCTAAATGGCAAGCAAAAGCCTAATAGTGATTTCTGAGACTTGGATCTTTTTGTAAGAGACAAACTGTAACTGTGTATAGATCGCAAGTTCAACTATCGCTCTTTGGAAATTCTGAATCCAGTTTCCGCCCGTCTTAAAGGGGAGATGGTAGGAATTTGAAACTAACTGGCTGTGTAGCTGTTCAGGACAAAAAAAAAAATCTTGAACATGCGCAACTTGAAATGTTCCTGTAGATTCCTATGTGGTGAAATCAGCATTGCTGCAACTATAAAATTACTATTATGCTCTGATGAGGCAAGTTCAGTGACAGGAAATATCAAAATTAATTTTGGAAACACATGTCTGCATATTTTTGATTATGTTACTAAGGCATTTGTTCCATTTAGTATCAAGCAAGTGAATCATCTATTAAAAATGTCTACAATAGAGTAATACTTTTCTAGTAAAAAACCCCAAAAAACTAAGAAGTTGAACAATGCTGTTTAGTCATAAATAAGACACCAGCATAATTTGTGCTAGATACTTAATACTTTCAGGCATGAGAAAAATTACATAAAGAATGTACCTCTTTCTTTGTAGTGGGTTTTTTTTTTTTTTTTTTTAAAGCATAGCCAGGAATAAGAGGTATGATTCTGAGGTCCTTGCTCAGATAAACAGATCATTTGGTTATTTTGGGGCTGTTCTGTTCACTAAAAGCTTGCAGGGTCAATTCTGAAGTTTATATTGCAGTAGAATATGCTTTTTATGCTATGCTAATTGACCCAAACGAGCTGTATGGTAGCTTTGATCATGCACAAGCATTTTAGTTTATTTAGATAACATTGCTTGACTTCTCCTTTGGTTTTCTTGCGTTGCAACACACCTATCAGCAAATCAAAATCTTTATGGCTGAACACTCAGAGGCAGCTAGTTCAGAATGAAAACTCAGCCCTTTACACTGATGTGTGAAGCTCTGGGAATAGTGGCACTACCCTTAGGAAAAACTCACTGACAGGTGGCAACAGTGGAATACAAAATTATCCTCTAGCTCTATAATCTCAAATCACAACATTTAAAGAATATATAAAGAATGAAAAATGTGACTAGTGGACCTGGCTCTTGCAGAGAATTTTTTAAGTGATTACAATGATACATGACAAAATCAGGTTAGTAATGGTATCTAAAGTATTTATTGATCAATAGTTCTACTGCCCTCAAGAGTGTGACATTGTAGGTAGTTTTCTTTTCCTTTCTTTCCTGATTTAAAAGGTATAATGTAAAACTGTGTTTTTAAACAGTATTTAGGCAACAATGGGTACTGTCAGGAATCCATTAGACTATTTTGCTATTTTGGACAGAGGATCCTTTCATTTAGCCTGTAATCCTGGAGACTGTCACATTCAAGTAATGATGCTTAGCAGTTTATCTGCACTGTGTCTATCCTGGTTACATTTTTTCTTTTTGCGGCTTTGTTAGTTTGTTAGTTTGTTTTTACTATTAGAGATGTTACTGTGCTTCAGAATAAGAAACTGTTTAGGGAGAACTTGTCAAAAATTCTCTCATTTTAGGAAGGTCTAGAGTCCTCTCAATTTCCTTCATAGAATGCCTGGAGTTTGTTGAACAGCTAATATTTCAATTTCTATTCAAATAAACAGCAGTAGAACTGACTTGATAAGTGTGCCACTAAATAGATCATGTTACCACTTAACTTAGGACTAATGCTTAGCAGTGTGGTTTGCTGAATTTTGTTGGCAGTGTTCATGTAAAGGCCAGGCAATTCCAGGAGAGAAACGAGTACTAGTATTATTATAATATATATTGTATTACAGCAGAAATTATATTTAGTTGTCTGCAAGCAAAAAGTTGAAAAAATGCATAGCACGTGAATGTACATTAAGCAATTTTTTAGTTATCTAGAGGAAACAAAGACTAATTATGTTATAAATCTAAAATATGTTTAAAATCCATGGATGCACAGATCCTATATAACAAAAACTAGGAAATCTAACCTTCTGATAGTCTGTTGCTACCTTTTCCTCTTGTAGAATGAAAATGAGAACTACCAAGTCATTAGGAGTGTGGTGTGTACAGGCATAGACAGTATTCCTTGGCAGCTTCAGACAGATAGCTCTAGATTTTCCAGGCTTTTGGTTAGACTCCACTATACTTATAACACTTCTGAGAAGTTGTCTTTGTGTTTATACCTAAACATGCAAGAAGAGACAATCAGGAATGCATCAGTAGAAGATGGTAAAGTTTATTCTCTCAGCCATTCAGTTTTGCGTTGGTAAATACATAATGAATCAGGATGTTAAACCTCTGTTATACAGGGTGTTTCAAGAAGATGGACTCATATGGGAAATATACTGCTTGGAAATTGGGTCCATCTTTTTGAAACACCCTGTATTTTCATTCAGGTGTTGGATAAACAAAATAAAATACTGTGAACCTGAATCTCTACTTG
Organism: Streptopelia decaocto; assembly: GCF_964273445.1. Taxonomy (NCBI): domain Eukaryota; kingdom Metazoa; phylum Chordata; class Aves; order Columbiformes; family Columbidae; genus Streptopelia; species Streptopelia decaocto. The sequence goes on from NC_138661.1 coordinate 54,944,200, forward strand.
CAAAGTATTTGCATGTATTTTGTGCATAAGCTAGGCTTGTGTGCTTGGACAGCTCAGGAGTATCCTTTGGAAGATGAGCAAACCTTAAGAATTACAATTAATGTCATAATGGAGAGATATTCTTCTCCTTCAAATGAAACACAACAAGAGTATTTTTTTTTTTTAATTTTTTTTTGGTCAAAATGGTTATTTAGATTCTACAGAAGTCTCAGCTATCTTAGCTTCTCATTCTTATTGAACATTCTCACTTGTGTTCAGAGTCTGGACTCCTTTCTGTTCTGTTTCAGAGCTGTTTGCCAGAAATGAAAAGTCCATGGAGAACAGCCACTTCCCATTTTTGGAGATGTCAGAGACACTGGAGATACTGTAGGCAGGTCCTGGAAGGAAGTTGTGAAATCCCGTGTACACAGTTTTCCAAAACTGAGGCTGAATGGGAACTTTAGCTGTATCCTGGTATGGGAGAAACTGTGGCTGATTCAGGTCTTTGAATGGCTTCTGAGTAAACTTGAGTCGTTCAGCCCTGAAGGAGTTGTGATAGATCAGAAGTCAGTATCTGATAATATATTGTTTTTATAACCAAATGTAACTTGGCCTCTTCCAACTGATTTAAAGCCCAAAGAACTGGCAAGGTACTACTTGCTATATACGTTACACAATAAGGCACGACCGGCCATCTTTGGGCCAGCAGGGCTTGCTGTGCAATCTATAAGAACAAAAAGCAGAGATAGAAAAAAGCTTGGCTTATGTTACTGTGTGGGAGAGAGACAAATTTTTTCACCCTCCCTTGCTATCTAGTTCCAGGTTACTTGTCATTTACAGCCATGCTGGCTTTGATGAGAGATACCTGAGGATTTCTGATGACAGGCATGTTCCTCCTGGTTTAGAAGAAGGTTAGTGCTTTTGTAAGATTGAGGCTCAGAAGAAAGTAAATGTGGACCTTGGAGGAGCTTTACTTTTGACTCTATGTCTCTCTTTTTCTCTAAATCACCTACCTAACCATGTCTAAGCTCTCTTGCAGGTTAGAAAATAAATGTATGTAAGGGAGAAGATGCACAATTGCTATTTGTCTTTTATGTTTGTTTAGAGATGATAAAAGACATTGAAGCTTCTATTTAGAAGAGATACTAGTATGCTGTGTTTAATTAGTCCTTCACTCTTGAGAGAGAAATACTGTAGGCAAGTATGTTTATTCTCACTTTTCCAGTTGGGAAACTGAAGCAGGAAGGTTTCAAGATGGTTTGGGTCCTAGCCAGAATTCGAACTTGGAAGATATGGCTCCTTTCCAGGCCTATGCTTAAATTGCAGGCCATCTCTCTTTTTTTAATGCAATATTTTGTAATAAATATAAGACTTTTTATACTATTACATACGCAGTTAGAAATAGTTCTTTCTGTACTTGGAGCTGCCTTTTCTCCATGGCTTTTGATGGAGCATATGTCTGCTTGATCCATGCTCTAGTGAGGATGCAGACTGTTCATGACAAACATGCTATTTATTCCTGCTTTCTTCCTGCCTGAAAGGGACTGCTCTCTTACGCAGTGGCCCGTACCACTTCAGAGCATCAGTAGTTTTCTTGCAGTGACTTCAAGATTACAACAGGCTCCGGCAGGCTGCCGAGTTCACCCATCTTGCTCTTAGTTAACCAGCCATGAGCTCCCACCATATGTGTGACTGAACATCTGTATCTCTCTTACTTGTGGCTGTGCAAGTGAGGCCTGAAATGCAAACACACTCCTTCATAGCACACTGAAGAAGTAAGTTAAATCTCCAGAAACTTTCTTTTAATTCATTTTGGCCTTGCATTTTTCTGCGTTTGTTTCATCCTGTCTTTCTGTTTTACGACTCAGCAATATATTCTGTCTTGAAAACAACATTAAGTGTAGTTACGCGCACACACACTGAGAAGAGAATATCCCCCCACAGTGTTTACAGCAACACCTCTAGGTGACGGCAGGCAGTAAGCTTTCTTTTTATAGAGCTCCAGACTACAGATCATTAGCTTGATATGGTAGCTCAGTGGTGCAAAGTCATTTGAATATTTATTACCCTGCTTAAGACTTTCGCTTTTCAAGTGGGAAATAAATGTGATAAGACCCCGTTTCTGTCCTCTTGCCTGATATGCTAAAGCACAAATATGTGAAATGGATTTTAATTGTATTTCCTTGAACCTCTGTGATAGAGACCAGCAACTTGGATATTTTAAAGCAAAAATGTGTGTCGAACAACTGCTCAAGTTTGCAAAGTCTTTTTACAACCTTCCTTCAAAGTTCGATAGGATATTTAGCTCCAGTTGAATTTTCAAAACTCAATACATAAATATTCATGTATAATATACAAAAAGGCAGCTTTAGAAATGTATGTTTGAATGGGGCACTGTTACTTAAATGAAGTATAAATTTAAAGGCCCTTAAAACTGGACTTTGCCAACAGTCATAGATTTTAAGAAACAGTAACAAACCAAACATTGTGTAAATGAAGGTTTTTTTGGGGAAAAAGGCCAGCCCTATTACAATACGATCAGCAAGACATGAAAGCCAGCAGCAGGCAACAGAAAGGCAGAGGCAGGCTCCTGAATATATTTTAAAGGTAGAATGTTGTCAGTGTGTTTTCATTTAGCTATTTTAAGATGTCTATGTTTCACTTGCTGCAGTCACAAATTCTAACCATGAATAATAGGAATCATTATATGGGTGTAAATGGTATATTGACTACATTTTTCAGGCTCAAACACACCTTCCTTGTTGGCAGTGGAAGGCAATGAATGAGGCATTTTATTAAACCTGGTGCTTGTGGTTCTAATCAAAGGTCACTGGTTAGCTCTCACTTTTCAGTCTCAGATTTGTCTAGATGTTTGATCAGGGGGCTGCAATGAAATTATTATGACAAAGACTTTGTACTAGGCGGTATCTGTCTGCTGAAACTTGAAAGTCTTTGCCACAGTGATGCTGACAGCATGTGAATGCTGAAAGAATGTGCAAGAAATGTTATGTCTTAAAGAAACCTTTACTAAGTATCATCTTCCCTTTGTGTTACATTTGAAATCATTTCAGTTGCTATTAAGGCACGAATGAAAAGGTGTTTCATTGATTAAAGGTGGCGTGTTTTTTTTTTCAAGTGTACTGTATGCTTTAAGACAGTCTTCACATTACTTACTCTGTTCAGTCCCTGCTGCACACAGCAAGTTCATTAACATGCAGATATGCCGTGATTGAAGTCGGGTTGCCTTTTACATTGGAGTTGTCTTGATATAATGAGCTTCTCTTTAATGTTCAAAAAACTGTTGTTACTTTCTAAAAGAGGTTTGTTTGTGAATGTCATTAAATTTAATTCCATTTTCAAACAATTTTAGTATTGTTCATTTTACCACAATTAACATGCTTGCTGGTAATGAAAAGTAATTTTTTTTTTTTTTAAACAGATGCATTTTAACTTTTAGGCAATGTGTGGTGGGGGGTTGTCATTAATGTTGAATGAGAGACCTCCTATTTAACTCATGGATTCACTATTTTAATTGGTGCCCATGTGCAAAAGTAGTAGAGAAAAGTAGGTTAGGGTTAGTCTAACTGCTTTTCCTCTTGGACTGGGATAAGCAGCATTTGGTCAGGGAGAGAGAAAAGACTTACTACGCCAGCTTTGTTTTCTTTGTTAGATTAGGCCAGGCAAATGCAGAAGGAAACACGTCGTTCAGATAATCTGTCTTTGGTAAAGAGACCATTATAGGATGCAAACTTAAAAAGGATGATTGTACTTTTCTGCTCAGTGTTTCTAATCTAAGTAGATTTGGTCATTCAGGAAACGTAAGGTAGAAACTTACTTGCTGTGAGGTCAACAGACAATGAACATCCAGTTGCTAAGATTTTTTGGTCCAAGTCTTTCTTCAGTGTAGTTTCACAGCTCATTCGATGCCAGTGCCTCTTGGAAACTGCTTGTAAAAGAAAATGAGGCACAGCATTTAAGAAGTGTTTTGGTTGATCTGGAAAAACAAAGGAAGGTGATATCAGACTGAAGGTGGGGTGGAAGGCAAAACTAGGCTGGAAATCCTTTACTTTTCAATAAATGCAACTTCAGCACTCTAAGACACAGCATTGCTGGTCTGGAAGTCTCTCATGGATTAGGAAATCATCTGACATTATGTATTTTAAGAATGGATGACAATAGTGTACAGAACCAAGCAGAAGCCAATTCTTTAACTTCAGCAAACAGAGCAGGGAAATAGGAAATAAGTTTACATCTTGCCATATTAGCATTTTTTTTAAATGAACCTTGCAACTTCTGTGTTTCTGAAACAGTTTTGTATGAACAGCGTCTACTTATGAACTGGTGGCATTGATGATTGGTCTTGATATGAAGGTAATGCTGTCATCTTCATTTTCAGATCTACATAAAGAAGGATTAGTTACAGATAACCCATGTTACTGTGGTATAGTTTTGTCATCTTGTGAAGGATGCAGAGATACAGAAGTGTTGAATGTGATTTGGACAACTGAAGAAGCTCCAGTACCGGCTTTGGAGCTACTAGCTCAGAAAGTTTCAGGCTGACTTCTTGACATAACTGGCAGAAAGCCTGGTACAGATTACAAATAAGAGCATTTTGTGTGCATATGAAATTGAAAGTAGTTTTTATTTCCGATAAGACGGAATACTACTTTGTTACTATTTGGATACTATCGCAAAATTATTGTTAAAGAAGCAATTTTTTTTTTTCTTTCCATTTTTGCTACTGTAACAAATGGAAGTTACTAAAATATTCCACGACTATTCGTATAAGTGTTTCTTCATTATCACTGCAGTTCTGAAATATCTTTTTATTATAATCTTTAGTAAATTTTTGGGCGTTCCGTGAAGTACTTGGACTTTTACTGCTCTCTCTGGGAAAATAGTCCTTAGGTTGATGGATTTATTATCACAATCTGTTTCATCAGTATTGAATTAATTTCCTCTACCTAAGTGAATCTTACTGATGAATCTTCAGTAATAATCTGAACATCCTAAGATGAGAATCTGCATTTAAAACTTACTGAAACTTCCAACGCTAAATTGTGTCAAAGTGCAATTCTTAGACATGTCCTGAGCTCTGTGCTTATGTTCTGGATTTTCTTTTATAGAAATATTCAATTTATTTTACCTGAGATAATTTTATTTTTCCTAGAGAAGCTTAATTGTCTTACAAATGAAAATGTTCTCTGTGTAATATGCACAATTTATCTAACTCCAGGCTCTTTTATGCAGTGAGTAGAGAGAGAGGGTCTCCTATTCGCATTGCTTTTATGATTCTGGGAATGTATGGAAAGCCCTAGCATCTAATTTAGCCATTTACACTAGATATCTGAAGTGATGTGGTGTGAATATTCTCTGATATGGATTTATCAGTTTATTGGTAGTTATAGAGTGTGAGAGTATTTTTATTGCTACCAATGAAGCCGATGTTAGTGAAAATTTCTGGGAAAGTATGAGTAGCAAACTGGGCATATTAGTAGCAGAAATTTGATTTCAATAAAGACATCTGTTGGAAATGAAGGACTCGATCCTCATGAATGTCCTCCTTATATGTTACAGACCCTTAGGCACATTACGGAGTACCAAATAAGACTTTTTTTTGGGCTCATGACTCAACTGTAGTATAGTTCCAGTTACAAAATCTGCCCGTTAATTGAGCTGAGTCTCACTGATTTCTGTTTTTTCTTTTTTTCCCTCTTTTTTTGAGAGAGATTTTCCTGTTTCCATCCCTCAAAAATAGTTGTTTAATGCATTGGTCAGATCAGTGATTTTTTTGTTTTACCTTTCTGCATTATCACCATGCTGTTTAAGTGGTTTTTTTTTTTTTTTTTTTTTTTTAAACCTTAAAAATGTTTAAATGCTTGCATATGAAAATTTTGTTGAAATAAACTAGGCTTCGGGTAGACCAGTAACTGCAAGGATATACAGTGCCTGCCTGAAATGACTTTACAGTTTGTTAAAATCAAATGACATTCAGTACGGATACTATGAAGAGAAAAATCAAAATAGACACCTAATTATAATTACTTTTTTTCCTGTCATTATATCCGTACGTGCAGAACAACTGATTTGAGATCACAACAGCTCAATTCGGTAGGTACAAAGGTTTTTGCTTCCTTTTTTTCATCATCCACAGGATGTGAAATAATTTCTTACACTGACCCAAGTCTGGAATTTTCTCAAGTCAATGGGTATGCTACCTGAATTAGTGGAATTAATTAATACTATATGAATGCTATTAAGGCTATAGACACTACAGATTAATGATACAAGTAAAATCCAAAGGCTAAGCCTCTGATTTGGTCTCATTGTTCATAGATGGCTCTTCCAGCCAGCCAAAGTTGTTGTGCTAGCATATGCTTTTGTTACTATTGAAGAAATGTGGTTGAGAACTAAGAACAACACAAGTGAGATGGAGGAGGATGCATTTGTGAGATGGGCTTTGCAATTTTGAATGCAGAATGCATTGGCTTTCTTCCAGATTTTCATGACCTTTTGGAAATTTTAGTCCAAACTGCCAGTTCTTTTGTTAGGTGAAAAATAACGTTTATTTGTGAAACCATCTATTTGTACCTGTAGCTCTCACTGTGAAGTGGGACAGACAAATTGGAATAATACAGAAGCACTTCAGTGTGTATCTTATAAATTACAAAAGGACTGAATGTAACAGGTGTCTGACATCTGTTTTCATGTATTTTTGGAGGGAGTTGGTCTTTCTCCTTAGAAAGGGGTGCATAGTACATATACGTTAAACTTGTGCGTGTGTGTGATACTGCAGGAAATGCTAGGTTTGTTGTTAGACAGCAGCTTATTTCAAAGCTGAGCCAAGAAAAACAATTAGCATCAGATCAGAAACATGCTAAGTACAGGGATGTGTAAACTCCTGATTGAAAATATGGACATTGGGATGAGTGGCAGAAATGAGTCTGCCATGATATGTATTGATCAGCGAAGGTCTCGGGTGAAAATTCAGTCACATACTGCAAATGCAACAAGGCCAAATGCAAGGTCCTGCACCTGAGTCGAAGCAACCCCTGGTATCGATACAGGCTGGGGGATGAAGGGATTGAGAGCAGCCCTGAGGAGAAGGACTTGGGGGTACTGATGGATGAAAGACCAGACATGAGGCAGCAATGTGCCCTTGCAGCTCTGAAGGCCAGCTGTATCTTGGGCTGCATCAAAAGGAACTTGGCCAACAGGTCAAGGGAGGTGATTCTGCCCCTCTACTCCGCTCTGGTCAGACCCCACCTGGAGTCCTGCATCCAGCTCTGGAGCCCTCAGTGCAGGAAAGACACGGACCTGTTGGAGAGGGGCCAGGGGAGGGACACGAAAATGATCAGAGGGCTGGAACAGCTCTGCTATGAGAACAGGCTGAGAGAGTTGAGGTTGTTCAGCCTGGAGAAGAGAAAGCTCTGGGGAGAACTTATTGTGGCCTTTCAGTACTTAAAAGGGACCTATAAGAAAGATGGGGACAGATTTTTATTTTAGCAGGGCCTGTAGCGATAGGACATGGGGTAAAAAGAGAGGAGATTCAGGCTGGATATGAAGAAGAAATTTTTACAATGAGGGTGGTAAACACTGGAACACATTTCCCAGAGGTATGGTAGATGCCCTATCCCTGGAAATGTTCCAGGCCAGGCTGGACAGGGCTCTGAGCAACCTGCTCTAGTTGAAGGTGTCCCTGCTCATTGCAGAGAGCTTGGACTACATGACTCTTGAAGGTCGCTTCTAACCCAAACTATTCTATAATTTTATGAAAGTTCTGATTCATGATGAGCCTTCAAAGTGGATGTAGTTGGCTTCTGAAAGGTGCTTGCCTTTAGAATCAGAGAGGAAGAGATGTTTGCCAAACACCTCTCAAAATCAAGCCATCTTTATCTTGGTGGCTACAATAGGAATTTTGGAGTCTTGCTTTAGGTGCTCCTGTTTCAGCTGCTTTACCAGTTATGTTTCAGGAAGAGCTACCATAGGTGCCAGGTTTATCATAGCATTATCTTTAATTCACCCTACACTTACAACAACTCTGATTACTCATGGATTTGCTGAGGAACAGTCAAAAGTGCCGATGGTATTGTATCTGATTATAAGCCATTTGTATGTAGGTCCCCTATTTTAATTGTAATGTAGATAGTGCTTTGATATGAGCACTGAAGAAACTAAATATTCAATTAGTGTGCTAATACCAAAGATGTAGAAATAGCTGAATTGTAAATATTGTAAATCTTTCAAAAGATTGTCCAGAAATGGCTGACCTTTTGTAAATCATATAAATCACGTTATTGACATTGAAAATTTTCCTCTAATATTTTTATTTTTATTTTTTACACTAGGCTTTCTTTACAAAATGTCAGGTACATACCATGTTTTAGATTATGTTCATTTAGCTTTACCCTTCCCTGGGATATGGGACGCAAAAAACCTTTTTACCACCTTATGACTGTGGTTTGAGATAATTTGTCAAAGAGTACTAATTTATTCTAAAGTTCACAGAGAAAATTAGAGGATTTTAAAAAAAATTATATTTCTTTTTGAAGACTGTTTTCAATACAGTGCACACACAAATGTAAGCAAAAAGTGAAATACAAATTTGGTTATCTAAATCGAGAGGAGTAATTTCAATAACTCCTTGGCATTTTTAGCTTAAGCAGAAAGAGAATGAAACACATTCTGTTTGGTCAAACTATGCTTTCAAGATGCATTTTTTTCATATCTGAATTATTTACCTGCCACTACTTTTACTTTAGAACTTTATAGATAAAGATTTTGGCATACCCTGTAAACTGGAGAATACCACACAGTGTGTGTCTGTATCAGATAGACTGTAAATGAGGGGACATTTTTCCTGACCTAAAACACTTGAGATCCTGCTCACCCTTCCCTCACCCAACATAGAAATATACTTACTGATTTATGTTCTAGGATTTTTAACATTAGCACATCAAGCTGTGAAGGGGGAGGAGTAAGGTGTGAAAAAGTGTGAAGTCGCAGCTTAGTATTTTCAAATTGTGAGAAAGATTTTTAAACCTCTTAAAGAATCACATGACAAACTAGTCTGTCCAAAATGGCAATAGGTGCGGCTCCGGAAAGATGTGCCGTCCAAAAACCTGGGGGAACGGGGGCTGCGGGGAGCGAGGCCCCCAGAACACAGCGCACTCTGCAGACACAACATGCCCCAAGATGAGCTTTGCACAGTTAAGTGACAGACTGATAAGCAGCTCGTTCTTTTTGGAACTGAACTCAAAAGTAATTCTAGCCAGTGTATTTTGCATTTGCAGATAGCTGTACATTGTTCCATACACTTGCTGCTTTCAACAAAACATGTTGCTTTCTGATAACAAGTTACTGCTTTCAAGATCAGGCCTTCTCTTTGCTGCTATATCAATGAGAAGGCACTGGACTTTGCCACTGATGTCTATAGCCCATGTTATTTTGGGAAATTGTGTTTTAAGAAAATGCAAATTTATTTTCTACTTTTTGCTTTCGGTTCTACGTGATATTCAAGTATGTCCATCCTGAGATGGGGATGCACAGCAGCAAAAGAAGGCATTGGAGAATGGTCTAGTTAAAAAACAGCTGGGGAAAAAAGCCAATTTACTGATTATCATTCAGCCTAGAAATATTTATGCATCATTTAGAAAAAAAATACAAGTAAAATGTAAATTTAAAATGTATTTCTCTGGAAAGAAAAAGAAAATATTAACCATCTTGTCTGAAATAACTGTTAAAAGAGACTGATGTTCTTTTAAATACAGGCCTTTTAAAATTTGTATTGAAATGTATTTAAGATGGATGATAGACGTGAGAAAGCTAAGTGGCAAAAATAAATATGCTTTCAGTAGTTGCAAGAATATGTCATGTTGACTTTAAACTATAAACCTTTGTTGTCCATACTGGTGCACTGATGGGAGCACTCGTGTGTGTATGTGCACATACCTGTGAGTTGCAGGCAGAATGGAGCTCGTCAACCAGTTTGTCCTGAAGACTGTTGGGAAAGGATCTAATATGGTTTGACTTTTTTACACCATGTCTGAGTTATGACTCTACTTTAATTTACAATCAGGATTTGAACAAGGTGCATAACTACTTCTAGGTACCATGATTTGCTATTACACTAATGACAGGAATTACTAAAAATCTTTGCCGCCTTATTGACCATTTAAAGTGCTTAATATTTCTAAGTGAACTCATGCTTTGAGGAGGTTTGTCCAGAAAAACATTTCGAAAAGCAGTTCAAAAGAACAGTGTGGAAATTTGCAAGTCAAACGATGATTTATAGTATTATTTTTATAAGTAGCAACCGCAAAAATAATCATGGTGCTGGAGCCAACAGCAGTATTTTGAAATGGTAGGATCTAATGTATGAGGTTATTGCATATGAATGGAGAGATATGTTATTCCAATGATATATTTTATTACTTGCTTCTGTTTTTATTAAGGATAATGAAAACCTTCTGTTTGGCCCTGTGAACAGAACTAATGTGACCTTTCATGTGACCCACCTGTTGTGCTTTCACAATCGATAATAGTTACCTCATGTTAGGGTGATCTGGAAAATAACAGTATGCCAGCACCACAGAAAATAACATTTGTGTTTCTGTAGTTTGAATTTGTATTTGCCTCGGATCTGAAATTAAGGAAAATATAGGTTATTTAACAAAATGCTTAAAAGTAAAAATATTATTGTAAAAGCATTGTCTGTATTACTAGGAGATAAATTTTAAAAGACCTGCAGCTGCTGAATCATAGCTGTAAATTTGCAGAACTGGCTTTAAATCTTTGGTTTTTAAAAGCATCAAAGGTGGTGGGAAACTCAAATTAGCTGTTTTGAGAGTTAGAAGAGTACACAAATTAAAAAAATCAGTATATATAGATGCAAGTTTCCCCAGTTATTTATTTAAAAAAATACAATTTCTTTTCTGTTTCATATAGTACATGCTATTTATTTATTGTGAGTGGAAAATCTTAAAAGGCTGAAATATTTCTAGACATTCTTCCAATTGTGTTTAGGTCTTGATTCTGGAAACAAACATTTAATATGAATAGTGCAATGTTGTTTTTCTAGAGGTGCCTGACAAACGCGTTAGACTTGTATTGGGATGACTTATAGGTTATGGGCATAAGGATTTGCAGGATCAGGACCCTAATTTCAAAGAGGTTTTTGCACATGGATTTGAAGTACATGTGCTACTGCTGAATTTGCTCGACAGACCAGAAAGGCTCTTTCCCTTCGGAGCCCTTATGGTTTATCTGGTCAATGGCTTGCAAGCTAAGAAGGATTTACACATTGGATCAATGATCCATGAAATAAGGGGCATTTCCACAATGTCTGTCAGTGACAAGTTACAGTGTGGCCACACAGTATGCATTTTCAGAATTAATATGTATGCAGAAATATGTAACTGCATAAATGATTATTATGGCATACTGCCTAATGGTCAGGGAAGTATATAAATAATGTATTATGTGTATTAGAGAAAACTTTGTCATTCCTCCATTTCTCTTGTTTGGATTGAAAAATATGTGTGAACATTCTGTATTCTGTGCCAATAGTCTATGTTGTTGTACAAGCATCAACAAAAATTAGAGCCAGTTAACACAAGAAATTTCTCAGTACTAACTACCCTTTCTCTCAAGTCACATCAATGAATTTTTTCTCTTCTGACCAAGTAGATGTCCCAAGTACTGAAGATCAGCACTTGGCTGGAGTTACAAAACGCGGTCAAATGTCCTTAAATGAAAGTGTCCTCTCACCAGCACCTTTGCGGCTAAGCCATAAGACTGTCAGCTTGAGTGCCTCCTGATGACAACTGCAAAGTTATGACATGGGGAGAGAGGTATCCTACTAAGTAGGCAGGGCTTGATCAAAAGCCCCTTTGAAGTCAATAGAAAGGTTCCTATTGACTTAAACAGGCTTTGGAACAGACCCTTAATTAGGAGGTACTCAATCAGGCACATAATAAGCTTCTTATTGCCTAGTTATGTACAATGGTAACTTTAGACCTATGACCCTTATGTAGATTGGATGCCTCATCTTCCAGAAGCTCCATACTACAAACTGACCCATTAGCAAGAGCAATGTCCCAGGTCCTTATCCTCAGTTCCTTCTATTGTCTCAAGGGTCTAACCCTAAGATGCAGTGCAGCTCTTCTGCTTTGAGTCTGCCAGCTGGCTCATAGCTTGTATTCCCCATTGTCATACTGTAATGAAGAGGACAGGGACCGCACTGAACAGTAAACCTCAAATTTTATCCGTAAACCCGGCAAAGTTCTTGGGACTCGTAGCAGACTGAGCATTGCCATGTGGAAACCCTGAATGTCTGGGTTTGATATATGTCAGTGTGCCCATTTCACTACACTAGCAGGAACATTTTGGTTTTAGTCAGACTTCTTCATTGCAGAGGAGGCTAAATGGTGCAGCCTGGAACTGCATTATCTTTTGTAGAAAGTCTCCACGGGAACATCATCCAGGGAGGTGAAATGAGCCTGTCTTGGTCTTCTCCCTCTTCTTCAGCACATTTGTTGACTGCTTGGTATGTACAAGAAAGCCTCCAGGGTTACATCGCTATGGAAAGCAAATGTCATTAAGAAAGACAAATGATTCTTACAGAAGACACTTGATAAACAGAGTTTAACTATAGTTTACCTTAAGCAGTATGCAAGGGATCTCTGAATATTCCTTGGAAATAAAAAATGCTAGTGCTGGGATGAGGAAGTTATAGGTTGAAGAGAGAACTTGTAGAGTGCCTCACACACCTGTTTTAAAGTCACCTGGATTTCTGTATTCCTGGTTATTCTGTTGAGATTTCTCTTAAAAAGTATTTAGTGTTAAGATAATTTAAGTTATGAACTGGCAGGCATGTCATACTACAAGAAACCAAAATCTGTAGTAGGATATCTTGCACCTGTTTTCCAGTAAAGTTTAGTTCCGTGACTTTATATTAAAATTTTCCATGACTGCTGGCTGTAGTGTTCTTAATCACGCTGTTAAATAAGTATGAATTTCAAGACAGCTTGGAAGAAGGCAACATATGAAACCATCCTTTCCACAAATTTTCGATGAGCATTTTTGGTTATGTTCTTTCTGTCTGTGAGGCTTGAGGTTAGGATCAGAAAGAAAACAGAAAATGCCAGAGGTTCATATTGTGCTTTTAACCTCTCTGCTTTTTGTTAGTACTTGTCTTATCAAAATCTAATTTAGATTCTCAGTTGCTTAGATTCTAAGCAATCTGTGGCAGGTTTTATGTCTTAAATTTTTAACAGACAAGCCATTTTCACTCTGCTTTCTGGTTATTCAAGGTCAAGACACCCAAAAAGGCTTCATTTTTAAATGGTGAATGTGGAGGGTTTTCTAACAGTCTGGTATCTAGAAGGTGTCTTTGTACCACTAGTGGTTTTTTTTTGAATGCTGAAAAGACCTATATATTTTATTTATTTTTGAAGTACTCAGTCCATGCTGAAGATAATTAAAAAAGAGAGTATGGGTTGGCATTTTCACTTAGGACAGATAAGCAGCATTATTTTTTATGCTTTGGAAAAATAATAATGATATTTGGTTAAAAAAAAAAAAAAACAACACAGTAGTTTTCATATACTATAAATATTTCCATCAGCCATTCATCTAACACGTTTTTCTCTTCCCAGATCTTTTCCCTGTTGTGTCCTTATTGCAGTAATCATCAAAACCATTTGAAGAGTTTAATTTAGACTGAAATGATTCTCCATAGAATAAACAGAATATCTCACCTGTGAAGGATGATTACATTTTCTAAATTTGTTTAAAAAGGAAGGACCTTCATAATTCACATGTGTTCTATTTGCAATTTTTATGGTGGAGAAATCCTACATACTTTAAGAATGAAAATAAAACAGTACTGTATTTGAGTGCTATCAGCAATTTAATCTTTCATGTTGTCGGCACTGAAAGAATAAGGATCAGTGTTTTGATTTGAGCCGTCACCTGGCCATATATTACTATTCTTTTACTGTGAAAACACTTTTTTTCTGGTTATTTGAGTACTCACAATGTGCTGTGTTAAATAAAGGCATTCCAGAAGTCTTTAACAAATTATACATTAAAAGACCGTTGTGGTACAGATGTAGGTTAAGACTAGACAAAATCAGGGATACCTTGTGAAAAGTTTAGTTTAGAGTTCTGACGCATTTTCCACATGTGTAGGTACTTGTCATCCACTTTTGCATACAGCTGAGGCTATTAGCTCGCTGTTTAGGCCACTCGGTTTTGGTGAGTAGTTCATTCAGGTACATCACTTGTGCAAGGCTAATTGAGCGCATTTAAGGATGGAGAGGCAAATTATTCACCCGCACATATTCTCGCTCTCCCTAGCAGCAGCGCTGGTACGGATTTGCTTTGCAAATAGGAGTAGGCTTGCCAGGAACTGTGCAAATGAATTTCCATGGCATTCATGGCAGGAACAGAATCAGAGGATGTACTGGGGTATGTCTCAACTGTTTCTTGCAGCCCGTATAGAAGCTGTATGGCTTTGCTAGCTACCGAAGCTATAGGTCCTCAGTGATGGCCTCTAGTCAGGTCTGTGGCCCTACAAACCCTGCTACTCCTCCAGACTACCTCAAATGGGGTAGCAGACACAAACAGCTAATCCGTTTATGCGGCAGCATCTGGCTAGTCCAGATTTCCAGTAAGAATGCAGTCTTTCAATAAGATGTCAGTTTGTCTGATTTGTTAAATATCCTATCCTGTTTCCTTCACAATTAATCAGATATTTAGATATTGTATTCGATATATGTGCATGTGTGAAAAGATACATTTCATATATTCTATGTCTGCCTCAATTTGTGCATTTCTATTCCTTTTTTTAAGAGGGTGAAAACCTTTGCTAAGGGCCTGAAACAGGCCAAATATGCTACTGTTGCTATTTCTTAGGCCTCTTACATAACCCAGCTGTTTTCTTTAATGCCAGATAGACTTCTTTCTCTCTTTATAATAGGTTAGATTTTTCTCTCTTTAAAGCTATGTTAAAATTGCATTATTTAATTAATTTACAATTGGTTGATTGTTCCTTATTAGCTAGCTTGCAAGCTCAAGGATTTTGTTCTGTATATTTCCAACAGCTCATAAGGTATGACATGTCAACACTTCCAATGCAACAGTAGTTGTGCGTGCTTTTGTTTTTAGGGTTAAACTTGAGACTCTGTAGAACCAGTTTTCAGCAACATCTTTAGGAAATTCAAGGTCATCTCAAGGTGGAGTCTTGCAAAATGAGTGGCTACTTTAAGAGTGGATTTACTTTACATACTTTTAAATACGTGCTGCAGTTTGGTACAGCTGCGTACATTCTTATTTCAGCTTTCTTCTCCTTGAAAGACTTGGCTATCTCTTTCTCTTGCGTATTCAGGATTCCCTGTGTCCCTGCTTCTCTGCATTGTCTTCTGCCTTTTCACAGTCATTTTCTTCTGGTCATGTTTGTTCTGTATTAAAAAAAGCACCCAAAAGTCAAAGTGCAGTTTTGAATGCAGTAGTCTGGCCAAATATATATTAGTGTGGCAGGATATCTGTTCATAAAAAGGGGGGAGAAAAAAAAATGGGAGAAAAAAAGAGACTGAACTTATAGATTACCATAGGTTTTTAAAAGTTGAAGAAAGACAAACAATCATGTTCTAATTTTTCTGGAATATCTCTCAATTCAGGAGTGTTTTGTGTGTATCTGGCTAGGTGTGAAAGTAAATATATGTATATAAACATGTTTTAGAATTTGAAGTTATATAGTCTGTTCACTAAAATGATACCCCCAAAAGCTGTTGGTCTGTCATAGATGACATAGCTTAGCTTTTATATCTTCCGTTCATCAAAAGAATTGATGAAAATTTCAGTCTAGCTGGCAGCCAAGTACCTAGAGAAATAAAGACTGCTGATGCCAGAGCATGAGCAACACAATAATTTGCTAAGACTAGTATGGCTGGCTGTAATCTGATCATATCTGGATCAATTGATGATATTCTAGATTAGTTTATCATGTGACTGACTTGCAGTTCTAAATTCCAGGAAAATATTTAGACTGAGTTCAGTGAAAACCAGCATATTTAGTTCAATACAGATGTTTTGCAGCCAAACAGTGGCAGAAGTGCTTCCCAACAAGTGCACCGGAAGTTGAGAAACACAGAATAGAATAAACATGTTTTGTTATTGGCAGACTTCAGCTTTTTTTTTTACTTGAGGTTTGGAAAAGATGTTATCTTATCTCATATGATTTTATATAATTAATTATTAGACAAGGAAGAACTTCAGATACATTCAGAATTAAACAGAATGGAGAAATTTTTGACCAGACCCTGAAAAAAATTATCCTTCTGGGCTATACTCTTATAATTTCCTTCCTTTTTATTCTTTGCTCCTTTGCTGTTCCTTGCCATTAACTGGCAGGATTGTTTTAATTGTTTTAAGAAGAGGGGATTGTGGACACTTTTGGAGTGTCAGCTTCTGTACGTAAGCCTTGCTGGCTTATTGAGCTTTTCCAGTTCACTGATGCGAGTGCAATCATCGAATGGTTCATATACAGCTCTAATTCCAACTTATTTGGCAGTTATTTCTTGAATGGACTAATTTTACGTATGATTAGTTTTTAATTCTTAAATCAGAACATAAACTGTGTATTATACTACTAGAAAAGTACGTTATAATACATAGGATATAATTAACTTGAAGTGTGAGTTCTGTTGTTCCTGATACACCAGTGTGCAACCACCGGGGCTTCTGTGGGGACTCCTACTCTGCAGCTGAAAGCAGAATTCATCCTGAAGCAAAAAAGTGATGCAGATTTTTAGAATGTGACAAGAATAACATTACAAGATATATAACTATAGCAAAGCATAAGAAGAAAATTATGTTTCTGTGAAAAGCAGAGTACAGTTATTTCTGGGCTGATCCTGGTTTCTGATTCACAGTTGTGAAGGCCAAAACATATAGAAATGCATATATTTATGCATGGGGAGGACTTGGTGAATCTCTGCTGGGTCATCTTCTCATTTGGGGAGGTAACAATAAGGCCAGACAATGTCTTGCTCTGTTTATATCCACCAGCTTCTTCTCACTTTCATTAGAGCACAATTATAGAAAGAACAATGCACTGGGCTCGTGACTAGCTCCTACGATTTGCAAAAACTGTTTGCTTTTCAGAGCTGGCAACTCGGTCTTAATGTGCTCAAGGCATTTGGATCTGCTGCTAGGTCATGTCATTGCTTGTACAGAATTTGCATCAAAAATATGCCAGAATGTATCACTTTTTATAAACAGTAAACTGCTAGTTTTATTAGAAAAGGTAAAGCAACGACCTATCATATACGTTTGTTTTCTGTTTTCTTGTTTTTTGTTTTTGTAAAGTGAGATGGGGATGTTAAGATACTTCTTTTTTAATGTAGATGTAAGACCTAATTACTTTGTCTCATAGCAAATGAGACTTCACTGCTTCAGTGAAGTTAACATGAATTAATATGAAGTAACACGTTAGTGAATCTGCTCCATTGTGTTTGCCCTTTTCTAGATGCTGTGAAACTTAAACCAAAATATTAATCCCACTGGCCTGAAAGCACCAACATCTTTCCCTGTGAAAGTTTTTCTGATGTTATAGCACTTGCTCAAGATTCTAAGGTGTAAGTTGAATGATTTCTCTCATAATTTAATGCATTTTGATTTGATTGTTCCTTTTGGGGATGGTGTATTATCCTCACATTGTGGTTGTTACATGGCTCTGTGATGATAGTAGTTGAAATAACCGGGAAACCCCATAATGCTTTTGTAAGGTGACAGTAATCTGATTACCCTTCCTGAAAGTAAATGCTCTTGTTCATTTAACTTGTTGGTAGAAACTTAAGAAAGTCATGCTGTTGTTCAAAAAAGATGAGGATATGACTTGATAACAATTTGCTACTTGCTACAATGTTGTTAGCCATGCTAAAATTAAAGGAAAAAGAAACTACAGGAAGTAAATAAACTATGTTTGTTTTTTAAATCTCTGATGTTAGGAAGCCTGCTCTGAGATTTTGTATAAAAACAAGGGTGTAATGTGCGGTTTGTTTTTGCCAACTTATGAGATATACACTCCTTGGAGTGTCACCCAATGAGAATGACACTCTATGTAGTCAAATGTTTATTTACTTGCTCATATGTTACATTTAATCTGTCTGACGGCTTGTCTAATAAGGATTAACATGTTTGTGATTCCTCAGATTGCCATATGCACTCGTAGATCTCTTCACTAAATTAACTGTTTCTAATTTCCCACTTTCATTAGTTCCACTCCCTTTTACTATTGTGCAGATATGTTTTTGTGTCATTACATATTTTATCCCTCTCTTATTTGCATCTTATTATTATAAATTCATTAGACTTCTTTTTTTTTTTCCAAAATGTTGCAAGTTACTTGTAATAATAACTTCTTTAATTTCCATCCAAATTTCTTATAGGTCTTTCCTAATATTTTTTTTTGGTAAAATTTTGTTCAGTTCTCCATGTCTATAGTTAGCTAATTTGTTATTCTTTCACTGTGTCAGTCCAATTAATATCTGTGAAAATTTTGATGGGTGCAAATTCATGTCCTGGTAGGATCATTTTGATTTGAAAATGTCTGTTTTCTGGTTTATATACTATTGTGGTAGTTTAAAGCTTTCCATGCCATACAGAGTGCAGCAGCGTATTTGTTTGTTGTGAAGCTTGTGGTTGTCACTTGGGATATATTTTCTATGCTGTGCTATTAAAAAAAAAAGTGTCCTTGAATATGGGATGGTTGTAGGTGAGAGACATTAAATGTAAACCTATCCTTAGCATTTCCCAAAGTAAAGGAAATGTCTACGTTTGAGAATTATCACTTCAGTTGAGCTCCCTGATTTTTTCGTGCTATCCGTACTGTCTTGAGAAAGCTGAGAATAACATCGTTACTGCACAGAAGTTTCCACCTTTTGCCACAAATTTTACTGTCAGAAATGATAGAAATAAGTGAATTAAAGGCAATCTGCAAGCGAGACTTATTAATCCTGTGGGAAGTATGTCCATTGTTCACATCATGTTTTATTTTATCTGGAACTTGAAAACTAAGAACCAAAAAGAAGCCTAGTATCATTCAAGAGTAGTTCATATTCTTGTCTTCTCCCTTTGTTTTTCAGACTCTCCTCCATTTAGAACTGTGCTCATATAATTACTGTATGTGCAGGCACTGAAAAAAATATGGTGGGAGAGTCTGATGTGAAATATTCTTGACATTGTTCTTCTACTACAGTGAAATGTCTTGGGTTCCTCTTACTTCCAAGAGTTTAATTTCTGGTGGGTCATTAGTTTGATTTCAGAGCCAGGCATCATAAAATAAACAGTCCCAAACTAGAGGCAATTCACTTTACCCGTAATCTGTTAGATAATGCTCCGAATCATCAGCATACAGAGGAAACACAGAGTAACAAACCTAGTAAGAGGTATCTTGTATGTGAAGGTGAGTACATTAGCTAAAGGTGAAGATGTTCTTTCTTTCTGTTCTGGTAGGACTTCCTAGGATAGAAGTCAGATTCTGGTATGTTTAAGTTTCCTTTTGAGGCCGTGCTTTGGCAAGATGCTGTCTTGTTGCTTATAAAATGACTAAAGTGTCTACCAAATGCAAGTGCCAAGTCAAAATATGTTCTGTATTTTGGTAATTGTGCAGAAAGAACACCAGATGGTTCTGATGATGAAGCGCTTTGGGTGGGATCACCAAGTTTTAATGGATGGCAAACTCTGAAGGCTTAATTACCAGTGTCTCTAGCAGCATACTTTTATCAGAGTGGACAAGTTATTTTCAGACATAGAAAAGAAAGAACCATGTATTTCTTTGCGTGTAGCTGAATAAAACTTAGTTAGCTTCTCTGTAGGAGTATCTGAAGCTCAAAATACTTGGGCCTAATAGAGAAGATGCCAAATTATGTTTCCAAAGTGGAAAAACTATATTATGAACAATACTGGTTTTGTTCAAGTAGCTTGATTTTTTTTATTATTTATTTATTTATTTTCCCCCCAGCATGCTCAGTTTTCACAGTGTATTGTTAATGTGTAATTCTCCTATGATATGAACATATCCTGCGTTTTGGGTTCAAGTGTATAACAATGATATTTATTTTCCATACGTAGTCTGAGACAGCTCAAGAGTGATCTGTTCTCTTAGAAGATTTTCCCATTGGAAGAATTTGGACAAGCAACTTTCAGAGAGTAGAGAAACTAAAAAACTAAGTAACAGGTCACACAACATGTTTTATAACTCAGGCAATGTTCCTTGATTTGATAAGTCCATACAAATTTGAAGCATTGATATTCCAATGTTAAAATTTGACTTTTAATTTTAATACCTTCCAGCCAGCCCTAGTAACACAGCAATTTGTGTGCCGTAATAATAGAGGACTTTGTATATATGTGAATGAAGTGTTCTTTGTATTTTTTTCTTGCATTTGTATGATACATTTGCTAAATCCTGGTGATGTTAGAGAACCTAGTGATGTTAGTATTTGCCTCCATTTTTTACCTGAGAACAGCATCACCTTTGTCTGTAACTCTAGTTGTTATTGTCATTGAAATCATTGAAAGTTTCACCATTGACTGTAGTGTGATTGTCGGGTCAGCTTGTTGAAATGCACCTTGGATGAGGCATACTTGAGATAATGAGGCCAAGTCTGGTCTTCACTTTGGCTTGTGTAGGATTGGAGTCATGGAACTGTGAACTGCTGTGAAGCTTGAGTTTTATAAAATGAAAGAATCCTGCTTCTTATATTGCTATGTAACAGTGAATAAAAACAGAAGAGCCTAAAATGTTATGTTTTTAGACCCTCTTCTTGTGTCTCCAGAAGCCAGGTTTTAAAGATTGTTGGGACTTGCTGTAGAACACAGCTGCTTCTCCAGGTAGGGAGAGGTATCATATATGGCCGATGGGAGACTCTCTTGTTGGCATTGAGCCACTTTGTACATTTTTTACATAATTATCTCTTCTAATTTTTGTACATGCACTTAAGCAAGTTGTGATTAGTTCATTGTAAAATCAGAGTCGGCATGCTTACAGAGAGGATTCATCTGACTTCTAAGAGTAATGTATTTTTTTTATTTTTATAACTTTTTAAATATTTTAGTACTATTTTTACATGGTCTAGACAGGGATTCTGCTGACTATGATCTTGTTGACTAGAATCTTATTCTCTGATTTTCAAGGAAGTGACTTGCTATTAAGGTGTTGCTAATTGCACAAAAAAAACCCAGTACAGGGTGTCAGGATTAGAAAATTTTGTTGCTTGATCTCCCTCCTAGATCCTCAAATTATGGTTTGAAAGTTCTGCAAACTTTATGTTAGCACTCTTTACAGGGGATCTACTCCATAATACTCTGTAGTATTTTAAAATATTTATTTTCTTGTACCTTAAAATTTCATCTGGAAACATTATGTAGATGCACAATATATTCTTGTGGTGATTAAAAATAGTAGTGTCTGACTTCTCGGGTATTGATAATTCAGCAAAGTCCTGAGAATTTCTATGAGATTCATTAGATCTTTGGGGTGACAGAATAAAGATCTAATCCTAGACCCCTTAAAGTCATTGTTGTTCTACAACACAAGTACAGAGTGGTTTTAACCTTGTATTCTAAAAATAGCTGTGCCTTTCTGTGAGTTCAGGGTGGATCCTAGGGTTTGATATATTTCTTTGAGGGATCATATTTATTCACACTGAATAGTGTGTCTGCTGATATCTTCAAAATGCTTATCCTCTTAGAACTGCACACTTTTAAGACTCGTTATGGCAATTTGCACAGCACTGAGAACACTGGGATCTTGGACAGCTGTGACGTGCAGTATCACCCTAATGCCATTAGTTGGAAAGAAAGTGGATTAAGTTATTCATAAGCAAGGAGTAGCCAGCAATAAAAATAACTGAAATTATAAACATTATTATTTGAATGATAACACTTTACAGTTTTTTTAAAGAAGGGAAGCATAAAGATTAAAAACTTTGTTAAGTAGGGAAGGTCATCTATGAATATTATTTTAGTTCTTGAGAGTGGCATTTGCTAAAATTTCAAACATTTTCTTTTTCCTTGATTTCCCAGAAAGTTTTCTTATAATTTTACATATACTTGATTACTTTGCACTGCATTCCACCAGGTCCATATGCCATAAAAAGAGGGAAGGGTGACCTGGAAAAAGAGGAGTTTCTAGCTTGAAGAAACAAAGTATGTCTAGTTAAAGTAAAATAGAGGAACCAGAAAATTTTACAAAACAAAACCCAAAAAAACCAAATAAAAACTCCCCCAACAAACAAACAAACAAACACAACAAAAAAGAAAACAGCCTGCATACTTTATAGTTGGCAAGGAGTAGTTATAGCTTGTGCTCTAATGATTTCTGATGGACGTTGCTGTAATGTTCACTCTGGTGTCTGTTAAAAAGAAAACTGAGAAAACACCACCCTAAAATTCCACAGCAATAGCCACTTCATTTAGCACAAGACAGAATCATATTTGAAGTACTTCTTAAAGAAATATGTTATTCCTTGTATATTTTTCTTTTGTTTAGTTAAACCAGTGATAAGATCTTGTAATGAGATATGTCAGGCTGATGAGTTAATTTGGTGAAATTTTTACGTTTGCTGTCCAGGTTAATGCCAACTTTCTGAGTGTGGTTTTTTTTTTGTTTGTTTTATTTGTTTTTTTTTAATCAATATTCCATTTACTTTTTTGAAATATCATATACCAAGTGCTTAGTAGCCACCCTTCTAGCCATCAGCTTTTCATTGCTGCGTGTCAGGATCATGCTGAGGGCAGGTGTGGGTAGCCTGAGGCTCAGAGATGTTGAGCAATGCTAGTAAGTGCCTGGAGATATGGTTTTATATGACTATTTAAAGAGGCTAGGAATCACTTTCCGCATGTGAAAAACAAACCCCTTCCCCTAAACTTACCTTTAAATTTATAGCTTAGGACAGTCTGTCCTAAAGTGCAGAGCACCTCTGACTCCAAGATCAGCAGTTTACTAATATGTGATCTCTATACACAACACAAAAACCAGGCTATGAACATACAACTGATCCTTATGGACTGATAGAAAGTAGGGCTTTAGCATTTTAACCTGCTTGGCTGTTAGTACCCCTGATATGGCTTAACAGAAATTGGAGTCAGGGGTCATCATATCATTTATTTGATGGGCAGTCTTGCCTCCAAGGATTTCTGTCTATAATGAACATATTTCAATTCTGGTTTCAAAATATCTTGCAGAGGTGAATGTTGTAGAAGATAAAGGAAATAAAAATCTTTATATGATATGCAACAAGAACAGATATTGTGCAAAATTGCAAACAAGATTTTGACAGAGATGTCATAGGTGAAAATCAGAAGAAACTAGAGTTTCACTTGGTTAAGTCTCCAGAGCTTGAATTCTTATCAAACTGATAACTTTATGAGTGAAGGCAAATTTCTGTTTCAACGTGTACTCTTAATTAAACAAAATTTTTTGCTTGCTTTTTTAGCTAATGAAATATGCTTTAGGAGAGACTGAAAGGAGGCTGAGAAGTTTTTATTTTGAGGGCTTTGTGAGGTAACATGGTTACTTTTTTTTTTTTTAATGCGATTTATTTATCCA
Organism: Streptopelia decaocto; assembly: GCF_964273445.1. NCBI lineage: Eukaryota > Metazoa > Chordata > Aves > Columbiformes > Columbidae > Streptopelia > Streptopelia decaocto. The sequence continues at coordinate 54,967,799 of NC_138661.1, forward strand.
GCAAGTGATAGTTAATTATCTTCAGGACTGATTATTGTACATAATCAGAAATAGAATGGTCCTTGGGCAGAATGTAAAGCCATATCTTTGCTGGTAGCACTCTGTTCCCCACACTTGGGGAACTGTTTTCTGATCAAGGATGCATATCTAAGATTCTAATTGACTGAATGGATCCTTGAAGAAAGAAGTTTTATTTACTTACCTTTCTTCTAAAATGAAATTAAAATGAGAGCACCTGGACCTTTTCTCTAGTTATAGTGTCAGGTGAAATGAATTTCAAAAATTGGAGCTGAGAGGGAAATTTAGTATATGAGGGTGTTTTTTTTTTTTTTAAGGAAAAAAAGAGACTTAAGCTATAATTATTATGTTTCAGGGTTTCAGGAAAAAAACCCCGAAGATATGTAGTAAGGAGGTTTTATCCCTCAGGGAATCCAGGGAAGTAGACCTGAAGGCAGACATCCTTAAGGCCTTCTAATTGATTTTTATGTCCTACTTAATTAGCTTTGAAAATCTGAGCTGTAGGAATATGGTATTCTCCAATACAGAACCCCAATATTTTGTCTGGATTAACACTAGTTTCAGTGGAAGCAAATGGCACACATATTGCTATATTACAAAATAGATTTGTCAGACAAAAATGTGAGTTTATGTACAGCTGACTTAGCTCCCAGGCATTTGGCTCTCAAATGTGCTTATATTAAATTCTGAAGGTAAGGGTACATTGTTGCTTTTTTTTTTTTTAATCAAAACCATAAATCTCTTATGTAAATGTACAACAATTGTGACAGGTTGAATCTCCACTTTTCAATTTTCAGGGAATTTTCAGATCCAAGTTTTATATGGTATATTTATGCTGGAATTTTAAATATGGCAATGTATTCTCCTGGACTAATGTTATTGTTGATATCTCTAAAATATCAGCTAGCCATTTCAGCTGTCTTACCAATTGTGGCTCTCGGAAATAATGACAAAACTGGACTTCCACAATTAACACTTCACCCTGTCCCCCTACCCCTCCAGTCTCTTTGCTTGAGAGCTTTAGTTTCCTGGTGAAGAGGTTTTTTCTTACTATTCCAAGCCTTGCTTATGCACATGTAGATATAACACTATCAAAAATTGTGCCAAGTAGTTTGCATCTGGTAAGTGTATCACAAGGACAACTTAGCAGGTGTTCATGTCAAAGTCTAGTAAAAGAACCTGATGAAGATTTGTCCTAAACCTTTTCTGTGTTCTATGTGCAACAGCTCCAGACTTTGAGCAATGATGCCTAATGACTCAAAGCCTTTCATGTTATTTAACTGTTCACAGCTCTACATAATTCTTGACGCTTTGTCTAGTGAGGAAGACACAGTCGTGGAATTTGGTTTTATTTTTCTTTCCAAAAAGAGCATATATTTGGTCAGAGGAGGTCAGCAATTATAGATAAAATATAAATATATACATATAGATAATAGCTAAAAAACTGGGGATAAAATGAGCATGTACCTGTAAATATAGATCATTTATTTGAATCACGAATCAATGTGATTCCATTCTGTTGTGTAATTGAATTTAAATTTAGTCCAATCCAGAGCTCATGAAGCTCATTAAACAGATTTAACTGCGTGCTAGACTACAGTTTGAATAAAATTTCATACTTTTAATACTGTCCTTTTCAGTCATGTGACTGAGCTAAAAGAACGTACCCCCTTTTAAACAAAGTAAGCCAATTCCTCAATAAAATTACTTCAAACTTTGGTCTGAAGATGAAAGAGCAGGGAACCTGAGACATGTTACGTATTCAAAAGATAAAGGGAGGCCAAAACTGCTAACATAACTTTAATACAATTTACCAAGAAAAAATACATCAGTGTGGTAGGCTAACAGCTCCTGGTATGCGTGTTGTTATTATTGTATAATGCAATAATTACATAGTGATAATATTATATAAGAAGCAGAAACACTATTATTATTTTGTGTTAAAGTTGTAGCCAGAGAACCCTTGCGAGATTGTATTACAGTAGTTCCCTGAGACCCTGTTATGATTGTGAGTCCCTGTACAATGGAGAAAGTACAGCTGGGGCACAGGGAGAGAGAAAAAAAAATTCCAAATACTGTAATGCAGGTGAGTGCCAGAGCTGCCATATCGATCTTTGTGTGGTTGATTTCTGTGGCTGTGTGACAAATGTGAGTCTCTGAAGAGGGACCCTGGATGCCATTTCCAAGGCACGTCCTCTGGACCCTGCTGCTTCTCTATGTCTAGGAAGGAACTTTCCAAGTGCAGTTTGTGTTTGCTGTAAAACTCTCTCTGTATTTGATATATCCTTCTAACAGTACCACATATTGGAAGGGTTTCTGGTATTTGGAACACCAGTCATACTTCTTGAGGCTTGTAATGCTGTAACTTCATTCTGGACTTAATTTGCCTTGTAGCGCCTTCAGCGCATGGATCTGTATATGAAAACACTACAGAAACATACCCGCTTTGAAAGCTTTCTCTGTTTTCTTTACTTCCATCATATTGATTAGGAATGACCCAGCCTGTGGCTACTAAAATGGCATGTAACTCACAAGAAGTTCAGAATTGTTTTTTTGTGTCCTTGCTGCATCATGTGAGTGGCAGTGGGCTGGTGCAGGAACTGCTGGGAAATCCGAATCCCTTGATGTGGGAGCCCGGAGCTGGCAGCGCCCACCAGCCTACCCGCGGCCACTGAGGAGGCTTTGCTATCTCTAACCTATGAGTTATAGCTGGAGTTCCTCCTCTCCCTTCAGCCTTCCAAGCAGCGTGGGGTATGTCTTGTGGTTCTTATCTGCTTGAAAGTATGAGTACAGAGCTTATCAGATCTGGAATTCTAGACCTCTTCCTTTCATACAAAAGAATAAATACATATTTAGGTATTTCTTTCATCTGCACAGTGAATTAGACGTTTTTGGTGTTTTCAAGTGTAATTTTAGTGGCAGGTATAGTAATACATTTAAATTAGTTGTTGGACATGTGCAGTACTTTTTCATTAAAAACCTTTTTAGTCTTAACCTGCTGCTATGCTATGAAGTGATACAGCCAAAAGACCTTAATTTTGTATTCTGTGCTCAGGTTCTGTAGTGATTGGATGCTTTATAGATATGCAGGCACAGAGCAGAGAAACCTTCACGAGCTGCCTGTTGAAGACATAATGCAATTTTGCAAATGCACGTGTGGTTACAGAAGAGATCAGAAGGAGCTCTTATAGTCAGTTATATAATATAATGCTGCCAGATCATGTGCTGCTGCTGAGTGCTACCCTTTGGGGAGAGACAGGGAACAACTGTTGAGGGGTGATAACTTGTGGGGTTCCATTTCTTAAGAGGTAGTTCACAGAAACACTGTCTATTGTATTTGTATGTAGACATGCTTTTTGTAGACAGATGTGAAGTTGCTCTTAACTAGAAGTCGTGTAGTTTACGTAAGTGCTAACCGTAGCTAAACTGGATGAGAGTGGGTTTGTGGCCAGTCATCTCTGAGTGTGGGCAGAGTGAGCTCACATCTCCCTGCAAAACTCTGTGGAGATGTATCCTATTTTAGGGATTTTTTGAGCCTTGTTTCTGTAATAACGACATCACAACTTCTGATATGTAGAATTGTAAAGTATCACTGTTACAGAAGGGAGAAATAGTTGTGAATAAGGAACTAAGAAGCACAAAGAAACTCTTGTTGAGGGTTCAGCAGAAAATCTATAGCAAAGGCAGTGGCTGAGTACAGAGCTTTGGAGACATATGTTTGTATTGTATGCACTGTCTTGCTCTTACCTCACTGTGATGCAACATGTTTTTTAAAATGACTACTTGCGTAACAGGTGGTATGCTCTAGTTCCTCCTTTGATAGATCATTTGGCTGCAATCTCTGTTACAGAGTACAAAAATCCAAATGAGGATAATTGCAGATGGACTATTCTAAAATTAAAAGCATTAGAAGGACATCTTTTTAAAATTTATTATTATTTTAAAAAACCCCTTTTACTAGTGCATGGAACCTAGGAGAGCAGATAGTTTAAGAAATAAGGCAGTAAAGGCAGTAAAATACAATCCTGGACCACTGAAGAGAAGTGACAGGGAAGATAACAGGAATTTCCCTATGTCTTTTGTAGAAAGTCTCACCTGTAGTGGTTAATTACTGTGTTTAATTCCTGCTTCAAAATGATCATGAATGAAGAGATTTCCATGTGTAAAACACCCTTCATTGAATCATCGTGAAACCGTGCCCTTTTCCTCAGTAAAGTAAGATATTTAGAAATCCAACTCAAAGGCTCCCATCACAATCAGCACACTGCACCCTTGATTTCTGAGACTGTGGCTAAGGCCTTACAGGTCATTAGTGTTGTTTTAATTGTGAAATTTTCAACATTTCAGGGTGTGAAATTGCTATGTGATTCAGGCTTTAAATGTATAGCTTCATTTCTATATTATTCCTTGTTTTCATTTCACATCATGCTATAATTCCAAAAATAGTTTTTTAACAGTTGTTGAATGGTACATATTTTAGTCCCAGCAGCCCACAATGATAGGCCACATTCTCAAATGATATAAAATGATGCTAAGCTTTTTAGTAAATAACTGCTTCCATTTTTTACTTGCAGGATTCCTTCATGCTCACTGATGATGGTGCACAGAAAACTCAAACTACCTGTATAGGTTCTATCTTAGAAGAATCAGAAAATTATAAAAAAAGATTTTGTAAAAGATTTTATAAAATAAGTAATTTTTTTTCAGCTTTGCAGAAGTGGTGAGATCTTACATTCTGAAAACTAAAATCTCTTGAAATTATTAGAGGTGATGGTGTGTTGGGGGAAAAGAGGACAATTTTATAAGTGACATTTGGCTATTTCTTGAATTGTTTTTTGTTCCTAATACTTAGGGCATACAAAATCCTGAATTCATTTAGTGATGTACGTGGTCCGTGTTATGTCTAGTGATCTCTTGGTGTCAATATGCATTCGTAAGACAAGCAAAAGCTTAGCTTTTTGAAAGATCAGTTGTTTTGAAAGATTCTGTGGAATTGTTGGATGACTGTACATTATTCTTAGTCGAGTCAAAGAGAGATGTCTGACTTCATTAACCCTTCTTTTAAGCCAGGCCTGTGACTTTTTGGTGTTTGCAGAAATGATCATGGTCTTATTTCATGTTAGCTGACGTTAGGACACCTTTACCTTTTATGCAAAAAACAACCCCAAACAAGCAGTCAAAAGGGTGAAAACTGCTATGATGTTGGCTTTTGAGCAAAACTTTTCATTTAAAATGTAACCTTTTAAAGGCTTTCTAAAATGGATTTTTTTTTTTTTTTAGGGAAATTAGGAGATAATAAACCTTTGCTATTTTCATAGAAAGCTAGTTGCCTGAGCCCTTATGTCCTTTTGTAAACCCCTGTCTTTATTTCTTGTTTTCCTGGTGTTGGTAGTTTGTTTGGGATCTTTTATTCTTCTTCCCAAGATTTGAAAGTCCCTCATGTGTTATCGCTGGGTGTTTTCAGCAGTAAGTGTCACAGAACTGTAGCCAGTAAGTTCATACAGACCTGCTATATTGCATGTCCTTTTGCCTCAGTTCCCCTGCCTTGCAGCCATGCTTCAGCTTGTGGGTTGAAATACTTGTTAGTACCAGAGCACTAGAGTCATTGGTACATAGACTTAGGTCTTCACATTGTGTTTTTCCTCTGCCATCGAAAGTTTCGGCAGTTTCACAGAGCGGTAGAACAGAAAGTCAGCTACAGTACAGGAAAAAGAAAACATCGCCTTTTTTGTTTGGTTCATACTATATGTGCAGATTTAAGTATGAAACATCTTTTGGCAAAGGTAGATTAAATCAGAGCATAGGTTATTCTCACAGCTGGATTTTCCCCCTTTCATAGTGGGACAGGAGAGCCAGTCTTTGATAAGGATGCTAACAGCTTTCCAAACAAGCATCTGAAATACCTGCAGAAATTGCAGCTATTGAGAACACTTTGAGAGCATTTTGACTGCAACACATCTGAGTGAAGTTTCTGGTGGGACTTGTACCAATGAAATCAACAGAACACTTTAAAGAAATCTTTGTTCTTGTATATGTGTATGTGACAACCACTCGCCTGCAGTTCAGCTCAAGACATCCAAAGTGAAAACATAAATGGTTTAAGCTAATAGAAAAAAAGGCCAGACTTCTGGAAGGGCTAGGTTTACCTTCTCAACAGCAGGGAGAGCTGGCCGCCTATACACCTTTAAAAACATGACACAAGTCTTTTATTGGTAAAAGAGACAGGTATAACAATCTACATGAAACAACTACTGACTGGTTTAGTATTAGTCCTTGGTCTGATTTATTTATGTAATATGTTTATATTTATATTATTTGTATAGGACACACCTTATAGGAATTTTGTATTTCACTTTATGATGTTAGTGTTTGATGGACAGAGGGTTTTCTACATGGATAGGAAAGTTTTGTTGTTGTTTGCCTGTTTGTTTGTAGAAAAATCATCTGGAAAGCTAAATAGGAAAAAAGTGATGTGATTTGCATGTCTGTGTGTGTGTGTTAGCTATACCATCTATCTCTTGAGCCAGGAACTGTGCAAGGTAAAATGAGTCAAGGCAGTAAGAAACAGGTATCATTTTCTTCTGTATAAACCCCAGGTACCTCATACTTGAATTTTCACTGTGAATAACTGTTTCTGGTTGGTTAGATTGTTTTCAGCATTGTACTTGTTTATACTCCGGTTGTGTTGGTAGACTACTGCTATTACTGAACACTTACGTGATTGCACTATTTTATTAAATTTATGAAGGGATTGTGGTTAAAGGAAGAGTCAGTTTTATATGATGTATTGAGTACAACAGTCTAGCTGAGATGGGTCCATTTTGAATAGACTGGGCTATTTGGGATTTTTGTTTCTGTCTATCCCACCCTGACCAACTATGTAATAGGTAACCCTGCAGCTGGTTCCCAGTTCTGAGGTGTTTTCTGAGCAACAAGCCTTAATTTGCTCAGGATTACTGGGCATGGTTAACCATGGTCTTCATTCTCCCTCACTTGCACTGTTGTCTCTTGCCATAAGGATCAAGGCTTCACATACATATTATTCTGCAGTACTTTTTACCAAACCGAAGTTTTTTCCTGATAGATTAGCAGAGTGCTAAAGCTAAATTTAAAATTGTGTATATTTAACCTTTCCCCCTAATTGCTTGCCCAGAATAAAGGGTTGTTGCTTTGTTCCTAAATTCTCTACATGAGGTGGTGTGCATTAAAGTGTATTTATACTCTTTTGGATTAATTAACTGTGACCTTATGAACCACTGTCCTTGTTTAATTGGTGGCTCCAAAGCACACTAATGGCATAAATCAGCTGATAATGAGATTCAGACTTGCTTTTAAAATATATAATAACACTGCATTGATATAGCAAATGAGATTTGTTGACTCTCTGTTGGTATTACAGGAGAGAAGACACAATTAAATGCGTACTTTCAGGATGGGGGAGGGCTTGGTTGGAATGAATAATATGCACTTCAGGGTGGGTGTATGAAATAAGGAGGATATTCTACATCAAGATAAGTTTGGTATTCTCTCCTTGTCTCTAGGCAATGTGCAGTACTAGCTGGTGCACTTTAGGATACAGAAATGTTGTGGGAAGGTGTTTCTTAAAGATTACTGGAGGCTAAGAAAAATGATGATTTCATCTTAAATATAGTTACATGTTTTTAAACTGAGCTTACACCCACTGTTTTATGAACTGCAAATTAATCAGATAGCTCCCAGAGAACAAAAAGGTTTTGACCTAAACTAGTTGCCCAGGCTCCATTACTATTTTCAGTTTAATGTTACCCATATCCATCCCCACATTTTGGAAAGAAAACAAGGGCTGTGCAACAAAGTTTCTTTGTTTTCGTAAGAACTAAAAATGTGCTGTATGTAGACCAAACAATAAAAATAAACTACTGAACTACCTTCTAATGCATGGGGGTTCTGGAGAGAGGAAACCATGGATATTTAGAGGCATAAAGTGAGTCATTGTGCTAGTTAAAGAATTTTATAAGGCGAGCTCTGTGGGTTTGAGTTGCATCTGTTACCTTTCCAACTAGAACTGAGGGGCATGCAGGAAAAAGAATGTTGGATTTAATCATGTCTTATAGTGAATGCATTGTATTTACGCTAAGCTTCTAACCGGGATCTAGACTGTGGGAGAACAATGTTGTTAGTATTTCTTTAGGTATGAATTTTGCATTAGATGGGTTCCAGTTAAATGCACCTAAACAATATTATTTTACACCAATTAAGCTGCAAAATGCTGTTAACAAAACACTTTTAAAGAGTAATGAATGTTCTGTAACACTAGAAAACAAAACAAAACAAAAAAGCAAAAAACCCTGACCAGTGAAAAAAACCCTCACAGCTATTTTCCTTATTAAAAGATAACCATGCTTGCATTTATGACACTTCTTAGAAGCCATAATGGACTGGGTTGCTATGGTGTGAGATGCAGAACAATGAAATAATTGTTTCTCTTGGTATTGGCTTCCTGGAAACAAATTCTGTGTAAATGACTTGGCTGAAATAGTGACAACAATCTTGTGTGCTGTTTTATTTAGTTTATTGTTAAAAATCACAACTGTCCTATAATAATTAAAAAAAAAAAAAAAAACAAACATTTATCAGTTCTGGGCTTTCTTTTGTTTCAACGTTTTTTCCTTTTACATTTTCAGGTCAGTTTCATGAATTCAAAAGCAACTTACCAGTGATTTCTGGGAGCTGGGGCTGATTTTCTTGTGTATTTGTAAGTATTTATTCATTAATTTTCCAGTTATGTGCATCTTTCTAATACTCTTAACATGAAGAATGGAAGCTATTTTAAACTGTTGCTGTTATATCAGTTTTAGAATGTTCTTTTATTAAGAAATGTACTTATAAACTTTTTTTTTGTATTTTTTGGTAGTTTTTTTTGCTACCAACTTATGCTTCAGTTATTCAGAGGCACTACAGATGCTTGAAGTAACAGTGAATATTCCTGTTTTTTCAAGCTTTCTTTTGGTGTTCATAATCATAATAATGAGAGAACAGTGTTGCTTACAGTACCACATCAGTTGTGGCAGTTGCTAATGATAGCCATGCATCTTGCTATTGTCATGAAAATGATTTCTAGAAATGAGTTGGGGCTGTGATTTAAGACTGACAGGGCTTTTAGAGGAAAAGCTATATGGGTTTATTGAGGAAACACTAGGACAACCAGCATCTGCTGAACTGGGAATGTATTTTTATGTACCCTGGAGAAAGCTGACCTTTATGGTTGCAGCAAAATGACTGAGACTGTAGTCATTTAGGCCATGGCCCAAGAATATGTTTCAGTGTATGCCCAAGTTCGAATAAAGCAAATGGGACTAGGCCTATGCATAAATGCCTTGAGAAAGGGAACATTAGAGGAGAAGATCTGGGAGGAAGACAGTTATTTATGCAACAAATAGAAAGCTTTCAGAATTGCGTTTTTTTGGATAGTCTTCAACTTAGTCAAGTATAATAAGGAAAATCTAACTGGACTTAGACTTGGCATGATATAAATTATTGCAATACCTCTTGTATCATGGTATAAATGAAACCAATCTATGCAACTTGTTCTCTTAAGTCACAAATATAGTTTATGAATAAATATTTATTCAATCATTTGTGGAAAAAGATGTTCACAAAACCTCATTCATCAGGGTAAAATATGGGTGGTTCTCTCCTTGATATGGAAATGTGTTCAATTTATACTAACCCTTCATCTTTACAAATGTTCATTTTCATATATGGTTTTGCCATTATATTTGCAGTTCCCTTCATTTACAGGTCTGCATCTTTTTAATGAGCATTGTCAGTCATATTTGAAGAAAATATTGTTATCAAATAAAATAAACAATTTTTAAAAAGCATTAGCATTGAGAAATAGTTCTGAGAAGGCAATGTAAAGTGATTACTGAATGGAGAGAGAGGAATTTGCTCTAACTCTTCCTGGCTTTGCCACTGCATGTTTTTTTCAAGCAATCAGTTAGTCTTTCTTTGCCTCATTTTTCTCATCCGTAAATGGAAATAGTAATGTATCAGTCAATACAAACAGTAGCTCTTCATACCTCAATATGGAGTATACTTTCCAATCAAAGTAACGGAATAAATGCAACAGTAGATTCATGGTGAACTTCTTTGTGTGTACCAGGCTAATTGGATGAAAACCTGTAAGTATTGTTTAATTCATGCCCATGTAGTATTATGAACATATAAAGGGCTTTGGTAATTATATTGTGGACTCCTGACCTGAGTCCTACTTTGTTGACAACAACAAAAAGATGGGGTAAAAACAAATGAGGTAAAAGTACTTTGAAAGCAATGTTTGCATTTAGGTCAATCAAGTATTTAATGAGAAGTATGGACTGTTGTTATCACACAACTGTACACTGGCTTTTGCAGACGTGGTTGTTGTACAGTTGGGACCCCTTACAGTACCGTGACCATGAGAGCTGGAACGTGGTTCAGCAGCCGTACCAGTGAAGCCAAGGGAAGGCTTGTACAAAATGACTGCAGAAAATGAACCAGAGTCTCGTCTTTGATAGATATTCTTTGCAACTCAGAATTCAATCACATTAACACGAATATCTGGAGAAGCTAACACAATGGCTGACTGTTCTTGTTCTCTGATTAAAGGATTTACTTTAGTATATATCTAGAAACATATGCAAACATGAAGTGCACATAAACTGAAAAACAAATATAGGATGTACAACTGATTCAGCCCAGTGTTTCCTCATGTAGTGAAACCAGAGTGGAAGTATACATTTTATAGTAATACAGGTTTAAGCCTTCTGAAATCATCTCTGTTGTAGCTCTCTGGACTTGCAAATATTCTGTAGGTAGTATACATTAGTTCAGCAGATACATATTCTTACTATTCAGTAACAGTAATATGTACAGTGTTATAAATTTTCACTGTGCCCTATAGACTAAAAGGACAGGTTGTACCTCAGATATCTTTCAATTTAAAGGCTTGATTTGTGCAAATGCTTATTCATGTGAGATGACCTTGGAAGCTGATGAGAGCAGGATCAGGAGCTGAGGCTGAACAAATAGGCCCTAAACAAATGATACCATAGAAGATGGGAGTTTTGGGGAGTTTGTGTGGAAGACAAAAGTTTGCATATACAAGGAGTTTTGAGAAGATTCAGTTCTAAGCAGCATATAAAAAATGCTAATGAGAAATGTATACCATTTTCATGTTATGCTATAAAATTTGGGCATGATTTTATAGCGTGTTTGTTTCATCTATACTCCAAAGGGAAGGATTAGATCAGTGCTAGGATGACTGATCTTTGTGCATATTTTTATATGGGAATACAGCAAGATCAGCTAAATACTGCTATAGGTCTATACTAAAGCTATTTCAACCAGGGGCTATAATAACTTTTTCCTCAAATTTTTGGAAGTTTTGTCATAGATGCATTCTGCTGTAACATGTAATTACTTGGATCATCCAGTTCAGACAACTTTGTTGGGGTTTTTTTTGTCATATTTGGCTAGTTTTGTTCAGGAGAAAACAGGATTGATGATTCATACAAAAGTAAATTTCATGGAAAATGTGACATTTGGGCTTTTGTGTTATGCCCGCAGAGCAATTGTCCTAACTAAAGGTTACTTTTTTTTCAAGAATGTGGTCTTAAGATTGTTTAATTTATTTAATTGTTCTCCCCAAGTAGGTTTGTCCAGTAGTAAACTGCAATAATTATTTAAAGTTACAGATGGTAAAATAAATGCCCTTTAATACCACAGCATTTAAAACAAATTTTGCTTGTACATCAGCAATTAGAAATACCTTTTTACTAGCAGTTCAGCTTCTGTGTAAACATTTTATTGTGACTTGACTATGAAGTGAAAATACTGACAGAGGGGAAAAAAAACACTAAATGAATGGTGTTAAAGCCCATGAAACATCAGTGTCTTGTGAGAACAGCTTTCCAGTGAAAAGTCTGTATTTAAAATATGATAAAAATAATATAATTGGAATTGAGACTAAAATAAAATTGCTTTAAAAACAAACAGCAGCAATTTTTTTCAAAGAATGTTTAAAAACAAAAATAGGAACACTCAGGGGACACATGTATACACACTTTATAATACAAGAAAATTGATATTGTGAGTATGTAAACATTATCTTTTCAAACACTTATTCCAATTACTACATCATCAGGGAGTATGCTTGGCTTCAAACTCAATGCTTAATATTTTTTCATCAATCTTACTTTTAAGTCAATGTAAAACTTAGAGACCGTGTTTATGTGTACCATGGAGCATCTGACCTGCTAGATTTGTGCTTTGTATTTTTCCAAGCTTATTTAAAGGAGAAAACTATTAAATTATGAATATTTACATGATAAACTCAAAGAAGTCACAGCGCATTTGGAGCAAGAGAAGACATGTGCCTTTGGCACTATTTACCTTTACAGGTTTAGTTGATAACATTTGATGTTCTACTGAATTGCAGTTAATTTATTTGGGAAAATATACTGTGTTTATCAACTTATCACTTACCTCTTTCTATGAAGTGCTGATTCTTTCAAAATGCCTGTTAAGAAAACCAAGTAATGCCTTATTAGAAGCTCTGTTTGCTGCAACATCCATACTTTTTTTTTTTTTTTGCATATGTGTGCTGGAGGTATCAGAGGTTTTTATCCTCTTCTTCCTACTTTTCTGCCAACATTTGGGATGTACCAATGTAAAATGATTTCGTTGCACCATGAAGGAGCCCATCAGGAATTTGAAACTCTGTTTTCCTGGGATTCTTTTATAAATGAGGAATATAAAATCTGCTTCTAGTGGAACACTGTCTTGCTGCTTTTATGCAACTCTTGCACTACAGTAGCACACAAATTTTCTAATAGGAAGCAAAGTTCCAGTATATATTGTGAGGTATAAATAAACACAAAAGCAACGCACCTGCCTTGAAGAGTTTTCTTGTCTGTGAAAGCTTCTATAAATACATGTTTTAGATGTACTTAAGAGAGAGTTAGTTGAGTAGAAACAAAATAGAAGGAGGAAAGGGCACTTCCTCACACTTGGGTAATACCTGGTCCGTAAATGCCCAAGCACATTTGCCTGTCTGGGTCTAATAGAAGTGTAGTTGCATCCATCCAGAGGTTTGTAGTTGTACCTGAAGAGAGGAAGGTGTGGAAAAAAAGGCTGAAGGAGAGAGAAAGGTGGCTGGGACATTAATCTGCTGAGAACAGGACAGAAGTCCAATCAAAAGTACAAAAAGTTCTGTTCGTTTTTTAGTATCTGAAGTTCTGTCTCCCCAGCCCATGCTTCCAGCTGGGATGTCCAAAGGACTCCTTATGTGAATGTTTCTAAAGCTGTGCAGGTGTGGGAGGTCACCTAGAGTTCTGATAGAAGGAGCGTCTGTTGCATGATGGTGGCACAGAAGCATGTTCCTGTCTGAGTTTCCATTTACCTTCTGAGTGCAGCACATTCTTTTGGCTGCTTCCCTGTTGACCGTACAGACAGTTTCTTGGTAGTAAGTAAATAACTTAAGAAATAAATACACAGAATGCTCATGTTGTGGAAGCAATATGCATTGTATTCATTTTAGCCAGTTTTTCTTACAATAAGAAAATTGGGCACTCAAACTACTACTAGGATTTTGGTATTTAACGTAACACAGAAATCTTCAACTCTTTATGAATAATGAAATCATAGAATCATGGAATATCCTGATTTGGAAGGGACCCACAAGGATCATTGAATCCAACTCCTGTCCCTGCACAGGACAACCCCACAGTTCACACCATGTGTCTGAGGGTGTTGTCCAGTCTCTTCTTGAACACTGACAGGCTTGAGGCTGTGACACCTCCCTGGGGAGCCTGTTCCAGGGCTCCACCACCCTCTGAGTGAAGAACCTTCTCCTTATGTCTGACCTAAACCTCCCCTGGCACATCTTCCTGTCGTTCCCTCGGGTCCTGTCCTTGGTCACCAGAGAGAAGAGATCAGTGCCTGCCCTTCCTTCTCCCCTTGTGAGGAAGCTGTAGACTCTGGTGAGGTCTTCCATCAGTCTCTTCTTCTCCAGGCTGAACAAACATACAAAAGAACAGTTTTAATTCATATAAAGCCAAAGGGTTTCATGCTATAAGACTCCTTAACACTTACTAAAATGACGATGCCACTGAATGTGAGAGCACTATCCAACCAGCTTCTAACATACTGCACAAAGACAGAGGCCGCCCGTGTGGTCTTTCTTTGCTTACTTTTTGATGAAATCGAACCATTTAGTAAAGCTGCTGCTGGAAATAATTTTTCAAAGGATTATCACACTCTGGATGTAAGTGAGGACCTCCGTGCTCTACTGCTGCTCCATCCACGTGCTGGACAAGATATGTGCAATGCACTAGATCCATCTGCTGTCTAAAAAATTCTTTGCAGAAGAAAGAGGCAATAAAATGGAAATCCTCATCCAAATCATTATATATGCTGTTGAAGTTGCATGCAATGCTTTGGAGGGAGGAATCTGTTAGGAAATATTTGAACTAAGAAGCTGCATTAAGAATAGGAAGCAAAGTATTCATACAAGTCCATACCTGGACAGAGTCCTGTAGGTTTTCTGCAAGTGACTAGCATTTGGTCACTTAATAACTATAATAACTATAATGCAGGATCTTAGAAAAGCTGTAAAGAGAATTTTGTTTAAGCCACACTGCGAGTAGTAAATGACATACAGTATTTCTCGTTCTGCCTAAATTACACAAAGGATTTCTTATTCCATAATATGGCTGAACAATATCTACAGTTCACATCAACATTAATTTTTGAAATCATATTACTTAAAAGGGTGAGGGTTATAAAGTATCCACAGACAGCTTCATTTTCTCTCTTGTCTTTCTAGTGCACATGTACCAATGGCTGTTTGATTCATTTATTGACATAAAACAGAATTGCTTAGAACTAGCCACTCATTCATCATAATCATAGTTAAAGAGAGCATGGGGTAAGAGGTTAACTGCTTGCTGAATGTATCAGGATCTTTGGTATATACCAAAGTCTGACTCAATAGAAATCTGATAATGGCCTGTTGAAGGTAAAACTCAAGTGTTAATAGCTAAATAAAAAAATTGATAAAGACTCTGCTGTAAAATACTCACACTTCTGAAGTTAATTAAAAAGAGCTGATCAAAGTGAAGCTTCCATTAAAAATGGTACTTTAAGATATTAAAGATAAAAGCACAAAGGTAAATTTTGAAAATCAGTGCATATTTTAAAAAATTATTTTTCCATGAATTATTATTTTTTTCTTATTGGCTGCACTTCCATTAATAGTTAAAATATAATGTGAAAATGTTAATTTTTACTTTCAGTAGTTTAGGTTCATGCACAGTGATGATGAATTGATATTTTGGGGTATCTATGTTAACAAGACATTGAACAAAATCAATTTGAACTAACTGGGAGCAGCTTCTGTTCTAAATACACGTGTGTGATGGATTCAGTACTGTGCATCATAAAATATTCAAAGACTACTCTTAATTGTGTAAATACCATATTATCTTTATGGCTTTATTAGAGATTACTGTATAATCTTGGCTCTGAAAGTTAGTCTGAAAGATGCTCCCTGCAGGAGCCAAAAAGCCCCAGGGAACAATTAATCCAATTCTCTGATGCTAAAACAAAGCATGTTACATGATTTTTTTAAAGTTTCACCTCTCACTTCTGCCTTCCCCAGTGAAACAGTTCACAAAATGTAAGACTTCATCCCAAGTTCTTGTTTTCAGTCTAAAAAGAAAAGTTTGATTTAGAAAGAGAGAGGATCTTCATCTGGAAATTGGCAAGAACAAGGGTCTGAAGGGTCTGACTGAGACACATGGTCCCGCAGAAAATCTAAAATACTGTAGGGTACCAGAATGAAGATGGATGACTAACTAGCAAACTGTCTGTGTATCTGGAATTGCTAATGGTTTGGTATCTATTATCTACTCAAATGCTTTAGTATTTGATGTATAATATTTTTATTCTAAAGATTTTTCTGGTCACAGATGTAACACTAAACTACAATTAGATCTGCTGAAGTCATGCTTAGTATAATGAAAATGAAGTAAAAATTTCACTCCTCAAAACCTTGTAACTGCCTAAAACTTGGGAGGTCCTCCTACAGCAGGCACAAGGGATCAGAGACGCGGTTGATTTCCGAGTGTGAGAATGCTCCTTGGTCCTATTTGAGCAAAACAAGTTTATGAACATCAAATCAGGCTCATGATTAGCTAATCCATCAGTGGAAAGTAGGCAGCCTTGTGCATTTCAGAGACAAGTAAAAATGTTTCAGAATGTACCTGGTTTGTTACACAATTCTTTGAAGTTCATTGAGCTCACTTTTATTTCTCCTGTATTTCTGAGATACTTTTTAGACTTGAGCACCCTGTCTTACCAGAACATGCGCTATCAGTTTATTTAAAGACATAATATTTTCTCTTCTCTTTTTACATCTTTAGGAGTTGTTTATACTATTGACATTTTATTTAATTGTTCAATTTTTACCAAGTGATTATAGTTTGTATAAGAAACAGCAGTGAAATTAAATTGCATCTTAGAAAGAATAATTTCAGCTATGTTCTGTGTTTGTCAGCTCCATGCTTCATGTCACCTTGCTTCTTCTTAACCTAGTATTTTAAAAGTATGGTTAGAAGGTCTTAATTTGATGGAACATTTCCTCCTCCAAATCATGATGCAGATTTTAATATAAATTTTTGAAAAGCCATTTACCCTACAACTGTATTGGATCTCCTCCTTGCCCTGTATCCAATAGAGACCAGTTACCTATTAGAACTCTCTTATCCTATCTTGCTTGAGCAAGTGTTCATCATTGCTAAGTTATTGGACCTTTTAAATTGATTCCATATTAAGGCAGCATCCCACGCTGCAAATAGTCCTTATACTTCTTTACTGTGTTCATTAAAGCCTGACAGTACCTCTAAGTTTGTAAAAAGTCTGAATGGGTTTGAAAAGAATCTTTTGCCCAAAGTTTTGTTTGGTCTGAACTGAGACATATTCACTTGCCTCTGAAATACCAGGTATCAGTTGTTGCCCACTACAAGATTCTCCTGATTCAGTGTGGAAACCTGATATGTTCTTGAACGTCCAGGTCTTGAAATAAAGGAACAAACAAGCTGCATTTCTGATCCTTCACAGCCTCATTCCTAGACAATCACAGCTAGGAAATGACTGTTGCTACCATGTCTGTGTGTAACTTTTCTGTAAATTAGTTACTTATTTTTTAAACTCTTGTTCTCAAAGATGTTTTTTTAGTGGATGTAATTGTAACTTTTAGAGAATGATGAGGGGAACATAACCATGCACATTCTACTATCTTTTTGCTGTATGCCACAAAACGGCTGCAAGACCTGTGTAATCATACTCCAGATTCCTAGATTTGTACATTAGATAACATATATGCATCCTCTTCACAGGCCAATTTACTTGAATAATTATATAATTATTGAAACAAAATATAATAATAATTTTTCTCTTCCTGTAATCTTTTTTAAGCTGAATTGATCCAGTCTGATTGCCACAGTTTGCATGATAGATTTATTTCAGGTTGTGCGATGTTCAGCAGCAGTCTATGACAACAATCAATGTTTTGTCCTGTTAAAAGCATTTAGGTGGCATTCCTGCATTCAAACAGTGTTGTTTTAAGGCCACATAGATTCTTGCACTATACCTCAGAAACATAGCAGCCTTTTCTTTTTTTTTCTTCTTTCTCTTTTTAACTCTGGTGGTTTGTTTTTGTGTGTGAATCAACTCCTCTGGTTTCTCCAAAACAACCTTCTGTTTGAGGTGGCTGTTGTTTACGGGTTTTTCCTCACCCACCCACCTGCCATTAACTATTTGGTTACCACTCGAAATACTTCATCATGGAGATTCAAACGCGTTGTCCTGTGGCCATTGTTGCTCAGCAGAACACACATGCTTGCTTCCTACACAAACACACACACACAAATTAATAACTGAGTGGAACTCCTCCTCCTCTCTGCTCCAGAAGGAGCTGCTCCAAAAAGAAGCCATTTATAGTATCAATAAGCTGCTTCTCCAAACCATGTACAGATGTGTTATTCAACCAGTTAATATTGGGGTAGTTAAAATCACCCATTATTATTTTTCTGGCAGATTTTGCCACTTCATTAATATCTTTCAACATACTGAGTTGCTTGGCTGTTCCTTCTTTTACATGGCTTATATCATATCATGCCATCACAGCATATTCTGTAGTTTCGAGTTAATTGCCCAATTAACAGTGGTATTCATGAAGTGCTAGGAAAATTCCACAACTAATGATTTGGACAATTTCAAAATAGGTTGGTATTTCATAGTTTAAAATGTCAAACATGCCAATAGCTGCAAGCTTAAGACTGTGCAGGCTTAGAACCCAACAGCTCAAAAATTCTATATTGCAAAAATCATAATCCAGCCTTCAGAAACATGTTTCCCAGCCCTCAGTACTTCCATGTTAGGGAACTTCTACACTACCACAATTTCTCCTTAGACTGGTGAGGTGAAAGTGTGAAATTGGATCTCCTTGTCTTCTCTGTATTTTGTGAAAATGAGGAATAAATACCTTCTGGCAGCTGTGAATGCTCCCTCACCCCCAACCTGGCCCCACATGATGGTTATGGCAGCATTGGGGAAGATACTGTAATAGTGGTTGTGTATGTGCTTACAGAACTCAGGAAAACCGAGATGCGAGTGGTTGGAAGGTTGTGGGATTTGCTGGAGGACTTTGTACTTTTCTTTCCTGTTGCCTGGGTTAGGTAGGCATGATAACAATATGTAGTTAGCTTTGATGGGCCATTGTTCCCAGATGCAACTGAGAGTTGCCAATAGACTCTCTAGGCAGTGATCTGATTTTTTTGTTTTGTCTCACCAGCTGCCATGCAGAGATGCCAGGGGATACACTGCCTTGTCTTTTTGCCATTTCTCAGTACCTTCTGTGCTCTGAGTTGTGAGACTGAGGTGATGCTGTGGACTTAGTCTGCAGTGTCTGAGGATGGGCTGGGACTGTAAAATAATTTCATTAGCATTGCCCAAGGAAGAAATGACTCCTTTTCGGCCTTGAAATTCAGGGTCAGAAGCACAGGTACAGGAAGGAAGACAGTCCACGTCCTCAGAGCTAACGGATCACAGACTCAAGGTTCCTTTCTAACATTTTACATTATTAGAACATTTTGAATTTCCCTACTTATCTACTCTATTGAGGCTGTATTGGTGATCTAACACAAGCTGCTCAGAGGTGTATAGATATGTGATTAAAGCCTTAATTCAGCAAGGAACTTTAAGTACTTTGAGGTGCTTCATTGTAATTGACAAGACTTTGCAGGAGTTAAAATGCTGTGAGTACTGAGATCTTTGCTGGGATGGTACTGATTATGTAAATATGGCTGCTGGATAGCTCTTTTTAAAAATTAAATTACTGAAATATAATATTTCGTCGATCTTCCTTTTAGTCCTTCCTGGAGTTGTGGCAGATTCTTTAGGACATTATAATTTACATTTTATAACAAAAATATAGCAAATTGTTTTATCTCATTCCTCTTGGCAACTCAGAAAACTATAATTAACATTTTTTATCAGTATTCTGTTTAGGGTTTTCTAAACTGAACAGTATAGTGGTAACAGCTCATTTTTAGATGCTATTACAGTTCTTTCACATCTTTATAGTACTGTAATAAAGCTGAATTTACTAGCTACCTTGAAAGCGGAGTAAGGCAGCATTAGAATCTACATTAAAGTGATTCAGTACCCTTTAGAGAAAGCCTTCTTAACTTGAGACCAGAGACAGTGTGTGTTTCGGGGGTAGTTTTATAAGGATTGCCGATAAACTTGAACACTACCAACAACAGCTGCTTTTTGAAATATTGTCCTGCCCAGCCCAATGAAGTTTAGGGGAATTTGCTTGCTTTGTAAGCACATGTGATCAACATTAGCATTCAGGGGAGCTTCACCTGCCAGTGGAAGGGAGGCTGTATCTTAGAGACTACTTTATGGTTTCAATTGTTAAAGATGGGAGGGATCAACTTTCTCCTGGAGAGTTAGTGCAAATCTCCAGTCTCTTAGATAAGTACCATGCTCTGATATATTTTTCCTAAACTTTCTTCTTGGTGGCAATTCAGATTCTTTCCAGTTTGGGTGTATAGGGAGGATATTTGCTTTCCTAATTGTTCATGAGTTATGAAAATGCAACCACTTCAGGTCATTCCGTGTTTGTGGCCAGTCAGGTTGCCCTGCAATAGATCCAGTGGTTACCGTTCCTAGCTTTATGCTTCTCAGCAGCTCACTTCATCTTGTTTCCTTTCTTAATAGTTGTCTATTTCACATTTTTCAACTATGATCTTATCATGGACGGCAAAGTGGTGCCCAGAAGAGGAATTAGCAGAGGCCTCCAGAAATGGCCATAATACGGATTACAATTATTACAGTTATAAATACAGTAGTAGTAGTAGTAGCAGCAGCAACTTCTTCTGCCTGTAGCAGAGTTCAGTAAATGTAATTTTAAACTACTGAGATACTAGTAACTAAATCCACCCACAACTACTAGAAAACATCACACTGCTTTTAAAAGGTACAGAATTCTGCATGTTCTGATTTGTACAGAAGTTATAGATGTTTCTTACCTTACTACCGTTTTTCAATAATTTTGCACCAAAATTTTATTTTCAGATTAGCTTCAGTTTAAGAAATAACCCCATGTCTAATCATAAGTTTAAAGAATTTTGCATCTACATAGCTATGAAAAAAACATTTGTGAAGTTATTTTTGTGTAAGTTGTGGTGAAACGTTTCCCATGTAGAATAACAGAGCATTTAGTGTTCATGAAAGAAATGCTTTCAGTACTTTGAATGCAGCAGCATAATGGTATTTCTCTTAAATTGTGATAGCTTTTAGATTTTTTTTTTCCAGCTCAAATTCCAGAAGTTAATTACACTATACTCTTTATAAAATTTGAGAATATGATCAATAAATACCAACATCAAACAGAAATAGTAAAAAGATTAAGCTGTCTTTTTAAAATGGCAGTCTCTGATTCCATTAAAATTTTTGTTTTATAACAAAGTAGGAACTATAAAATTAAGTGAACACCAAAAGAAGATCCTTCTATTATTAACCGATCGCACAAATTCTACAAACTGAAAAACATCAGTGATGTAAAAAGTGACTGACCATTCATTGTTAATTTAGTAGCAGTGTTACCATTCATGACCACAGTGACATACACAGTATTTCAGACTGAACTGAATGGAAGCAGATTATTTTTGCATCTAAAAAATATAATCAATAATTAAAAGCTAACTTCAAATATAAATAATTTTAAAATAGAATGGTGAACTGTCATAGACATAGGTAGAATAATTTAAGATGTAAGATCTAGAGATCTTCTGTGTTTTATCCAGTTGCAAAGTAAAACTCTTTTTTTTTTTTTTTTTTTTTTTTTTTTACACGGAAATGGTATTTAGGATAAATACATCAAACTTTGTATTTATAGTTTAAATATTAATGGTTGACAATGCTCAAGAATGCTTGAGCGTTTTAATAACTGGTATTTAACCTTGAGGTTTGGAGTTCCCAAATAATCAGACAGAACCATTAAAAGAGGTTCCCCCCTCTACCCTCCGCGAGTGGTGCATATGAAAAGTGACTGAAATATGTCATAAATATGTAATTCTGTCCAGGGAAGAGATAAGGGATATTACCAAAAGGAACAGTTGTAGACTTTAGCTCTTTGCCTTGGCTAAGTAATCTAGTTTACAAACTTTAAAGGCTAAAGGTGATCCCAGACACATCCTGTGCTTGGTTAAAGGTTCTGCTATATCACTGCTAGGACAAAAAAGTGAAGTGCCTCTCTACCAGCTGCAGCGAAAGAAGGTGATTTGAATGTTAATGAAGGACAGAAGTTTCATAGTAACAGAAAAACAGAGGCTCTATAGATAAGAGAATATTTTCCCAGGATGTCTCAGTCTGCAGTTGTTGCAACCAGAGGAAGTAATATTACTAAGGAAGTATTTAAATGTCTTTAACAGATATTAGATGATGAAGTGGAGTAGTCATTATATTCCTATCCAAGCTCCAATGCATGAGAGGTCTATTGAAATACAATCTTTTGAGAATATCCACTTAGTCCTGTTTCTAGACACCCAGGTTCATTTGGGCATCCTGTTAATCTATAGAGCTCCAAAGACAAAAGATTTCTCAGAGAAGTTACTAAAGTTGCTGTTTAATGTGGCAATAAATATCATAATGTTCATTGTCTTTATAAACCTAAATACTCATGCTCCCTTCTCTGCTTTCCACTCCGCATTGAAAATTTTTCCTGGTATTTGCACATTAGGTTTTCTAACATCTTTTAACCTGGCAGTGCCCTCGACTGGTTCACAGCTCTTGATATGAACATAAGAATTCCTTCTTACTCCTGCTTGCTCTTTAGTTCTGATCATTCATTGCTGTGTTTCATGAGCCCCATGACACAATCCACTCTTTCTAAACGTCTGATCCATTCACAGATAGTCCTGCAAACACAAACTGGCATTCATGGCCTTCCTTGCCATTCCTGTCAAAAAAAAACCAAAACGACGCCCCCAACCCCAAAAAACTGAAAGAAGACAAGACATTAAAAGACATCTGTGTCTTTTTCTTTTAGAGTTTGAGTCAACATAGTTATACTCTAAGGTATTCAAATGTTTGGTTATTATTAAAAGCACCATCACTTGGTGTCCTCAGCAGTTATTTTCTTCTGTTAAACTTTTTTTATTTTTTTAAGCAGATTAACAGAAAAGTAGCAATGGGTTCACAATAGTATCACTGAATTGCTCAAATCCTAAGACCTTCACAGATGGGCCCTGAGCCTATAAAGGTACAGCATTTGTCATTCTGATGGATGACTTTTCCTGCTCATAAAATAAGGGAAGTAATCCGTCCTCATTCTGCTTAGTTCTCTCTAAGCAGAGACATATATTTGGTTGCCAAACTCTACTTTCCATTCTTCAACTAATCCCAGAGAAAAATGGAAATATGTTGAAAAGCCTGTGACACATGGTGGATGACTAGTTCTTTGCTCCCAGAGCACCCATCTGTAGTGCTTAAAAACCCTATGCTTTTTCTTGCTCCTATTTAGTACCTTGATGGAATTGCTGTGGGATCCATTGAGAATAAATTTCTGCTGTTCATAAGAGATGTGTGGCTTTCTGGAATGATAAAACCCAGTTCTGGCTCGCTGAATACCCAGCAGAGAGCAGAATGGAGATCAGCTGGCTTAAGCTAAAACCGAGTAACATGCTACAAGGGATGCCCCTGTAAAGCATCTTCATCAGTTGTTCTCTGTTGAATCTATCTAGCACTTACATTACTGCTACATTTCAGATAAATATGAATAGTAATCAGTTTCCAAGACAAGAAAGGGAGCTCTATACTTGAGTGTTGTTTCAAAATGTTGATTTGGGGAGAATAATGAAAAAATGAATTATCTTTTCTGCTTGGAATATTTTTTCCCCCTCCTGTATTCTCATCTGTGTGAGAGGACAGACTCTGAAAAGCACTAATGTAACAGTCTATCAGCCTGTTGATCTTTCTTTTTAACTATCTTTGGGTATCTGCTCTTGCCATCCTCACCATGATATCTGAGCACCTTATGATATTTTTTCAGTATTTTGGAATACTGTTAACTTCTAGATCCTTTAAAAGGAGGAGAGAAAACATAGCTTGACTTGCTGTTCTCAGTCAGGAATGGAACCTTTTATGTATGGTTTTGTGAATCCTTTCTTAAGTCTTATTTTGACACTGGTCAAGGATACAGAAATGATAGGTTGGTTGCTTGATTTCTACACCTTCCCCCGCAGGATGCATCTCTATTCAACAAACAGGATAAATTAGCCACTGCTGTGGAGAATTTCAATATTACCAGTGCAAGTTCATTAGAATTAGTTTAATTTAGCTAATCTAAATATAGCTTTACTACCTCTATATGGAAGTGACTTTTGTGAAGTCACACTTTGTATTAATTCATCTCACAAAATTGATAAAATGTCAGCTGTGTCATGGGGTAGAATATGCAGATGCTTCTTCTCTTTCCTCTGTTTTTTACACTTGCACAGGGAGATGCTTAAGGTTAATTCAAGATGATATTAGAAGCTAAGTGAGAAAGGAGTAAGAAGAGCTCTGGAAGCTCAGACATGTCATCCTGGTTTTTATCTTTAAATATAATACAGACCGTTGTCATGTGCTACTGATGTCAAGTGTCATCTGAGCATTCTTTGGGCTATCTGTCTCCACGTGCTACTGGCACATGTACATATTTCTGTCCATTTTTTAGTGGTACGTATTGGGCTTATTCATGTATTAACATTCCTTCCATCAATCCTGAATGCAAGCCAGCTCTACCAGCAGGAGAATTTTATATCTGTTTCATATGTTAGTACAACGATGACTTAAAAGGCCACTCCTTAATTCCTTCTAGATAAGGTTTCTTCATTTATTTTATATTTCAGTGTGAAGGTGTCTTCTTTTGAGACAATCAGTTTCAAACTGTTTTACATCTTTGATTTCTTCTGTCAAGCAGTGTGGGACATGGAAAAGCCAGGAAGTCAGAATGTTGTTTGGTACAACCTTTAGCAATGCTTCTGTGCAGTTACTGAGGTACAAAAAAAAAGGGTAATATTTCTCAGTGTTTATTTTCTTACAATGGAAGATAAATGTGTAAATCGGATATGGACTATAAATCAGAGTTATTTTCATTAATTCTGTAGTTAAGGTTTTGTCCATATTTACATCTTGGAAAGATCTGATTCTGGAGAACAGCTGAGTAGGAGGATCCTTCTCCGAGTCAGCTCTGACTGAAAGCTTTGAAGTGGTCTCCTTTTCTGTCTTTGAAAATTCATCATTCTATAGTAGACAGGATTTACTAGACTTGGTCTTCTTGAACAAACGGACAAGTTAGCAACATTTTCCGTTGGCACAACTCCAGAGCAAAATATTTGTTACAGGTCTTGTGTATCTTTATGTTTCATCTGAATGCTTTATTTTTTGTGTCTTAGTAACATAAGAATTTTAACCTGATTGCAGAGTATAAGTAGCTGCATAGTTAAAAGCACTCTCAGTTTTTGGCTGCAGAAGTATATTATTCCTGAACCCTTCTAAAGTATCTGAAGACTTAAGAACTGCAGTATCAGTTTCAAAATACCAGTTTCCCTGTGCGTATCTGGGGGATGCTTCAGATACCTGCCTCAGACGAACTTAACAATAGACCCTGCCAGGGCTTTTTATGACTGGGAATTTCTGCCAGAAATCTCAGCAGATTTCTGTCAGAGTTTTGCTTTAGGTTTTCCAAAAGTTTGAAGACAGCATGGTAGCTGTAATAAGTTTATAGAATGCTGGAGTATCTGAAAACTTTGAGTCAATTAAATTTAGGAGTCTAAATCCTTCTGCAATTTTATAGTAGCTATACCCGCAAGTGTTCAAATCACTTTTTAAAACATGAGTGAGAATTCTCATTTGTTGATACATTTGAAAGTTTTCTTTTGAGTCTTTTAAAATACAAGATGTTTTCTGTGGAAAACGGGACAAACAGAACATTGCTGCCTGATTAATTAAAAGTTTTGTCAGCTAATTGTACTTCTTGTGTAGTCTTTCTGAAGCCTAGTGCTACAGTGAAGATGAGATCACTCTTTAAAAATCTCCTAGTGCAGTAATTTCAATTCCTTCTTTTACCTATTTTGAATCCATCTTCAGTGTAATATGGTGACAGGGAGAGGGGTGGAGCTGTCCTGCCCTCTGAGCAAATAGCCAGATCCTTTAGTAGTAAACTGATGGAATGGGAACAAATGTGTTCTGGAGGATAATAAAGTTAGGAAAAAATAATATATTATTTCATTTTTGAATTCATAATGCCAAGTGGAAGAACCACCTTTTCAGTAGCTTGTTCTTTGGACTCTGAGCTGGGCAGCAAGTTGCTGCTTGTTTGCTTGTTTTATCCTTTGGGATATTAGTTTCTGAAAATTTTATGTACTACTCTGTAGTTTAACATCTAAGCACTAAGTTTATTTCAACAAAATACATTAAATGCATATGATGCACAAAACATACATGGGAAAAGTGAACTGGATGATGAAATTCATTGTGTTTAGACAACTTTCTAATAATTAAGGACATCAGATACATGTTTAGTATTCACTATCAAATAATGACCAACTGTGAGACCTACTGCAAGATTTTTTTTTCTGCAACATATCCAATGTAAAAAAAAAAAACAAACCCAAATTCTGCCTTGTGACACTAATGTGGATTTGCCATTGACTTGCATATATTGACTCAAGCTAAGCAATTTTGTTTGACTATAAACTTATTTTTTCACTTCTTGAAGACAAACTTTTTATCCTGGGTATTTCCAGCATATCATGAAGAAATCTTGTTTCAGTTCATACTTTTTTGCTTCTAGTTTATTCTGTGGTGTACTGAGATTTTTCTATCAGGAATATGTTCAGAGCAATATATAATTGTCCTGGGCTGGAACAGAGGAACCCAAATATCCTAGTATTTTGGAAGCTGAGTGTAAAACACACCTACACAGTCATGTTTTCCTTCTTCACAATTCAGTTACTTACAAGTGAAGTTTGCTACATATCAGTAGTTTTATGCCTTTACACAATTGCAGTCTGCTACACCACAAAGCCAAAGCACAGTTAATGAAATCAGCAGTGTCTCCTGAAGGAAGGCCAGAGGGCCTAGCAGACAGCATTAAGATATATAGGCAGAGTTGGTTACCATATACAAGGAGCCCATTCTAAGATTTGATTGTCACATTGCATACAAAATAAGTATTTTGTTTTGATTTTTTAGATGCTTTCAAACATATTACTCAGGTAGTTGTTTAAGAAAAGTTTACAATAATTTAGAAAACAGAACAAAAAGGATTTTAAGATGATTATCTGGCCTGACCATAAATGATATATTCAGTCCCACCTTAATAAGTCAGATGAGGCTTGTGATCCTAAAGCAGTATATACTATTTTAGAGCCTCACTCTGTGCAGAATAAGTAGGAATTGACAGTCTTGGTGTTCTAAATGATATGTACATCAGGCCATCTGAAGTTTGAGATTTAACTTATGCTGAAGTGCTTTAGTCAGTCAATAAGAAGTCAAAGTATTCAAAGCACATGTTCTGCTGTACAATTCTAATTTAAGTCACTGTGCTTCTGTTGATACACATGCTCAGAAAAAATGAGCATATGTAAATGACCTGAGGTTAATATCTATCACGTGCAACTTGTCTTATGTGAACCTTTTTGCTTCTTGTTTTTCTTGATTTTTGTTGGGTAGACCTTTGATATTTTGAAGTTACAGCATATATTGAACGGACATAGCCAGAGCAAGGAAATCGATCGTTATCTAAATTTTTAAAATAAGAACCAAATAGTTTAAGGGCAACCAGCCATCTCAGGTGAGTCTGCAAGAGTCACTTTATGCAGTAGATAATGAAAGTTGTTACAAATGACGTAAGCGTACAGATAGTTCAGTAGCTTCAATTTCAGCAACCTTGTTCAAGGTGTAGTACATCTTTGAGTGATATAATTTGCTTTTGCCCTGCAAAGTCATAAAGTTCAACTTGTCTTCCTGACACTGACTAAGCTACATGGATTAGGTATAGCTGATCTTAAAAGAGAAAAATTGGACACTTGGCAAACCTAGCAGATATTTTGACACACTCTTGGAGCTGATAAGAATCATCATAAATTTAAATGTTACCTTGTCTTGCACAGAAGCCAAACTTAAGAAATGGCTTTGAATTTTTAATGAATGACTGAGCACCCTGTTTTAATAATAAGACCAAGGTTTTTGGGCAGGGGAATTGGAGAGGAACAAGGATATGAATGATGCTATAAGGCTACTGATGAAGTGTTGTATAATTTTACTAGTTGCATAACTGCTTTTAACTACTAAACTCTCTCTGATTAAAATAACAATCGAGCTTGTAATTTTTCTGAACAGCTGCTGCTACAGGGGGTCATTACCTTGGAGAGCTTTGAAATAATCGTACTCCTAATACATGAGTTATGTAGTCTCATGTTTTACAGCAATGCACAAAGTTTAAAGTCTATAGTAGAATGTTATTTGAAAGCTGTCAAACCATGTTAAAAAAGACCGCATCGTCAAAGGCCCTTGTGGCCAGGATTCAACATGTAGCCTTGTCTTACTCATTATAAAATGCATGTTTATAAAGTTCCACAGAGCATCCAATTCCCAATTCACTTATATCAGCAAGACTTAACTTGCTCATTAATCTAAATTCTTTTGCAACTTTAATCTACATGTTTAATTAATCATAAAATGAGGCGGTAAGTAATTTCAGCAATGTGTGGCTTGTTATCAGATGCATTTAATCACTCTTCTGTGAGCTCATTTGGAAACACCTGAAGATGTCGAGAGCAGTTTGAATAAGCATAAATTATTCTTTGTCAGTGTACTTCACTCAACTAATAAGACATTAATTTAAAAGGCACTGTTCGTCATTTTTAGATCTTCACCAATATTTTTAGCTTAGCAGTATAAATCTAATTGTACATACTGTATGATTCCCAACATAGTGCCCAACATTGAAAAGGGTAAGAGTTTTATTGAATTCATTTTTCTTATTTACATGTAATTATATCATGTAATCGTAATTTTAATGAGGATTAACCATAGGTATGAAATCTGTTAACTATTCAAATGTTTTTGGAATAAGCTGCTAATTACTTGAAATGCTAAAGAATATTAGATGGTACAAAGAGTTATAGATTCTGTTTTTTCTTTATTGATAATGGCTCTTGTCATATTTGGAACTCTTGTCACATAGTAACTTGCTATAGATATGTCTAAGTAGCTCAAATGTAGGTAGGATTAGCTTTTCAAAATACAGAAACAAAGACTGCAATATTGCTGGGCACGTCACATGAATAGCTGCTCTTTCAGATACTTACGCAGGATTATACTGAATGGAAAATAATATTCCCATTTTTCCTAGTCACTTAACTATTATGTAGTCAGTGATGGCATTCTACAAAAAAAAAGACATGACCTCAGAGCATATAATTCAAAGGAGCTGAGTAAGTCATATATCTCTTCATGTCAAGAAAATGGGAATAAAAATCACATTTTATTGAATGTTGTCACCTGTCTCTTTATGCTGTGAGAGAGGATGACATTCTGTAAGAATAATTATTTCACTGGAAACAAATTTATTTGCTTGCCATGGAGCATCTCAGTTAATCTTGCTTTTGAACAGTGGACCACATTCACTAGTTGCCTGGTATGTTCCAGTGCAGATCATAACAGGAAAGGGGAGGATATACCATTTTGCCATGAAGTACAACTCACTTCCCCACATTTTCTGTGCTGTATTTAATGTCCGTGAATGAACTTCTGTTTTCTCTGACAGTTCAGTGCTCTAGTAAGAATAATATTGTCATAAGTTCCCTGCCCCTACTACCATGGTAAAGTTGCCGCACCATTTAAACTATAGCAATAAATTGTGGCAGTTGATCCTTTTTCCCTGCTGTCTATGTGTTCCTTTCTACTACAATTTAGTTTTTATTTTTATTCATCTGCCTTTTGCAGCTGGAAGTGATTGTTTGTTTCTAGAGCACTAATAGTCTGAGAACAGTAAACCTTTTGCAGCATCATATAGTACCTATCACCAGGCTGGACAGTTTAACGGCATTTTATGAAACCACAAAAAACTATGTACAGATTACATTTAGGGTCTGACTAAAATATATACAAACAAGGAAATATGAGCTTCTTCTAGGCCTTCCTCCATGTAAACGTTTATTCTGACTTATTTACTCCGTAGATAGTAATGAATCCTTCACATGTGTTACTCGGTCTGTTTTTGCCTGCAGAATGTCTTCTGAAACAACTGTGGTAGTTTCAAAATTAAAAAAAAGGGTCTCTGTTCAGTAAACTGGAAAATGACGAGTCTGATTTTTCTGTAATTGCTCCCAAGTTAGAGAGTGTTATCAATGCTTATCGGTAAATATTTCAGTGTGTGTGGATGAAGGATTTTTCAGCCTGTTGCTGTGTCCATGGTTTAAACCACTGTTACCGTTGTTCAAGTAGCTCTTATTTTCTGTGGGTATCTGAAGATGATGACTCACCTCTTTATTTTTTTTTTCTTTTTTTTCTTATATAAAACCAGAGCTAAAATGTACAGATGTTATAATAGATTCTAGAACAAAAGACATCATTAAAATATTTGTTACTTATAGATGGATAACATCTATCTGATGTTCCATATGATAACTCTAAGCAAAAATACATGTACTTCATTAGGCAGTGGGTGAATTTGCTAAGTTTTTACTCTAATCACATTGGCCTTTGAAGGGAGCATTCTAAACACTTGTTTATATAGAAATTGCAGAGAGCTCATGCTAAATGCATCCAATTTGCATAATATATTTGGGCCTTTTCTCATTCTTTGCATGTATCTGTTATCTGCTTCAATTCTAAAATATTTATTGACCTTATGGGCTCACATGGAATGTTTTAAATGGTGATTCTTCAAAAAGACACAGCTTTTAAATTTTCAAAAGCCTATATATTTGTTTTTCAAGTGAGAGTGCAGTCTGTGGCAAGAAAAAGTTGCAAGTGTTAAGTTCCAGGGTTAAAAAACTTTAATGAACTGTTCTATCTCAAAAAAGTAAAACAAAACAAAGGAATATTCGTTTTTGTCTCATGAAATGTGTGCCTTTCAATTTTGCATTTCCAAATGTTTCTGTACATCTGTGACTGTTAGATATTTGCAAAAATGTACAAAGGTGAGACTCTCACGCTCACATTACTCTAACAGTCATAGCAGCTAACAAAACAAAACAGAAAAACCCACAAAGCAGAAAAGTCGTCAGACTTTTGTAACAGGTCTATAAAAGGTGACACCATAGTGTTCTGCAATAAAGCTAAACTTCTAGGAATGGTGAGATACTGTAACAAGAGAGACTTCCCTCGCACAGGTGCTTTTACTGGAGCACCTGATTCATCGTATTCAAATATTGCAAGGCAGAGAAGTTCTCAACAAAAAAGCTGAAATTCCTCAACCATGGTTAATTCCTGTCATTTTAGCTCATAGTACAAATCCAATATATCAGCAGATAAGTAACTAGGAAAAGTAGCTATTTTTTTTCCCCAGAAAGGTAGAAATAATCAGTAGAGGCTACAGAAATTAGATTGAACCTGTTGAGGGGTATGGTACCACATCAAACTTACAATGGACGAAGTATTGAAAAGCTAATAATGGCTTGAAAAACAAGTATATTTATGAGCTGAACATCTTCCTAAAAGGGAGGAAACCCTATAAGAGTTCTCTCTAAACTTTATTTGTTCTGATAAACACTGCTGTGAATATTTCATTTTGAAAACGTTGAGCTGAAGTGAGATGCTAATCTGTTGTTCCCAGAAATGTACCTTTGAGTGGTAAAGCCTCGTTGTTAGAAAGCGAAGGATCTGGCAGCCAAGCACAACATACAGTTTTGAAACAAACTTTAAAAAGGTAATTCCCTCAGCTGAAGGCTGAGAACACTACATATTCTTGCAAGTTACATGTGTTTAAGAGGCTGTTTCCTGTTTTCCCTAAATATTTTTGTACATAAAGTGCCCCAAACTGTGCTTTGTGGGATGTGAAACTTCTGCCTGTTGCATGAAAAGCAGATCTTGTGTTAAGTTCACTGTTATGTGCACTTATGAGATTTTAATGCTTGAAACTGGAAACTTCTTCTCAGTGAGGGTGACAGACACTGGAACAGGCTGCTGAGGGAGGTTGTGGAGTCTCCTACTCTGGAGACATTCAAAACCCACCTGGACCCCTTCCTGTGTAACCTCATCTGGGTGTTCCTGCTCCGGCAGGGGGATTGGACTAGATGATCTTTCGAGGTCCCTTCCAATCCCTGACAGTCTGTGATTCTGTGACTTAGACCAAAATGTAAGTGCAGTAACAGTGATGTACTACGACTTGTCCTGGTCTATTATTTAGTGTACATACATCCATACATTCACAGTTTTTCAGTGTTGCAAAGGATCCACGTAAATGAATAACGATCTGAGGTAGAGAAGAGTGGTGAATTACTTGAGGCATTGCATATGGCCAATGGGTGCTCTTTTTGGCATAAAATCAAATTAATGTAAGAGTTTTCCCCAGTTATTCTTGGATCACAAAATACAGCTTGTGAGCGTTATATTCTACAGGATGTCCCAAGAAGAGAAAAGAAACACAGCAGAGTATCAAAGGAAATTAAAAACTTCCTGCAATTTCCTAGACATTAAATGGGAGAATTCTTAGTACTATCAAACCAGGCTTTATTACTTTTGGGTGACTGAAGAGCACAAAATTTACACACACACAAAAAAGAAACATAGTCTATTTCATTATCTTTAGATGCGTAAAAACCTCCAGAGACATCTATTTAATTCTCTGGGAATTCTAAAATAGTTGATATCTTTCTAACAAACGTGACAGACCACAAGTTTCCTTTGGAGACTGTGCCTGATGAAAAGAAATCATTGAGAATAGTAAGATTTTAAAATACTAGCTATTTACCATTAAGGAGATTATTGATCAGCAGCATTGCAGCCACTTTGGAAAGAAATAAATCTGAAAAGTCCAGGAAAATACCTCAGTGAATTTTGGACCAGCGTTTTGCAGTGGGTGATGCAACGCAATGTTACCAACTTGACCTACGTGATCCCCTGTAAATAAACTACAGACAAGACCCCTTGCTTGCTGTGGCAGGGTGTCCTGATTCACAGTCAGGCTAATGTTTTGTAGAAACTTGACATGCAAAGTAAAAACCTGCCATTGTACCAAAGTATATTTTGATCCTATGAAAATTAAAGGATTAATAGAAATATATGTATTATAGATGTAATTTTTAGACATACCTATAGAATATAAGAACAAAATAACAACAGAAGCAGCCTGCTGATGAGTGGGATCCTAATACCTCAAACCAGTGATTTATCTGTTCATCATTTAATTAAGCTGTAGCTATTAACAAATTTCTAATATAGAGTATGACTTATCAAATACAAGGTAGACTTCAGGAAATCTGAAACATGTTGGTAAGTGTACTTGGTGTTCATGGTTTGTTTGTCATGCCCTGCAGAAATCTGTGGTGGAACCCCAGCACAAGAAGGAATTTGCTGGTCAAGGCCAGGTTGACAGGGCTATTGAGGGCCCTCATATCAAGGGTATTCCTCACCAGCTAGCTGCATGCCTTGGCAATTTTCTCTGGTTATTTTTTCTAGGAGTTGAAAATGAATGCAAATGGTGATTTTTGGTTTACTAATATGCTCGATGATGCTGAAATTCTTACTGCTGGGACAGCTGGCTACTGACCATTCCATTCTGTGAATAGCCACATAGCAGTAGGTATTCTTTCATGGGTAGTCTTTGTTAAAATTGTCCTTTCATCTCCATGGCATCAAAAGGGCATTTTGTAACCCGTAAGGGAAGGCATCACCCTTAAAATAATCTTGACTCTTAATTAACCAAAGAGTTCTGAGGTAACTGAGAGCCTGTTTTCTAGAACACATTTTTTTTTTTTTCCTTGTGCCTTAACAAAAAACTGCCAAATCATAACATGACTTATTTGAAGTGGAAATGACATTCTGAGTTGTATCATGTCCTTCATATGATTTTCATTATGTAAGTAGGGGCTCCTGCTTGGTCTAAATCTTTTCCATAGGGAAAATTTCAGACCAGAAGGGCTGAGACTGGTTGATAGACTGGCCTATGTGTTAATTTGTATAAGGCTAAAAGAAAACACAAACTATTTAAAAATAAGATTGTGAAGGTTCATTGATGCTGCAGATATTCAAAGAAATGTAAAATTGTGGGAGATAAAAGAATAATGACTGGAGAACTTGTGGGAGGAGCTTTGTTTTACTGAATAAGATTAAGGCCCAGCAATTAATTCCTGGATTTAAATTTATTTGAATTATTGCCCTACTTTAGTTATACAATATATTCCAAAGCAACCACTTGACATAAAGAAGACATTAAGTACTGCTCTAGAATAATAAAGTCCGCAAAATTTGGGTGGTCTATTTAAAAACAAGGGAAAACAACAGCAACCAAAAAGCACTGCCTTCCCCTGCCCCTAACCCGTTTCTCTGAACTTTGATGAAGTACCACTTTGATCTTCAGGAAAGATTCAAAGATTGTGATGGGAGCAAGGGAGTCAGTGTGTCAGTTTAGGACTGTGATGTGCCTGAATTAGTGTTGCCGTACAGGCGATGTGGAAAACCCAAAGCAGACAGTTCCATGTGCTCAAGTGAAGAATTGCCTTCCACTATTTCTGTTGTTTGTAGGATAATTTATGCTGTTAATTCAGATGCCCAATTAGACACTCTTTTATTTTCTCCTGTATCCTAGTGTGTTCTTGTATGGCTCAGATAAGCCCTCTGGGCTTGGGTTTTGCCACTTATAAAAAGAAGGCACCTTTACAAAGTTCTTTGAGATCTACAAATAAAACTGAGTCCCAGATGAGCACAAATGTATTGCTGTTTATCCTCTCCTGTTTGAAGTTTGTGAATTTTATGGTTAGAGAGTGCAACATGGTGTTCATAACAAAACAGAAAACTCATTAATAGTGTATTTGTGGTTATCGTGTGTAATAACTGAAGACAGAGATCATCAATAATCTGTAGATCTTTGATGAGGATTTATTTTCTACATTTCAGTTCACAGAGGGAAAAGGCCAGAGTTCTGATACTGTAAGAATTTCCTTTTACCTCATCAACAGATCTGCTTCAGACTATAAAAACTGCTATTAGTACAGCGGATTTAAAGCTGGCTGCCATGAATAGGAAACAGGAATCCTTGAAGTTTTGTGACAACACTCAGACCTGCTGGAATCTGTATTTCCATTGTTCTAGTGGTAGAATATTTGAGGATAATTGCTGACTAAATAAGATATGTATATTAAATGATTTTGAAAAATTGCTATTGATTTATCAAGAAAAAATTGACAAACATTTGTGATACCTACTGTGATGGGAAGTTGTAATCTCCCAACCCGATAAGGGTATTGCAATTTGACTGAATTTCTGATTTGTTAAGAGAGGGAAAAATCTCCAAGAGGCAATCTGTAGTAGTGCCTCCAGCCAGAGAAGAGAGTGGGCGGTATAGAAGAGATTCCTTTTCAGTTTGACAGTGCTAGGGTTTCCCAATGTCTTTGGCAGTTCAGCTATTTAATTTGGAGCCATGCTCATACTTACAGAAGCTGGAACATCTGGACTCTTATACAGCCAATCAGTGAATTAATTGTAAAGCACAGTGAAGCTTTTCTTCACATTATTTTTCCTTCTCTGCTGTGGACCTCCATCTAAGGAGGGAGCCAAGGTTTGAGTCAAATCTCTGTTCTTTTGGTCTATTTTCTGTATATTTTCTTGGCTGTGTCTCTGAAGGCTGAAGTTTGAGTAAGATTGTACTTTAGATTTTTGATTCAGAGGCTCATGTGAGTTTCCAGGAATTCTCATTGCATAGCGTGTTACTTTCTAAGATGGTTGAAATCCCCACCAATGCCGACTTATCTTTAGACTTCAAGTTCCTTAATGCTCTCCAGAGCAGGCTGGGCAAGCAGCAGTGGTCTCTGTTGTTGTCAGGAAGGAGCTTTTCCTCTTATACTGCTTAAACCCTTTGATATTTTGGGATCAGTTCTGCTGATGTCTACATAGCAAGCAATCCAGGCTTTTAAATAACATTAACTGTAAGGACGGCTGACTTCCACTTGTTTTTGAAATTATATCATAAGGCTGCATAGAGATGGGTTTGTGTTGGACCAGAAGAGAATTACTCATGTTCGAATATGTACTTAACGTTTCCAATAGGGCCCTGAGAGATGGTCTGATGAGTATTTAGCAATGGATTCACATTACCACTCCATATGAATCACCGAAAGGGTTTCTGATTCATGTAATATTTTCTACGTCCTGTTTTCTTTCAGACCTGTTAGGTGGTGTGTTTAGAAAGTAATTTATTGATAAGAAGAGAAAGGAAGATGATCAAGGTTAAATAACTAGGACTGCTGAATAATTGCTCTAAAGTAATTGATACACACCATGGTCTGCTGAATTGTTTGACAACTTGTCCAATTAAAAACACACATATGTATATATATACACATGATTTTAAAACATAACAGGTCCTTTGATTTCAGGTCCTATATGCAAAAACTTAAAAATGAGTTTTTAATCATGGTAGCTTAAACTGAAGGCAAGTACAAAACCTGATTATTTTTTATTATTATTCTCAGTTCTTAAAAATTTTATTTTTTAGTATCTAATTAATCCTTACTCTTCTGAAAAGACTTCATTTTAGTTAGTGTATTTAAGATAAGTGAAGTCCCCATGATGATGGGAGAGGGTGGGCTTTATTTTTTTTGGTGGATCATGAATTAGAAACCAATTGATGTGATAATGAAATAATTTGTGACATTTGTCAAAGGTAAATAAAGTGAAGTAATATTTTGAAAAATTGGTTTCACCTACTACAAAGAGTCTTTCTTATATTTTCTTTTAAAAATACTAATTCCTATACTGATTAAAATCAGATATCAGATATTCCTTTAAAGCATCTACGGCAATATTGAAATGCAACACAGGCTAAATCTGGTTCAGTAGACTTGGAAGCAGGACTTGTAAATTAGCCCCGTGTTGCCGTTCACGTGTCCTTGTGTGAGCTGCTTAACACATCTATGTCTCAGTTTCCATATCGGCAAATGTGCATTAAATGTTCACTTTACTACTATGTCATAAGATTGAAGAACTGCGAAGCGATTTCCCCAAGGTGCAAGATATTACTGAAATGGGCATTATTGAATTCCTATTGTTATTATTTTATTTATATTGCATTATATACAGCCTCCAACTAGAAGTAGAGCTCCTTTGAACCGAAGGTATCTCTGCCAGTAGCTTTTTTTCTAAATGGACAATTTAGACAAAAGGTAGAGGACAGAAAATATTTAATCCTCATGCACTGATAGAAAGTTTAGACCAAATTAATCCAGACTTGATTACTACATTAAATCAATCTCTATATTTATTATAAACTATGGACTTTCAAAGATTTAGGTGTACATCCTTCAGGAAAAACTAATCCAAAGAGCTTGAGTATGTGAATATGGGCCGGAGATTATTTGTGATGTTTCCTTGAGCGCTTTCATGAAAGTCCAGTGGTGAAAATCCACATGCATGTTTGAAAAACTTTGACTTTAATAGGTTCATAACTTCGAAGACCAGAGGGTCCATAGTAATTATTTAGTGTGACTTACATAATGCAGGCACAGAACTGCTCCGAAGGTCCCCTAGCTATGGGTAGACTAGAGGCTATATCTTTGTGGGATGTAGCCTGAATGGAAGAATTTACAGTGACAGCAGATGTACCAGAAACTTTTGTTAATTTGTTTTGCTGTTTA
Organism: Streptopelia decaocto; assembly: GCF_964273445.1. Classification (NCBI taxonomy): domain Eukaryota; kingdom Metazoa; phylum Chordata; class Aves; order Columbiformes; family Columbidae; genus Streptopelia; species Streptopelia decaocto. The sequence continues at coordinate 55,005,256 of NC_138661.1, forward strand.
ATTTATCTCACTTATTAAGATGTGTGACATAATTCTAGTTTTGATTGGTTTAATCTAAGTTTACAGCCATGGTTCTCCCTATGGTTGAAAAATTCTGTTATTGTATTATCTTTTCCATGTGCGTATGTACAGCTAGATTCTGTTCTAAAGTTGTTGTTTTTTTCACTTGCTGCCTCACTGCAGAATGTGCTTTCCATTATTTTAATCTTTCTCATAATTCTATATTAGCCTTTCATAATTGTAAAGGAATTCTATGGAGAGGTAGTAGCACACCTGCTGTCACCAAGTCACTTGGAGGGAAAACTTTCCCTCTTTATTATGTGCTTTGCAAATGCTTCTCCTCCTATAATGCTGATGCGTTTCTCAAGTAAGTGCTGCAGCCTTCTTATATACCATTTATTAGCTATGTTAGAAAGAAGCAAATTCAATAATATGAATCAATCATTTTGAGTCCTGGTTATATTTGTTTTTCTGTAATGCATATTTGACCCCCATTTAAATATAATTATTTTTATTTTCTGTTAAGTCCAAAGGAATGCAAGTAACTACATAATATCTGGTGCTGCAAAGTCATAGCTGATTCTCCCTCACAGTACCTGAGTTTCTCGTATTAGAATTGTATAAAATAATTTTGAGTATTTTGAGTTTCAAATAGCTATAGAACACCATGAGACTAATATGCTTCACAAACTGAAAAGTTTTCCACCAAGTAGAAAAAATTGTCAGAGAAGCAACTAATTGGTGTCTGCTCCTTTACAGCTGTGTAATGCTATGCATAACTAAAAGCTCCTGTTAAATTAATTAATGATTTCAATTATGAACTTTTCTCCAAAATGTTATGATTTGTATCAAGCTGATAATGCAGTGACCTGGGAGTGTGAAATCTGTGTTATGTATAGAGTCGCCAGTTAATTGATTCACAAATTATTTAAAGTTTGTTGCACCCAGGGGAGTGCTCAGGTCCATGACAGCTATTTCTGAAAGTGTGCAAACTCTCTTTTCTCTTTAAGATTGTCTTGAGCTAACAAGCATGATAAAATGGTTGCAAGCTGGATATTGGCAGTTTGTAGTGCGACTGTTAGTGTATTCAAAGGATTTCTCTAGGTTTTTTCCATGTATCACAGCAAATGCCTATGTGAAAAAGAAACTTTACAGGTGTCAACAAGAAAAGGTTAATGTCTTGTCCAGAAGCAAACTTCAGTCTATCTTTTTATACCAAATGCTTTACTCATTTTGAATGCTTCTGTTAACTTTCCTTATGACCTGTTATCCCACGTTTCACTTCTGGTAACTGTAGAGCAACTCCTTTCCTCTTAAGGGAAATACTAGTGAGCATTTCTGAAAAAGCTTCTGAGGTTTAAAACGAAGGACATTTAATACAATATTGAGGTAGGCAGCAGTTTCACAGTGCAGATGAGTAGTAATTATGCCAACCTGTGTTCCAGAATTTATCAAATCCTGTATTTCACTTTGTCATGCCCTTGTATGTACAGAAGCTTGAACAAGAAAGAAGTCTTCTTACTTGCTACAGATGCATAGAGACAGGAGGGGATGTTCAGTGTAATTCTGTCTGATTTTAACATCTTAGTGCATGAATTTCACAACAATTAAAAATTGAAATGTACAAAGAATAATATAGAAGGAGGTATTAAAATAAGTTAAAGTACCGTTAATATTTTATGAACATTTATTAAATTTTTATAAATGTTATTAAAGCGCAGTCGGGTTAACTTCAGTGTTGTATAAAATGACCACTTCCATAAATCCTGTGAGTGAGAGCTCTTTACTGAAGGGGCACAAGGACTTCATAGGGCTGTCTTGGTCTGAGGAGAGAACTGAGAGTTTGAGGCATGTTAGAAGAGGTATGTCTTGTTATGAGGTTAATCTGATTGGAGTTTTAGCAAGCAGTAATGCTGCATTGATTTTTTTTTTTTTTTTCTTTTTTTGTACGATCAAAACATTTGGGATTCCTTGAACTTACAAAATGATTTTAGATACTGGCAGTTAAATAATGTTGCAAATAAAACCATGGTGGTAACTGGCTATTCCCATCATCTTTCTCACTCTTGAAATATTCTGGCTACCCAAAGATTTAGTTCTCTCAATTACCAGTCACTTTTCCCTGGTTTTGTATTTCTGTTTAAAAATACTTGTAAACTCTCCTCTGTTACTAAGACAAAACAATCAGTTACAAATAAAAGTGCATCTCGTGTTATGATGTAGCATGCTACTGCAGGGCCACGAGAAGCTGCCTTGAAAGGGAGCGACTTTAAACTAATATCTGTATTGTAGAAAAAAATACCATTTCAAATACTGAGTGACTGCTTCTGTTTCCTAAAATTAAGAAGCCTATAATCTCAGCACCATTAACAAGTGCTGTCATTCAGATACACAGTGTCTGGCTGATTTAAATAAAATGAAATGAAGATAGTTGTTTCTGGTCCCTTGGCTTCACTCATTGCCATAAACATATGCTCTGCGTCCCGCTTCTTTCCATCTTATTTATGACTTTAATTTGTTGTGTGGGCTGCGCTAGAAATTAAATTTAATACAATTCTCCAAGGGACCCTGTCATATAATAACATGGTAATTTCTGTGTATCCTTTTGAAAAATGAGGAAATTAATTCTTCCTGACATGTTCTAATTATTCCAGTGTGAACGGCAAATCCGTTTTTCCCAGCCCCTGAAGTGTTATAGGCAAATGGCTGCTGTTCAAAGCTGAGGTGCTAATGCTGACCAGCAGTGCGTTTAATTTGAAACATGAGCAGACACCTTTCAACACACCTTTGTAATACTGGAGTACTTTACAGAAATTAATTCACTACTTATTTGGCAGCTTAGCCTGGGGGTTATGGTTTTTATTCATCAATACTAGAGCCATGTTAGCACAGTGTTTCCTGTTTCCTCTAGTGCTCTGTGCCTGTGCTGCAAACTACAAATTCAGAAGGGTGCAATGGTTAGTTTGAACACACGTATTTTTAAAGTGGGGATGCAAGTACCACAGCACTGGTGATTCTGTGTTGTGGCGTGTTTACAGTTTGGAGAGAGGTGCTATAAGGTCTTCACCGTTGAGTTAATTACATACTCTGGTTTACACTTTCAACTGAAATTACAGGGAAGAAATTATTTGAACCAACTTCCTGCGAAAGAACTCTTCCACTCAGATGCTGGCCTCTGTAGTGACAGTCAGATGCTTGCTTCCATTTCTACTACGTTGTTGAGTTCTAACTAAAACCAGAATGCATATGCTGTAACTTTGAAATTCCTTGATGTACTTGGTGTAGGCAGATTTTTGCCAAGAAGAAGGCAATGAATTATCAGTATAGGCGCTGAAACTCACACAAATGATTCTGGGCATTTATGACTTTTGATATGTTGCCTTTGGGAATTTCTATTTCAGTATGTTCATTCTGTGCAGGACTGCCAAGTGAAGTCCTTCAAGAGTCCCAGCTTTGTAATACACAGATGTTGTCTTTGTTAAGTGTTGTTTCAGAATTCAGATGCGTGGAAGTATAAAAGAAATTCTAACTACTCCAAGAAACAGAATTTGACAGAAGGCACTAAGAGGAAGAGTCTGGAATAGTTAAAGCTTCATTTACAGCTTTTCAGCCGTAGATGTAAAGAAGAAAGGGTAGTTTTCAGAGATGTTGAAGAACAGGAATGAAGAATTGTCTAAAAAACTTGCTAACTGCCCAGCTATAGGGAGAAGTAGGATGAAGTTTGTGGAAGTATCAGTTAAGGCAGTAAAGCCATGAGATCCATCAGGCTCTGCTAAGAGGTGAAATCTGAGTTCCTGCCAAAAGAGGGGAATGGGTGGAAACAGTAGATTGGTGAAAGGAACAGTGGTTGCCTGGAATGGGGGGGAGAGCTCTGAGGGAAGGGTAGCAGCTAAGACTAGAGAAGATCAGATCAGGCTGAAGGTCATTATGTATTCGAGTGGAGCAGTTGCTATAGATGAAAAGGACAGAAGTGGCATTCAGGAGGATCTTACAGTATTAGAGCAGAGAACAAAGGTAGAGTTAATAAGGAACCATGTAAATATAAAGAAGATTAAGCTAATTGATTATCAAGTCATAGGAAACATACAGGAACAAGGAAGGTTTATTTTATAACAAGGACACTAAATGCTAACGTAAAAAAATAATCTTTTTACACGTGGGATTAGTTTTTACTAACAAGACAAGGAGTCAATGTTAGAGCAATGATTAGAGTCACTGGACCACACCTTAATATGGAAGTCTTTATATAATGTCCTTTTCATAACAAATACTTAGCTGAAGAATGTGTTCTTCTCACTGTGAGTAGTTATTTACACTGAAATATCTGGATACAAGAAGAGGAAAAATAAATCTTATATATGACTTTCATAAAAAGATTTTTTTAAGGCATTTAGCTGAAATTTACTTCTGACCAATTTATAAGAGGTTTGAATTTCTTGAGGAGATCTTATTAGTGATATAAATAGATACTAAATACTCCATGCATCCTTGTTCAGCAGACTTTGTTCAAGGAGTTTCAAAATACAATGTAAATAGCTTGACTATCGAATCTAGTTTTAATTTGAAAAAGTAAATTTTGGCATTAGGATTTTCGCTATAAAGGCTAAGTTCTCCCTGTGGATCTGTGCAATGGAAGAAGAAATTACTTCCAAAAGGCTGACAATCTTGAGAATAACTCCAGTGATAAAATATGTAAGATGGTGGTCTGAGAGTATGAATAGCAAAATGGAAGGAAGGTACAGCTCCATCAAAAAAAAGATGAGCACATAAAACTTGGGTGTTGTTTCTGAGCACTCAGGACTCAGTCAGGCCTGTGACCCACTGAGGTATATTGTTACGTAAAAATTAGTGGGTAAAGGGCAGAAAACATAAGGCAACAGCAACTTTGGCTGTAGAAGTAGTAGTCCTCAAAGGAGCATTATTGATTCAATGGAGCTAGTGTGTTTGTAGCAGCCACACACAGTGTGAGGGGCACTGGTTTAGTCCTTCGGAATGTTAGCACTGCATCATTTTTGTATGCCAAAATGAGCTGCAACATGAAGGTACCTTCTTTTTCCCAGAACCAGAGAGATCTCACAGATATGCAGAGATCTTGCAATACTACCTAGATCTCTTATTTCCACAGCCCTCCCGTGTGTAGCTGTTGCAAGCACACCAGTGGAAGCTGTGGCCAGCTGTCTGAAGTCTTAGAACATCTGTTGCTGTCTGAAAGCCTGGTTCAGATTCCAGTCTATATACCAGGATTAGCCACGTTACTCATCAGTCAGTGTACTCTCCTGTGTCATTCTCTGCATCTTCTCCAAAACCATCAAGGCTTTGTACACTGATGATTCTGCAATGGTACATTTACTGGTGGCTGGAGAGTATGGTAGCAGGAATATTATGAACAAATTTATTTTTGCTTTTCCACTGTATTCACAGCGGTCATATTCATATTACTCTGTGCAGAACTTCAGAAAAAAAAAAAGCACTGTTGTTCAGGTAGCTATGTATTTGTATCCATCGCAGTGTCATAGTGTTTTTCAGTCACATTTGTCCGATATGTACCTCAAGATGAAGATTGTAGGATAATTCAGATTGAAAGGGACCTCAATAGGTCTCTGGTCCAACCTCTTGCTCACAGCTGGGTCAGCTGTAAGGTCTGGCCAGGTTACTCAGGGCTTTATCCAGGTGGGTCTTGACAAACTTCCAAGGGCAGAGACAGCACAACCTCCCTCTGCAGCCTGTCCCACTGCTTGTCTCTCCTAATGGCGAAAAAGATTTTCCTTATGTCCACTTTGAAGCTTTCTTGTTTCAGCTTTGCTCTTTACAGCAAATCTTAGAAGAGCGATAAAACTGGTTATTTAGGTGGTAATGTTTGATAATTATTTTAAAAACTAGTTGCCTTAGTGACCAGCCATATGAACGGACTTCTCTGCAGTCCTTTCTGCCTTAGCTTTTTTCATTGATAACCTCTTGGTATAACTTAGTTGAATTTCTATGTTTTATTGTAAGATCTCTTTTCAGTGGGGGAACTCCTAAGCTTGAATTCTCCATTTTGGTTTCCACTTAAAGTACATGCTGTTAAAGGCAAATATAAGTTCCAACAATGAACAACAGATGCTTAGCCCCAAAACTTAGCCAGTGAGGGTGGTGTAGCTGAAAGTCAGCATCTTCTTTTAACAGGCTTCTGCCTCAGTTGCTGGAACTTCCTATCATGTGGTTCCTGACTGTGGCCACCCAAGTGTCCTTTCTCACCATGTAGGCTTCATGTCCCAAACTCACCTGTCACTAAATTTATACTGCTTTTGCATTATTCCCTTTTGGTCACTGGGCTGTACTCTTCCCTGACACTGAATGGGCATGGCCTCTGCCTTAATTCTGTATCACAATCTATGTTACTTCTCCTCATTATTTTAGCAAAAAATTCAATTTTGGAATTGTGCCACTGGCAACCCTGACCTTACTGATGACTGAACATGCTGAAGACATTTTCAAAACCTATGAAATTATGCAGTAGAAATATGAGCTGTAGAATACATTACTTTTAGATCATATTTATTTGCTGAATGGATAGTGCAGAAGTGACTTCACATTTTGCATTGGTTGATTTAAATATACACTCCCCCTGCAAATAACTAAATAGTCATATGGAGTTCATTTAGTCACTGTGGCAAGAGGTGTAAAGTGGGCAGAATGGATTTGAAAGTGTTAGGCAAGGGTTCATAATACTGTGGCAAAACCCTATGCATATTAATCTTCCACATACCTTGTTCTCAGAGAATAATCAATTCCCGTTTCTCAGAGAACTTTATCTTGCCGAAATAATTTTATAGGGTACTAAAATTATCCTAACACAAATGATTGTCAGAATACTTTGGACTAATGCTTATGGTTATTAGTGTTTATTGTTAGCGATAAAAAAGAAGTTAATGTAGAAACACTTAGAATAGCAGGAAAAATTCAGGGAAATTCAGCTTGGTCATGAACTGAGCCAGGACTGGGTAAGGGTTTGGCTGGGGCTGGGCAAGGCCTTGCAGTGGGACTTTCTGGGCCTCTGCCTGGCTCAGGCTGCTGTTGTCAGTTGAAGAACACATCCCAAAGGGAAGGGGAAAGTCGGGAAGAAAACTGTCCGTGGCTTTTCCTTCCATAGGCTGCTTCAGCCCAAGCGCCCTTTCTGCCTTTCAGCTATTGTATGGGAGAGAAGTGGTGCTGATCCCATGTGAGTTAGAACGTGAAGTCACATTTTAAATCAATAATCTACAGGAAATTGGAAGCTCTCTAAAATCCAACTGAGAAATAGATAGCAATACTTTTGATAGATCTTACTAAATTGTGGCCATTTTACATTTGTGAGCACATACACACACCTGAGGTACGTGCCTTGAACCGTTTGTGACCCTTTTGAAAATATGTTAGTAATAACAAGATCATGGTAAAACAAGCTGATTAAACAGACAAACCATAAGATATGAGAATGTGGATGTTATTCATCCATAGTATAACTGCTCACACAGATATGGGAACATGAATTGAACATGATTTTCATAAGGAAATAGTAACTCTAGGGAGAGTATATGTGACACTGTTATGGTATTTGTTTAGCTATGGAAACATCTGTATTGAAATTGGCAGAAATTGCACTGAAAACTCTTAAACAAGTAACTTAGTCAAGAGCAATAATCTAAAACCAAGTAGGAGGACCGTAAAATAGCATGATTGTTTAGTTAACATAGTTTTTAGTATAAATAGAGTTTCAAGTCAGCATGACTTTAATGCTGACCCTCCCAGTACATTAAAAAAAAAAATAACGCTTGAAACTAACAGCATGTTAGCAGCTAATTCGTGCATTATTTCAGTATCATTCATAAATTACTTTTGAATCCTTTGACTTACGAAAAAGAAAATCCCACAAATCCTACTTTTGGTCAAAGCATAAGACCATAATTAACTCGGCATGTGCTTTTGAATTAAGAACACAGTGTTCTGAGATTTCTTAAAAAGCTTTTAAAAATGTTGGGGGAATACTTTCATAGAGCCTTATTGACTGAGCAGAGTTCTAAGATTTGTCACATATGAAGTGATGTTAATTAAATATTGTTATTTCTTTCTGTCAATCAAGCAAGGTTAAGCTTTTTTTGTTACTTGAACAAAAAGGGAAGTGAAACAGGTGAAAATATATAAAACAGCTGTGAGGAAAACAGGAGGAATAACATAGTAGGAATTTAATTAGGCAGAATTTATGGGGGATGCAGGAGGTTTAGGGACTAATTCCAAAGCATTGCATTTTTTGCAGTCCTAATACCATTTGAATATTTTTGGACTTTTTGGCAATATATCATTTACCTAATGAATGTAGAAAATAAATATAGTGGCAGAAGGCCAGTTTTTGATACATGTGTATGGTTTATTTAAAGTCATATTTGCAAACTGATGTTTAATATGGTTCTCACTGAAACCTTCTTTTTATTAAACCAAAATGTCGTTATTCAGGATACCATTTAATGCTGCTTCAGCTCTTTCAGATGCTATGGGCATATTTTTAAGACAAAATGAGTTATTGTTTGTATTAGATATTCAAGTATTGCTGATAGTGTGTCCCCAAACCATGAATTTTTAAATGATGCATGTTTATATCCTTCTATTTCTATTACTGTGCATAAGCCTGTGGGTGTGTCATATGTGCAAGGACATCTTCAGGACAAGGTTTTCTAGAACTTTCCTTTTTGAAAGAATTGAAAATTGGAGTATAGTTACATGACTTGAAATGCTGGTACTTAAAATCCACCACCAAACATCATATGGTCTTCTATATATCTATTATAATTGACAATTCTAAGGACAAAACAAACCAGCAGTTACGGACATACATAGTAATAGCCGAACTGTATAGTTTCGTCAATGTATTACACTTGGACAGTGCATTATTGCCATAGGGCTCTAGTAATACTGTCAGTATTGAAACCTTTGAAGGTGTGAAAAGCACCCAGGAAGAAATGCAGACCTTGTTTTACAGTTTCTTCTTGTTTTCTGCTTAATGGGGGAGAAACTTCTGTGTGAACAGAATTAAATTCACGTGGGGAATTCTGCCTCTAAATCTTTAGTTTCCAGGCTCTTCATGTTTTATCGTGGGTCTTTGGAAACAGTGTGGCCCACAGCTGATCTAGAGTCATGAAAGGCTGCTTTAAACATTTCAGTGCTTTTGAAATTGTGTCAGTACTGAGGTAATATTTAATGGAATTAATCTCTTCCATAACTCCACTTTGGAAAATTCAAAACTCTATACCAAAGTGATGTCTGTAGTTGTTTTTTTCGCTTTGTCCTGGGTAACTGAGGAAATACAGGAGCTTTAATGAAGCAGAATTATTTTGCTTTATGATGTTCTCTGTTTAATTATATAAATACTGGTTATTTAAAGAAACAAATATGAATTCCCCCAATTTTAAGATTACATTATTTAAAGCAACTTAATTTGCATTGGAAATATCATGTTTTAAATACCCAGCAAGTTTTTTATTGTGTAGGTGTATTTTTTTCCTAGTACGGTATTTAGGTTTTCTTTACAATTTCCCCCTCCTTGAACATATTCAAAACTTGACCGAAGAAGTACCTGAGCAATCTGAGCTGCTGGGAGCTGGAGGCAGGACTTGATGACCTCCAGAGGTCCCTGCCAACCTACATGATTCTGTGGCGCTTCTGCATTTACCAAACCTCATGGACTGAACTGTCAAGCGTAAGAGAGCAAATGTCTGTATGCTGAATTAAAGAGACAGTTTTTTAAAGTGAAGAGCTCTGACGGACCGGACCAAAAAGGACACATAGTATGTAGTGAGCACTTACATTTTACTTTGAATGAGGAATCAAAATCTTTTGCTTATGATCAGCTTTTTGTTTACAGTAAGCTTCACTTTCTGGATCTTGTACACTCAAACAGATACAGTTATGAGTTATTCTAGAATCCTTATTTTATTAAAGAAGAATAACTGAAATATTACTCTCCGTGAGCATTTTTAAGGGCTCTGAATTTTGAAACTAGAATTTCTGCATGTCCCCTTTGTATTGAGAAATGATAACAGTGTTAAGTGCAGCATCTCTAGTACTTCAAATAATCTGGAAGGGGAGAAAGCTACTCAAACCTGAAGCAGTTTTGTTTAATAGTACAAGATATTACCAGTTAGCAATTAAATGAATTGATTTTCCCTGCATTAGCTATTAGTTTTGATAATGACTGGTAAGTAACATATGATGCATCTTTGAAAAAGTCTGTTATACTTTGATCTGCAAATATTTTATTAACAGAGGCTATAAACCACAATGAGTGGCTCAGTTGTGGGTGGTTTTTTCATGCTTATTTTGATGATATAGCAGTATCTTGGGATGACATACTGTAGTGAGTGAGGATAAATATGTGTTGCCAAGGTCTAAACAGCAGCAATATGGAAGTAATTCAGCAGTCAGTTTCACTCAAAGTTTGAAATCTGTGCTGTATTAGAGGTATGCATAGAAGCTGTGTTAATTGCTAGCTTGTTTTCCATATGGTTCTGTTTTAATGGAGCACATTTGTTGCAGATGGTTGGAAAGTGGGTTGGACAGTGTCTAAACTGGCTATGACTAATTCATACAGTGATTGTACTATACTTTAATGTTTAACAGTCTTCTTTGTAAACTTTTTTTCATTCACAGTTCCCTTGCCATTGAAATGTGGTCCAAGATAACTGAAAAGTATTCTTCTTTATTTAAACTTGGCCTTAGAGAAGAGCAAGAGCATGGGGTGTGTAGTCATCTTTTCCCTGAATCAAATTCAAAACCACACCTCAAATTGGTTTCTTCAGATGGGTTATCTCCATCATTATTATGGTTTGCTGAGCGTATTTAGCTGAGGTAATGGACTCTAAGAGCCACTTGAAGAACTGAAGTGACCCTAACAAATGCTATAACTGGCTTTGTTCACACCACCTCTTTGTTGGTTTGCAACTGACTGTAGCCAGTTTGGGTACTAATAGATATTGCTTGTTTGCAAGTTTTAATATTGCTAACTCAGACTTGAGAGCACTAAATACTTACATTATGTTGAGGTGAAACTAAAAGTACAAACGCAGCAACATTTTGTTGTAGATCAATTTAGTGATGACATGCATGACAAGAATCTTTTGTCTATTAGCCCAGTGTTTCAACAGTTCATGTATGAATTCATCCTGAATCCATAGAGGAAATCAAAGTATAGAAGATTGCCCAGCACTGATGTAGTCAATTCTTATAACAGTTTATTTGGGTTTCTTGTGACAAAGCTTGTATGCCTGAGTTTCCCTTTGCTGAAGACTGCAGTCAATGTCATAGTCAAACTCCAGTCGATAGTTCTTAATCAAGAAAAAAAAGAGTGCTACGGTTCAGTGGGTTTCTCTACCATTTTTACTGTTGTTTTCTCACATTGTCACTAAAATATTCTCTTTGTTATCGGAATGGGACATCTGCTGACTGGCCTATCTCTCTTTACCTGATTGTGTGAAAAGTCTTGGTTAAATCTGTTAGGCCTTGGAGGCCCAGTAACTTGCTAAGTGCTATAGAGCCTGAAAGACATTATGTCCTTGGACTAACTTGTCTCTTCTACTTACAGCTGTGTGTGATAGATAAAACAAACTTATATATATAAGACTGGGGTAAATGTAGTTTTAATACACTTGTTGACTTGTGTTAATGAGTAGCTGCATTTTTCTTACCCTAAATCGTATAGAATCTGTACAGAATAAGGTGTATTCTATATTAGGGCAGAAAAATAAAACAGGCCAAGTTTAAAAGAAAGCCTTTTTCTCTGGCTGTTTCACAAACCTGCTCAATTGGAATTGATAATTTGTTTGAAGTTGTAGGACAGCTACTTACCATGGCTAATAACGTAGAATAACGCTGACCATTTAGCAGTTAACATTAAAATGTCTAAACTACAGCTTTGATGCAATAATACTACAAGATTTACCTAATTTTTAATTTTTATCAAAGGTTTCTCCTGCTCTGCACCGCTGTTTGGTGTGGCGCCTAGTCTGTGCTAACCAAAGTTTGGTTTGAAACACGTTTACCTTTGATTGGTGTTTTTAGATTTTGATAGCTGCTCATTCCTCTCTGCAGAAGTAACCTTTTAAAATGTCATTTTTAATGTACAAATTTTATGAGAATAAAAAGACTTTCAAAAATACTAATTTTAGACTCCTCTGCTTAGCTTGTACTCAGCTGCTGTTGTCTCAGGCTGAGTCTGGAAAATTAAGTCAGCGCTCTCTGTAATAAAATGTGTACTCTGGCCTTCACGAAGAGAAAAAAAATAATAGTTTCCTTTTAAATTCTTTTTCTGTAACTGTTGCACAAGTGCCAAAGTAATCTTCTATGCTTTTACTTGTTGATATTTACACTCCTTTCTTCCTTCTTTCCATCTGTCCTTCTATCTGTCGCTGTCTAACATGCACTGGATTTCCTGCAAGAGAGAATTCCTCTCCTCTTAGGCAATAGTCCTCCCTGAGAGGAGTAACATCAGGTACATAAGATTTCGTCTTGTGCTCTGTAACAAAAAAACCTTCACAAATTAGGTGTACACTTTATAAAATATGTAAAACCATAAACCATTTAAAACATGGTTTAAAGAGTTTTTCCCTCCAAAGGTGACAGAATATTAAATTGCTGCTAAAATATCTGATAATTTTCTGTAATCTTAATTGCTGCAGCTTTTTCTGTAATCTGTCGTATTGTCTAGGTTGCCGTGTCATATACTCCATTACAGAGGTGACACTGAAATTCAAAAGGAATGGAAGCTTAAGCTTTCTCCCCCTTTCCAATGTCCCTTGTTTTAAACCAGCAAAGCAGCACTTGTTTTGCCTTCAGGGAGCTGTATGTTCAAGCTCACAGCTGGAGGTATGGTGCTGCAGTGATGGTCACCAGTGATGGGAAAGGGAGAGTATAATGAATTAAAAAAACCCAACAAAACCAACACCACATAAAAACCCCTCGGGATTAAAGGCAAGTGCTTCATTCTTTTCTCTCTCAAAGATCCTGTATAAATTGTGCACACAGATGAAAGAATTACAGAAGGGAATATGTTCAGATTTTAAATACCAACAAGATATATTTCAGTTGTGATATTGCCTCATATGGAAGTAGAGAGATTTTCTTTATCATCTTCCAGTATTATTTCCTAAAATTGTGTATTTTTGGTCATGATTCTTTTCAAAGAAGTAGCAGAGCTAAGCCTTTTCATTTAATTGTAGTAAAATGTTGCCCTAAAGTGGAATAAAAAATTATTTTTTTTACTAGTTCATATCGAAAAACATATAAATGTAATAATATTTTAACTATAGTTTGTATAGATCTTTTCCATTTAAATGCTATGTAAATCTTTCATACTGCAGGGCAAACAACTGTGAGACTATGATGTGAGGTGTAGCAAGCACACACCATAAATTTGATAATCGTACTTGTGAGTTCTTCATATTTCATACAAAGAATCAGGAAGAATAAAAATAGAGGAGAAAGAGCACACAATGGGATTTTGAATATCAGTGTGTAAAAGAAATGAGAAAAGATTGCCTCGATCTTCTGCACTTGCCTGTGCTAAAACTATTATGCTGAATGCCGATCAGATGCTGTGAGTTATAGTGGAATGTGGGAATATTATGGAATCAGAATTCCTTTCAGATGTCCTCCATTATTTTTGAAGTCCTATTATTTCCTCATGTGTTCTGGCTGATGAAACAAGAAAAGGACCCTTTTAATGGGGGCAAGAGGAGAGAGACTTTACTGCTCAGCTTGTACATGTTATCCAGCTGGACTATGTGCCACTGTTTAGAGAAACATGGGTGGGAGGCTCTTTTAAAAGAAAATGAAAAAAACATTTGTTTAACTGCATGGCAACACAAATATTTTACCAAGTGAGGGCTGACTATGCATTTCACTTTGACAAAAGGTGCAGGCTTGAGGAGGGGAAAATAGAGCAAAATGCTCTCTCTCTAGGATTTAAGATAATCACTTTGCATGTTATTATGTTGAACCTCTATACAAATGTATCTATTTAATTCTTCCGTTTCTCACATCTCTTGTCTAATCTGAAGTAGTCCATCGGAAGGATGTGCTTACCAGTGTTTCCTATCAAATGCAGATGCCCGGCAAAGTTCCCAGGGTTTTGTGGGGAGTCCCTGAGCTCTCCCAAGCTGTTGCTCTTCTAATTCTCCTCCTGTTAGTTCTGCTCCCTCCTCTTGCCAAACCATCTGTCGTTCCCTGAGGCCACTCACCTGCGGCACCTGCGCTGTCCTGCACCTTGTGGTGTCCTCTTGAGCTACCAGAGCTGAGAAATGGCCACGTATTTCCATCTGCTCTCACTGGTGGGCTCTGAAGAAAAGGCTGAGAATACGATCTAAGGATTTTGCGTAAAAATAACTGTACATGTAGGTATATATACGTACATATGTCTGCATGCACATAGGCATATATGCATGTATATATAAGATATTAGATATCTATGAGAAGTCAGAAAAACTGTATTTTCAAAACCCATTTAAGATAATCGTATTCTTCACAAATGTTGAAGAAAAAAGGCAATTGTACAGCTCATTCTCCGTGACCACCAGCAAGACTTTTATAACCACGCTAATTTAGCTTGGTGCAACACTGAATTGATTACAATAATTAAAAAAATTTAGCTGGTTCAAATTATTTGCATTACTTTTCTTACTGAACTGCTTTAGTTCCCATCAGTGTGACAGTGATTTTAGCTGTGCCAGCAGTGGAAATTTTGTAAAGATTTAGATACATCCCAAAATATTAATATATATCAAAATTGACATATTTTCAAAATCTATTACCCTAAGCTCTTTGAGAGTGAAATATAAATGAGTCTCTATACTGTAGTTAAGAGTATCCTCCTTCTAATAGGTTATATATTTTAATTCCACTCTTTAGAAAAGAAAGATTTAAATTTCTGGTAATTATATGAGCAGAAGAAATGAATGCCCAAAGATTGGATGGTGCATATCATTAAGCTGCAACAGGTATACCATTGGAGGGATGTTTAATGTGTGAAAATGTGATATATGGGGTTTTAAGAAGTGTAGCAAGAGTGTCTACTTGCAGCACCTTCCAGGTCTGAAACACTGTGTGGCACAGCTCCAGGAAGATTTGTCAGCCTGAAAGCTGTTGCAGCTGGAGCCGGATTTCAGTCTGAACCTAGGAAAGATATCTACAGGATATAGCATGTAAACAAAGTGCACTCACTGTCCTGACTTGATTAATTCGTCTGTTCTGATCCACTTTATAATAAAACAATGCAGTAATATGACTGGCTGATTGGGTATTGAAAGCTCTGACATTAGAGAAAGGAAAAAAACCCAAACCCACAACCCAAACCCTTTGGACCTTTATGTTATTTTTAGTGTTTTCTTTTCAAGTATTCCCTGTTTCAGAATCCTTAGACATGCAGTTTCCCTCATTCCCTCTTTTTATCAGCAGATCTCAAAGCAGTTTAGAAAGGTGATTTATAAAAGTTTTGTTTCCCTTGTTTTACACATGGGTAAACCAAGGCATAAAAAGGTAATCAGCATACCAGGTACTGAGTCAGAAATATGCCTCTCTCCTCTGTGTGCCCCTTTCATTAGGCAATACTGATAGGGAAATTTTGACTAGTGGGAAAAGTGTAAGTTAAATGCTGAAAAATGCCTAGTGAATTATTTTTCGAGGAGGTATTGAAGTTCACCACATGGTTATATGTTGTGAGCATGACACTATAATTATCTATGTGTGATGCGTTTCTGTGTATCAGCTACTTCATGTTGGGTTCACCAGCTAAATGAAATCCCTTAACAGTTACATTTGGCCCAGTTTCTATTGAAACCTAGCCTGTGTTTCTGAAGTGAGACGCAAGCCAAATTTTCATATGGATAATGTTATTTTCACTTAATTGCAGTGAAATTTTCACATAATTTGTGCAGGCTACTTTTGCATGCTAGAATACAAAAATAGTTTTTGAATGCTCATTGAGTGTATTATCTGCACTTGAAAGTAAATAGGTAGTTTTTCTATTATATAGAATATGAAATAGTTAATTTCTGACACTGAGTAATGAGCGATGAATTGCATAGATCAGCATTCTCTTGCAGAAGACAGTTGGGAATATAATAACCATATCAGTTACTAAACTCACGTGATAATAACCAGGAAAGTGGAGTTGACTGCTTGCGTGACTTTTGTTCCATTGTTTATCTAGTTTGTCTTCAGCACTAAAAAAATTAGCAGATGTGAAAACATGAAGACTCCAGTTGCAAAGAGAGTTTAAGATATTAGGTCAACAGTTCAATGGTATGTTTGCAGGGGCAATGGTTTCAAAACCAAATAAGAACCTTATAAGGGATTTGAACACTGTTTTCTACATTATATCACAAAACAGATGGGAAAGAAGTTTCGGAATGAGATAGGATATCTACGATTGTAAGAAAAGTTAAACAGTAATAAGAATTTCTAGTGGTGAATATGGTCATCTGACAAGTGACTTGAATTCAAATACATAAGGTGCTTGATCCTGTCGTTCTTAGGACTGAAAAATAGCTACATTGTATGGCCCAAATGCAGTCCTTTAGAAACCAAAATAGCTGACAGCTCTGCTTTCTCTCATCTGACAAATTTATAAAGCTGTGCATACAGTGATACCAGTATGGACTGATGAGATGGAATAGAATGTGGAGAACCTGTAGAAGAAGGTTGCATGGAAAAAATTGAGATAGGTTGTGCATAATGGGACAAGCCCAAAGAGCAGTTACTGGTGCTCAGAGATAAGAACTATTCTTGTTTCGCAGTATATGAAGATAGAGAAAATTGCTGTTCTGTATAATCAGTGCTAGTGGTTGGGGGCACAAGCTGGTAATGTGAAGAACAGGATTGGCTTCCATTGTCTGACTGTTACACGGGTTCTCTTATGTTACATGGGTTCTCTAGTTCCATAGGTATAGTTCCATGTTATGCAGGTTCAATTTTATGTATGTGTATACACACACACACATATATATATATATATATATATATATATACACACACACCACATACAGTAATCTGTGGGGCTACTTGAATAAAAAAGCATATTTAGAGGGAACTGACTTCCCTTTTCTTCATGTCTTTGGGTCAAATATACTTACATTATTCCATGTGACATCTCAATGACTTAAGGATTTTTTTCCTAGAAATACATTTTAGTCTGCTATGCATCAGTGCAGAGCATATTGTGACTTTTGCTTGGGTGTGTGAAAGCGTTGTTCAAAGAAATGAGAAAATAGATTGCCTCTACTGTGCTGTATTGGCCACCAGAGTTTCCAGGATCAACATGACAGAGCGCTATAGTTACTCAGAGATGTACTTTAATGGGCCCAGTTGAACTCGTAATGTATCAAGTCCCAATCAGTGTCTTATTCTGCACCAAACCAGCATGATTGCTGAGTATTTGACTGCTTTACTAGTGTTTCCACCGTGCCATCCCACTAGCTGCTGCTGTGACAGCCTGACTCTTGTCAGACTCCTACATTGAAGACTTGGATTACTGGATTACTGTTGTACTTTTACATATATTTCTATGTACTACATGGCTATTCAGAAAAAAACACAGGACACAAAGTACAGTATTCATGTAGACACTGATTGTTCTAATGCTGAGTGTATCCAGACTGTACCTGGACAGCTCTCTAGCTGTTAAATGTGAAATGATGCGGATAATTTGCTATCTAAGCAGCTCTGATCTTAAAGCATGAATTCACATTCTGTGTAGGATACTAATGCAGATTTTATTACTTGTTCACTAAAAGAGTATTGGCATACTTCATATATTTTAAGGAACAAATAGAACTTCTGGGAAATTGTGTATTTGCATTGTACATATCAATGCAGTAGCCATCGCAAGATGCCTTTAAAATACACTGTCAGGATGAGTTCTACAAACATAATATGTGCACAGCCACAAGTGAAAATGATGGTAATTTCCTGACTCTGAGTTTTAAAGGATAGCACAACCTATCACTTCGCACAGTCTGTTTTTCATTAGATGTTTGCGATTTTTTTTTTTTTAAATAAATAAACTTAGCAGTATGTTTTCTGTCTCACAGAGGTGGTGTTATTCAGGAAAAAATAACAACCAAGAGGCAGCCAAGGAACAGTAGTGAATGATATGTGTGTTTGTGAAAACAGGTTGTCGTATCTTATGATGTGATTATCTTGGCAGAACAGAAGTTAAAATAAAATAAATAAATGGTGGCACTGGCTGATGACGCTGATATCTTGAAGTTGTAGGAGACTATTGTGAAGTTCAGCATTTTTTTAAATTGGATAAAATACTACTACATAGCTAATTTTCTTAACATTTTATTTACCAGAATTTGTTTGCCACCTTTTAAGCAGCTCAGGTGTTTGAGTGTCAAGTAAACTGAAATTTGTATATTTGAAAAGAAGTCTATTTTCCCTTTTTATGTAGGTCATCTCAGTAACTAGCATGTAATTGTATTAATATTTACAAGCGCAAGTTGTCTTTTTTTTAAGCAACGCAGAGTGTTGACACATGGCTTTGAGATGAAGCCACACCCATGGTCTTTTATATATTGTAATCTGCTTAACCTGGCCTGTTTGTAGTTTATCTAGAAAAGAACTAAATTGTCGTTTCCATTGAGTAGCGGTTTTGCGGACACTGGGATTTGGAATCACATAGTACCTTGTCTCTGGACTGATGAACTTTTAAATAAAACATAATGCAATAAGGGATTACAAATGATTGAAAATCCCCTTTGCAGTAATTTTTGTCCCTTACTGGTCAATTAAGGATCACTTGAAGGGAGGGAGCCTTCTGTGAATGAGCTGACATCAAGGCCAGCAGAGTTTCACAACATCTCATCCAACTTCAGACTGCTGTGATCAGGTGAAGGATGATGTCACGGTGTCCTGGTATGTTTGGAGGGGGTTGGACCAGGATCTTTATGGCAAGGATGTCAAGTTACAGAGAAAGCCTTTTTTTCTTAACTGTTGGTGAAAAGAAGATCAAGTGGGGTTGATCTTGACTGCCCAGCTAGTTCTTCTGGACTTTTCAGGAAGGTATATTTTGGGGTGCTGACCAGCCTCTGCTGCTGTTGTTTGGACCCAATGCTGGCAGTGTCAGCAAGATTTGGCTGCTTCGTTGGCATCAGGTTGTGGCCTCTAGGTACTGTGTGACATTTCAGCTTGCCAGAGATGTGGACGCTGTCACTGGAGAAGGGTTGGGTCTGTGTACATTTTAGATGGTGCAGAAGACTAATTAATATTTTTGCAACTATGATACCAGAAAAGGAAGTTGCTTATGATATGTTTTGTCACTGGAAAATGAGAGTTCTTTTCTTTTGAAATTTAGTGTGAAGTAAGTTTGCTGAAACTCAAGTATTCAAAAGATTGCTTCAAGTACCATAAGGTTTCAGAGAATGCTTTCTATTTGGTTTGGGTCTTTGAAGTCACATTATCAGACTTTCTCCTGTAACATGTTTTAAGAAAATATCAGAAGACTTGTGGAAAACTTTCGCTATTTGGCAGCTCTAGCTTGATTTTGTGTATTCATTGAACTTTTTGCAGTGAACAGTAAACCAAGAAAGGACAAAAATACACCTGTATTTGCAGGCCTTTTAATACATTATTGCCTTTTTGTGAACAAAGCACAGAAGCAGAATTCATCACAGCGAGTTGGGGCTGGCTCTTTTGAGATTTACGAAAGTGAATCCTTAGTTTCTGTCTGAGAGGGTAAGAATTTTCTGTTCCATGCTTTTCTCCAAGTACCACCTGGGCCATGATGGTTTCAAATGTTTTTCTCTTTCCTTACAGTGTCTGAATGGGCACAGACTTCTTCCCAGTTAACATACAACAATTTATTTTGCTGACTACTGAACTCTGATCTTTGGCTGGATGCACACTTGTTTCTTTAAGCACATGTGGTGCAGAGTGGACCTGGAGCTGGGTAATTCATAAGAGCTGGGTATTATTGTTATTACTACTACTACTTGAAAGGCTCTGTATTATTTTGCACAGCAGTGTGGTCACCTGGCAGCAGGTCATTAACATTTTAGGTTTCTTTCCTTCACAACAATGCACAACATGCTAATTAGAGGGTTTTGAAAGCTAAGCAACCTGTTTTAAAGTCAGACATTTTAATTTGCAGCTTTAATGGCTGTATTATAATAACTGGCTTGGCTCGGGGGAGAGAGGGAGAGAAGCGCTTCTCATGTTCCAGTAGCAAGACCCAATATAACAGAGGCTGACAAAATTAAAAACCTCATAATGTGACCTTTGCCTGGGATAAAAGGCTGTTTCATAACAATTTCCTTTTGTTCTTTGTTTAAGCCATTACTCCAAAAGGAGCCTCCGATTAATCTAAGTAAATGCATCATTACAGTCCTAATCCATGTCCTTCTGTCAGTGTCTGTTTTAATTAAATAAGAAACACTAGCAGAAAGATATCACGCACAAAGCTGTGATTGGAGAAAGAGGGTTGTTTGATCAGGGTGAGATTAAAAAAGGCTTTACTGTTTTGTCCTTTTGCTCTAGATGCCATAATGTAGGCTAAAGGAAGAAAACTTGCCTAATAGTTTAGCACATTGCACATTACAGTATTAAAATAACCAGATTTACCAACAAAACTGTCCCAGACATCCAATTAATTATATACAGAACATTCACAGAAAAATCATACAGCAACTTGGTTTGAGTAATTTGACACATTGATATGTTTGGGACTGTATACACAGTTGGTCAGAACACGTATTAAAGTGCAGGTTTTTTATATTAAATAAAGCATTGAGTAAAACTATTGATGAATATAGCTACTTTCTTTAATACTTGCAGCTTACAAATTGTAAACATGATCTTATGCAAGTCTCTGATTTTTAAAAAATATTTTTATTTATCAAAAAATCAGGATGATTATTTTAAAGCAATGAGGAATCCATTTAATAAATATCGTAACATCTAGATAGTTAATATAACTAAAGCAATACATATGTAAGAGACGCTTCCTCAAGGTAGTGTTTCAAGATCCCTGTGGTGAGGGTTTTCTCCCATATCCAGGCCATTATTTGATGTAATGAAAAGAGAAAGTGTGCAACACAGAGATTGTTAATTAATTTAGCCTAACAAGATGAAGATAAATGAAGCAAAGCATGGATTGAATGAAGCAAGAGGTCTTATTTACAGTTTGATACTTCTTTATATTAGGCATTTTTCAATTTACAACAGAAAAAAGCCTGAGTTTAAAGAAAATGTGTTCTGTGAGTACATGCAAGACATCTTTACATTATGTGAGCAGTTCTAAGGACTGCTGAAAATGCCTTTTGGGTTAACCTTTACATTTTCTTCCTCATTTTTTTCTTTTCCTTTTCACATTTTTTTTTTTTCTTGATTTACAATATGTTGACAAGAATAAGAAAAAGAATAAACCTAAACTTTTTCCCATTGAAATAAATAGCAAAGTACCAATGGCTACTCTTGCATGGCCAAATTCTACAGTTCCCTGTTGTTTATATTAACTTAGAGTCATAGTCTATTTTTGAGCAATTTGTATGTTAAGAGAGTTAAGTATAAAAAACATACAGTAAGCCATGATTTTAGTTTTTGTTCCAAAGTGTAAATTGGTTATTGCTTATAATTTTTCAACTATTCTATTGCAGTGAAATTGAGAGGAGTCCATGACAGTGTTAATTAACAATAATTTGATGTAATAAAAATATGATTTTTTTTATTTGGGATAATTTTTTTTTTCTCAAGATCAAGTTTATCTTAAACATTTTGTGAAAAACTGTAGATTTTACTTTCATATCAACTAAAAAAAAATTAAAGATATTCCAGAGGTTTTATACATTTCTTATTCCCAGCCCCAATTTTAAATGAAGAATATCCTAAGCGAACAATATGTTACAATTTATATCGGTTGAGTCACTACATCTCAAGTTACATTATTCAGTTTCCCAATGACAAAGTTTAGGGTGTAATACTGCAGAAGATGTGAAAAAATATAAGGTATATTATTTTAGTATGTAACCATCTAAGCGAACAAAAAAGTGCTGGATATTGACTGTCTTAGGCATACCTTTGTCAGTTTGATCTAAAACCAGAACTCTAAATGGTGACCCAATATATTAATGCTTTTGTTTTTTGTGTGTTTTTTTTTTTTTTTTTTAGTGTAACATCTTCCTTCTTACAGATGAATTGAGTCTGTCCACTATTTGACCTTCTGTCGTGATTTCTGTCTGCAAAGGAAATGCCTTCCTTCCTTTTGCAGGAGCCAGACAGGACAGCGTTATCTAGTGTCACTACAAGCAGTGGTCTCTACAAATAGCATTATTATGGCCCCTATGTTTTCATCTTGGGGGTCATGAACAAATCCATGCAACTGCTTCTAAAGATTTCAATAAATAGGACTTTTTATCCAGACAATTGCCTTTTATATTACTTTTAAACAAAACTACTAGTCCATCAAGAGTTTCAAAAGGAAAACAATTCTACAGAGTGCTGGTATGGCAGCACAGACCAATCATTATGGCACCCATTCTCCAGTCCTTTATTTTTCAAGTCCACAACAATAGGTTGTTGATTCAATGGACAAGACCAGAACAATTAAGTTCTCTGTTTAGCAGCAGTGCAGCATTTTAATGCCCTCCTCTAATAATGGTCTCATTATTGTTATTCTAAGACTGGGCCTCAGGAGGAGGAATATTTGCTGGAGGTACGTCATTATTTTGCAAATTTCGATTAGCTCATCATGTTGTCTGTACTGTGAAAATCGTAGCTAATTAGGGCAGTCAGTTAGACTACCAGCTTTTGAGCTTATGAGTTAAAAGGTAGCACACTTGATAGGCCAATGATGTGAAAAAGGTGGTAAAAAGGGGGATTAGAGCTGTTGCCTTAGTAACTCTAACTTCCATCTGTGCGGGAACAATGGACCTGTGTTTCTCCTCCACCTTGGTGTAAAAATTGGTTTTGTTTCGAAAGGACGGGGCTTTTTATGACAATCTGGAATTCAGCCTAACGGGGTGTAGTTTTGGTTGTTAGGAGAGACCATTGGAGGATAGGAGAGATGAAAGGTCATGGCAAGCTCCAAGGACATGAAAGGTCATTGTCTCTTGTAACAATAGAGGATTGTTTTGTCCCATTATTTCCAGCCAACCACGCAGTCAGGTGATAGAAGAGATACCACCAGTTTAGTCAGGTGGAACAGGAGAGAAAGATAATGCACCTTCTAAAGCACAAAAGACAACCAGAATTTGCCTTTATTAAACAAAGTTGCACTTATTTGTGGCCATCCTCTGAAAAGGGTTGTTTACTGACTTCCTATTCCAGCCTGCTTTGTTCAGCACAGCCTCTGTAGGCCGTCACATCTCTGGGAAGCAATCCAATGTGTTAGAAAATGTTGTTTAAGCTTTCTTCCCATGAAGAGGAGCCCCCAGGAGTACCACTGATGTGATACTTAACAATAAATTTAGTTGTTGTAGCTTTCTCACATTATTGGTGTTCTTAAAAGGTTCTCCTTCAAACACACACAGAATAAAATTAACTATAAATATGAAATAAATTTGCTTCAACACTTTGTAGCATTTTATCGTAAATTCTACAGCACATATCATAGAAAGTTTACAGAAAACTACATTAGGTGCTACAGAAGAGAGAGCAGTAGACAGAGCAGAAACTTACAGTTGTATAAAAACAGATGTTCTATAGGGCTGCTCTTACGCAAAGGGAAACAGATAAGTCTCCTCTGTGCTACCCAATAACTTTCGGAGGCTCTGTCCCTTTGTCTAAGGAAAAAACAGAAGTACTGCAGTACAGTACTGCTATAGCACAATTTACTAGGAAAGCATTTCTGTTAGTGAATAGAACTGTCATCTCTCATATTTTTCCTAGAGCATCCTAAAAGCCAAGTCATCTTAATATCCCTCAAACAAAGCCTTGTTTCTTTAGGTCAGGATTTCCAGAATGTTTCACCCTCCTATACTAGATCTCTAAACTCCTTTACTGGGTTTGTTTTATAATATTTTTACTCATTTCACAACACAGCTGCCAAAATGTATTGAATTCTTATGAAACTGATAAAATGTATGTAATTTGCTACTATTACCTTTGAAAAATAACATTACATGTAATTATTAGGTATTCGATCTTAAAGTGTTCTGACCTTATTTGAACTCCCCTTTTTAGCTATTCTGGGCCTCTCTTATCTCAGTTTTACTCCTGGCCACTCTTGCTCTTGCTTTCTGACAACACAGATGGACGGCCTTGCACAAACTGATAACTGTGGTAATTTCTCAGCACACTGTTCAATTATAAAATATGTTATTTTCAGAATTCAGCAGGCATGTGTCATATTTACACGTAGACTGAAGATGAGAGGTTGAGCATTAGCTTCATGAGAGTGTGCTGTTGTGTGAGCCATTGGACTTTACAGCTTTTAGTTTGTTGATGCATTGGTTTATTGGCTCTTAGGCTTAGTAAGTAGAATCTTTAAGAGAAAGCAAGTCTTATTTTAAGTATTTGTAAGCTTTTAGGCTTTTAAGATAATATATTGTTAAACTTTCTCTTTAGCTCTTTGATTGTCATGTGTGTACTATCAGGTGTTTTGTTATTTTTGTATTAAAATGAACTGAACAGTGTAGGCTGCTTAGTTCAGAATGGGAACCCTGCAAAGGGTTAACCAGCAGAGAATTACAAATGAACTATCAGGAAAGTTGATTATTAATCCAGCAAGAGAGAAAATATCCTTCCAGTTAGCAAGAATTAGTACCTGAAGAACTGATAATATTGTTCAGACTGTCGGTGTGGAATGGCAAAGCCAGGTAAGCTAAACATCTTCCCAAAGGAATAAAGTATTTTCTTTCTGTTTTTCATTGTAAGAATGTTTAGTTTTAAAAAGAATCTTTGTTGATTTACTTCATCTATGAGCATATGTAACAGCATATGTTGATCCTCAGTTTAGTCAAATGAATGAAAGAAATTAAATTTGTACTTTAACTTTTGTAAGAAGATATATTTCTAAGCTATGCAATGTATTTAACTGTGAAAAATCATGATAATTCTTTACTTGTTTGTGGTTAAGTGTGAGAGCTGATTACAAAACCTGAAGAGTCCTTTGCAATTGCAAACTAATATATTACGTAAGTCTGTCTAGTTGTGCTTGAACATATTGTGGAGGTTTATGGAAACTTTTCTGTTGCAGAACTCTTTCATTCACAGTTATGAGACTTCAGTTTTCACACTGTATGAATGATTTATTGAAGTTTGTTTTGATATTGTGAACACATTTGTGTTCATTATCAAACTTTTTTTGGTGCTGTTTCAAAAATCTATGATCTGGGGTTAGAAGGAAATGGCTGTTTGGTAAACATATCACTGTGTTTATACAGAGAAATGCAAACCAAACCATTAGATCAGTTAAACATAATCTTCTTATAATTTTGGTGATTTTCTGAAGACTCAAAGCTCTGTCTTGGGAAAACTTTGAAATTTGTCTATTTGTGCTGCTGATACTAATCAATAGGTGTAATGAACTTTTATTTTTTCAATGTAGCCTTCACTATTTTGTTATAAGAGAGATGTGTAAGATCTTTTAACTCATTGTCTAATACTGTAGAAATTAGAAAGTCTGTGTACAGTATTTAATGACTTTTCCTAAGTTGTGTGCTGTCACATAAACTAGTAGCTTTTAAAAATATCCTGATTTGCTCGTAGGCTGGGATTCAATATGTAAATGATGTTAATACATCATCTGTCTTGATGGAAAAGAGTTTAATATCTCCAGATTTTAGCCTATATCTATGAAATAGCCTGAAGGCTACATGAAAGGGATTGTGGTGATACAAGGATACAAATACAAATGAAAACTGAAAGTAACCCAAATCTGAAGGCAGAGCCCCTGTGGCAATTTAGTTCTATGTGGTAACCTTTCATGAGCTATACAGAAAGGAAGAAACCTTTTGATTTTGAGAAGGGGATTCAGATACGGCCTAGGGCAAAGAAGAAATGGAAAGAAGGGAAGAACAGGCAGTGAGGCAAGTGAAACGGGGAAGTGGCCTTTGTCTGACAGGCTTCGTAGTTTCCTGTGTGACTTTGGCCTAGTCGAGCAGAGAGACAGCTGGTGGCCGGTTTTTCTCATGGGTGGCTCATCACGTTAGAGTAAATTAAAATCCTAGAATTTCCTGATGACAAAGCTATCAGGGCAACAAGTGATGGCATTTCGGAAGCTGTACTAAGTATGCAGGTATACACAAAGCAAATAACTTCTTGTGGAACGTTTTATCTGAGTATTTTTAAAGAGAATGGGGACAACGCAAATAAGGTACTTTGCCTGAATTTGAACACCAGCATCTAGGAAGTATATAAAGAGCAAGAAAACCGATGATGAAAAATTGTCACACAGGAAATGATATATGTAGAAAAAAAAAGATTGTAATTAGCAGAGGAAAGTATGAAGCTGATTAGAGAAATGAAGTTTCTCAGGTGTTTAAGGAAAAAATGAAAGTTAAATTAGATAAGTTCGTTTAACTAGTATTGGAGAAGTATGCTTGCTTCAGAACAGGAAAGCTAAACTTAGAAGTAGAAAAGAGCTGGTAACAGAGTTCTGCTCAACTCTTTTCCTGCACGAGTGACTCTTTGGAATGCTCTGCTTGGAACATCATCAGGAACAACTAGTGTAGTGCTATTGAAAGAAAAAACAAAACAAACCAAAAAGCGAACACCCAAACAAAATAAAAGTTGCTGTATGCCTATTTGGAATGATAAAGGTCATTGTTTTACTTATGTGTGTACTAACCCACAAATTAGACAAATTGGTTGGATTTTGAAGTAGTATTTCAGGATTTATTATATTTTGTATGTATATGTAGTTGACATCTGAGCTCTCTCACTGTACTGGACCAACTGTCAGACTATAATAATAATAATTTTAAAATTTATTGTATGTATTAGCTTATTGGCAGAATACTAAATCACCCAATATGACCTGCAGCTGAAGAGAAAGTCTTGAACCCCTCCACATGTAAGCCAGTGTAAACTAACTGTTATTTAATAATAATTATTTAAATCAACTGTGATGAAAGTAATATTCTTAAATAAGAAACGGAAACAGAAGATATCAAGCAGAAACTGTATTTTTGTGCCCATTCCAGTGACTCGTTTAAAAAATTTCATAGTGTAACTTGTGAAAAAACTCCCCCTACCAGCATGGCTCTACAGCTTTTGTGCCAGTTGGAGCTTCTCAGTTGTGTATTTAAAAAAAAAAGTGTCTGGAATAGATTGATAAGAACGTCATCTGATTTAGTGGAACTAGTTTGCCTGCGCAAGGTTTTCATGTTTAAGTAAAGCTGTTGCATTTTCTTCAATGCAGACTCTATATCTCTCAGCCTGTTTAAAGACTTAATGTTGAGAAGTGATGAATTTCCAGAGGTCTCTGAGTAACTAGCCATCCATCTGGAAATAACAGCTGCAATTTAGGGGAGGCTGCTGGAGCAGTTAGCCCGCAGCATGCAAGCCGTTCTTGTCACTACGTGGTTGGGACAGTAAGATGAGATGATGGGTAAGGGTGGAGCATAAATATGTTGCTTGATTCTCTACTTTTAAAAGACCTGGTGGTAACCAGCAAGAAGCTTGTCCACAGAAGCAGATGGCCAGGTCAAAGGCTTGGCCAGGTTACTTTTGTTTCTTGGACCACACCTTGTCTGTGATGACAGTATTGGAGAGAGAATGTGTTTGAGTTCATTAGGGGCTCACTGAGGCTATATGGATAACACTGAAGTATGTTGTAAGATGCAGTGTAGAGCTCAAGAAAGCTCATATCATATTAGCTATGGCTAAGATCAGTTATCCACACAATGAGAGGGAAACTCTTTCATAAACGAGTAGATAAATATGGTGCAGCTGGTGCTTAGCCAGGCTTCAGGCTGTTGTATTACCAAAAGAGCTCGTGAACAACCCTGGCTTTTCCAGAGTCCTTATGGAGCATCAGCAGCTTAGAGTGGTCTGGTGTAAAATTACAAGGTTGTGCCATGAAAAAGTATAAATCCAGGGCAAATTAACATATAGGTATCTATCTCTACAAAATATTAAGGCGAGATTATAGAAACATTAGAACTTTCCTTCTAGAAGAAAATAAATTGTAAACTGTTAGAACTGAAAAGAAAAATTAAACCAACCTAGTATAAACACCTGAATAAAACAGGCCTAGTGCCTCATGGGTTTGGTTCAGTGCAAGCTGCTAAGTGTTCTGTGTTTTTCAAAACTGCCACTTAGGTACATAGGTGTTTATTAGCACTTGGTCTATCTCTGATAACGCAGAGAGAAATCTTGTAAGATTTCATTCTGCATTTGGGACTAGCATTTTTACTGTCTTAAGGAAAGTAATTATATTTTAAGCAGCTGCAAAGAGAGAAGAGCTTGAAGAGTTAATTGAATCATGTACTGTTAGAGGAAAACATTTTTTTCTTTCCTTTTTTTCCTCATCAGAAGTAGGAGTTACATGTGTTACTTATTTCATCCAACATATTCCAATAGGGTTTGGTTTTTTTTTTTAATATATATAAAAGACATACTCATGAAACAGTGTATTTCTTGAGGACACATTATTTTCAGCTACTCAATCCCAGAGCAATCAAATGTGTAATTTTTCACCATCTGAATCCAGTTCTGTGGTAGTAGTGGATGATAGTACATAACATCCGTAGAACTGAAAAATGTAATCCCTTGACTGTCTTTACTACATGGGCTTTGCTTGTATTTTTGTAGCTGCTAGAGGAGAATCTGTTGGTATTTCTTCCAAAGACAGTACAAATCAGTATTTGTGCAGTTATTAATTATTCCGAAGCCTTTAGATAGGATGTTTTAATTGTAGTAAAAAACCCCACAAAAACAAACAAACAAAACCTACACCAAATTTGCTCTAACTGTATTCACCCAAGCTAGTGAGAGCCAAAGGACAGTGGACTGACTGTTGTCCCACAGACGGGTCTGTTTTACTAACCAGGCTGGTGAGATCGAGATGTGCAGGTGTTCGGCGTGAGAGGCAAGCCGCAGCGCTCAGAACAGAGCGGAGATTTGTCAGGGCGCTTCTGCTTAAATAGGTCAAACCAGCCCAAGTCCATGGCGCTGGGTGGAGGCCAAAGCTGGCGCTTCAACAGCAGCTACGATGCACAGATGCCGCTTCTACTCAGTGACATCCTTTTGGCCTTTCTACCCCTGGACAGGGATCGATGATGTAAACAAGACATACCAGTTTGTCTGCTGTATAGTCTTTTTTCTGCATATGCGACTTTCCTTTCATTTTACAGTGGGAGAATCATCTGTTTAAACCTTAGTGAGAATTGCAGCAGGGAAATCCTAACTGTTTGTGTTCTTTTTCCTTCAAAATGGGCTTTTCCTCACGACCGTACTTGTTTCATTCCAATTTAAAGACATTTGTTCTACTTCCCTATTAACTTGGATTTTAAAAAAGTCATGCATGGAAGCATACATCCCAATTTTTGCATGAAAAATGTGAGCTAAATCACATGTCTTTCTTCTTGCTTTACCAGGGCAAGCTTTTAGCATTCATCGAGGTAATATATATGGTTTGCTAGTGCTCATGCTGTATCGTTCTTGTCTGTGCTTTTTCAATAGACTGCTTCTGCTTTGAGAGAAATATTTCAGTTTGTTGATTCTTCTTTCTACTTTTTGCATCAGTTGTAGTTCGTTTAATGCTGTCATCGCGTGACAGAGCACAGTTTAGAGGGAAAACAAAGTAGCTGTTAGTGACCCCGTGACAACTGTCTGGTAAACCTGATTACTAATCTAGAGTGTTGTTTAATATAAAGGCCAAATAAAACCTTGCAGGAGAGAAATATTGTTTTGTTTTTAAATTCCTATTAGGAAGGCAGCTGCTGTGTTTAAAACAAAAAAAAAAAGAATAATAAGTTTCGCTTACTTGTCAGGATTCAGATCTAGGAATTCAGTGCATACTTGCCTAGACTTCTTATTTCAAAGAAAGAGCCAAGTTTTGGAATTGATGTCGAAGTCAACTAAACCAATGATCAGTAATAGCAGTTCTCAGTTTTGGGGAGGATCAGACTCTGCTTTGAGCTATAGTGATACAGTTCTGAAGTGAGTGTATGGGCTTTATTAGGGTTATTTTCTCTGCACACTACAGCTGTGACATATAATCCAGAGTCACTGTGCCCTCTGTCTTCTGCTATCTGCTTTTAACTGTTTGCATTATAGCAAGCAAAGAAGGGAAAGAATAAGAAGTGTTTGATCTGCTAGTATCAATAATAATTTCCCCATTGTATGAGAAATGTATTTTTTCCATTTTCCTAAAACCGTTGTTTTCAGGGAATTAATTAGAAAGGAAGCTGGAAGCTTGGTGCCACCAAATCATTTATTGAGCCTTTTCCTGCTTTTCTTTTTCTTTTTTTTTTCTCTTTTTCTTTTTCTTTTTCTTTTGCTTCTTCTTCTTCTTTTTCTTCTTTTTCTTTTTCTCTTTTGCTTCTTCTTCTTTTTCTCTTTTGCTTCTTCTTTTTCTTTTTCTTCTTCTTCTTTTTCTTTTTCTTTTTCTTTTTCTTTTTCTTTTTCTTTTTCTTTTTCTTTTTCTTTTTCTTTTTCTTTTTCTTTTTCTTTTTCTTTTTCTTTTTCTTTTTCTTTTTCTTTTCTTTCTTTTTCTTTTTTCTTTCTTTGTTTTTTTCTTTTTTTCTTTTTTTCTTTTTTTCTTTTTTTCTTTTTCTTTCTATCATACCATTAGCCTTTAAGAGTACAATCAACATACCTTAGGTGGTAGATGACCATAGAAGTCATAGAAACAAAATTGCCCACACACTTTCAACAGCATAGAGGGATATGTAGGAAGAATGATTTACTTTACTTCACCTGTACTACTGAAACACAACTAATTTTAGTTGAATTTTAATTCATCAGTGGTGGTGCTCTGATTTTACTTCTGCACCTCCAGCAGTGCAGCAACTCTTTTAGTTTAAAAAATGTTCCCATATGTCTGAGTACATCTTCATAAATTATTAACATCATACAAAATGGGTTGACTGATACAAACCAAGTCTAGAGAGACTGAACCACACAGTAAGCAACTGAAAGAAAAAATAATATTTATTGTTATTAAAAAATATATATTACTTTGTAAACCTGTCCTGTAGTTTTCAGACCCAGTCTAGGAAATGATCCATGTTTTAGAAAAATTGTGAGCAAACAGCGATGCTGCAATATAATACACTATATCAGTTACTGTAGTCTCTGTTGATAACAATTAGCTTACTGAATTCTTTCCATATAATGTGTAGGTGTGTTTGTCTAAACAACATATAGTTATATACAGCGAATATATTTTTTTTTACTGACATGTTTATGTAGGTCTGTATATAAAAATATGCACAAATACACATGCATGCATACAAGCCCATTTTGTCCATTATTCATATGTACTTCTGTGTATGCAAATATGTACATTTATTTGCATGTATACATATGTGAACATACACATGCATCTGTCTAATGGTCATTTATGCACATATGCATAGTAATGCCCTATATAATTTTCATATTAATATTAGGCACAAAACTTCACCCTTCTTTATATGTATTGCCTAGCTTACATATCATTCTATTTTCGGAGGTGGTGTTCTAGAATTTAGAGGAGTAATCCTCTATCAGCCAAAATATTGAGAATTCGTTGATGAAATCGGTAGTAGACTAGAATGCTTATGAGTCTTCCAGGCTATTGTCAGGAGCTTTACTTATGAAAGACATGGCTCTGTTCTAGCATAGAAATGGACCTGTAGCCATCCTGGCGTTCTACCTGGTACTTTCAGGATTTCTAAGACTAAGCAGATAGAGAATTAGACATTGTACATGTTTGCTTACTACCTAAGATATTTATAAAATTGCTTTTAGAGATTATAGCGATCATATCAATGTTCTTTGCCACCTTTATTTCTTTTACAAGGGCTTCAAGAGAAAAGGCACAAGAAAATGAGGTTCCTGGCAATATCTGTAGTAGTACCATGCTCATGATCTTAATAAATCTCACTGTGAAGGGCTGGTGTCCCCTAATTTAGGTGGTAGTCTGCAACATAATTCCTTTTCTTCTTGTTTCTGTTGCCTTCTCCTGCGGAATAGCATAATCTTTTAACGTGATGTTGCACTGTGAAAAGTGAAAATGAACCTAATCAAAATATCTTTCAGGTGCTTAATTAGATTTTTTTTAAATGCTAGAGACCAGATTTTTGTTATTTTATAGCTTGTATCTATAAATATTTCCTACAAGAGTAAGCAAATATTAATCAATTTTTTTAGTATTAATCCTGCTATGCCAATCAAGCCTCTTTAGTTAAAAGGAGTGTTTATAACTTTTCTGTCAAATAGAAGATAATACACCTACTTTATAGCTTGAACATATATAAAATGTTTTCTTACACCCTTGAAGTCAGTGGGCAAGTGATCAACCCCAAAGTCACTTCTTTTTTGTTTACATTCTGAGTGACCTTTTTGCTGAAATATATTTGTTCGTACATTTTTTTTAAAAGTCGTATAGCTGATGATCCTTAAATAACCCCTATCAGTCCATAATTACCCAGAGAAATATAGTTGAAAATTCAGAGGAATGTAATCCTTTGTAATGCCATAAATTTATTTTAGTGTTTAGAAGAACACTTGCAGGTTGAAAATAATATTAACAAGTGCTATAATATGTTATACCATACTTCAGCTGTTGATGAATGTAAGATACAACACAGAAGTACAGAATGAAGAATCTAAACTTACATATTTCATTTTCAGGAATTTTTATCTATATAGGAGAAGAAGATCTAACTGGGTAACTGAGTGAGAATAGTTATTGATTACGCCATTTAACCTTATTATAGAAATGGATTTTGGGGCAAACTACCAAATGCTGTCCTTTTGATGTAACAAATTTCACTCTCACCAGCTAACTAGTTAAGCTGAAAGTTCTACCTCACGGTATATATACTTACTTAATACTGTCTCATAGACAGAGGCTAAGACTGTATTTTATTGTGGAGCTCTGAGACAGAGCTCTCCTTTTCTTTCTTGATCAGTATATTCTTCTCTTTTGTTTTCCTTCTTATTCTTTTCTTGCTACTCTAAGCAAGAACTAAATGAAACAGTAGGGCTTTTTTTTTTTTTTTTTCCTCTCCCTCTAGTTGTTGCTATAAAAAGTCCTTACCTTAATGCATCAGTATTTTTACTAATGTTACCATTGATGGCTTTATTTTACTTATAATTTATTTATTTTGCATACAATTTAAGAAAGCACTGGTTCTCATTATAAGGAGTTACAGAGGTTTTATTTTCAATTTGTGTTTCTTGAAAGGTTACACCATAAAGAACTCAGCAGATATTTTTTACTCATAAGATAGGTGAGGCCCTTGATGTAGCTTTCATTTGTATTTCCAACAATATGTTATGATCCTACTCTGAATGAGGGGACCAGATAGTATCTGTCTTGAGGAACTGCTGGGATTCACGTGTGTTTGGTAAAGATTTGCTATTGGCCTGAGAGCATCAACCCATTTTATTGAACCACTGAACACTTGTAATTTGTGTTGAGTAGTGACCTGAGAACTGTGGACTAGTAAGAAGGTGACAAAAAAAGGTGCTTGTTTTCCATTTTGGTTTCAAGAGCTTTATTCCCACCAAGCAACTTTTTTGAAATCTGTATACTGTATACTCAGCTAGTTAGTAATTTACTGTTTCTACTAGGTGATTGTGGGCTTCCTGCTAACGGTTTACCAGCTTTACCATTTTAGCAGGTATTAATTTTTCTTATATTGTGGTATTATTTAATACTACTGACATAGCCAAAGGCCCAAGTCTTTCTCACTAGTCCATGGAGTGGTGTTACTTTAATTTTAAGAAACCTCATAAAGACCATTAAGCTCCATAAAGCATCTGCATTTTGTTCATAAATTATATACATCAGATTACAAGGTCAGGCACATAATCTTCATAGTTGAAAAATAATATTGGATCAAGATTTTTAACACATTTGTTTGTTGCATTGTAGCCTTTTGATAATGCAATTTTTTTCCTCTGCTCTGATAACAAGCATAATATAGTTATCTGACCTTTGTTAACCCATGGTTATAGTTTATAGGTTGATAACTATCCTATGAACTGTGAAGTGTGGACCTGCCCCTTCTGCATTTCCTGAAATAAAGAGAAAGAGAAGAAAGAAGGAGAAGAAAGAAAGAAAGAGAGAGAGAGAGAGAGAAACCCCTCTCCAGTAACCATTAAATTGTAGGGTGATCTAGAGATAAAAGCAGAATCTCTTTTTTGCCTTTCAAATATTTGCTTGGCCTTCAAAAGTATTTGCCTTTCGTGTTTACATTGGATTTATTTTTTTTGGCCTACATGCAGGAAGAGAATGATACATTAAAGAATAATGAACAATAGAGAGGAAAATGCTTTCAGCTTTCACATCTAGCCTGTATTTTCTACTTTAGGTTTATTTTTTTAAATCTCGTCTACTTTTATTTAAATAGAAACTGCTGAGTTGTAAAGGGTTGTAAATATGAAAGTATCAGATGAAGTAGAGTACATGAAGATCATCTACAGGTTGGCAGGCAGTAATGACAGCTGGCAAAATGCCATTTTCTGCCACAAACCTTTGGGACCTCAAGTTATTCCTGTGTATGACAGAACAATATAAGGATTCAAAAGCCAATGTTCTGTCATTTGCAGAATTGCTTTTTGCTGTTCCTGAAAGAGGCAGGTGAGGTTTGCATCTGTAAAGTTGTATAAATCTTTACTAAGGCAAAAGGAAAGATGCTTTGGTTGAAAGCTGAGGTCTGTGTCATGTCATCTTCAGTTCTTTCCTTCTGGATGGCATTAGGGCTTCCCTGGAACCTGTATTGTCCCTTGTGGATTTTTTTTTTCATTGAAAGAGCAGATTTTCAGCAAGTTTGTATAAAATATAATTTGATATAAAAGCTCATATTCAAGGGAAGCACCGCTTTGGGATAATAAGCTGTCCCAAGGTTATCTCCTCTGTTGCTCAGGTTGGTCCCTTTGCCATGTAACATAGTACGACCACATCACCAAAAGCTTGTGATTTTGTTAGAGTGAAGTCATGAGATGGAGGTGCTTCCCAAGTCTGCCTGCTATAGTAATAAACATTTTTTTATGCCACTGACTTGAAAACAAACATGACCCAATGATTTCATGGAAGTACCTTGATTAATGTGCTTTAAAAACATGTGCATTTATAATATATAAAAATATATTTCACCACATGTATGTCATAAAGCTCTTAGTATGTTACAGTTTGTGAAAATTACAGTCAGTTAATAATGTGTCAGCTCCCCACTGTGTGCTTTGTAGGATACTGAATGGGTGTTACATGATTTATTTGCTGGATTTTGCAGGTTTTCTGTAGCGTGTCAGATGCCTTGCTGATTGCTTGGTGAAGCCTAGAGCATGAGCTCCCTCCTGCAATGTTTACTTTAAGTCAATTTACATTTGCTTAAAAGTGTGACAGTCTTAAAATCAGATTACCTCCTCAAAACTTTCATAAAAACCCGGATACTTCTTAGTGATAGTATTGTTCGTAGTTTAGATTGTGTTGGTGTGACAATCATAATTCAGTTTGTAGTTCTTAGAATTACAGGGAATGGATTGTTAATGAAACAAATACATTATTACGTTGCCGGAGTGATAATAATACTGCGAATAATTTATATACTTCTCTGGGATTTTTTTAGGGGAGGAAATTTACTTAATTCACATTTATTGACACTGTCCATGATGTAGTTAGAAGGATTCTCTCTCCTTTTACTACATTCATTCTTATGTATTTACTTGACTTCTTCATGTCTTCTCATTCTTGCATTACTAGAGAGAACTACTAAGCCATCTTGATAAAGGTGAAGTGTTGTTTTCCATCTCCAGATTTAGGAAGTGGGAATACCCAGTTAATTTTTAAGTTTTGTTATTCCTTTATTATCTTTCTGGAAATATTTTTCATGCTTTTAGAATTACAGTGGAGCATTTCTGTTTAAATGTTTGTGTCCATGTCCTATAGTGCACACAGACTTGACGATTAATTAGAAGGTGTAGAAATATCTGTTTTAGAAAAGTGTAAAATCCTGAAGACGATTGGTGGCTGGAGGTAAAAATTGTAGGAGTCTCAAGATGGCAACTCATTTGAGCAAGGCATAGGTCTCTATGGTGCTACACTATACTGCCATATAATATGTTATGTCAGGATAATATGGTTTAAACTGGATCAGTAAATTTCTGCAAGAGAATCTAACACCAACTTGTATAGCAATTGGATTTAATAGGCAAAAAAATGAAAGTGAGTTTAGAAAAAAACCAAAAGTTGTGTGAGGTGATGATTTAAGAATTGAGGCTCTTGTCTGGTGTTCATAAAGGTTTCTGATTTCATTCTTTTTGTAGTTATAATGTACATTACTGAAATAATTTGTATTATTTCTGTGCTTGTATGTACTATCTTGAATGAGATATGTGTTTATAATTTCTAGCTTTCAGAACACAGCAAGAGCTAAATGAGTTCTGGCAGTAATAGTCCTATAATACAGAGATTCTGCAAACTTCCTTGCAAATAGAAGGAGTCGTCATTCATCTGACGAAAGTGGTAGAAAAATAAACTTGCCAGAGTTGCAAAGAATCATTTCTGCAAAGGTCATGTAGAGTAGATTAGACCATAACCAAAATATTTCTGGGACAGCTTGGGATTTTGAGAGAGGTAGTTAAGAAGGAGCTTTGAGGATGCGTGTTTTGAGATGTGTATTTCAGATCTACCACTTTGTCCTTAGATTTATGTGTCATGTGCAGTAAAAACATGCATATTGTGAATTATAGGCTTTAATTCCCTGTCTGGTTTCTACTGACACCATATATCAGGGGAGTGAATCTCAAAAAATTTCCATCTTCTCCAGATAATTGTTGATGGAATTATAACTCTCGTTTTCTTTCTGTTCCTCTTTCCAATTTTGGGTGTAATTATGTATGCAAAGTAGGAGTGGTAGCAATTTTTAGAATTAATACTGAACAAACATTTATGTTTTGAACTTTGTTTAATCTTAATTTACAACTTCCCCAATCTCTCTTCTTCGTTTCAAGTTTACCTTTTTTGCCTCTCTTATACATCCATATATATTTTGAGTCAGTTTATTTGGAAATATTAGAGTATCGTGGGCAGTGTTTATGGAGCTATCTTGTAAGATGCTTCTTGTATGCAGAATGAAATGGTGATTTTCTTTCCATTTTGTATTTTCATTTGTGTTATATATGTACTTGGTTGTAGTTGCTTTTCTTCATGGAAGGTGAATCACCAGTTTTCACAAACAGGCTGGATTGGAACACTGCTGGGAAACCCTGTGGTTCTGCAAGGAGCAATAGAATCTGATAACATATTTGCATCCTTTTAGTTCAAAACTTGAAATGTTTAAAATACTAGGTTTACATCTGGCCATTTTTGTAATATTTCTGGGAAACAGAGAGGAGGTGCTCCCAAAATCTTCTCATAGCATATTACCAGGCAGAAATGATTTCCCTGCAACCTTTCAGTTAGTTTCAAATGGTAGCTTTCTGCAGGTGCTGGGTGAGTATTCACTCTGTCAGGCAGGTTAATCTGCCTTTCACTGGTCTAAGCTTAACCTGGTCTCTGCACTTGTTTCCAAAGTGCCTCCTTCCTTCCTTCCTTCCTTCCCTCCTTCCTTCCCTCCTTCCTTCCCTCCTTCCTTCCCTCCTTCCTTCCCTCCTTCCCTCCTTCCCTCCTTCCTTCCCTCCTTCCTTCCCTCCTTCCTTCCCTCCTTCCTTCCCTCCTTCCTTCCCTCCTTCCTTCCCTCCTTCCTTCCCTCCCTCCTTCCCTCCTTCCTTCCCTCCTTCTCTGTGTCCCCAAAACCAGCGCCTGGTAAAGCCACCTGGAAGAGCCCCAGGCATTTATTTGCCCTGTCACTCGCCATTCAGCAGGAGGATGAGTGAGAGCGGCTGTCTAAGAAGGCTGGTGGGTGTCAAGGCTGTTGAGCTGGTGCTGTCTGCAGCGTGTACACTGCAGGAACCAGGGGGGAAGCCTGGACCTGTTCCCATTGGTGATCCAGGAGGTCTGCTTAGTAAAACTGCACCTTAATATACCTTGAGTCAAATCCTGATTCTGCTGAGGTGACTGGACATTTAGGCATTAATTTTATTCTAGCAAGGATTTCACTGGTATTTTTATTTTCCAGCTGTAGTGGGGGGAGCGAATTCTGAACCAAGATGAATGTGACTTCACATTGTGAAATACATTCTCTGCTAGTTTCATCCTTGCCTTCCTCCCATCTGAATAACTGTAAATGATGTTCTCTGTTAATAAGTGTGTACTTTGTCTAAATTGCATTTATTTTTCTTTTGACATACATACCATTTTACTATTTATCATCCTCTTCTGCTCTTTACCGTACAAAGACACTCTTGTGCTGATGGAACATATTTAATCTTTGGTATGTTGTATTTTAGTTCTATTGTTGCTTTCTCATTTCTTTATGGAAAACCTTTCTTTATTGACTCTTAAATCATGGGTTAAGCCCTTATTGAAAACACGTTCTGTATGTACTTCTTGCTAGAGAAAAAAAAATCTTTTGAGGTTATAGGCTAGGCTTACACAAATACTTCACTATACAGTAAAAATTCAGAGGTCTCCTATATGTTATCTAAAGCTAGAAATATACCCAATTACTCAGCAGCACATCATAAAAGCGATGCGTACTATGTTCATGTCTGTCAGTGCCTTAAGTCATCACTCTACAGCCCTTTTTAAATTCTCTTTTTATTGAAACCAAGAAACAAAACAAAGACAAAAAAAAGCAAAACCAACATCAATTAGATGTCAACATGACATCAAACAGCATAATATATCATAAAAATAAATGTATGATCTGGTGACTCAATGATTTCTGTCCATATGGCATTTACAGAGAAGTAAAGGCAAAATAGCTACACATCTGTATTAAGAAAAATATCCAATATAAAATTGGCCATAGTGACAGCACACGAGAGCTCTCAGCTGAGATTACCTGGAAATAAACACACAGAAAGCAAAGTGAGGTGCCAACAGTCTCACTCTTACATGTATTTACAGTTTTGTACAGTGAACACTGTCCAGGTCATATAAGTTTTTATAAAAATTACTTTAAGGATGGAGATATCCTACTTGCTGGTGATAAATTCAGGTTTATACATGGGTGTGTAGTGCAACTGCATGCAGAGTGATGCAAAAGTGCAATCAGGAAAAAAAGAAATATTTGGAAATATATGTGACTATCTGTCAAAACTATTAAAATGAATACTGACTCCAAACCTATTTCTATATTTGCTGAAAGTCATATGAAAAAACTTCTTTGTATAAGTGGTAAGCACGTTAAAAACACGGAGAATCAGTTAAGCCTCTAAAATAATAATCTGGGAATTCCATTCATGATTAAAGGGCATCATAACTTTATGGTAAGTGGGGAAGGGTGGGAGAGAAGTGAGACTGTGGGGGTGGGAAGTAGACAAAGAAAACCCCGAAAGATCCAGAATCAAATACGGCCTCTGTTATTTGAATTTGTTGTTCATTTTCAATGGAGTGATAACTGCAACAGCTCAGCCTGAACCGCCTGGCTCGACACTTCCCTTTCTAAGGAACTGGGATGTGTTTTACAGCTTACATCTGGACAACAGGGTACAGGGAAGAAAGCCACAAGGATATATCACATATTCTTTTCACGTACTTAGAATCTGAATCTTGTATATAACAAATGTATGCACACACAAAGAAACATATATACATGTATATACATGAGTTATATATCTACACACACACGTTCATGTGTGTATGAATCCAGCTCAACATGGGAATTCTTCTCTTTTGCAGTTAGGCTCAGTTTACAGATGTAGATCCTGTCTCTCCAAAGAGACAAGAAGTTCCCTTCTAGAATTTTGTTCCTGTTCCCTACTCAAGTTGTCTTTTTATACAGAGCTATCTGAGATCTATTTTATTAATCTTATTACACGTACAGCTATAGGCCTCAAAGGAGGTGATAAGTAACTCATTGGACCTGGGAAATGGTACTTTCTGTGAGAGCAGGGAATGAATAATGGACTCCTTATCTTTTAGATCAGCGATATCTTCAGCGAGACCACTCGGTCGATACTGGATGTCTCACTGTTTGGCCGTGTGTCATCAAAGTAGCAGCAAAATGCGTTCTTGCCAGTATAGGCAACTGGCCATTGTGGATGGTAGAAAAGAGCGTAGTGCAGAGGTTGTGGGAAGAAGCACTCCTGAGGGTAAAATAGCAGTACACTGAAACCTCAAAGGAAATTTAAGAAGGGATGGTGTGAGCATGTGCATGTATGCATTTAAGTCTGAAGCCAGAAAACTATGAGGGCTATGTGGAACATTTCCTGGAGCTTACCACTAATAAACATGGCGGGATTGTCAGCCCTGCAGTGTCCATACCTTCCTTCTGGGCCTGTGCCAGTGCCCCTGCAATCATCAGATAGTGCATCTCAACCAAAGGGGAGGAGCTTTTCACTGTGTCCTCCTGCACATATTTTAGCGCTCTCTCAGCTCCATGTTCTCTCCAGCTGAGGAAGGACTTTTCAGTATCCCAGCACAGTACTGCCCAGTTGTTTGGATGTCACAGTGCAGAGGTGCAGGGGAACTCCATTTTTGCTGTTCTTTTTGTCCTTATTGCTTCAGGCTGTGGAAGGCGAGGAGTGGAAACAAACATAATAATTTGATTTATGCATATGCTCATTTATTTTGTGTGAACTAACAGTAAACCACCAACTGTCACATCCCACAGTTTATTAAAATGGCATATATAGAACACAGTTTGTTTCCCTGCTCTGTCATGCCTTCATTGTAAAATAATTCTGATTTTTTAAGATTGGGCTCATCCCATTCTCATACACAGAAAATCCCCTTCTGTCACCAAAAGACTTTGTGTATTATGGCCACATCCCCAAACCTTTACAGTCAGCTGGTGTCTCTTTGTTTGCTTCATTTGGACATAGATTGGTTTCCCTCTGTATTTGGGACAAGTGAAAAACAGCCTTTTCTGGAGCAGGTTGGCAGCAATGACGCTATAGGGATCATTCCAGTGCAACATATAGCAGCAGCACCGTGACTTGTAAGGACAGACACAGCCTGGAGGACAGACGGGACTTCAAACTTTAACACTTCCTTCCAAACTACTCCAAAATTTCATGAGTGTAAATGTGCCTCTCTTGGAAGCATAAAAGATTTAATTCTGTTGCTCCAGGCAGGACTTCTAAACCTAATACTTATATAAGTAAATTGTCCCCTCCAGTTTTTCACATTTTACTTATAATGCCACCCTGGCAAGCTTATTGGCTACCTTCTGGCACGCTGCTATGGACTGAGGTAACCTAAGCAGCAAGATGGGTTTTGGGGTTTGACTGCTGCCTTAAGGGAAATTCCTGAAAATGTTTCTTTTATATGCTTACTGCAAGTCACAGTAGTCAGTTTTTTGTGTGTTCAGTTATCAATGTGATATTTCTGCATCACACTTTGTTTCATATTTTTATGCGATAAGATGAAGTACTGTGCTGCTGACAG
This sequence comes from Streptopelia decaocto, assembly GCF_964273445.1. Lineage (NCBI taxonomy): Eukaryota > Metazoa > Chordata > Aves > Columbiformes > Columbidae > Streptopelia > Streptopelia decaocto. The sequence goes on from NC_138661.1 coordinate 55,046,855, forward strand.
TATTTAAATAAAAGCCTGGGTGGCGTTTTGTGATGAAAATGAGAAGATTTTTTTTTTCAGTTTAAGTTAGCATTAGACAAGAACACGAGACCCTACTCTTTCAAGGAATTTAAAAAGTTGGCAGTGATGTGGTTCTAGTAGTATTCCACAGTTACCTTTTGACAGCTTAATTAGCATCATGCAAATATTTTATGTGAATTTTTGCACAAGCTGTATTTGAGGTGAAAAATCTTACAGCAGAGACAGGAAGACTTTGTACAAAGTGTAGCTTTAGCACCACTTTGACTCCAAACTTCTAAAGCTAATTGTCTTTTTATTTTGCTTCATAAACATACACATTTCACATAAAATCTGTAATAAGAGAGAAC